>NC_135745.1:6376666-7118333 GCF_041903045.1 Epinephelus lanceolatus | reverse complement strand
GGACATAATCAAAACAAGAATATTAAGGGTGTAGTACAACAGTTCCTGTTTCCTGCACGAGCTGGTCAGGTTTTGATTGGATGTTTCATTATGTCTCTCTGACGGTGGGCTACAGGGTGATGATTATTTTCAACATCATTTAATCAGATTTTTTGAGTAGGCCAACTAATTTATCTTTAACTGGAAAATACCCAACACAATTTTCCAAAGCAATTGTAACCACTGTAATCATCTGCGGGCTCTAGCTACAGACATGAAAATGATATCAGTCTTCTTATCTAACTCCAGGCAAGAATGTGAATAGGTAAGTAATGATAAGTGAATTTCCCAAAATGTAGAACTATACCTGCAAATTTTATTGATTTAGGAATCTTCTCAACAAAGTTACAAATGCATCATAGGTTAGAATCAAAGGTTAAAGGTTAATCAAAAGCTAATAATGACACCGGCAATACCAGAAAACATGTAACGGTGTTTACAGTGGAAGGACTGAATTCAAAAACACAGAGCCTGTAATGTGACCTTTATAATGTCTGTCACCTGTGAATTATTGTAGAATATGCTAAAAGATGGAAGAAGACATTGAGAGCATCATACTAAAATAAGATCACCACTCATATTTCACGCATGACAAAAAAAACGATGAATATTCAGTGATACAGTTGTAATGTTTTATCTGTTACTTGTGATACCAGGTAAAAGAGATCATCCAGTACCCGAAAAACTAAAATATCCCATATAAACTAGCAGAAGAAATATTTTTATTTTTATGATGAAAAAGCTGTGCCACCATCTCTGCCAGCGAGCTGAGGCGCGTCTGGGTTACCTTTAAAAGAAGAGAAAAATCCAAGCTATTAGAAAGATGTCATCACATATCAGAGACTTCACAACATGCTCCAGTAGGTGCAAGAAACAGGGCAGGTTTCACAGACACACAGTGATTTCCTATTCCGTTAGATTTTATTCCAGTTTGGCCAGAATGTGTGCTAATGCTGACCCAGACTGGACAGTAAAGTAATCCATTTCAACATTTATAGAGCAATTTTTTTTTGTAATATATTACAAGGCTATCTATTATGACACTGTATACACCCACACACAGACACACACACACTCATACACACCAAACGCCTGAATGGTCTAATGCAATGACACAGAGAGATTGATTCAGGCTCCTAAACAGGCCACATCCCTTCATACTGAATAATCTTCTCTTCTCTTCTCTTCTCTTCTCTTCTCTTCTCTTCTCTTCTCTTCTCTTCTCTTCTCTTCTCTTCTCTTCTCTTCTCCTCTCTTCTCTTCTCTTCTCTTCTCCTCTCTTCTCTTCTCTTCTCTTCTCTTCTCTTCTCTTCTCTGATCCTCAGTTTTCAGTTATTCATTACTGTAAACAAGTAGAAGATTTGTTTTAAGGAAACAGTAATTCGTTGACACTAACAATCTTTTCTTGTCTACCAAAATTTCAATGCACATTTGTGTGATTGCGTGTGTTTGTTTGTTCATCACCACGCGAGTACCTACCATTCTACTGGAATAGACACAGAAAAGCAAGGAACATGGTCTAACACAGACAGATGGAGAGACAGACAGACAAGCAGACTGAAAGAAAAAAGAGAAAAACAGAGAAAGAGTCCAAACGGGGAGAAATGGAGCGCAGCACATCAATCATTAGGATGATTATTATGGCAGTTGTCATGGCAACATTCTCCCATCCCCCTCTCCCTCCTCTCCTCTCCCTCCCTCTCTTTCTCTCTCAAATCAATTCAAATGCATTTAAATGCCACAGTAGGCACAGTAAAGATACTGTAAGTGCAGATGAATATGAAGAAAAAACTAAACTGAGAGAAGAAGAAGAACATAATGCACATGGCAAAATGAAAAGGATAACATTTTAAAAAAAAACATTTCATGTTGTTTAGTTAATGTGCCATTTGTTGCAGTTTAATTTCTGTAAATCATGTTATGTGATTCCCATACATAGATAAAACAACTGTAAACCTCTACTTGCCACTACATTGTAGAATATGACTTTATATTTCACACAGTCAGAGAAAGAAATCTGCTGGGTTGTTATGACACACAGCAGGAAGAGGGAGCTGTTCTCCCTGTACAACCCAGCTACATCCTTCAGTGTTTCTGGTGATGACAGATGGTGAAAGGACTGAGGGTTTGTGGGAAATATGCATCTATTACTAAGTCCCAGTAGTTGTAATACCACTGATGGAAGCAATAGGAAGAAAATTAGAATCTGTCCATCCATCCTGGGAGGACTGGCAACCCAGTAGCTAGAAAAACACTGGCGTTGTTTGTTTCAGTAAACCACAAATTTGTTACGTTTGTACATTATTATGTGGCAGATATGTTGAAACTTTATGTTTTAACAGAGCTGTGGTTCATGACTGGTTGAGTTTAGGCACAGAAACCACTTGGTTATGATAGGAAAAGACCATATTTGGGCTTCAAATACCCAATCACAACAGAAAAAGCAGGCACTTTCCCTCCAAATGGCTTGTCACAAAACACCCACATTGAGAGCCTACAAAGTTGCTGGAAAAAACAGCGATGGGTCACTACAAAGCACCCACGTTTGGAACCAATACAGCCGCTAGAAAAACAGCAAAGGGAAACTACAAAACAGCCATGTTGGGAGCCTACAAAGTTGCTGGAAAACACAGAAGGGTGGCTACAAAATACCCATGTTTGGAGCCTATAAAACCACTGGAAAAACAGTGATGGGTTGCTACAAAACACCCATGCTGGGAGCCTAAAAAGCCAATGGAAACACAGCAATGACTCGCTACAACTCAACTGATTTAGTTGTTTGTTGGTCTCAAACTGTGGTTTACTGTGGTCTGCAGCTTTGCAGGCATCCAGCCTAGCTGTGACTCAACCTCCCATTGACAAAGTCAACTCATTAGAAACACTGGTTTGCAGAAATGTACAATACCAACATTTTCTTCTGGCAAGTGGGCTGGAATTGGAGACACAATGACAAGAGTCATGTCCTTAACGATAATTCTGGTTTTTCACATTATGAGTATCTTTTAGTTTAAGCCATCAGTTCTATAAGCTATGATAACAATGCATTCATTAAACTAATTGCTGAGATCTGGGGACATGGTGTTATTAAAAAGAAGTCTGACAGGCGAAGAGACAGTAGCAGTCAGATGATCAGACTGTCTAGCTCACCTTTGACTTACTTTACTTTCTATGATTGTACACACACTTTTCCCCCTGTACAGTAGAGGTAGAGATCACAAATCACTTTGTTAATTCAAACCCTCCAAATGCACTCTGCACTGTGGCTGAGTGCAATGACTAGTGACTGTAGCCTGAAGGATAGCAAATAGTTGTTTGCAGCCATAGTAACGTTCAAAATCTCATAGAACTTTTAATCAAGGGTTTAGAAGAAAGGGGAAAATACAGTTAAGTAAACCTACAAAGCAACTTTTTTCCATTGCTGAGCCAGATTCTGTTGTATATGTGACGCAAGACATAAGTGATGAAAAAAAAATTGAACATTTATTATGATTTCATGGGAATTTTGATAGCACACAAGTTTAATGTAGGTGAAGCTTCAGGTAATTGGACTGACGTCAATACATCCTGAAGGCAAATGACCATAAATTGACAAAGAGAAAGTCTTAAACAATCCCCCAGAAACCAGTAACCCTTCAACACACACACACACACACACACACACACACACACAGAAGAAAAAGAAAAAGATTTAAAAAAAAGAGTCCAGTTTTCTGTGGATAACGCACTCCAACCTCTCAATCCTGGACTGTCTCCCAGCAGCTCTGGCAGCAGTTGAACCATCACAGCTCTCACAGACTGCTTTCATAGATCTGAATTATGACAACACATAGTCACCACAAAGAAGAAGGAAACTATTGTTAAAGCATTGTATACTCTTATGCTCTCTGTTACTGTGAAGGTGCTGCTATGTCAGGCTGACACGACTGTCACTGCTGCTCATATCAAACACAGTGCAAGTAACAAAAGTGTCCTTACATGGGGAGTTTGACTTTTTGTGCAATAAGTTATTTCACTAATAGAATTATATATTCACAGATATTAGCTCCAGTTTAGGGTTCTGTGTTCAGACATTCCCAGACATGCCCAAAAGTCAGACCACAATGAACCACAGCACACAGCACACATAACAACATAACGTGCCATAGGACACCATCTACAACACAGTGCAAAAACCTCAGTCTTCTCTCAGATGTTGTTCTCCAGTCAGGGCTCTTGGTAAGTGGGAACAACTTTGTTGTAAGCCATTGTAGTAATACTACTACTGTTTAAAAGAGAATGTGTAGGTAAGCTTCAGTACTGGTCTTAAGTGGTATTCATCTTTTTGGTATCCTATTGGTTGGATGTTATTACAACACCCAACGGGAATTTACCCTGCAGTAAACATAAAGTAGGCCTGTAGCTCCTTTAACACTGCCTGTTCAAGGTGAGGCAGAGGCTTTTTAAAAGGTTTGATTGTGGAAATGGGGGAACAGAGTTTTCCTCTCCTTTAAGATGGCAGTGAAAGTAGTTACAGAGCCAAATAGACGACTATGTAAAATGGACAGCTGGCAGGATGGGATGGGTGTGCAACTGATGACGTGTTATGTGTGCGACCCAACAACATTTAAAAAGCAGCTACGAGCAGTTAGCAGCTAACTCAAAGAAGAAGAACAGCAACTGAAAATGTCTACAAAGTGGAAAGATAATGAGCTCCAGGAGCTACTTACCTTCCAAGCAGAGGTCGAAATCACCCGCCATATAAGAGTGATGCTAAATGATTTTTATTGCCATGTGATGCTTTTGTTATTGTTTATGAAGTGCATGCTGACGCATATCTTATATGCAGACACCATTGTGTTACATGTCACGCCCGTGATGCCTCGTTTGTCTCCAGAATGCTGGCATGCTATTTAAAATCACACAGCAGGGCGGCACTATGCCATCGTTGTTTGGTTCTGTGTAGAAAAGCAAAGCTGGCATAATGAAGAGATGTTGTTGCGTCCCTATCCAGAGATCTCTAAATTAAAAGAGCTTGTGACTGTGGCTTTATTGCCATCCAGTCAATCTCTTGACTTAATTTTTGATAGTTCCATTCTGTCTGATTATTGTATGAATACTGAGATAAGACAACTATATCAGTATTAAATAAATGAAAAGACATTATAAATTAATAATTAAATGAATAAATTGGGTAAAATATATAGTTGAACCAGCAATTTATGAAATTATTTAATAAGTTATTACAATTCATCAGATGTTACTCGATCATTCTTATTTCCATACAGTCGTAACAGACTTTTTTTTGGATATACTTTTTTTCATTCTAGACATTTTTATCTCTAAAAGTCTGTTTTTATTATTATTTATTTCCCAGTGACACTGTTATTTCATGTCAACTTTTACTTCATAATATCCCTTTTCATAATATCCAATATTAGCTAGCTATGTCGGTAGCATGTGCAGCCTTGTTAAGCTAATAAAATAAAAGGTGGTGTTAGTTTCTGCGTCTGTGGACTGTGTGTATTTATATTACAGCAGTAACCGCTGGTTGTTGGTATGCAATATCTTTAGGGTTGTTGTTGCTGTAGCGAACAGAAGCTAAGTGGTTAAATGTGGTAGAAACTGTTGAGCTTGCTTTGGTAAGAGGCAGTGGGTGTGTGATTGGCTGAAAGGTGAGAGGGTGGTGATGGCACCAATGTCATGAAAAGTAACATTATGAAATAAAACTTAGAAAATATTCAATAAAATCCAGTTATTTTAAAAATAAAGTTGTATATATTTTTTTTTATATATTTCACACAATATATTGATATGAGTTTGTAATTTCTTGTTTATTTATTTGCTTTTGGGCACTATGGGATGCCATATAAAAATGAGCACCACAGCTTATTGACTGTTCATATGATCCTCTGGCACCTCTTCCTAGCAGGAATGGATGTTAGCCAACATGAAAGCTGGAGGCCCCATCCTACATTTGACAACTGCTCCATGCTAACCAAGACACCCTGTTAAATTTGTCTGAATTGAAAGCAATTAAATCCCATTTTGTGGTGTCTCATTACTATACTGAGTTATTATAATCATTATTATTTTAGTCACTGTGGAAAAATGTGTATCATCAAGCTGTCAGTTACGCTTTTGTCATAGGTCTCCTAATTTGATTGGTTTCAAATAGGCTCTTCGGATTGTAAAAGCACATTACATCAGTGCATTAGTCTCTGTCAGTCCATGCATATCTTCATCATCACACCTTGCTCTATTTGCTTTCTTTACTGTCAAACCCTCTGTTCTTCCATGTGTCAAAATACACAGAGAGGCTATATCCATATATATCATATATAATATCACTGAACATCTGCAGAGAGAAACAAAGGGAAAAGAATTTGATTCTTTTTCTTCGCCCTCTGTTTCCCTCCCTCTTTTCACCTAGTATTTTCAATTTTCTCAGACATGAGGAGATCGATACAGGCTGATGGGATTATGTAATGACCCTATTAGCAAGCATGTGTGTTTATGTGTGTTATTTAAAACCAGGACATTCTCATGCAGTTTAAAAACCTGCAAGGTTGCCCTTGTCAAGGCCAAAGCTCTACATCAGACTTGTGAAAACAAGTAAAATGTATTTTCTGGCATAGCGGTGAAGCCATGCAGATAGTTTTGGTTTTGTCCAGGTTTTGAGATATATGTCTCTGAGATGTCTGCCTCCAGCACAGTGCAAGTTAGGTAAAAAATAAATAAATACATAAGAAAGCATCTGTATCTGTATCTTGATAACCCACAGAACACCCTGTCAGCATTGGGCCTATGTTTTTGGTAGAAAGCAGATCCACTGAAAACAGGTGTGGATTAGCCTGAGTAACCATTCACCTCCACTGTATTGAAATGGCAAAACCTGGGCAAATAAAACCATTACAATCTGCTAGGCTGTACACAAGCGGTAAGTGGGTAAACCAACCCTTTCATGCAGCTCTAAATGCAATAAATATTCATTTACAGCTGCATGGTGCACCTGTTTTGGTGACTTACACAGCACACAGTTGCCTATTTACACATCCAGTGGACACAGCAACATGGCAATCAATTGCAGTTGTGCTTTTGTCCACCTGAATGTAAGTCCAATAATCCCTCTCCTTTTAGCTTTGTTTAAGTCTCAATCAACTCCTGAGAAATATATCTGGCTCTGTTTTGTGGGCACCATGCCTTCAGTTGATAGTTAATAATATAAAAGATGACAGAAAATGAGGGGCAAAAGAGAAAGGGAGAGAATGACATGCAACAAAGGTCCCTGACACAATACAGGGTATTGTTGTTATTGGACAGCACCTTGACCTCTACGCCACCAAGGTGCCTTTAGCTGCTAGATACTCCACTGTATTCAGTGGCTATGTGCCAGCTTTTTTTGTCCACTGTTTTGTGCTGGACAGGTAGTGTACACTGGGTTTGTCTGGACTTCACTGATAACAGCTACTGCTTGAAACAGGATTGATAAAAGCAGACTTTGTGGGCAAGGAAACGATTCAAGGAGCTAAAAGCCCACACTGTGCAGAACTGTGGGGGAGGTGATTATTCTCTGTGGGTTTTACCTCTTTGAGTGACCTCGTTAATGTTACATGTCTTTTGATCCAATGTTAACATAAAATATTGACCAGTGCAGCTTTAACTTCACAATGTAAGTCTAGTTCATTATTGAAAGGAATTGTTGCTTACTGTTTGTGAACCATAGACTGTATAGAATGAAGGATATAGCTACCAGGACTCCACCCACTGGTTTGTGGACTGCCGGTTTTAAGCCTCAACTTTTGCATTTTGGTCATCGCCATCTTGGTTTTGTGTTTTGCCATATATGACCATATTTGAATGAGTAGGTGGAGCTGTGGAGGAATGAGGGGTGAATCTGACTCACAGTGACCCTCACAGACAGCCTGTCACTCAAGGGGCCCTACCTTAAATATGTAACTTTAAGCCTTGATAAAATGTAAAGTGTGAGTTATAAAAAAATTCACCCCCTGTGTAGTTATTATTAAAATTACCAAACCTTTTTGTACCAGGCTGTAAACATATTTATTTCTGCTGTTAAGTTGGGCATTTTGACATGGGTCTACGAGGAATAAGTTGCTCTTAGAGCCAGCCTCTAGAGGCCATGAGAGGAACTGCAGTTTTTGGCACTTCAGCATTGGCTTCATTTTTCAGGCCCAGAGGTTGCTTTTTTGTTGCAAACACAACATTTAAACCTGACCCCTCCTCCCTACAATGCCTGCATGTGCACTGCAAGCTACTATTGTGACAACATTACATTTGTTGTTATGTAATGGAAAAGCCAATACTTAAGCAAGCTAACTAAGCTAACCGCTGGCATATACCTGCCCAACAGAAAACTGGGCAAATCTGTATCAGAGCATTGGAGCCACGCCGCCATTTATTCCTATGAATATAAAATTATCCCGATGACTGGCACTGCTTTAGCACTGTGAGGCCCATAGAGCAGGCCCACTAGAGACAGAGTCGGCAACCTTTGTTTTAGCACCCCGCTAACATGAATGAGGATAAAATGATTTAATCTTGCAGCTTTTTTTTCATTATCAGACTGAATGAGTCAAATACTGACAGTGGTGAGTCATTTCATGCTGTTGTGACACATATCCACCAATTTACAGATGTCTTTCTCACCGTATAGGTCTGTGGGAAAAAGTCTTTTTGGGCCATGTGGCATCATGTGATGGATGAAATTCCACTGTTTGGCCACCACAAAAACTGGCTTCCAAGCCCAGTGCACTTCCTGGGGGCCTGCTTCATCCTCATCCCCTCCTTCAGTGCTCCAGAGGAAAAGTAAAAGCCAACTCTGGATTCACTCTTGTTTTTGAAAGATCTTTGTTTGTTTGGAGTTTTCCCTCGCTATACCTGTGCCCACATGTTTCATAGCTTCTTCTCAGATTCATGCTGCTACTACCTGGTCACTACCTTTTTATAAAATTGTGATCTCCCCTGCGTACTGTTTTTGCTGGGGGCTACACACCCAGAGACATCACAAGCATAGCAAAAAATAAAAAAGGCAGAAAATACAGGCAGAGGGCAGAGTCTCTGTGGATATACACACTGCTACACAAACACACTATTCTAGCAGGTCATAAGTGATGATTGAGAGGGATTACTGTTCACGAATCTTATATAGTACACCTTGAATTTCACCTTGGCATCTGACTGAAAGGCTCAGAATCACACTGGTGACCACAAGTTTAGCAGTTCAATCAACAGGCTGCAGCAGTAAGTCATTGTGGCCAAGCGAAACAACAGAGCTTGCCCCTCCCTTATTATCACTGCTTAGGTGCCCTTGAGCAAGCCATTTAATCTCATACTTCCTGCTCTAGTGGAGCTGGTGGTGGCTAACAGATTATACTGTGACTGTAGTGAGCTGCTTTTATTTGTGAATATGTGTGAGCATGAAGCAAACAAAAAAAACAGTTTCTATTTCAGCATTATAGTTGTGTTTTTATTTGATTAATCCTTTAATCAAACAAATGTATGAATGGTAATGAGTACATGTTATTAGTCTCTGCTCAGCACCAGCTGCAGCCTTGATAATGGAACATGTGAAGCAGGTGGGAGGCTAGTGAGTCAAGCAGAAATACTCTGCAGCGTTTTGTGTGCAGCAGGCTGAACTACAAAATAGTAAAATGCCTTGATGGATGACATTTAGCTAAGTTCAGGATGATGGGGGGAACTCTCTCTCTCTCTCTTCCTGTCTCTATCTATCTGTCTGTCTCTCTGTATTTTCTGGGTCTTTGCTCTGACACAATTACACTTCAGCTCCTATCAGCTCCCTGGATGCTCCACTGCACCCCAGGAATGGATGGACACACACACACACACGCTACAAAGCCACTCTCTTTTGCTAGACCGACCTACTAGGGTAGAAATTATATTAAATGTTAAATGTTTATTATTTGATGTTTATTTTATTCAGTCATTCTTTAGACTGAAAAGAGACTTTTAATTTTAAATAGCTCGCTGTAATTGCGTAATGAAAATGATGAAAGTGATCCACCAACAACCTCTGCTCCAGGTTGAACTAAATAAATCTAAATAAGATGAAATGAAACTTTAATTATCCCTCTTGGGACATTGGAAATTACTTAATGAAGATACATTAAAATGCCATCATGACCAGATAAATATGATTTTCATCCAGACATCACTCATCTAAACAACCAGATGTGGCTCAGACTCTAATACATGTGAGCTCTAAAAAAAAAAGCAATTAAATCACCAATTTTGACCAGGGTGTGCCCTGCCTCTCTTCCAGTGTGTAGTGGGATAGGCTCCAGGTATTACACCTCGTTTCAACAGTTTTGTTTCGTGTCCAAATGTATGTGCAGTATACAGCTCTAGGCCCCTATTGTTCAGCTCAAGAAAATGCATCTATTTATGGATGGATAAAAACGCCATGGCAAAAATGGTACGTCATGAGGCATCAGCAGGAAGATATGGGAGAACTGTGGGATCCTGACACTCTGTATGCCTACATGCAGCAAGTGTTTTGCTGATATGACCAGAGAAACTGTAGGGGTTGGAGCTAACAAATGTGCAATGCCTGGTTATGATCTCCGTTATCAAATCTTAGCTGGTGATTTGATAAAACAGTTGTAAATTTCAAATTATGTCACTACTGGCTATTCAGTGGGATTATTTCTCAAACATAAGCAAGGTAAGGGGAACGGACACTGAGACAGACCGACTATATCAAGTTTGTCGATGTAACTTTTCCTCTCTGACAGACACAATGTGCTAAAATAATCATTTGACGTGCTGAAATCTAATGCTACAGGCATTTTGTTTGCTTTTTAGCCCTTGGTTGCATATTATGGTGCCAATAGTTTCCCCTCTGGTGGGCGTGGTTTTCAGAGTATGACGTGTTGCACTCTGTCTCTATAATGCCTGGCAACAAATAAGTGAGGTCGGCCTGTCAAGTGTGTTGCCAGTTATATGTATGATGATTATAAATATGTTGTTAAAGATATATGATCCACTTTGCATGCACTCTATGGGCCGGATCTACTAAGATCCCAATTTGTGTGTACTAATTTGTGTACGCAATCTAGAATTTTGCGTGTGGGTGCAGACGCGCTATTTTGCACCTTTGAAAGACGCAACCCTTAGTGTGCACTGTTAGTAAATCAGTTTGTACATTTTTTTGTGTGTGCAGTGAGTTTGCACACGTTTTTATACACGGAAACCTTTAGTAGATCTGGCCCTATGTGTTACACAGCTAGCATGCTACCCACGTTAGCCAGCTAAACATGCCTTCAGACTATTCACTCACTAAAAAAACAAAAAAAAAAACACTTTCTAAAATATGCTGCAAAAGTTCATTTTTTCCATTGTCCTCAATGCAAAGTTCAAACTGGAATAAGAAACAAAAGGAGGAGTTTTGCAAACACATCGGCGATCACAGAGGTTATTACAGAAATGTAATATGGGTGACTCGCATACTCACACAGAGTTATGTGGAAAAAGGGCGTTAGGCAGCCTATCTAACCATGGGTCAGTTAATTTGTACATAACTTTGCCAAGCAAACATGCTACATGTGGTGTGGAGCCTGTACTCAACAGAAAAGTGACCATATTGGTCATTTGTCCATGCCTATGACTTGTGTTTCCGTCAACCTAAAAGGACCTCTTGTGTCCAGGCAAATAGTTTTCTGTTAGGAGCAAAAGCAAAGTAGAGCGACACTTACTCACTTACAGTACCCAGTGGGGCAGCCCTCCCCCTCTCTGCTCCAACACTGACTGACAGCTGATTCCAATCATAGCACTGGCGATCTGAACTGGTCAGTGGCGAAATAAAGCACTTTTAATGCGCAAACTTATACGGGACACATTTGCCCCCGTTACCGTTTTAGCTCGTTTCGCGGCTCCGGCTGCATCCGCCTCCCTCAATACTAAACCAATTTTAGAACGAGTTGTACCCATGAATCATATGCACACATACAGTACAGGCCAAAAGTTTGGACACACCTTCTCATTCAATGCGTTTTCTTTATTTTCATGACTATTTACATTGTAGATTCTCACTGAAGGCATCAAAACTATGAATGAACACATGTGGAGTTATGTACTTAACAAAAAAAGGTGAAATAACTGAAAACATGTTTTATATTCTAGTTTCTTCAAAATAGCCACCCTTTGCTCTGATTACTGCTTTGCACACTCTTGGCATTCTCTCCATGAGCTTCAAGAGGTAGTCACCTGAAATGGTTTCCACTTCACAGGTGTGCCTTATCAGGGTTAATTAGTGGAATTTCTTGCTTTATCAATGGGGTTGGGACCATCAGTTGTGTTGTGCAGAAGTCAGGTTAATACACAGCCGACAGCCCTATTGGACAACTGTTAAAATTCATATTATGGCAAGAACCAATCAGCTAACTAAAGAAAAACGAGTGGCCATCATTACTTTAAGAAATGAAGGTCAGTCAGTCCGGAAAATTGCAAAAACTTTAAATGTGTCCCCAAGTGGAGTCGCAAAAACCATCAAGCGCTACAACCAAACTGGCACACATGAGGACCGACCCAGGAAAGGAAGACCAAGAGTCACCTCTGCTTCTGAGGATAAGTTCATCCGAGTCACCAGCCTCAGAAATGGCAAGTTAACAGCAGCTCAGATCAGAGACCAGATGAATGCCACACAGAGTTCTAGCAGCAGACCCATCTCTAGAACAACTGTTAAGAGGAGACTGCGCCAATCAGGCCTTCATGGTCAAATAGCTGCTAGGAAACCACTGCTAAGGAGAGGCAACAAGCAGAAGAGATTTGTTTGGGCCAAGAAACACAAGGAATGGACATTAGACCAGTGGAAATCTGTGCTTTGGTCTGATGAGTCCAAATTTGAGATCTTTGGTTCCAACCGCCGTGTCTTTGTGAGACGCAGAAAAGGTGAACGGATGGATTCCACATGCCTGGTTCCCACTGTGAAGCATGGAGGAGGAGGTGTGATGGTGTGGGGGTGTTTTGCTGGTGACACTGTTGGGGATTTATTCAAAATTGAAGGCACACTGAACCAGCATGGCTACCACAGCATCCTGCAGCGACATGCCATCCCATCCGGTTTGCGTTTAGTTGGACGATCATTTATTTTTCAACAGGACAATGACCCCAAACACACCTCCAGGCTGTGTAAGGGCTATTTGACCAAGAAGGAGAGTGATGGAGCGCTGCGGCAGATGACCTGGCCTCCACAGTCACCGGACCTGAACCCAATCGAGATGGTTTGGGGTGAGCTGGACCGCAGAGTGAAGGCAAAGGGGCCAACAAGTGCTAAACACCTCTGGGAACTCCTTCAAGACTGTTGGAAAACCATTTCAGGTGACTACCTCTTGAAGCTCATGGAGAGAATGCCAAGAGTGTGCAAAGCAGTAATCAGAGCAAAGGGTGGCTATTTTGAAGAAACTAGAATATAAAACATGTTTTCAGTTATTTCACCTTTTTTTGTTAAGTACATAACTCCACATGTGTTCATTCATAGTTTTGATACCTTCAGTGAGAATCTACAATGTAAATAGTCATGAAAATAAAGAAAACGCATTGAATGAGAAGGTGTGTCCAAACTTTTGGCCTGTACTGTACATATGGGGAAATAGGGCCCAGGTTGAAAAATACCTGTCCTTTAAGTGGCTATGATGTTATTGTTATGATTACAATGTCTCAAATGACAATGTGATATCTAAGTGACAATGTTAAATCTGCAGCTTGGTGAGGAACTGTCACCTTTTTTACCTCAGCGAGCTGCTGTTCTCAATGAAAAGCTCTAAAAACCCACTGAACTGCAGACAGACACAGGTAGAGACAACTCAACACAACAAGAGTAGAGTAGAGACCAAACACAGAGCTAAAACAGACTGACTGTTGAACTTACATTTATCAGTTCTGCTCTGTACCTGCTGGATGTTTAATAAGCAACTGTGTGCTGTTAAGTTTACCATATCAACTTAAAGGGACAGTTCATCCCAAAATCCAAAATACATGTTTAGTCTCTTACCTGTAGTATTATTTATTAGTCTAGATAATTTTGGTAGGAGTCGCTGAGTGTTGGAGATATTAGCCGTAGAAATGTTTGCCTTCTCTCCAATATAATTGAACAAGATGGCATTCGGCTTGTGGTGCTCAAAGCGCCAAGAAAATACATTTGAAAAACTCATGTCTCTTTAGAGAAATCATGACCCAGGTAATAAAGATAATCCACAGACCTTGTTGTGAGCAGTTTCATATAGGAACTATTGTCTTTCTATAAAACTAATCTGCCAGGCTCGTGCTCAAGATGTAAACATAAATAGGGTCCTCCAAGGTTGAGCTGTAATGTTAGCTAGCTCAGTGGTGCCAGGTGAGCTTGTGCGTGGTGAAACTGCTCACAACTGTTGCTTGAGTAGAGATGCAGCTGACCTTAAGACGACCACTGTCCACAGCATCTTCCAACCAGGCAGCCAGACCAAGCGCCACCACGGGCGTTGTGACCGCCCTGGGAAGAGAGCTGGGATAATAGCTATCTTGCTGTAATACAGCTATCCACAACTTAAAAACAATGTGCTTCAGGGGCATAAAGTGGATGGGCCTTTCCTATATCTCGGGCCGCACCTATTTTCATTTTGATCTCAACTTCACACCTGTAAAGTTTCATGACTGCATTTTGCATGGTTGTAATGCTACTGCAATAACAATCTGTTGTCAGTGACACAGACAGACATACAGATATATTAACACCTGGCATAGTACAAAACAGCTTGTAGTGGTAATTCCCACTACAATATATGTCCCCAGGACCACATTTTACCATGATGACACACACCCACAGACTTACAAGGTGAAAACTATACCAGCTGTTGTGACATTGTTGCAGCTAGTAATAATGTGCATGATAGGTTTGAGTCTTACCTTCTCTAATATTGAGGATGCGTGACAGCGTGACCCAAACCAGTGAACTGGCTGGAGTCACATCTGCTGTGAAGATATTGGTAGGCTTCAGTAATTTCTCATAAGAACTCCTTGAGACAAGACAAATGATCTGAATATGTCCCCGTAAGTTACCTCTGGCTACTTCTACATATCTCCTACCCACATTATGACTGACTACAGATGGGATGTAAGGCCATCTGACTTTCTTCTGTTGTTTGTGTGCTCCTGTCATGTATTTGTCATTTTAGATTGTAGCTAGCTAATGATATTGGAATCATTTAACCAGCTATCTACTGTGGAAGTGGATGTGACGGTTTAATGGAAGTGGGATGACAAGGCGGAAAAGACAAACTATAAACAATGGGCAGGGTGGAATAAGGTGAGTAGACTCCAAATTTGGCTGACATTCAACCATAATGTGGAGCTGTTCCTACATCACTGTCAAGTAGCTAATCTATAGCCTTTATTTTTTCATTTTTTTAACTGTGATATTCTTGCTGGTAAGCTAACAAGCTAACAGTTTATTGAAGCTAACAGACCTGAGTCATCTCAAACAGACAGCCCAACCACAACAAACCATTTCACTTCTTTTTCTCTCCTTTCTCCTTTCCCCACATACTCTGTCTTCACGTCCTCTTCCTCTTTCTTCCTCATCCTTCACTATCTTTTGTGTGCTGTGGTCATTCAGGGGTTAATGATGTCTGTGCTAATGTGATCTAGGCCAAGGGCACAACACACACACACACACACACACACAGAAGGTCAACAGTGTGACAGGGTCAGACAGATGGTCAAGTTGACTAACAGCAGGGGAATTTAAACCATAATGTGTGAATGGCACACACACTGATACACACACCATTACACTTGTGAGATATTTGATTTATTGTATTTTGATAAACTAAGTCCCTATACCATATTAACTATAACATTAACCCTTGCAGAGCCTCTCAGACTTTACCACCCTTTGTACCATCTGCATCTTCCTGCATCCTCCCTGTCCTCTTATCTGTCAATCCATCAAGACAAAAACAGAAACACAGTAGCCTATATTCTGGTTTTCTATACTGACACGCAATATATATAAGTATATGTATATATATGTATATATATATATATATATATATATATATATTAGTTTAATGTGAACCAAAGTTCACAAGTACGAGTTCTTAAATTCTAAGCCATCAGCTACATGTGCTGAGGTTAGCTTAACGAGGTGATTGGTGAACACGTCACTCACACTGTGGCAAGCGCAAATTAAGCACTGGAGCTGGAAAACCCATCAGCAGGTTCCCAGTCATCTACAATGAAGAGAGAATTGTATCAAGGTTGCTCCACCATTGTAGGCTCTGTTAATGGAAATGCATCCCACGTGCTGACGCACATTCAACGGCATCACTCAGATGTGCCGATCAGCAGGATGAGGGGGAAAAAGAGATATTTTTTATTTTTCATATCATAAAAGATACTTTTCAGTTTTTCAGCCTGTTGTGATATGTTATTGAGTGGGAAAGTGTTTGTTCAATGTTCGTACAGAATAATACACAAATATTACACACAAGAAATGTTCCTTATTTTTCTGATTTTAATAATTTACCAAAGTTGTCAGTGGACAAAATGTTACATCAGTTCCTAGCAAAAGAATTATGTCTGTCTTTGACATTTACACTTCTGTCTGTTCAAAAATCAATGTATAGAAAAATGTTCTGAATCAGATCCTATAATTTTCATGTGTTGTAGTTCTAGCAAGACCATAGTATCAGGAAAACAGCTACATCAAACCCCAGATATCAGTGCCATTTGGAATGTTTTTTGGCATGGTTTGTGGTGTTATTATTTGCCCTGTCTGTGCTTCAAGCGTTTGGACATACATTTTGTTTCGACCAGTGTTTTGTTTGAGGCAATGATTTAAGATGACAGACTTGAATGAGTGATGAATGGTTAGCCAGCAAGCTAGCTTAGCCTAGTTTACTTAGCTTGGCTGTATACTGGCCTGAAGTGACTGACCTAACCACACTGGTACTGTGGATTTTGGGCCATCACCATCTACTCCCATCTCAATGAACCAGCCTCCAATTCTCATAACAGTAGTGGATGAACAAGTGCATTAATTCACGTTTTCTTTTGCCTGTTTTCTAAAACTTCGATCAAAATTTGGACTACATTTGAATGCAACCCAACTAGTGGCTCAATATAAGTGGTATTACAATAGAGGATGGGCCGGGGCTAGCTGGGTAGCATGCTCATTTCAGCAGATCTCTGCAGCACAATACATAGCTGTCTTTGACATAAGGTCAAACTCCTACACTTCATATTCTGTTAATAATGTCAGCTCTTTTTTAATTATTCAAACTCTCTAAGTCTGGCCACATCTTACACATTGTACTTTTAAAGTTAAAGCATGTATAAATAAAGTCTCAATGCGAAGACTTCATGCTTTGGTAAGATAGGTACTTAGGCTACTCTTTCAAGAGTCAAAAACTAGTAATAAACCAAAGGTTACTATGCTCTAATACATTAAAAAAAACAATAGCAGAAATTAAACATCTTAAAGGCCTTAATCTGTTATACCGTTCTTAAATTCAGACTGAAGTATGAAACTGAATCCTCACCAGATCAGGGGCTGCCCTCTGCATCTGACCCTCACCCCTGACTTCTGAGGAGGTTTATCAAATCACATCATGTTCTTTAAATGGGTAGTAAAAACTGATGAGTCTCACAGTTTTCTCACTTTTCTCTGCACATCAACACCAGTCTTGGAACAGGTTCACTCATTTCTTTTACATGACTACATTGCACCCTGCTGGTCACTGGAGGTATTGTATCAAAAATGTATTGACAAATATACTGTAGAGTGTGACTTTGGTTCATAAGAGGAGGACGAAAGGAGGCTCCCCAGATCAATAAAACAGTTGTTTTTGTAAAATATATTAAAAAAATGTGTCGACATCCTTATAATAACACTGCAGGGCTTCTGTTTAAGCATCAAAATATGACAAGTATAAGATGACATCACATTGGCTGGTTAATGCAAATCTCACAAATAATTATAGTGGCAAGGATTTAGTGAGTTCACCTTCATTTGGTTTAATCAACTTTATATTTTTGGGACACACTGTAGACAGTAATGTTTATCTGCTAAATTCATAGCATAGACCTTTAAAAGTCAAACTGAAATGACAGAGACATGAAAGCAAAGATGAAAGATGAGTTTTTATAGCACTAAACAGAAGTAAAATTCAGTTACTACCCTTGTTGCTTTTCAGTAGTGATCAGTGACAAGAGATCCTCTTTGTGCTGTGGTGTGTGTGTTGCAATGCCCATCAGCAGAGGGCAGCATAGTTACATAATGATCCTTTCATCAACACAAGTCTTTTCAAGTGTTAGTGAGGGAAAGGATCAGTTAAAGAAAATCATTAATTGTGACACAACAGACCTTTATTTATAAACTTTTATTTGTGTTGACATATCTAACGCTACCTTTGTTTTTACATTTCATGATATTATTCATGTCACTATGTAAAAATACTGTATATATTGTACTAAGTACTGTACATTTATTATTTTATTACATGCTATAATCATTGTATTTTCATCTATTTTTAAAGCTTGTATATTACATAAACTGCATTTATACAACATTATATATTTGACATTTACCATGTACCTGTACTATATATTTATATATATATATATATATGTATATATATATATATATATACATCACACATTATGGCAGCTGGAGTGGCACTAATGGACCTCTTTTGCTCAGATATTTGCAGTTATATAAGACTGTACATAGCTCTTTCAATGCGACCTCTTTAATTCCCCTAGTCCCATATTCTGTTTTGTATATAATTTAAAGAGTTCTCTATCGGTCTGCGCCTGTCTGTGTGCTGCTGTAACATATAAAACTCCCCTAAGATATCAATAAATCTAGTTGACACTGATGGGAGCTCCATTGATAGTTACTGATTAAAACAGGTTTTTGGGTTAACAGATCATCTTTAGGCCATTTTCCCATCAAAATCTATTTTCCTGATATTTTTGGAAAGTGATATCATTGCATCCAGCCATGTCTGATGAGGACAGCCTTTCTACTCATTATTAATTCTCCTGTTGTCATGGCTCTCTGCAAAAGTTCTCACATTAAATGTGACCTGCACTTCACAGCCGACCCCTGAGGAGACATCTGCTGCTTAACTGCCTGTAAAATTGCTTTCTTTATAATGTTTTTAATGGAATCTTCTGCCTCATTAGATGGAGTTTCAGTGTGGACAGTGCATTGAAACAGATGAGATTGGAGATCCTAATGTCTCCCAGTTGCAGTTGTTCCACACATGTATCACTTAAAACCCTTCTGCTACAAAACTTCAATTTCAAAATGTCCTCTAACCCAGATTTTCTCATAAACATTGATCTCTTGATCAAACCACAGTGGTGACAGCATTTAACATTTAATCTTTTGTCACAAGGAACAACGACTCATTAAAGATGTAACGAAGTAGTGGACAAAGCAATAACTTTTTAACATTTTTTTGCACAGGGATGTCTCAGCCTTATATCTGTATAAATCAAGTCTTATACATAGACTGTATGAAATGATGGAAATAGTCAACGAGACACCACTCATTGGTTTGTGGACTCCTCCTGAGTTCGGCATTTTGACCCTCTCCATCTTGGATTTTTGGATCCAGAAGTGACCATATTTGGATGAGAAAAAACCCTAGCGCTAGCTGCCAGCTTGGTTAGCACAGTACATTTACAGGTACAATACAGGCCAAAAGTTTGGACACACCTTCTCATTCAATGCGTTTTCTTTATTTTCATGACTATTTACATTGTAGATTCTCACTGAAGGCATCAAAACTATGAATGAACACATGTGGAGTTATGTACTTAACAAAAAAAGGTGAAATAACTGAAAACATGTTTTATATTCTAGTTTCTTCAAAATAGCCACCCTTTGCTCTGATTACTGCTTTGCACACTCTTGGCATTCTCTCCATGAGCTTCAAGAGGTAGTCACCTGAAATGGTTTCCACTTCACAGGTGTGCCTTATCAGGGTTAATTAGTGGAATTTCTTGCTTTATCAATGGGGTTGGGACCATCAGTTGTGTTGTGCAGAAGTCAGGTTAATACACAGCCGACAGCCCTATTGGACAACTGTTAAAATTCATATTATGGCAAGAACCAATCAGCTAACTAAAGAAAAACGAGTGGCCATCATTACTTTAAGAAATGAAGGTCAGTCAGTCCGGAAAATTGCAAAAACTTTAAATGTGTCCCCAAGTGGAGTCGCAAAAACCATCAAGCGCTACAACCAAACTGGCACACATGAGGACCGACCCAGGAAAGGAAGACCAAGAGTCACCTCTGCTTCTGAGGATAAGTTCATCTGAGTCACCAGCCTCAGAAATGGCAAGTTAACAGCAGCTCAGATCAGAGACCAGATGAATGCCACACAGAGCTCTAGCAGCAGACCCATCTCTAGAACAACTGTTAAGAGGAGACTGCGCCAATCAGGCCTTCATGGTCAAATAGCTGCTAGGAAACCACTGCTAAGGAGAGGCAACAAGCAGAAGAGATTTGTTTGGGCCAAGAAACACAAGGAATGGACATTAGACCAGTGGAAATCTGTGCTTTGGTCTGATGAGTCCAAATTTGAGATCTTTGGTTCCAACCGCCGTGTCTTTGTGAGACACAGAAAAGGTGAACAGATGGATTCCACATGCCTGGTTCCCACTGTGAAGCATGGAGGAGGAGGTGTGATGGTGTGGGGGTGTTTTGCTGGTGACACTGTTGGGGATTTATTCAAAATTGAAGGCACACTGAACCAGCATGGCTACCACAGCATCCTGCAGCGACATGCTATCCCATCCGGTTTGCGTTTAGTTGGACGATCATTTATTTTTCAACAGGACAATGACCCCAAACACACCTCCAGGCTGTGTAAGGGCTATTTGACCAAGAAGGAGAGTGATGGAGTGCTGCGGCAGATGACCTGGCCTCCACAGTCACCGGACCTGAACCCAATCGAGATGGTTTGGGGTGAGCTGGACCGCAGAGTGAAGGCAAAGGGGCCAACAAGTGCTAAACACCTCTGGGAACTCCTTCAAGACTGTTGGAAAACCATTTCAGGTGACTACCTCTTGAAGCTCATGGAGAGAATGCCAAGAGTGTGCAAAGCAGTAATCAGAGCAAAGGGTGGCTATTTTGAAGAAACTAGAATATAAAACATGTTTTCAGTTATTTCACCTTTTTTTGTTAAGTACATAACTCCACATGTGTTCATTCACAGTTTTGATGCCTTCAGTGAGAATCTACAATGTAAATAGTCATGAAAATAAAGAAAACGCATTGAATGAGAAGGTGTGTCCAAACTTTTGGCCTGTACTGTATGGCTTACTGTGATATTGCTAATACCAATGCTATTTTTTGCTAGCAAAAAAGAAAGGCTTAGAACTATTTAAACAAAAGTATTTACTGGAAAAAGCATCTGACTTCCTTTAGTCTTTTTGTACAACCAAATTCTAAACAAGACTGTTTGGGCAACCAAAACGTTACAATTAACTTTAATGAAATAATGTCAGCTATGGCTACGACTATACTCTGAATCTTGTGCCATGGTTATGTTACCTAACCAACTTGTTGTGGTATCAACTTGTCAACAGACGGCACCTGCCCATCACTCAAAGCAGCTTTGACCTTAATTAGGCATAACTTCAAAAATCCCCTGTGAGCTGTGAGTCTTTGCTTGGCAGTCTCCAGTGCCCCAAGTATGACAGTTTGTTATATTTCCTGGGTATCCCTTACTTCCCTACACCTTTCTGTAGCTCTGAGAGTTGACTAACCTCTCTCCATGTTGCCTTGATCTTGGCCTCCAGCCTCCTTCTCCAGGGAGGGTAATGCTCTTTGTGGCCCATGGTGTTCATCTTGTAGCCAAGCAACTCTAGGATCACTGTTGCTGCAGTGTATCAGTATCATGTGTCAGCTGATCCATCTCAGTAATGGTCCTAGTGGGGATACTACATAGTACTGCATTCATATCACCAAGTGGACTTTCAGAAGGTATTCATTATTCTTGATCTCAGGTCATTTGCCCTTGCTGTAAGGGAATCTGTGTTGTAAGGGCTTGGGGCTTGGTACCCAATCTCGGAGTGTGGGGATGATGATGATGACATCCTCAATTTGACCTGTTGTCATGGCTCCCTTTTGCTGAAGCATGTTTGTTGTACCTCATCAATCTGTAGTCGTGGAAGTAGTTGTCATTTGTATCCATTCGCACTATATGTGTGTGTGTGTATATGTACATATATATATATATATATATACCTATGTGTATGTAAAAATTTGAAAAATGTGGATGTACAGTAGTTGCCAATGGATTTTTCATTAGAAAAATGGACTTGGAACAGCATCTCTGACTTTTTAAATAATGCGAATCATTGTAATAGTTGGTCATTGCAGTTGTACTGAGTTACAAAAAATAGTTTTGAACTATTTACAGTCTGTCCACATTTTACTAAACTGATTAATCTCTAAATGAATAAATCTAACTCTACAGTAGCTTACTGTATATAGGAATATGCACAATATACTGTAACACTGTGTGTGAAGCCCTGAAACCTGCTTTCCTGTCTGTAATACTCCTCTTTTCATGCTGACAGTAAAACAGAGCCAAGGACATCTGATACCAACAGATGATGTAATAAAAGACTTGTCCCAGTAGAATTAGCTGAGTAAACTTGGCCTGTGTCTTCCTGACACCAAACAACCACACCTCAATAAATCTACCAGAATTTGGCTTCAAATATTTGAACAAGCCTGAGGTGCATTTGACTTACTTGGCCAGACTCAGCTGGCTGAACAGAACCTGTATTCAAATTAGATAATCCTCCTTATTTACTCAAAGGATAGGACTGGTGCTACTCTATTTCTTAAGGTATTTCCATGAAAAAAGTAAAATGTAGAAGTCTGTCTCTCAATGCTTTCTGACTCTCTTACCCTGTCTATAACCCCAAGCACACTGGTTCTTACTGAATACGTAAATCTTTAAAAACAGCTCACAAATCTAAGTTTTAAAGGACGCTCGGTAACCCTAAGACCCTAGGAAGAGTAGTTGCTACCTTGGTAAGGGCTAATGGGATCCACAATTTCACAAAACAGTTGGTCATTATAGTTTTTATTCAAAATTTATTCAAGCAGTAGGATGCAGAGCATTTGTTGGGGACTATTTTCAGTGGTGGATTAATCCACATTTGGTGCTCTAGTGAGTACTTGGAGCAGCAGGATTGTGTATGTGGGATTGAGTCAAAATAAACTACAGTGTGTGTGTGTGTGTGTTCATGGTAATGACAGGGCATGTCAGCCAGAGCATCAGTGTGACTCTTGATGTGTTTTTAATAGTTTTTAAGACAAGAAATGAACACATAAAACATATCAGGCTTTGAATAGACACAATACTTGTCAGTAGGAAACATTCATTGTTGGTTTTAGTGTGTACATATTTGTTGACGGCATGAAAAATATCACCACGCTCATGGTTTTAATAACCATATTAGTTAATGTCCATGAGCTGCTATTGCTCTTGGTTTAAAGAAGATAGAAATCAACATTTCAGTTCAGTGTTTTAGTAAGTCAGTATTGTAGTTTATTGTTGCTTTACAGTAACAGTCATCAGTTCTCACAGTTTATTTCAGCTCAGTTTTTCAGACACAGTACCTTTAAAGACTACACACACAAACACACACAGCCCCCATTTACACCTGGTATCAACATTATCTGTATCTGGATACATTTTCTGAATAATGAAGCCGAATCTGTGAGTCTGTGCGCTGGTATCACCATCATGTCATCGTGTTTGTGTCCGCATTGTGATTGATTCTTAATATGCTAATTAGGCTGGCAATGGATTTCTAGCTGCTGCTATCACTTTTGCTTTTGCCAGGCTTTCTTCCAAGTTTAAAAAAAAAAAAAAAGATTTTCAACTCATAGAAAAAAAGGCAAAAAATAAAAAATAAAAGCCATGTAATTTTTTATTGATTTTTAACTGATTACATTGTATGAATTGCATTTACACCTGACCGACATCCAATCACAATGTGACCCTGACCACCTCCAGATGGGTCTGGCTGATTTGATCCCAATCATCTGTAATAATATGCATTTTTCCTTGTCCAGATAACTTGTCCACATACAGGGCATATTTTAATGCCAGATATAATTATAGCAGTATGAAGGGAGTGATGAGAGTAGTGTTTCATTGATTTTAATGAGGGTTAAAGGTATTAATAGTCCACATATTTATTTGAAATAAATATGTGGACCTCAAATAATTATTTGAGGAAAAGTCTTCAGGATTTCTTTCTTTAGACAATGACAGGGCACAAAACTTGTACTGACACAGGGAATAAAGACAGTGAGACTAGCACTATTAATGATCCAGACCGTAATAACTGGACCATATCTGATTTAACTGTAATTAACACTGTCTGGAACATTTCTGAAGGACTTCATTGCCAAGAATTCCAATAATGTGAGTTTGGTTAACTAAATCTGCTCTAAGTGCATGGTGCGATGAAGATGCAGAGGAGGTTTAAACAGCAGCAGATATCTCTGCATGGAGCACTTACACACCAGTAGCCACCTCAACACCACAATTTAAGCTTACCAGTCTTAACAAACTCATTAAAATTTAACTATTATAACATATAATGCACGTTAATAGATAAAAATCACTGTCAACCAATTACTCCCAGACTCCCATTTACAGTTAGGTCCATAATTATTTGGACAATGATACAGTTGTCATCATTTTGGCTCTGTACACCACCACAATGGATTTTAAATGAAACAATGAATACCTGCTTAAAGTGCAGACTCTCAGCTTTCATTTAAGGCTTTTTTCAAAAATGTAGTATGAACCGTGTAGGAATTACAACCATTTCTTCACACAGTCCCCCGACTTTAAGGGCTCATAAGTATTTGGACAAACTAACATAATCATCAATTAAACAGTCAGTTTTAATACTTGGTTGCAAATCCTTTACAGTCAATGACTGCCTGAAGTGTTGGACACATAGGCATCATCAGATGCTGGGTTTCTTCCCTGGTGATGCTCTGCCAGCCCTTTACTGCAGCCGTCTGCACTTCCTGCTTGTGTTTTGGGTGTTTTGCCCTCAGTTTTGGCTTCAGCAAGAGAAACGCATGCTCAATTGGATTCAGGTCAGATGATATGACTTGGCCATTGCAGAACATTCCACTTCTTTGCCTTAAAAATGTCTTTGGTTGCTTTTGCAGTATGCTTCAGGTCATTGTCCAACTGCACTGTGAAGCATTGTCCAATGAGTTTTGAAGCATTTGGTTGAATCTGAGCAGATAATGTAGCCCCAAACACTTCAGCTTTCATCCTGCTGCTCTTGTCAGCAGTCACATCATCAATAAATACAAGAGAACCAGTTCCACTGGCAGCCATACATGGCCATGACATAACAGTACCTCCACCATGCTTCACTGATGAGGTGGTGTGCTTTGGATCATGAGCAGTTCCTTCCCTTCTTCCTTCTCTTGTCTTCCCATCATTCTGGTAGTTGATCTTTGTTTTATCTGTCCATAGTATGCTGTTCCACAACTGTACAGGCTTTTTAGATGGTTTTTGACAAACTCTAATCTGGCCTTCCATTTTTAAGGCTAACCAATGGTTTGCATCTTGTGATAAACCCTCTGTATTTATTCTAATGAAGTCTTGTCTTGCTTACAAGAGCAGCAGGATGAAAGCTGAAGTGTTTGGGGCACCATTATCTGCTCAGATTCAACCAAATGCTTCAAAACTCATTGGACGATGCTTCACAGTGCAGTTGGACATTGACCTGAAGCATATTGCAAAAGCAACCAAAGACATTTTTAAGGCAAAGAAGTGGAATGTTCTGCAATGGCCAAGTCATATCATCTGACCTGAATCCAACTGAGCATGCGTTTCTCTTGCTGAAGCCAAAACTGAGGGCAAAACACCCAAAACACAAGCAGGAAGTGCAGACGGCTGCAGTAAAGGGCTGGCAGAGCATCACCAGGGAAGAAACCCAGCATCTGATGATGCCTATGTGTCCAACACTTGAGGCAGTCATTGACTGTAAAGGATTTGCAACCAAGTATTAAAACTGACTGTTTAATTGATGATTATGTTAGTTTGTCCAAATACTTATGAGCCCTTAAAGTTGGGGGACTGTGTGAAGAAATGGTTGTAATTCCTACACGGTTCATACTACATTTTTGAAAAAAGCCTTAAATGAAAGCTGAGAGTCTGCACTTTAAGCAGGTATTCATTGTTTCATTTAAAACCCATTGTGGTGGTGTACAGAGCCAAAATGATGACAACTGTATCATTGTCCAAATAATTATGGACCTAACTGTATATTCCCTTATTGGCTGACTTAAAGCTTTATAATGTAAGGTCAGTACAGAGAGAGTACTGTTAAGTTACTCAACTGTGTTGTCTATACCAAATACCAATGGTTTTCAACAAGGGTTTTGGGGACCCTCAGGTGTCCTTGAGGGAATTCCAGGCAGTCCCCAGGAAATGGGGAATGGTTTATTTTCACTTTTTAATTCACTATAGCAGTGAGACTAATGTTTTCAAGAGTCATAAGACTGATTGTTCTGATCAAAGGCTACTGGTCATAACAACCAAAATCTTTTCAGATGGAGGTCCCTGTAGTGAAATCTTATCAAATGGGGCCCCGTGACCTAATCTATATCAATGTAGGGGTCCTTGGGGGCCCTACTGCAGTGGCACTGGCCCAGTTGCTGCAAACCACAAATATGTTACAATTCATATGTCTCATATCAACATTTCTAAAGTCACGTATGAGCTGACTTAGTCATTGGGAGGTAGGCGGCTGGTGTGACACCTCAGGGAGATGTCTGCAGACAACTGTTTGACACCAACAAACCTAAAACCTGGTTGTGTCTTAGCAAGTCACTGCTGCTTCCAGCAGTTTTTTAGTCACCAAATGTGGGTGTTTTGTAGCAACCAGGTGCTATTTTTTACAGCAGGGATGGTGCTATGAAAAGTGGTTATTTTTTAGCGAGACATTGCTACTTTTACACTGAGGATTGTGCCCCTAAAATGGAGTATTTTAAGCCAAAACGTGATATTTTTCAAACCATAACCAAGTGGTTTTTGTGCCTAAACATAACCACACATTAACCACAGCATTGTGGAAACATAAAGTTTTAGCGTATCCACTATATATTAAAATGCAAATGCAACTTATTTGTGGTTTGCAAAATGCACAATACCAACATTTATTCTGGTGACTGTGTTGCAGTGGAACTAATCACATTCACACAGACAGTGAGAGCATAAAAGTTATGTGACTAAACTCAGCAGGAATCACTTGCTACCTGGTGATTCAAATCATCAAACTCCATCACTCTTTGCTTTGTAATCAGAAGAAATACCCCATTTAATAAAAATCAGAAACATTTCAGCCAGAAAAGGGTAGCAAGAGATACACAGGAGTGGCTGCTCACCATCACCCTGTGAAACCACCACTCTGTTTTGACTGTCCCTTGGTGGGCCTTTATTAGTAAGTCAGTTATTTAATTATAACTATTTAATTATAATCTAGACTTCTGGACTGAATTTCAGTGAGAAGTTTTCCAAGTAACCTTCATGTCAGTGGTATCTGATACTATATTTCCCACATATTGCAGGTTCTTCAGGACCTCTTGGACGAATTTCTTGGGCAAAAGGGCTTAAAAAGCGAAATAATGTTACACATATGACATTGCTAGGTGATTGACAAGTCAGGTGCCAGCCCATCAATGGTGGTTTGTCTAAATTGGCCAACAACGTGGATTCATGTATTGAAATATATTTTAATATGAACATTTTTCCCTTTCACGTTGACTGCATTGTCAGATACAATTCAAACAAAGTATTACGTTAGAAATATAGTCTGTAAATTGTGTGTTGAACTTATCCAGGTCTACTACAGCACTTTCAGTCTGTAACACATAATGACCAGCCTGGTGTATGCACAATGTGTGTGTGTGTGTGTGTGTGTGTGTGTGTGTGTGTGTGTGTGTGTGTGTGTGTGTGCGTGCGTGTGTGTGTGTGTGTGTGTGTGTGTGTGTGTTCAGGTACATCTGTGGTTCATACTTCCTCTTGTTTTGACAGCAGAGACGGGTCAGCTGTGAAGCCTCCTATCACACACATACAATAATACTAGAGACAGACAGGACACATGCAGGCATGGGCTCACATAGACAGTAAGAGTGAGAGGGGGTCAGAGAGGTTATGCCAGAAAGGACACACCTACACACACACAGACACACAAACACACACACGAACAAAAGCGAACACTGAGGTGTGAGATCAATAGTTTCTTTGTCCACCTTCGGTCTGCAACTGATCTACAACCACATCAACTTTCTCTCTCACTCCCTCTTTTTCCGCTCCTCTCTTCACACCTCTTCCTCCTTCTCTCTGTGAAGATAGAGAAATATGGATCAGACCAAAAGGCAAGAAGAAGAGAAACCAGATGTGCTCAAAAACAGGCAGCAAAAACACTCACACCAGAACAGCGACAGTCATTGGTGCGAGTTGTGAGCTGTATTTCAGCAGTAAATAAGCAACTCTGTGTGTCCGACTGTGGACGGTGGAGCTGCTGAGTGGATTTATAGAGTTTGTAAGTTGCTGCCATTAGCAGCTAAACGGCAGCAGAGCTAGCAGCCACCGGCCACCACACTTCACAGCTGAAGGACTCGGAGGCTCGGGTATCTGTGTGTGTAGCTGTGCTGTAAGTAAACAGTCTGAATTGATCAGTTTTCTCAGAGACAGAGATGAAAGTTTATTTAATCACCAATTCTGTAAGAGGACACAAGTTTAAACCTCCAGACTAACATGTTGCAGATTAAGAAATCATTCAGGCTTTAATTAAGTTATTTCTCTGCTTCTTAACAGTGAGATGGGTAAGTCAGAGTTCACAATGAACCTAGCAGTGTTGGGCGAGCTACTTGGAAAATATAGTGAGCTAAGCTACTGGTTACTTTACATCAAAATGAAGTTTCACTACATTGAAGCTATCCTCAGACAAATGTAGCAAGCTAAGCTACAAGAAAATGCCTTTTTTTTTAACTTTATGTTAAGTCAGCGTTATCTCAGTGAGGAGACTAAAAATTATAAACAGACTTAAATTAAAACTTTCTTCTTTTTCTTTCCTTTTTTTGTGACTTTGTGACATTTGAACATCTCCTCCAAGTTTGTGTTATTTTGTGACTTTGGATCAGAGCTAACATGGTGTCCATAGCAGGACATTACTTAGCTTCCATGTTGGCAGGGGATTAACAATTCAATACCATGCAATTCTTAAAGAACGGTAAAACATATGTACAGCGACCAAAGTTTGAATGTTCGGATTTATTAATATACATTAGAAACACTACTGGGAAGCTAACACATACAAGGTTAAAACAATAAGACATTTTTATACAGTCCGTTGTAGCCGATGGAAAAACACATGATAAAGACATAAGAAAAAATTGATTTAGCCTCATTTCTACATGAGAGGTAAGACAAAGCCAAACAACAACAAAAAAAATCTTATGAGGGAAAAAATCAGGATCTAAAAGGGTCAGACCAGCTTCAAAGATCTCAAGAATCAGCTCCATATGTGCAATCCATTATCCACATATAAAGGACTGGGCCCAGCTCTCTAAGACAATGTCTGCTATTTGTGTACAAAAACTGTACAGCCCAGTCACCAGAAGAAAATGTCTGCATTGTACATTTACGCAAACCAAAGATTGTACATTTCATACATATCATATCAACGTTTCTAAAGTAACATAGTTCTGATTACATGTACATGAGCTGAGTTTATCATCTGGAGGTGGAAGGGGTGGTGGATGGTCTGACAACTAGGTGAGATGGCTGTCACGCTACAGGCTGCTGCAGACCACTATTTGAGACCAACACATAACCAAACCGGTTGTTTCTCTGTGAGTCATTGCTGCATTTCCAGGCATGACTTTCCCCTGGAGTTGTGTGTTTGGATCTGTGTCAATTGAATGTACATTCTCACCATGTTTCTTTTCCCTAAAACTAACCTCAGTAACTTTAATTTTGTAATTGTACATTAAGGATGTAATCTCATTCGTGGGGCGTAGAGTTGTAGGATATCATACAAACTGTTGCATATGCATTTTTTGTAGGATATCATACAAACGTTCTGTGATGATAAGTTGCATTATTTCAACAACATGGTGACACATAAAGAAACTTTATGTTTCAGCACATACATAATAATGTACAAATTTTACATAACCGTGTTTTGCGGAAATGTACAATTACAACATTTATCGTGGTGATTTGGTGGTGTTTTTTAACCATGATATCAGCACAGCTCCGTCAGTCGTTTCAAATTCAGACTGAAATGTTGAAACTATTGAAATTATGTACAGACATCGCTGGTCTCCAGAGGATGTATCCAACTGAATTTGGTGATGGCTGGACTTTCCTCTGGAGCTACCATGAGGTTCACATTTAAGGATTTTATTAAAAAATTTCAACAACTATTACATGAATTGCCATGACGTATAGTAGAGACATTCATGTTCACCTCAGAATGAATTGTTTCATCTAGCGCCGTCATGAGGTCAAAATTCTAGTTTGTCCAGTAGTACGGTCATTAATCAAATACCCTCCAAACTAATGACACTCCCATTGGTCTCAGTTGTATTTTTTATTTTTCGCAAGTACATCCTCACGGAGCTGTTAGCATGGATCTAGACTCTGAGTCTTGTTTCCTTATAAGACAGACAAAGAAGCTTGCAAGACAAGATCTTTATTTCCATAACAACATTTGCTCTTTTGTGTTTGTGTCTTTTCAACTCGTGATAGTCGGTGGTATTTTTATATTCACATATATGCAGGTGACAGCAGATTCATGCAGGCAGCACGGCCCTGGTTTGGTTTCTGTATATTTTGGCAGACAGCATGGACAAAAAGAGCAAAGGTGAGAATGTCCTGGCACCGTGGACTTTTACTAAACACGAAATATCACCCTTACTTTTCTTTATGCTAGTTTTCTTTCTGACCTCTACCCAGCTCCCTCTCCTCTCTACTTCACGGGTCTTGTCTCAGGTGGGTTCGTGCTGCTGGGACCAGATCAGTGTCCGTTTACACCATAAACAATAGTCCTCTGTTCATTCTCTCCTTTTCCCGTGCCCTTCTCCGTCTACTCCTCTTTCATCCCTCTGGCATTCTCACCTCCCTTCACCACAGTACCCCTCTCTTTCACCCTCCTCTCTTTTTCAAACTTTTGAGAAAAAAATATATTACAAACTGGGACATAGAGTTTGAAACACATGATCTTACACCAGTCAGGAAAGGAGCCTTGCTAAGGATTCAGAGTCAGGATATCTCTGCTTCTGCTGATTTAATTTTGGCCACTGTTCTTTAACCTGCCTCTTTTAAGCTTCCAAACATTTTTGGAAGTACAGTATTAATTTGAGTACCTCTTTAAAGAAAAGGGACCTGAAACAGAAGATGGAAAATGATTTACTGAAGTCAGTTGCTACACCAGGGTCAAATTAAACAACTAATTGCATGGCAGATGCTGTTCTTCCTGTCCCTGACATTATGTTGTGACTAACTGGCTCACTGATAGTGATGTGAAAGTGACAGACTGTGCGAAGAATAAGATATAGGAACACAGCTACACCGACATTTCTTTGCAGGCCCTTAGTCATCTATTTTTGTAATGCTAACATTTAGAAATAACCACAAAATGAAGAAACGGAGAGAGTCTTTTTCTTACCCTCCTCACCCCCTCTGAGCTCCAAATGTTCTGCCCTGTCTTCCTGCCGCAGTGCTGCTGAGCTAAATCTGGGATCCCTTTATACACTACATACTGTATATAGGCTATTCTCAGATTAGTAACTGAACTGGGTTAGTTCTTCCAGGGCTTGACCCACTACAGTGTGGTTTCAGAGGACCCAAATACCTCAGGGACAGCATGCCTACTTCCATTAAAAGGCTGTCTCCTGTGAGAAAATGTGCTGAACTGACTAAAAATACAGAGAACAGTGTTTGGTGATAAGTTCAGCAAATGATGGTCAGTTTACATGTAGATTTGACTTATTGTCTTAAGGTTTTTTTGTCATGTAGATGCTAAATCAAAGCTGCCCTGACTGGTGTTTATATCAATAATGGACCAAATGGCTACATGTAAAGTGAAAGATGTCAGTCATAACAACAAACCAACAGAGAATTTTCAGCCAACTCTGCAGTTTTCCTCAGCTTTAGGGCCCTGACACACCAAGCCAACAGTCACCCGTCCACTAATGTTGGGCCACTGGTGAGCATCTGCCACCCTAGTTTTGGCGGCTTGTCCCGCACTATTGGCACATGTCAGCCCTTGCTGGCTTTTTTGCGCCCAATTCAGCATGCTGAATCTGCGTCCATGGTGTCAGAGATAGCGGAGCCCGCCTGTGAAGGAAATCAATCTGACTGGCAGTTCACGAGGAGAGAAATCGAAGTGAAGGAAGCAAACAAAAGGCTAAAGAGAGGAAAGATAAGTTAAGAAACTGTCATAATTGTTTGTGTTATTGATCACTAGCACACGCTAATTATCTTTTGTTCTTTAAACATCACGTTATGTTGTCAATTTGCTAACTGGCTAACTAGCGTCTTGAATCCATCCTGTGGTTTCCCTTTCTGAATGATGAATGCAGACTACCACCACCTGCTGGTATGGAGAGTTATTTCCTCTCACACAGGTGCAGAACACGTGCCAGTTGGCCATTGGCTCTGCAGCTTTTTGGCTGAGGCACAGGTGATGTGAGGCAACGCAACACATGGCCTTTGTCACAACTAATTCTTTGATGTCGGTTTGGTGTGTCTGCGCCTTAACAGAGCATTTTGGCATTTTCACCTCATTGTTTGGTTTTACAACTGCAGTTCTCAGTTCACTTTTACCTCTCATCAGCATTGTCTGTAATTCATAAGAGCATATTTAGTTGTTTTGACGGAAAAGGTGAAAAAGCTCTGATAAAACCTCTACCTGCCCGGCACCAAATGGAAGACAGACATATTTCGCAACTAGCTAGAGCTAGAGAGCTGGACAGTTTCTCAAGAGTTGGGAGGGACCAAAACTTACATTCATCAGGTGTAACATAAATACCTCCAAATGAATGCTAGTGTTGCTCTTTGTCTGCTGGATGTATCTATAGGCTAGTGTTTGCCAAAAAAAGGAAAGAAATCAATGGAGTCTGGCTTTGAAGAGAGCATAAACACTTTCAGTTCAGTTCCCTGTCAGATAAGGCTGCCTGTTTTGAAAGCACTGAGCATGCAACTGGATAAATGAGACTTGGATTATACTGCACGAGTTGTGTGAGAGTTTGTAAATGGATGTTTTGATGTAGCTTTGCTATTGTTAAACATGAACCCCTATGACTTCAGTTCATTAAAAAAAAAATTCAGTTTTTGGATTCTTCGTTCACCGTGGAGGCATCCAAAAACACAGTTTTCTCCACAAATTCAACATAAAATGGGCTGAATAACTGCTGTGGGGTGAGATATTCCTTTACCACTGTTACCTTCTGTACTTGTAGGTGTAGGTCCCAATGTTTTTCTGAGTTGGCGGTGGAAACTGGGAGTCACTGGAAGGCAGCGCGGACCGTCCGATCACTAAGCGGCTGGGTCGGACGGAAGTTGTCCCCCAACATCCCATCATTCCCTTCTAGTAGCTCTGCCCCTTTGATATGGGACCGCAGCCTCCGAAACTCCTCAATCTGCAAAGGAGGACAGATTTCCCTTTAGAGGCTGAACTAGGTTACATCTTCACATCTCAAGGCTCCATACATAACAGCTTTGACAAATAGGGTCAAAGATCAGTACTGATGTCATTGGACTGAAGTGGCTGATGACCAGTTTTCACTTCATCTTTAGTTTGCATGACAAAAGGATCCCCAAATACTTCCAACAACCAGTGCACCTGTGAATTTTATCCTTGGCAGAGTGAGAAATTGTCTCAAACTTGTACAGTGCTTTCATACAGTCTGATCACTGCACAACAAGACAACATGGTTCCTTAAACACAGTTTTTGCCTCTTGGCTTTCAGGATTATCCAATTACTCCATATGATTTCAAATATTTGCTCTACACTCAGGGTTTCCTCAGGCTGTTAGACACTCAGGTGATAAAGCTCTCAGTGCTGAGTAAAAGGAACCTGTCTGGGGAAAAAATATTCAAAGACTGGGACCCATGTGGAGTCCCTAATGGCAGAAAAAGACCCTATAATGATATAATGATAGTGTGAGAATGTAATATGATAATCTGAAGACAGCTGACACTTTTCATAGCTGTGGAAACTCAGCCAATTTAACAGTGTTGTATGAGTATTCTTTGCTATTATTTCTGCCTATTTCAGTTCTTAACCAGCAAACCCAGATGGGTGAACAAGCAGCCTGTATTAACCCAGCACTTGATATAAGGTTTTGACAGACCTGATTGTCTACAAGAAACAACATCTCTTGTTGTTTTCTTTGACAGAAAGCATCTACAATCTGACTTCCTGTTCATGTGTAAACCACCGCAGATCCTATCACCTTTTCACACATGTGCGGTACAGTGGCTGGCCAAAACAAACATGGCAACAGTTCCTGTGCTGCTGTGCTGAGGGCTTTCAGAAGGAGGATTTATGGCCCCCGTCAACATGCAGAACTTGTAGGCATAGAAACACTTGAATGCCTGCATGCACATATGCACTGTGCACACACAGTCTCGCTCAGCAGTCAATACTAGCCCGATGTTGGAGGTGTTTAGTGTAGGTAAGCAGGAGCTGCTGTTTTAAAACAGTCCTGTTGCTGTTCATCCAGCAGTTGGACCATGGCTTAGACATGATACAGAGAATAGAGTACTGCAGGACTCACAAATAATTAAGATAGTAAGATATTCAGTAAATAATATATCTATAAGATATATTATTTACTGAATAATATATCTATAAGATATATTATTCAGTAAATAATATATCTTATAGATTGAACTGCTGATTTGGGTTGCTTATTGATGCGGCCAGCAGTTGCAGCAGCTGCAGTAGCTGACACACAGCTCAGGGAGGCAGTTTACTAATTAATAAATAATTCACTCAATTCTGAACATTCAGACATGATACACATATTTTTAGGTTATGTCTGACTTACACTTCCCAATTATTATCTCGGATGTCCGGATAATAACCACATAACCTATTTATATCTTATAAATATAATCCATCCACCTGCCACACATTGCATATGTTTTATGTAGCAGTTATATTGTTTCAGTTTTTCTCTGACACTTAGCCATGGTCTTACTGTTTCACTGTTTCATATCTCTGTAATGTACTATTTATTCTTTTGTTGTTTCTTTTATAATATATATATATATATATATATATATATATATATATATATATATATATATATATATATATATATATATTAGTCTATTCTATAGTATACTGTACTGGGTGTCAGACTTTAAAACCTGGGGTGGAATATAAGAAATATGTATTTTAAAGACTTTTCTCTATTTGTGCTTTCTTTCTGTGCTTTTTCTTTAGTTTTGCCTCTTAGGAGCTTACAAGGTGGTTTGAATTATTAATTTTTTGATCAGAAAGAAGGAAAAATCCCTATTCAACTGAACTGCTCACAAGTCGTACACAACCTGTAACCTGTGACAATGACCCAAAGTATATTGCTCCAAATTTTGAGGTCACAAGGTAGGAACTACTTTTTTAGTCTACAGAGAACGTTTCATCACTTTTAATAACTTATCTAACATCTGGTTATTAGACAACTGTCAAAAATTTTCCACTTGGCAAACATTGGCAACATTTACAAATGATGCAGATTCATGTGCATTATCCCTGTACAAATTATTGTAGCAGGAATGTTATAAAGTCACCCACATTAAAATGGTTGAGGCCTGAGGGAGAAAGACAGCCACAAGTCTTTCCTTCTGTTAGCATTTCAAAGGGTCAGCATGGCAGAGGGCAGCAGGGCTGAGCGACTAAGATAAATGTCAGAGGATGAACCCTCATCATCATCATCATCATCATCCTTAACAACAACCTGCTTGAAGAGAGCCATGAGTCAGGCAAAGGCTCAAATAAAGTTTAAAAATATTAAAGGCAATGTGACAGGCTTCCTGTTCTGTGTTGAATGTCAGAGAGTCTCAGGTCAGTGGGCCTGTGTTATATAAAAATCACAAAAGAGCCCGACATTGTCTATATGTAAAGTTTGGATGTAGAAAAAGAGAACAGAGATTAAACCAGGACAATAAAGGTGTTGACAGTATTATATTTTAAAGTTTAATTTGTCAGATTACTACCTGTGACCTTTCTGTTGCTACTGTATGATTAGCTATTAGTGTTTATGATCCTTCATCAAATCACCTTTACTACTCACCACTTTTTATTATTCTTTCTAATACTCATGCAGTTTCTGTCTGTATGTAAATCCGATTTTTACATTTTTACAAACACAATTCACACATCCAAATCAACATTAGCATTTATTTGGCAGGTTTCTGTCCACTTGATGAATATACCATGAAACTTTTCTAATAGCCTGGGCTTTTAATTGCTTAAATGACTAAACTCAACAGGTCTATATTTGGGACAGGCGCCTATATGGAGCAGGCTTTTAATTCCTTTCACACAAAACTGTTGCTCAGCAAAGATGGGAAATACAATGAAATTGTTTATTTACACCAGAATGAATATTACTTGTATGAAAATTAGGCTTTGAATAACAAATCAATTATGAATTATTCATTTCACCTAGCTCTGGCAGAGCCCATCAGAGAGAGAGAGTTTATTGACATGTATGTACAGTACAGGCCAAAAGTTTGGACACACCTTCTCATTCAATGCGTTTTCTTTATTTTCATGACTATTTACATTGTAGATTCTCACTGAAGGCATCAAAACTATGAATGAACACATGTGGAGTTATGTACTTAACAAAAAAAGGTGAAATAACTGAAAACATGTTTTATATTCTAGTTTCTTCAAAATAGCCACCCTTTGCTCTGATTACTGCTTTGCACACTCTTGGCATTCTCTCCATGAGCTTCAAGAGGTAGTCACCTGAAATGGTTTCCACTTCACAGGTGTGCCTTATCAGGGTTAATTAGTGGAATTTCTTGCTTTATCAATGGGGTTGGGACCATCAGTTGTGTTGTGCAGAAGTCAGGTTAATACACAGCCGACAGCCCTATTGGACAACTGTTAAAATTCATATTATGGCAAGAACCAATCAGCTAACTAAAGAAAAACGAGTGGCCATCATTACTTTAAGAAATGAAGGTCAGTCAGTCCGGAAAATTGCCAAAACTTTAAATGTGTCCCCAAGTGGAGTCGCAAAAACCATCAAGCGCTACAATGAAACTGGCACACATGAGGACCGACCCAGGAAAGGAAGACCAAGAGTCACCTCTGCTTCTGAGGATAAGTTCATCCGAGTCACCAGCCTCAGAAATGGCAAGTTAACAGCAGCTCAGATCAGAGACCAGATGAATGCCACACAGAGTTCTAGCAGCAGACCCATCTCTAGAACAACTGTTAAGAGGAGACTGCGCCAATCAGGCCTTCATGGTCAAATAGCTGCTAGGAAACCACTGCTAAGGAGAGGCAACAAGCAGAAGAGATTTGTTTGGGCCAAGAAACACAAGGAATGGACATTAGACCAGTGGAAATCTGTGCTTTGGTCTGATGAGTCCAAATTTGAGATCTTTGGTTCCAACCGCCGTGTCTTTGTGAGACGCAGAAAAGGTGAACGGATGGATTCCACATGCCTGGTTCCCACTGTGAAGCATGGAGGAGGAGGTGTGATGGTGTGGGGGTGTTTTGCTGGTGACACTGTTGGGGATTTATTCAAAATTGAAGGCACACTGAACCAGCATGGCTACCACAGCATCCTGCAGCGACATGCCATCCCATCCGGTTTGCGTTTAGTTGGACGATCATTTATTTTTCAACAGGACAATGACCCCAAACACACCTCCAGGCTGTGTAAGGGCTATTTGACCAAGAAGGAGAGTGATGGAGTGCTGCGGCAGATGACCTGGCCTCCACAGTCACCGGACCTGAACCCAATCGAGATGGTTTGGGGTGAGCTGGACCGCAGAGTAAAGGCAAAGGGGCCAACAAGTGCTAAACACCTCTGGGAACTCCTTCAAGACTGTTGGAAAACCATTTCAGGTGACTACCTCTTGAAGCTCATGGAGAGAATGCCAAGAGTGTGCAAAGCAGTAATCAGAGCAAAGGGTGGCTATTTTGAAGAAACTAGAATATAAAACATGTTTTCAGTTATTTCACCTTTTTTTGTTAAGTACATAACTCCACATGTGTTCATTCATAGTTTTGATGCCTTCAGTGAGAATCTACAATGTAAATAGTCATGAAAATAAAGAAAACGCATTGAATGAGAAGGTGTGTCCAAACTTTTGGCCTGTACTGTACATCTAGCCTAAAGCAGAGATGAGGAGCAGACTACAGAAAGCTGGTAAACTCACTTCTTTCTAACTCTACACACCGAGATTATTTTCATTTTAAACTTGTAGTCTTGTCTATCAGACATCACACCGCTCCCCCAAGAGCCACAAAAGGCTTTATATAACTTTTTTCAACATATGCAGTAGTGCTCCCCAACACCTGTAAACACACTTTGATGTATAAAACAGGTGTAGTTTCCCTTTAAAAGGCTGCAGACTTTGTTTTACCTGTAACTGTGAGATGGTGAGAGGGTAGCGGTAGAGGATCCAGGTCACCTTTTCACTGCAAGGTGGTGTGGTCAGAGATCCTTCATACACCCAGTAGTCTCTCAGTAAAGGGTCTGAGGGCAGATTCAACATTTAATGTAAAAAATACTGTAATGTAAATTAGCTCTGATGAAATGGGAAATTAAAATGTGGGTGGAGCAGGTGCTCCACTCAGTAATACACAGTTCACAGTAAACAGTCGTTAACAGGACTGACTGACTCAACATGGCAGACCGCCTTAAATGTATCAAAGTGTAGAAACACTTCACCAAAGTCAACCAATCAACTGCCAAATGCAATATTTGCAGGAGGGTTCTCGTGACAAAGGGGTGAATGACAGGTCCCTGCTTAAATATTTATCTACCGTCCATCATGTTATTATGTGTTACTACTTGAATACAGTGGAAGCTGTGGCATTTTTGATAACCCGAGTACGACGAATGCTCTGCCTCAGCTTACCGCCTGTGGTACACCATGGTCTGTGACACGTCTGACTCTGTGACCTGTAGCGGTGCAACAATGATTTTTCCTTTAGGTAATGTCATGTGCAGAAAAAAAATAATAACTTAGTTGATACTTTAGCTGTAATAGCTTGCAGTGACAACATATCTCAGTTTAGCTATGCTACTGAGTAAACTCAAAACAGTACATATTTTTACCAAACAACATACAAGATTAGACTTGGGGTTTGATAAGTTCAGTTCAGGATTTCAGATTTATAAAACCTCAATCCTATTCCTCACTGTCTACCTTTTCCGTTAACACTGTCGAGATGAGATGAAATGAGAAATGCCTTTTTACCCCCTTAGAACACATCTCCAGACATTTTGTGCACCTATTTAAGAAAAGAAATTCTTTTTTTTTCTTTTTTTTTTTTTTACCGCATATAGTTTTAACCAATCATATCATGACATCCTCAAGTCAATAACTGTAGAACTTTTGACTGCGCAGACCTGAGATCAACTTAGCTAGCTTGCAACAGCTACATTGGTGTGTCACTGCTTCCCCAAAATATCGTGGCTATAGGCTGCTGGCTGGAATTTATCCACTTTGAGCAAAGCAGTAGGCTACCTGTCAAAGCTCCAGATAATTCTCAAGGCATTTTACAGTAGACTGCTTCGGCAACTAACATTAAACGGAGCGTATGGCTTCGTCTCTCTTTCACTGATGAATTCTGCATCTTGTCAGTGTACACCACAGACTACCGTGTTGTCACCCACTCGTTTGTGGACTCCTGTTTTGAAGCCGTCACAATCTTGTTTTTTTGGAGACAAGGTGGCTGAGAAGCCGAGGACACTATTGGCAGACAGCCTGTCATTCAAAGAGACCCAACCTTAATTATGTGCAACTTTAAGCCTTAATAAAATGTAAACAGGTAGGTTAAATAAAAATTCACCCCCTGTACAGTTTTCATGAATGGAGAAATTAGCTATAGAGACCAAAACCATTTTTTGTACCAGGCTGTAAACATGTTTATTTCTGCTGTACAGTTGGGCATTTTAACATGGAGGTCTATGGGGACTGACTGGCCTCTGGAGCCAGCCTCAAGTGGCCGTTCAAAGGACTGCAGTTTTTGGCACTTTGGTGTTGGCTTCATTTTTCAGCCCCAGAGGTTGCCGCTTGGTGTACATCATCAGGGCCTTACTGTGGTGACATGCCCACTTGTGAATGATCACATCAAATTTTTTCCAACAAACTATCCAACCTGCCTATCTTGTTTTCTGCTCACCTGGTAATAGAGTGTTGGGGTTGAAGCAGGGAATTATCTTGCTCTTCCCCTAATGGTAATACAGAGACAAAACAACACATATTGTAATAATGTATCATGTAGTTTAACAGTGGGATGTTTTATCTAAAATCTGACATTCATCTTTATCTTATGAAATTAATTGTCATGCAATCTGGCTGATCTTTTCACTCCTTTTCTCACCTTGTACTGCAGGTCCTGTAGGACTTCAGTGATGGCCTTCAGACCCAGATGCTCCTTACCAATCTGAGAAAAACACAATACGTCAGTTTTAAGTGATTTGGTGGCCATGGGACGTATCAATGTATCCTCTAAAGACAATGTTATTAGTGACTGAATTAAAGACGTCAACAAAGTTCTAAGACGATTTTAGTTATACATGTATCCGTACAAGAGGTAATCAGGAAGTAGAAACTGAAGGAGCTGTCAAAAACAGGACGTGTGAGATTAAGTGTGTTATGACTGTGGCCTCAGGAGGTCAGGGCTGTCTGGGGTGTAACCTGAAGGAGACTGCTTGATGGTGACTTCTCACTGGGCTGGTGTGAGTCACATTTCTCTGAAACTAAAGTTTGATTGGTTTTATTAAGCTGGTGTAAAAATTCCCACATTTTTCCCACAAGAGTTTCCCTAGCAGGGAAGTCATGAATTAGAGGAATCAGGGGACTTCATAGGAATGTAGCAGAGGGTGTTTTCCAACTTGTGTCATGCTTATATTATTTAACAGGATGGTTCAAGCTAATCTGGAAAGAACCTGTTCACTCATTTAGGAAAACAACACTCACAATCCCAGGAAGGAAAATTACTTTAAGGCCACAGATGTGCTGAAAAAGTCAATATTTTTTTTAAACCTGATTCTTTCAAACATTTCAAAATCTTCCCTTGTAACCCTGAATAGGATAAGCGGTTACAGATAATGGGTGGATGTTGTCAAGCACACATGGGTAGCTCCAAAATATTACACTCAGTTGCAGTTTATTAGGTGCAGCTAGCTTAAACTAATGTAGTCTCATACAACAGCCCTCGGTTCTTCTTTCATGAAGGTTGTAATGTTCAGTTTTCAGCAGTTTTAAAGAGCTGTTGATTCAACTTAAAGCTTGTGCTGCTGTTGTTGAACTGTGCCATGTTACACTGGAAGGTGTTTGTATTCATTCTACCCTCATTAATAAAAATGGGGTGGACACTTGGAATAGTGAATAATCATATTGATTGATTGGCTTCTGTATTGAACTGCTTTAGGTGTAAAATTACAACTGAGTGTATTACACCAACACTGAATAAATATAGGACAAAATTTGTCATACATCTCATATGTCTCAAATGCATTCTGATGTGAAATGTAGGCCTATATTAGGCTGTGCAAAGGAGAATTAAGTGTTGATTTGGTCTTCCTCCTTTGAAAAGACATCACTAATCCAGAGTCTCTCCTTCTTGAAACATGGCTGTTTCAACTCTTGCTTTATTTTCATGGTCATTTGTTAAACCTTTTTTCAGATTATGACACACAAACATATGTAGTATATAAGCATAGTGTTTCATACATAGTTAGAAATAAGTTTTTTAAACTTACCTGTACCAAAATTACAGTACGAAAAGTGTAGGATCCAATATATATTGTGCTTATGTTATTCAATGCAAACTAGACACAGGCTACTGAGTAAATAAGGTCAAAGATCTCTGTCAAATAGCCAGTTAAATTACCTAAAAAGCAAGTGATGGCAGCATGCTATGTGTCATGCCATTGTTCCAACAGCTTATAATTCCAAAGCCTCAATAGTCTGAAAATGTCCTGTTGGACTGAAAGGCCATTTGTTCGACAGCCTGGTATCCCAAAAACAAACATTGATGCATTGATTCAAAGGGCCATTTTTCTCAGAACTGGGTACAAACAGAAGCACACAGTCCTTAGAAGCACCAAGGATGATTGTGTGATTTGTTGTTTGGTGAGTTGAGCAGTGTGCTGCCAGTGAGAACAACATGCTGGGTAGTTTATGTTGTTAGCTGGTTGTTATTAGCCAGCATTTTGTAACTGGTAAATAGATAGAAGTGGATATAGCTGGCTTTAGAGGGGGGTGGTTCTGGGATGCTTGTACACACTGTTGAGGCTTCTCGGTGTCGTTGGCCCAACTCACTGAAACACCAGTCAGTAAGAGGGTGCCCACCTGATCACCCTTTAGACTTGCCTGCACTTTTACAGTCTCACACAAATTCATATCTAAACATTAAATTGCCTTTTCTTTGGAACAGATATACATTATTACATACATTTACTGTGTGTTGGTAACTACTACTACCCGTTACAGTTTGAAAAGGAAACTGGAAAAGAATATGCTTATACAAGAATTACTATTGTTTTTGCAGACAAACATTATGATGACACAGTTAAGTTGATCTTTTGAATATAAAATATCATTACCTCATCATTTTGTTCTATTAGACATTTGTGTGACACTTTGTCAGAATTAGCATATTAATGAGTTATGGCCAAAAATATATTTTGTAAGGTCACAGTGACCTTGAGCTTTGACCTTTGAACACAAAATCCTAGTCAGGTCATCCTACAGCCCAAGTGGATGTTTGTGCCAAATTTGAGGAAATTCCCTTGAGGTGTTCCTGAGATATTGCTTTCACAAGTATGGACAGACGGACAACCTGAAGACATAATGCTTCCAGCAACTTAAATAGAGCGAATGCTCTTTGTCGTAAAAAAGCCAGTTCATATTTATGTTTTGTCAAATGTGAATATTGCACTAAATTTAATCTCTGTTAAATTCCAGTGTAAAAACCCCATCTGACAACTTTGCCAGACTAGTGATTCTTGATGTGGATGTTTACCTGCACAAAGAGAGCTATGATGAGGACTCCATTCCTCTTCCCAAGAGCGTCCTCCAAAGTGTTAAACAGAGTGCTGTTCCAGTGAATCAGGTGGAGCTACAGACAGACAGAAAGACAACAGATCACCGCCTGCATTTGAGAGGCCATTGTTGTAAACAGGTGGAGGGAGCAGACCTAAGTGAGAGAGTGAGAACTCATCAGCTGGGAATGACTGAGGGCTCTTATGTCAGGTTAGTGTTAACGTACTGTAGAGGAAAGAGTGCAAAACTTCTACCTGAAACACATCAATATCAGGCCAGACCAGAGATTATAAATATATATTATATACAAATATATAAATACATATATAAAATCTCAGCTATCACTGGGCTGTTGGCCTCTTTAGCTCAGATTTCCCATTGAGCATTGATTTAGGGATTTGCAAAAGAGGTCAAAGTCTGTCTAGACATCTAAATATAGTAGTTGAAATACTTTTGAAATATTTCACCTTGACCCATAAAAAACATTCACTTTTTAAACAAATTTAGCCCACCTTTCAAGGACAAAGCTGGCAATGTTTTATATTTTCATCAACAAATTCCCTGAAAAGATTAAAGCCAACAACAACTTAGTCTGTCATTCATTACTTTGTTCCCTGCCTGTCTGTGGCACACAACTCCCAACAAAACTCCAACATTTGTTCATACTGAAGATATGATTTAAAAATGTTTCACAAATTTAGTTTAATTTTTTACAAAGACTTCATAATTTTGTAAAAACATTTGGACACTAGTTGTTAGCAAATGTTACTCAAATGGGAAAATAGGACATTTGTTGTGGACTATTTTTAGCGGCATATTAATACAGCCTTCACACCAGGGATGAGGTCAGGGTTCATGGTTGACGTCGAATTCTAATTATGTTCTGCTATTCAAATTAATATTTAAAATGTGAGTTGTCTGACTGAACTAAAATACTTGGTCAATCTTGGGACTAATAAAAAGGTGAACACTAACTGCATTGGCACTGAGTGTTGGCATTGGATGTAGATCATGAGGAGCAGAATATGACTGCTAAACTAAATATTCTGGACTGCATGGCCACAACTGGTAACTTGTAGGGCAAATGAAAACATAGGTCGTGAGCAATGCTGCTGTTTTTCTGATGAGGGCAGCCTCAGACATCTAAATGTCTTTACCAGCAAAACACCAAATCAAGCTTACTGGGCTGTTCTGGCATCTTCAGCATCTGCCAAGCTCACTTTTCCTACATCTACAGATTTGTTAACGCAAGACTATTTAGTTTTGGCTGAAAAGCTGTCACTGAGGCAGCAGGTTTCAATTATAGGATGATAGAAATTTGAATTTCCTTTCCCAAGATTCTCTTGTATCAGTTGCTCTAAAACCATTGTCATTAGGTGACCAGACATAGAGTGAGTTAAATGGGACCACAAGCAGGAAACAACAAACATGTCTCCTGGTAAATACTGTGTTTTTTCTTTTTTGTTTCACTGATAGTAAAAACATGTCAGTGTTTCTCTGTGACATTATGCAATTAGTTTATTAATTTTAGCTTTATTCTTAAGAGCTGTATGGTTGGCATGTTAAGTTATACCCTTTAATAAAACACACTATTTATTTAGATACTTTACACACTGACCCCATGAATAAAGCAATTAAATGAAGCAAGAAAGAAATGCATCACCAAGTTGTCTGAGTGGGTGTACTTTTGGCATTTTAAAGGTTTCAGTTTCAACCTTAAATTTCAACTAAATATCAGAGGTTAGTGCCAGGATGTGCAGTCTGAGAAATGTTACCCTAGTGAAAAATGTCGATCTTCAAGGTAAAAGATCAACATTTCAGGAAATACACTTCCCCTTTGAGAAAGCATTAGATGAGAAAATCAATACCATTCTAACATGATTAGCCTATCTTAGCATAAATATTAGAGGGAAATAGTTAGGTTATCTTTCTTAAAAAAATATACCTACCAACACCTCTAACAACAACCAGCTTTGTTGTTGACAAATTTGGTACTAATGTGCCTATACTAAAATCTGTGACTGGCTATATGCTGCTGGAACTGTGAAAACCACATAATGTAACAAACATTTCTATTTGTGTATTATACAAAACTAGATAAACCAATTAGCATATTAACAACACAATGCTAAAGGAACAGAGCAAGAGCATATTTCCCGTGTGCCAGTGAACAGCAGGGATGGGCAGTATTTCTGTTACTTGTATTTGGAATACAGTACAGGCCAAAAGTTTGGACACACCTTCTCATTCAATGCGTTTTCTTTATTTTCATGACTATTTACATTGTAGATTCTCACTGAAGGCATCAAAACTATGAATGAACACATGTGGAGTTATGTACTTAACAAAAAAAGGTGAAATAACTGAAAACATGTTTTATATTCTAGTTTCTTCAAAATAGCCACCCTTTGCTCTGATTACTGCTTTGCACACTCTTGGCATTCTCTCCATGAGCTTCAAGAGGTAGTCACCTGAAATGGTTTCCGCTTCACAGGTGTGCCTTATCAGGGTTAATTAGTGGAATTTCTTGCTTTATCAATGGGGTTGGGACCATCAGTTGTGTTGTGCAGAAGTCAGGTTAATACACAGCCGACAGCCCTATTGGACAACTGTTAAAATTCATATTATGGCAAGAACCAATCAGCTAACTAAAGAAAAACGAGTGGCCATCATTACTTTAAGAAATGAAGGTCAGTCAGTCCGGAAAATTGCAAAAACTTTAAATGTGTCCCCAAGTGGAGTCGCAAAAACCATCAAGCGCTACAATGAAACTGGCACACATGAGGACCGACCCAGGAAAGGAAGACCAAGAGTCACCTCTGCTTCTGAGGATAAGTTCATCCGAGTCACCAGCCTCAGAAATCGCAAGTTAACAGCAGCTCAGATCAGAGACCAGATGAATGCCACACAGAGTTCTAGCAGCAGACCCATCTCTAGAACAACTGTTAAGAGGAGACTGCGCCAATCAGGCCTTCATGGTCAAATAGCTGCTAGGAAACCACTGCTAAGGAGAGGCAACAAGCAGAAGAGATTTGTTTGGGCCAAGAAACACAAGGAATGGACATTAGACCAGTGGAAATTTGTGCTTTGGTCTGATGAGTCCAAATTTGAGATCTTTGGTTCCAACTGCCGTGTCTTTGTGAGACGCAGAAAAGGTGAACGGATGGATTCCACATGCCTGGTTCCCACTGTGAAGCATGGAGGAGGAGGTGTGATGGTGTGGGGGTGTTTTGCTGGTGACACTGTTGGGGATTTATTCAAAATTGAAGGCACACTGAACCAGCATGGCTACCACAGCATCCTGCAGCGACATGCCATCCCATCCGGTTTGCGTTTAGTTGGACGATCATTTATTTTTCAACAGGACAATGACCCCAAACACACCTCCAGGCTGTGTAAGGGCTATTTGACCAAGAAGGAGAGTGATGGAGTGCTGCGGCAGATGACCTGGCCTCCACAGTCACCGGACCTGAACCCAATCGAGATGGTTTGGGGTGAGCTGGACCGCAGAGTGAAGGCAAAGGGGCCAACAAGTGCTAAACACCTCTGGGAACTCCTTCAAGACTGTTGGAAAACCATTTCAGGTGACTACCTCTTGAAGCTCATGGAGAGAATGCCAAGAGTGTGCAAAGCAGTAATCAGAGCAAAGGGTGGCTATTTTGAAGAAACTAGAATATAAAACATGTTTTCAGTTATTTCACCTTTTTTTGTTAAGTACATAACTCCACATGTGTTCATTCATAGTTCTGATGCCTTCAGTGAGAATCTACAATGTAAATAGTCATGAAAATAAAGAAAACGCATTGAATGAGAAGGTGTGTCCAAACTTTTGGCCTGTACTGTATGTATTTCAATTACATTTGAATATTTTGTAATTTGTATTTGATAAGGCTGATAAAAAGCAAATGTAATTTGTAACAAAATACTTTTGAGTGGAGTAATTTTGTATTCAAAATACTCAAAATACTTTCTCCACGAATCAAAAACAAAAATAATAGGCTACACATTCTTATAATATTGGATGTGACAATATTTTTTACTTTTTTTTTATATCTCAAGGCAATTGAATCGAATGCAACTGGACTTGGTTTTGGACTTTGGTTTTGTCTTAAAGACGTTTCACCTCTTATCCAAGAGGCTTCATATATATATATATATATATTTTTATCTATATGGGTTTTTTTTTTAAAACTCGGGCCATTCAATGTGCCCTTCAATGACCTAGTGGTCTGTTTTACTGGACTGTGCATAACATAGGAAATTGTACGTTGTTGTGGTTGATGCTTGGGATAAGTATGCATGAACTGCCTCACGTGGGATCAATAAAGTTGTCTGAATCTAATCTATTTTAGGGTAGCCTACATGTCCCTAGCTTTTTTTTCTCTTTAGAAGTTGAACACAGGGCTCCAAAGGCTCCAAGTTAGACAGCAAACAAGATAACTAGCTACAGTCGCTACAGTATCTTGCTGCTGTTTAGCTAGACCATTGGTGGACAGTTCACAACACAGCTAGACTAGATGTGGATGGACCCACACTACCAGTAGACTGCCTTGCTGCTCATGTCTTCCAAGTTCAACTGATTGTCTGTCAAGGTATTTTATCTGAGTGTGAGAGATGTCAACTGGCTTGATGTATGATTTATGTCTGGGTCTGGCTACATAGCCTATTGTATAAATACATGGTGTTGATAGTTATAATATCAAGCTAGCAACGCTTATGCTAACTGTCTTATTAACTGTGTAACTGCTAACTGTGTATATCCTTTAGCCCAAACCTGAATACTTTGCTATACCAAATTGTGAGAAAACAAGCACACATTTGCAACAGCTGCGACCAAATATGCTACTATCACGCCATTGATGGATAAATCATGATTGTTCTTTCTGGCATAGTTACCTGTGGTCTCTAATTGCAGCATGTAAATTTTGAGCATTTTTGGTCAAGGACTTTTTGAGTTATTCACGAAAAGCTTTGTGGACCAACCGACCAACCAGCCGACCGACAGAGTGACCTATAGAGCTGCGGATCACTGCTAAAAAGAAAAAGAAAAAAGTATTTTCTGTATTTGAAAATACAAAATACATGTATTTTATTTTGATTCATTTTCTGGCACCAGTATTTTGTATTTTATTTTGATACATTTATTTGAGTGGTATTTTGTATTTTGTATCAAAATACATTTTGATGTATTTTTGCCCATCTCTGGTGAACAGTAACACAAACCATCAGGAAACATTTCTGCTAAAGAGCTCAATGGCTAAAGAAAAATAATCTTACCTTATATAACCTTATTATACCTTATAAGTGTGGACCTAGCTCCTGCTTGACTTTAGCTCTTTGTTCACTTTTCTCACCTCTGTTTCTCTTCTTGTGCGCTAAGCTGAACTGCCAGTCAGAGTGATTTCAGTCACCAGGAGGCTCTGCTGAAGGCCAGCTAGCATCAGCAAAGGCCAACGGTGGAGGACACACCACACCAACGAGGGCAGCAGATGCTCACCAATGGCCCAACTTTGACTGACGGCCGATCATTGGCTTGGTGTGTCAGGGCATTTAGAGGTGTTGGTATGTGCAGTTTTCATTCTAGGGAGAGCAGGCTAGCTTTTTCCCCCTTGTCCCAGCTTTTATGCTAAGCCAGGCTAATTGCCTCCAACCTATAGCTCCATTCTAACTGCACAGACATAAGAGTGATACTGATTTTTGTTTTAAATCTTGAAAAGAAACAGAACAAGCTTATTTTCTAAAATGATGAGGAATTTATTAAAGGTCAAGTGGATAAGATTTAGGGGGATGTAGTGTTGAGGGTTGCAGATTGCAACCAGCTGAAAGTTCTGCCAGTTAGAATTCCTTCAGTTTTTGTTGTTCAGGAGGTTTTCTCTTCCTCTCCAAAACAAATGAACCAGTGTTTAAAACTGGTAGAAACACTGAATGAAGCAGTTTAATGTTACAAATCAGTGTTTCTCTAATGCTGTTTGGCATGTTGGCATGCTCACCTTTTTTCTCTTAAGATCCAGACATTCAGGAGGTTCTTACCGGGAGCTGAATTATCCACAGAGGTCTCTTTCTCTCTAAAACAAATGGCCCAGATGATTTAAAAAGACACAAACCCTGAATAAAGCAGTTTCACGTAAAAGAAAAATCAGTGTTTTCCACCACTGCTCATCATGGAGGGGCTGGTAACTATGGTGGATAACACAAAAATTCAAATGGCCCTAACTAGAGCCATCCATTCTGGGCCACTGTAGAAACATGGTGGTGACCATGGCAATCTCCATAGATGAGGACCTGTTCCTTATGTAGATATAAACAACTCATTCTAAGGTAATGACAACACAATGATTCTTATTTTTAGGTGTTTATACACTAAAGAAAATGTTGATGACTTTTAACCAAATTTTAACATAATCTAATTTTACCTCGTTCATTTTAGCTCCTTTTTCAGGCTATCAGTGTTAAGTTTACAGACATATGGATGGGCACAACAGACACATTCATAAAAACACATTGATTTCAGCCTGTGATACAAAGTCTTTCAGCCTTCAGCTTCATATGTGAAACACATTCTTGTTAGAGAAGATTGAAGAGGTTTTGTGTTCAAGGACTCAGCAAGCTACGATGTTATCTGAAGGACAGATGTCAATGCCAGAAGTCTAAACATGCGAACACTGTATTCTCTAGTCTATTAGGGGCAGTTGGTCTGTTTTGAAAGTGCATTAGGCCCACTCCATGGGCATGGCCTCGTGTGTGTGTGTGTGTGTGTGTGTGTGTGTGTGTGTGTGTGTGTGTGTTTGTACTACCTCCATAGGAAAAGCCTTGAAGTTGACAGTGTGCTCTGATCCTCTCTGGTTCTCTTTGCCCCAGTGGAATCGAACCTCATGAAGCTCATACTCATGATCACTAGGCAATGGACCCCCAGTTACCACTGAGAACAGCACAGGAAACCCAGGGCAAGCACAGACAGGAAGTAGAAGACAAACCAAAGCATACGGAGTGAAAGTTTGAGTGAGAAAAGAAGGTCATTTACTGTGGGCTACATTTGTTTATGGTTTCCATGCTCTACATAAAATGGTTGAATGAGCGTATCACTAACCCACAATGACTGACAGCAAAAGTAGTGAGTATTGACTCATTGTCATGTCTCCTGGGAGTTACCTGACTTGGACTTGAGAATGATGCGGACGGTGTGTCCATCGTTGATGACCTCACAGTCTCGACACACCACATAGTTTGGTGATAAGCCGACATCCAGGAGGGACGGGTCATACTGAGCCTCCCTGGAGTTCAAGTTAATGGGAGACTGGTACTCTCCATTGGCTGCTGGGAAATGGAGTCCCCATTCTACACCTGTGAGTGAAAAAAGGCATTCACACATTACCTGTACCATACATGTCTATGTCTCAAGTGAAAGCATGCGAGTTTCACCAGAAATGTTCTTAACTAAACTATTGAAATATAATATGCTAAGTGCAGAGAAATGACCCCTGCAAGCATCTGTAGTACAGCTTATGACATATTCTATATATACCAGTATATAGTACATTATTAGATTAATATCATTCAATATCATTCATTTTTTTTACTCACAGAGGAAAATATGAAAAAAATACACATCACAAATATGCAGTAACATTCTTGTTTTTTCTGACCTCTAGTATAAACCTCAAAATTATTCTGAATTCAAGCTGAAACAATTATAAACAATCAGTTACAAAATCAGTCACTGATTACTCTGTTTTATTCTTCATATTTTTAAAGTTCTCCTTCAAGTATTCATAGTAAAAGATGCATGTTAAACATATTCTTAAACCTGCTGTCCTCTAGCTATTTAGTTACATGAGGTTGCCTCAGAGAAACTGTATTTTGTCAGTAACACATAACTAATAATCTTTTCCCACATGCAGTCAGCTAGTTAACCTGCCTCTAAAGTTCACCTACACAGTGGCTCGCCAATAAACAGGGATGATGGAGATATGAAAGTACAGTATTGACAACCTAAGCACTCCCCCAGTCAGTCATTTAGACAAAACATTAGGAAATTGCATTTCTACAGCACTGGATGATAAAGGCTACAATACAGGCTCCATTGGGCTCATCTGTCAAATCAGACACAAAGCAGCACTGTTAAACCAAGTGACACTCCTCAATTGAAAACACAAAAACAAACACAGAAAGACAGACACAATGGATTAGTCTGAAGTACTCAGAAGATGGCATTAGCTTGTTAAATATTATACTTCAAAGCATGGAGACAGATTTGTGTATTCAATATAAACAGTCTTCTACTGTTTTTCTTTGATGGGCTCTAAACCTGTTTAAAACTACTCTACTGTAGGTGTGAACATTTTTTCTATGATATAAGAGAAATTTGACCCTCCACTGGGCCAAAAATGCCCTCTAATGAATGATTAGGGAAAGTAAAATCAAACAATGATTGAGGAACTTACTGCAAGGTATTAAATCATACAAATGAAGTAGGAGTGAGAAAATATTCTTTTTCTTCATTTATTCGTTTAATCTTGAGGCTGCTTTAAAACATTGGTCGGATTGTGTGCAGAACTAAAATAAAGTAAAAGAGTATATGGCTGTCAGCTCACTGTTTTCTAGTCAAACCCAATTTCTGCAATTCCAAGACTGTTTAGGGACTCCTACAGAAATATTTAAATACACCATTTTGAAAAATGGTAATAATCCTTTTCCCTACCCAAAATTTAGTATACATTTGGAGCATTATTTGGTCCTCTGTCTGACATGACAGCTTTACAGGGTACGTATTTACATGAGCGGCACTTGTGAGTTCTGTGCATCACACACCTTACCCCTCTGTGATATGGACTGAACCATTTCACAGTACCTGTAGGGGGTGGCATGTTGAAATTGGTTTAATAGACCTCCTTATGGGCCTCCCCTTGGCCTTGGGCTGGGGGTCATCTGTACCTTTTGACACCCCCTGATGGCAGGCCTGGATGTCCCCTGCATACCCCTCTCCAGATTCTACACAGTTAGTGTCCATGTTTGAGCGCTGTCAACTGATGAAAAAATTGCACTTTAAAACTTGCTATTTTGGCTCACTATAACAGGAAATGCACATCAGTTTATTACATAAATTACCATACTTTTCAATTTAAATGTCCAGTGAGAGCTAGCCATAAACCGAATTACATGAATATTGTCTAAATGTCTGCAATGAAAACGGTCAATATCAGTTTAGTCTCATTTAATAGAGAGATAGCTCTGTGGGTTTGCGTGTTTAGCCCATAGCTTACCAGAAAGACTGACTTCAAGTGGAAACAGCTAGCTTCTGTCAAAAGCTAATAAGAACATGTTAAGATAATAGTTCCAAAACCGCCTCAATTATATGTTGTATAATTTGTATAGTTTTAGTCAGAACATCTGTCATTAGTACATACCTGGGTCAAGAAAGTATGACAAACCTCACTACATACTGAACATCTGACATGCAGCATGCGCTCACCAGGCTCAGCTGTGGCTCATTTAACAGTTGTTTTAAACCACAATGATTCATTTCTCATTTTTATGTCAAAATACAAACACACACACCCACACACATATTAAATTCAGTTACGACAGTTTTGTGGTTGCTGACAAAGCTAGCAGACTAGTTTCACCTGCCCCCAGTGTCTCTGCTAAGCTATGCTAAACATACCACAGAGCTATACTGCTGCAAACACCCAAAGATGAAATAGGCTATCGCTTTTCTAATTTCACTCTAAATTTTGTTTCTGCCAGTGCAAAGTTTCTTTGTTTCGCCGTATTTTACATTGCTGCTGAAGTTTCTTCTCTATTTGCTCTTTAGAATGTAAAAGACATTATTATCTGTGCTGTTACATGACCTGGATATACAGTAGGTTGAATGAATAACACCCCTTTTCAACAATCATGGGCTGGATTGAATTGCCAACCGACAATGCTAACCACTGCATCACCGTGCCGCCAATTTTTTTTATGTATAAACTTTTATTGCAAAGCACCAAAACAAGGAAATGTTGAGCAGCAACTTCACACAACTTCTTATACGGCAGATAGCTAACATGAAACCATAAATAAAGGCGATATGTAAAGTAAAAACAGGACGCAGGAGAGAAACTAAATTCCACACCGGAGAGATCCAGATAGAAGCTTCAAAAGTATTGAGAGATAAACACATAGAGACTTTCAGAAACGCCTCTCTCTCTGGTCTCCTGCAGACTGAGGTAAGCAGAGTCTTGCAACACACACGTTTGTTTTAGGGGGGAGAACGGGGGTCATCGGGGGTTGGCTGCAGCGGCCTGGCTTTTGGACCTATTCCTGAGAAGGTCCATCTCCAACGTGGCTTAGCGTGGCATGGCGCATCTAAACTAACAATGGAAACACAAATTGGCACAGCATGGCTTTACTTGGTAGGGCCAAGAGTGACAATGGAAAAAGGGTATAATTGTAATAAAGCATTTTTGTCAATACTTGACAAAAACAAAGTCAAATTTTAGTGTGGTAAAGAAATTCCGGGTTGTCATGCATTTAAGTTTTCCGTGAAGTAAATGTGAAAATAGTTCATTGTTGTCCTTTGAGAAAGTATTTTAACATACTGAAGGCCATGATATGTGTTTGAAAGCTCTGGACAAAGTTAGTAATTTGACTTTGGACTATTCTTATTTTTTAAGTCAGTCCATGAGATCCTTCTTTTTCTTGCTATTGTCAACATCCTCTCAAGGAACAAATTTATATTGAGGCCAGTTCCACGGTGTGTGTGTGTGTGTGTGTGTGTGAGAGAGAGAGAGAGAGCTTTTAGGAAAACAGTGGTTACAAACACAAACGATTCTTCTCTCTAAAGTCTGGGGCCTGCCACCCTTTTCCCTTCCCCTCCCTCTACCCCTCCATTCATCCCCTCTGAGAGCTTTCTGCTGTCAGTGTCCACTTTGTGAACAAGATTTCTTGCTGTGATTGTGACAATGAGAGAATTGCTGTAAACAGGGGAGAGAGACAGGGGGAAAGGGGGAAGGTAAGAGTTTTAGTGCCTAAAAAGCAAATGTAAGCAGGTTGTGGCTGCAGATGGGTCAGCCTGTCTGCCTAACTGGGACAGATGACTTGTAGAATCATTGTATAAGCATGTACATTTGTAAGAGAAATTGAGATATCGTAATGTCTTTTCTAATATCATTACCATTTTTGACCAAACAGCAGGGGGTGAACATTGTCTTAGGTTAAGAGTGTAAAACGGTTTCCATCAACGTAAGTCTTTCTGGACAGGCAGAGAGTGAAGAAACAGGGTAGAGAAAGTGATACTGAGTGACACCAAAGGTACACACTGGTCTAGATTCACTTCAGCTTTTTGCGGACCACAATCACTCAAACAGCACCATGAGAACATTGTTCGATGTGTGGAACCCAGTGTGTTTTTAAAGGGAAGAAGCGAACACATTTGGTGAGTGTCGTGTTCAAGAAAATGAACTCTTCTCTGGACGCCTTTCTACTGCAACTGCAGCACAGACAGACACTGAACACTCTCCACAGCAGAGAGGGGTGAGGGGACCCGTCACATTCCCTCTTTCCTCAGCAACTAAAGCCTTGGTAACAATTTACTAAAGGCAGTGAGGGTTTCAGTGCAGCAACAGTACACATGAAAGGACTGTGCAAAATTGGGTGTGTGTGTTTGTGTGCTTGTAGAGCTATGGAGATTAGTTTTGGTTGGGATGGCAGTAGATGGCATTGCTTAATCCTCTTTAACACAACTGACCAACTGACTGTCTTGTATACTTGTCCACATGTTCACAGAAAATCATTTAATGTTGCATTTAGTAAATGAACTCAAGGCTAGCATTTAGCCTGTGAAGTTATTGAGACATGGTCCCCCACCGAGCCTCTGGGTTAGCATCTGTTGGACTGTATTTTCCAATACAGAGTTACTTTTGCAAAGTTGAAACATGATACTGGAGTTTCCATATTCTGCTAATGTAGTGGGCAGTAAAATCTGTGCAGTTTGTCACTTTATCTTAGATAATTTTGTTTTATTTTTATGCATTCAACTACTTAAATATCTACACACCTTTGCCACAGGTGTGCTATTAAACCCTCACTGGATCTTGTGTTTTCTAGGCTTTTATTATTATTTTTGTTACAAGAAGAGGTTGTCAAATTGCCCAAATCTCAAATAACTGAATTAGCACATGATGATTATCTCTTTGAAGTACATTTGGCTGTTAGCAAGAAACTTATCACCCTGAAATGGCTGCAAGACAAACCACCAAACAAAGGATGACTGACCTGCAATTGTCAAATAAATAAACGGTGTGGGGATTTTGATCTTTATATGACTACAATATGAATAATGGACCTCTCTGCCCTGCTGTTATTACAGACATGTCTGAGCTCTTTGGTGGAGTGATAGCTTGCTGTTAGTTCGTGCTGGTACGGGTCCTCTGAGCGCTGGCACACAGTTCTGTAGAAAGTGGCTTTGTTGGTTGGTCCAGAGAACCAAAACAATGAACTGAAAGTGGCAGAAAGCAGTTTAGAGTTGCAGCATAGTTACTTATCCATGCATCTTTGTATCAGTTTTCCATCAACAGTTTAATATGGAAAACATTATTTTCCAGACGACAGTAACTATATTCTGCAAAAGACGTTTTGAAAATATATGTATAATGTGATTACAGGTTCATGTCTCTTTATTATGTTGCCAATGGACTTGATGTTAATGTTTATTTTGGAAAGTAATGCATTATAGTTGGATTCATGTTAACAAAATGGTTGCAATGAGTCAAGTGGAGACTAAATCAGTGAAATCCTAGATTGAGAAAAAATTGTGGACAATTCTCAGGATGACTTTAGACAAGACTCATGATTGCTGCATTTATCTACCTGTGGCCACATCAAACCTTAAAGTTGGCTGACAGCGAGAGCATAGGTTTTGTTGCAACATTTGTGGGGGGACATGTGACAGTTTATGATCTCACACTGTAATCCCTTACAATGTCACTTCTTCCAGTGGTGTCCATTCTAATGAAGACCTTACAATCTCTTATTAATATCAGGTGTCCTGCAGAAAACATTCAATCTCCTGAGGACAGAGTAGTTCTCTGCATGATAACCAATTAAAATTATTTTAGAATTCTAATATAATATCTCTGTCAATGAAACATCATTTTTGCTCTAATTATGAAAACATTACTTTAAGACCAAAGGTTTCCACAGGACACAGATAGTATTTGCAAGCCTTATATTAGCATCTAATTCATGCTTACAAAGCATTACATATCATTAAGTATACTCACAGTAAGAATTTCACAGTTCAATATCAGTATGCATCCCTTGATGCTCAGTAAAAGCAGCAATAGAAAGAAGACAGAGTGAACCAACACAAAGTAAATGAAGTCATTACATCACAACTGCAAGACATACTGTTACTATGTCAGTAAGATTTATGTTCTTATACTATAGTTCTTTGTCAGTAAAGTCTTGGACAATCCAAAAAGGAAGAAGAAGAAGAAAATGAGAAGAGTCCAGATGATCTTTCCTTCTGTGGAAAAGTTTAATTGGAGCTATCATCTATCAGCTCCAGGTGAGCCTTTCTATAAGTGCTGACTCGTGTCTCATTTCACTATGATCTTGTTTGTCCAAAAACACTGTAAGCTGGCAGTTAGTTAAAGGGGCACTCCACCAATTTTTAGCATGCCTGTCATGGGGATTATTACTCAGCCTGTGAAAACAGTTGTATGATGTCTTCTGTGGTTCTGGAGGAGTCATGTCTGTCATGTCTAAGAAAATAACTCTGGTGTGTCATCGCTTGGGCTTGAGACTGTTAAGAATTATAACAGACAGTCTGCATTACAAACTGGCAACGCAGAGTTCGACATGACAGAGAGAACTGAATAGGGTTACAAAGTGAGAGGAGCTATTTCAGACACCCCTGGTTCCAGAGGGAAAAGTCTCATTCATTTTCTCAATAGACAATGTTAAGTGATTGACAGTAGGCACATTTCCACGGCTTGGATGGGCATAAAAGTCTCCTGGTTGAATAATCAGTACAAAAGATGAACAGTTATCTGGCTCTTGGATGAAAAAAATCTAGGGTAAAAAGTCTGTATAGCCTGTATAGATATAAGAGGAGCTGTCCTTTCAAGAAGAGCGATAGAACCAGTCGTTTCAGCAAGTACCCCAAAATGACATTTGTTAAAGGCTCTCTAAGTGTTCCTAAGCTTGAAAAGTTTTTGTCACATACAGCAAACATCTCCTCACAATCCGCTAGCTACATGTCCTCTGAATATGCTGTGTAAAAGTCCGGTCTCTGTAGGCAGCCCAGGCTCCGCAAATGACAACAAAAACATTTTGGTCCAGGCTGCACCAACCAGCCAGCGTGAGACCAGCGAAAGCAAGCACACACACATGAATGCGGTGCCCATGTCTCACGGTCTCGCGCAAAAGCACACACGTGAACGCGGTGCCCAGAGAGGCAGTTAGATCTACAGGCTACAATGAGGCTAAAAGGCAAGCTAGCTCTGTTGTGTTTGATAACATTGTTGAACGTAAACAGAAGTGAAGTGTTTTTGTTGCCATCTGCAGAGCCTGGGCTGCCTACAGAGACCGGACTTTTTCACAGCATATTCAGAGGACATGTAGCTAGCAGATTGTGAGGAGATGTTTGCTGTATGTGACAAAAACTTTTCAAGCTTAGGAAGACTTAAAGAGCCTTTAAGTTCAAGTGACAAAGCCCTTTAGTGGCCATAGTAGTTATGATGGGAGCAGTGGAGGAGGTCTAAATCAGTAACAGTGGCTGAGGCCTGTGGGAATTGTACCTACAGCAGTACACCATGCTGAATTTATGGGAAAAAAACAGGATTTCACAGTAATTAATAAACCTATAGGTTTGTTTAAAATACTTCCTGAACCTTCCACTTTGAAACTCCAGGCCTCTGCTTCATCTGTTTTGACCGTTATATTGGCTGTTTTGAGTTGCCCAATCTTATAGAGGTGCAATTGTAAATTGCTGGAATGCCCCTTTAATTTTATCCAGCAAAACTGTCCATAACATGGAAATTTGGTTGTTGCAGCAGCACAAGGACACAAATAAATACAGATTAACAGAGAAAGATCATTATGTCATCATAATATTATAATAAACATGGATCATAACAGTTCTGTGTGATCATCCGTAAAGGAAAACTTTGATATTTTTTAACCTGGACCCTATTTTCCCATAAATTCTGTGCCTATGTGATTAATGGGAACAACATTTTTTTAAACTGATCCACTTTTGAGAGAGAGGGCTGCAACAGGTAGCTGTGAAACAGGCTGCTTTGTAAACAATCAGGGAAATTAGGCATCGTCTATGTATTTAATAAAAGTGCTGTAGTACCCTGCAGAGAAATAAAAACTTTTTCTTTAATTTTGGCTTTATCCGATCTTTTTGTTCTTGTGACCAAACCTCACTCAAGGAGAAGTCTCGTTCTGAAATCTCGCGATAGGCGCCTTTTTTGCATGAGAGTGCCTGGAAGAATTTGTGGTGTTGAAGTACAGACAGGGCAGCTCAGTGTCATCTATAATATTTTCAGTGTCATGACTGAATTTGGCTGATTGTGACAATGTGGAAAAGTTTGTCAGATTTCAGAACAACACTTTTCCTTGCGCATGACTTTGTTACACACAATAACAAACAGACTCGGTCAGCGAAAGCTTAAGAAAAGCATTTATTTCTCTTTTAAGTCATATCCATTTTCTGACACTAAACCAGATGAAAAGTCCCTGTCGAAAAATTGTAAGTTTTAGTGTAAGACTCTTGTTTGTCTTCATTTACATATGTTAATTTATTAAAAACAAACCAGTGTTGTGTATGTATATCTTAACAGCACCTTCATAACTGTTTAAACAGTGCATTTAAAAGCTTTCACTTATAACCACTTCTATATATCAGAGTAACCTGTAACAGAGGGGAGCAAATCATTTTTACATCTTGTTTTGACAGTTATTTTTACAGTGTAATAACAAAAACTGGAGCTAGAATATGTGTCAACACAGTAGAACTTTTTAACACAAATAAGAGGCACAGTAAGACTAGATAAAGTGCGTTAAGGTTTGGGTTCACACCACTTTCAATCCCATCTGGACCCTCAACTTTTTATAGCAGCTAACAGCCCGTATTTCCCAGCATCCCTTCACATACTGCTAAAGAGCAACCTACCTTCCTCATAGCCCCAGTCCAGCTCATCTTTCCCTGGGTTATAATCCGACTCCTCATTCATGCTGTCAGCCATGGTGCTTGGCAGTCTGCTCACTGTGGGTAGAAACCAGTCCGTCCTCCCAGTAGACTCCCAGTCACACTGGTTTTGTCCACTTACTTGGACACAAAGTGAAGTGGATGGATTTCCAACCGAGCAACAACTCCCTCAGCCTTTCACTTTCCTCTGTATGTCTGTTTCTTTAGTTTCTTCTTCTCCTTTCTCTTTCTTTTCTTCTTCTTCTTTCTTTTTATGTCCTCTCTCACTCTTGTCCTCCTAAAGCCACTAACTGATGTGTGTGGAGCTCTCTGCCTCTCTGTGTTTCTGTGTTCTGTTGCTCCTCCTCTTTCTCTCTCTCCACTTTGCTCTGCTGTTATCTCTCTGTCTTCCTCTCTGTCTTACTTCCTTTTCTCTCTCTCTCTCTGCAGGCTGCAGGTGTGCTTGCTTACCCAGGCTTTCTTCCAAACTATTACACATCACTATATCCTTCTCATCCACCCTCCCTCTAAGCTCTGAGTGTATTAGCTCTGATTATTTTTTCTTTTTAGAATATCATTAATGTTTCTCAGCTGTAGTTTGTTATTTTCTGTTAACCTTTCTGCTGTTTTGGGTACCCTGGTGGTGTGTGTGTGTGTGTGTGTGTGTGTGTGTGTGTGTGTGTGTGTGTGTGTGTGTGTGTGTGTGTGCGTGTGTGTGTGCATGTGTGTGTGTGCGTGTGTGTGTGTGTGTGTGTGTGTACTGGAATGCTGGCAGGAAGGTCATGCTGGTGTTCCTGGTGGAGGCCACAGACCCACCCTTGGGTGAAGGAAACAGTAGTGGTTGAGAAAACAGGCAGAAAACAGCAGGGTGGAGGGAGAGAGAAAGGCCAAACTGTTCTCCAGTCTTGATGACTTCAAGATGGGCAGAGAAACTCTGACACACTGCATACTGAATCTGTTGAACACACCCACGTTCACTGTTGGCACAGGTTCTCATGAAGCTCAGTGATCAGATCCTAATGCTTTGAGGACTGTATGTGTGAGCTGTTATTCTTCAGACCTCTTGAATTCTGACCATGATGAATTTAAAAGATGGCTAGACAGGATATATTTTATTTAGGTTATTTGTACAAAAACGTGTAAAAAGTCAAGTGGGATAAATAGTTCATGCTCCCAATTGTTCTCCCTGGCTTAATTTCTTTCTTTCTTAATCCACATCCTTCAGGCTGCTGATGTTAATTGCCCTATATTCCCTATCAGGAAACTGTCCTTGGAGTCATCTAAATGCAGCCGAGCTCCCCTGTTTCCACACTGTGGAATTAAAAGCAGATCCTGGATTGTCTAGGGGCGGGTGGCTTGTGCTGTCTATAATGTGAAGATAAATATAAAATAATTAATGAAGTGTATGAATTAAATAAATGAACAGCTCAGAGGGTGCCAGAGACCAGGGGCCGACCAGAGACCACTTACTTACAACTGCTGGTAAAGTTAATTTAAATACATAATTAATGTGTACATATTGGTTACTGGATTGTTTTTTAGGGGGTGGACCACCTGCTAAGCAGCTGTCCCAGGTTGCAGAAACAGTGTTTAATGTCCTGGGCTAAAGATTCTGAGAATCCTCTCAGAGAGCTCCTAACTTAGCCTAAAAATTCCTAGCAAGGAGTCTTAGCTTAGGAGTGATTCCAGAACATTCTCAGAAAACTCTGAGCAAGGAATGGACAGAAACTCGTATCTTAGTGAGGAGGTGTGGTTGACCCCGTTGCTAGGTATGAGTCATCATTTCAAAAGGTGTGATTGGTTGATCCTAAAAGCTAGATAAAAATACACTTTTGGTAATAATGGGCATAGAGTGGACCATCAAATCAATAGACTTAATCATAGAATCTAATCTCTATGAAGACTGTGTAATTATAAATAATATTTTACATCAAAAGAAAATCTCTGTTAAATAAATAGTAAGCTATACTTTAAAATTATCCTACAAGATGTGTGAAAACTCAGGCCCACTTGCACAGTATTCACATGCTGATAGTTATATTTATTTGCTTACATTCATTTACCATGCTGGTAATTTTTGCACTTCATCCATTTGGTATTAACGAGGGTAAGATGGCTCAGCTTTCATCACTTTCTGTGATTGCTAACTGGCCTATAAGAAGCAGTGTTGGTTGGCATTCATCGCAGGTGTACGACCCTCAGCCTGAATCACAGTTCAGCCTGCCCGCTGCTGCTGCTGCTGCCGCTGCTCAAACACCATTCCTGCCTGCTGCTCCAACACCATCCCTGCAGGACAGAAGACTGGAGATGACAATGGATGTCCTCAGACAGCAGAAAAGAGTTCTATGCCTACAGGAGGAGTACTACCAACTAAAAATTGATTTCCTAAAAAATAAATATATATTATGTATTCATGTGTCTTTGTGTGTAATATGTGTCATGTATTTAACTATTGTAGGCTACGTGTAGTAAATATTAATTAGTATATTAGTTGACTGCAGTCACAAGTTCTTAAATTACATATACTATAACTTGCCTGAAATGTAAATTTGTAAATTGGGCTCTGTAAGGCAGTCCACTCTGGGCCAACTACTAGGATACTCCAACATGCTCTTTACATTTTATTTCCAGGCATAATTCTATATTGTTTGGGTTACCTGTTGTAGTTTAGTTGCTGCCCTTGGTCTGGATGGAGGTAAGGTGTTAGGAGCCATGGTTTGCATGGGTAGCCACTGTCCCCTAACAAGTGGCAATTGGCTGGCACATAATGTCCCTCGAAAAGCTGTCTGAGCCCACTCTCAGAGAGTATTCTGACATCATGTGTTGAGCCTGGCCATTTAGCAACAATGTCCAAAATCTTATAGTCAGCAATGAAAACAAGTTGAATATTGATACTGTGAAATCTCTTCCTGTTCACGAAGACGGCTTCATCTTCTGACCGTGCAATTATACAGATGTGTGTCCCATCAATTACACCCACAACACCGGGGAATCCTGCGATGTCCATGAATGCCCTTTTATGAGCCTGTAAAGTGTGGATATCCAGCGGAAACGAAACAAACTTCGTCACAATATGAGGCTGTGACAGTGCTGTGTTTGCTTGATGACCTTGCTGATGGAGGGTTGTGACAGACCCAAGTCATCACTGCTGCATTGTTGCATTTTTCCTGTTGCTAAATACCACAGTGATGACTTTCATTTCCGGTGATATTGCACTGTGGCATTGGGTTGGAGAAGTAAGCGCATCTCTAATGAGATCAACCACGAACATGATTGCTGCACGATCCAATGTATAGCATTTAATTAATTCACTGTCATTCAGTGTTTGGAGAATATCTCTCCTGCCTCTTCTTTCTGCCATTTTCTCCTCTGCTTACGAAACTCCTAAGCCCCTTAAAAGTCCTCCTCCCTGCTCTTAACAGATCTCACCTTAGGAGCTCTCTTAAGAGCTAAGATTCTTTAGGAATACCTTTTATCTTTACCAGGATCTACTCTTAACTTTGAGGGCAAATTCTTGGAAAACATCATGATTCTAAGATTTTCTTAGAATTTGGCCACTAGGAGCAACTCTTTGTGCTAAGAATCTTTAGGAATACGGCCCCAGGTCTCAGCATGTCAAACAATAAGAAGTAAACCGATGGTGATAAAGGCTGAGGTAGGAAAAGGTGTAAGAAAAGAAAAATGCAGAATTCTGAAAAAAAATCACCCTCCTCCTGCAGCTCTGTCCTCTCTGTCCTAAGCCCCTCCCACCAGATGACCACAGGCATATGGTCGCACGTCATAAATTATTGAAATATCATATTTTGAAATAAACGTACTACATATGGTACAACACTGCAAATTGACCTTTTATTCCTTCCACAACAAATGCATGTGGTTACATTTAGGAAAATGTAATAGGCTTTGGCTTTACATTTATACAGGAAACGAAAACTGGCGTCCCAGGTTAAAGTCAGTGATTGCTGGACCCATACACCAAACCTCTCCCACCTACCCTACTTGGACTTTTCGCTCCCTTAACTTTCTAGCCGCTTTCCTCCTGACGCCCTAGGGCACCGTTACACACTAACGCCACCCGGCTGTGCATTATGCTGACATAAAAGGGGGGCATTTTTTATTGGTGTCTGACATAAAAGTCCCTGCCAAAGCACCGGTATTTGACGACTTCGCAATGTGAGCGGGCTGTCTCTTGAGCTGCTGCAGCAAGGCGGTCTGTAGTGGCAGGGGGTGAGGCGGAGGACACACTGTGGCCCTGTTTATACGAAAACGATTTCAACTGAAAACGGTAAACTGTAGTTGAGTTTTGGCTGATCATTCACACAACAGCGGCATTTTGGGTGCCTGAAAACGCAACGTTTTGAAAATGGATTCCAGAGTGCAACTTTTTGGAAACGGCAACGTCTCTGTTGTCATGTAAACTTGCAATAAGCAGTTCCTCTGAAAACAGAGACTTTTCGCACATGCGCATTACGGTTCCAGTCACTAGGCATGCCGACCGTCACAACAACAATGCTGAGCTCTGTTTGTGCTGCTCACCCTGTTGATTTGAAGTGAAGTGTAGATCTGTTACTGTAGCAACTCCACCTCGTCGTCCATCCAGATAAAGTTATCTGTGCATGCTTTCGCCAGTGTGTCTTCTTTGTTTTGGTTTGTAATCACCGCGTTGTAGAGGAAGGCGCTTCAGCGCAGGCGCATGGCGTCATGCCGTGGTGTTGCTTTGCAAATTTACACTGCCACCCATTGGCGTGGCGTGCATACTACAGCGTTTCCAGTAGATTTTGCGGCTCTGTGTGAATGGGGATTGTTTCAATAACGTCGTCATATAAACGCAGAAGTTTTTTAAAACGCAAAGGACAGACTTTTCCGTTTTTAGAGAAACCGTTGTTGTCTAAACAGGGCCTGTGGTTCAATGCTCTAGCTAATGTTAGCTACATAAACATGAACATGACACCACAGCTGTGAGCCTTTAGCTCCAGTTAGCAGTGGGCTAATTTATTAGCAACATTCTCTCTTCATCTTTGAAACACTTGGCTGATACTGACGTGTCATATCTCATTTATTGTCAGATTCTCTTTTAAATTCTCTTTTTGAGAAGATCGTCTTCCTTTGCATAGGCAGTTACTGCCAATGGTGGAATAGCAACTTGTTTATGAGATTTTCAGCCATCGAATCAGGTTTTCACTTAAGGAACATACATTTGCATATGTAAAACAGCCAATAGGAACACACTCTCTCTCTCTTAAATGACCTGTGATTGGTCAAAGTCTCCTGTCATGGACTAGATTTACTAAAGCATGAAGACAAAGCCAAGAGGAGGTGCAGAAGTCTAGCTTTCTCTCAGACCACTTGAATCACAATATGCTAAAGGTTATTTTGGGATTTTGCCCTGTGGCCCCAAAATGAAATTGCCTACCTCCGCTTTAAGCTTACTTATTTGTGTGAATGCGAAAAGTCCACAAAGCCCCATTGTGAAATGGAGCTCATACTTATATTTTTTCAAGAGGCTGTAGGCCTACTGTGAAAAAGATTTAGGAGCAAGCCAAGTTGGAGGTGTGTACAATCTCCAAACTGACAAGCCTGCCAACTCCCAAGCCCTACAAGCTATTGTCTCTGGCTTCACTGCAAGCCTTAGTGCTCAATTTGGATTTATTGGCCAAATTCAATTTTTTTGTTTGGCTTTTCACATAATTTTTATTCCATTGTTCAAAAGAACAATAATAAAGTTGTCACATGCATCACGCTGTTGTGTGGAAGTAAAAATGAATGTCACTGAAGTCAGCATTTACGGTTTCATTTGTAGTGGTGGGATTGTGAATTGCATCACTGAAACAGATTACATCCAACATTTCAGAATGTCAAGGTCTACTTTTAACTACATCTATCAGCACCTCACAAGAGTAAAAAGTTTATAAAAGTTGAACATAAAAGTCATATGAATTTTGTTCAGAGGTCACACTGCAAAAAATCAGACCCATATCTGATTTTTAAGACCACATGAAAGAGGCTCAAATCATAATTAAAAAGATCAGATTCCATGTGATTCCACACTGTCATGAAAAAATGGTCTGTAAGTCAGTCAGTCAGCACATGCAGGCAAAAAATGATTTATTTATTAATTTCATTTTTTATTTGATATGGATAAGGATGATAGGGATGCAATTTAACAAAGTTCCAATACAGAGTATGGGATTGGTGTGTCGCACAGAGAGTTTATAGCTATTGCTAATTTTCAACTCTTGTCCCTTGTTGGGCTTTTACATGTAGACCTAAAATGGTATTAAAAATATACAGTTTAAAACATCATACAACCACAGTACACTACAAACACAGAAGGCCCAATAAAATACATAGACCACAATCCACACACTACAATACACATACCACAGTACATATACCACAAAACAAACATCACAACATATCTTACAATACATCTACAATAGACATATACACATACCACATTACATATACTAATGTGAATGATTGATTGAATGAAGGATTTTAAATCTGTAATCAGTTTGATTTCGGCCACTTGCCATCTTGCCTTCACATTGCTTTACTTTCATCACACAATCCCTCATCAAATGTGCTTTTAAACAAGTTCACATCCTCCACACCCCCATGTCACATCTCTTCTATTCAACACATGCAGAAACAGGAAACAAGACATGGTTTAACAAGCAGCCGCACAATTTGAATGGACTACCTGACCATTCAGCAGCTAACGTTACCTTAGGCTAACCCCTTCTCCAGTTTTGTCCACCGCCATTCTGGTGTTTCTGTTCAGTGCTGTGTTTATGGCTATAGTTGCCTACACTGTGTTACATTATTTATATGTCTATCTTCTAACTTGTTATGAAATAAAAACATCTCTGAGAGATCAAAACAGATTTTACAGTGTGTTGTGCAGCTGTATGTATTCATTTCAGTCCCCGAGGAGATCTCTTTCTAACTGTTATTCCAGTGCAAGCAGTGGTAGAAAAAATCCACAGTCCTCATTCTGTGTCAAAATGTATTTTTAAGCTCCACTGTAACTAACATTAGGCTGCTACACAAATCAGGTGGGTGTCATAATACAATCACAGTCAAAAAGCTAACAATGTCTAGTAGGATCAGGTGAGAGGACTGTTTTTGCTGCTTAGTGCCTCAACTTACTGTCGGTTTTTGCTACTGTTAAGATCGATACTAGGATGAGTGTCACCTATTCTTTGAGGTAGCTCTTTCATAAACTCACCATGTAACAATGCAGATGTTCACCTGGCAAAATAAAATTGTCTGTATGTGCACACATACTACGCTTCTCAATCAGACACACAAAAAGAAGCTTACACACAGACAATAAAAAAGAATCAGCTCTAAAGTATGGCACTTTGCTTCTCCCTGCAGGAAATGATGAGCCACTACAGCTCAGCTTTTTTCTTTTTTCTTTTTTTTTTACTTTGAGCTAACTCTGTTGCTGTAATTTAACACTGTTTACTTGCTGCCCTCGTGGCAGTTTCCTCTTAAGTTACTACACTGGTGATATTGATTGATGTCACACTGACTGCATGGAAGCAAGCAGTTACCAACATTTTTTTTAAAACATAAACATTAGAGCAAGTTTGTTTCCTGCAAAACTGTGCCAATTTCTGTCTTTTACCATAGCACAACCCCCTGTCCCATTTTTTCCCCCTTAGATCTCTATCTCTAAATGTATTTTATATCTTTTATCCAAATTGTTTCCTATACACATTCACCACATAACACTTCTTTCCATAATTTACAGTACAAGGTAAATATTACTCCACTACATTTATTTCATACCTTTAGTTCCAAGTTACTTTATAAATAAGATTTTTGCATGCAAAACATATGAGGAGTTTATAATATATAACACTTTGTTACAGATTAAACTTCTTATCCAACAGAATATACAAGTGGAGCTGAAACAATTAGTCATCTAATGGCACAGAAAAATGAATTCACATATGTTTAGATAATCATTAACCCATTTGTGCTAACCTGAAATTTTGAATTTCCCTTGGTAAAAGTCAAGATTTAAAGATTTCAAAATCTTTCAACCCATTAGGCCGAAAGGTGAGTTTTTCTTATCGTACTACAGTATATTTACTCCCTGGGCACATGGCACTACTGTTTTTTTTCTGTATATTTCTTTATATTTTAAGAAAACCAGTAGTGCCATGTGTCCCTGAATTTAGTATAAGAAAATGGCTGTATCTCAGAACCTACAAGAAGCACAATCAAGCAGTTGGTAACTATGATCTCATAACAAGGTGAATATTAAAGATATGTATACATTCTTGCACAATATCAGCTGGGATAGGCTACAGGCTATATTAATAATTCAGGTACATTTTCCTAATTACACTTACATACTTTTATTGAAGTAGTATTGTTTGTTTACAGTGTGGTATTAGAACTACCAAAGGATCTGAATACCTCCTCCAGCAATGAATATACATGTGTGTGGTAAGGATATGATATTTGAATCTGTGCAACATGTGGTATGATCCTGTGGCATGTTTGATGTTTCTGATCAGATATGAGCAAGAAAGAATGAGCAAATTCCTTACATTGCAACATTTGCTGTTGAAAGAAGTGAAAGGGAAGAGAAAGTGTTGTATTCATTATTGATTTAGTGCAGATAAGAGATCATTGACAAAGATCACATGAAATGGCTGGAAGTGACAGCAATTATGGCTGAAGAGACAGAAAACAGGCAGAAATTAATGTACCACATCTGCCTGTGGAGCCAACACGTTTGGATGCTTCAGGTTGAAAGATTCTTTAGAGTGCTTTTTATGTTGTATTATGTTGCAGCTGTGTGTTTGTAGATCTTCCAGGAGAGATTTAGAGGAACTCATTGCTAACAGAAGCTGATGTCAGCTGACAAAAGCTTCAGATCATGTAGATTTGTCTTTTATGAGCACTGTCCTACAGGTACTCCTAATCTTTACAGCTAGGAGCTCATTGTCACACATAACAACACACACAGACATGACCAAATGACCAACTCTGATGATGACTACAGTCACAGGCCCTGGTAGAAACCCTGCTGCTAAAGTTTGTTGCTTTAATCACTTTCATCTTTTTATTGTTCCCCAGAGGACAATTGGTTTTTGCAGCAAGACAGATGTAATGTAGCCACTAGTGTCCCCAGACTGGTTTTATACGTGTCCTGTAACAGATTCCTCAATAATTTTACGGCAGCATTTATTTACATGCCAGTATTTCTCTGTCTCTCACAATAAAAGAGTTCTTTTGTCAATTCTGGGCTTAGCCGTTTGGCTTACTTGTAAAAAATGCCACATAAGCTGACAAACATCTTTTTTAACTTAAGATCGCAGTAATCGTACAACTGTAATTTTTCCGAGGAGACCCTGAAGTCATCATATTGTAGCGTGGCGAGGGCGGACCGTGTGACGTAGAGCTGAGGCTCTGGCTGTTTATTGTTCCTTCCTCAACACCGACAGAGAAAAACAGGCTAACGAGCTGTCAGCTACCTTTTTCACACGGTTCACAGTTGGTTTAACGAAGGTGTAACGGTCGAGACAGCTGACTGCACAAACCAGGGGCCATGGCGTACGCGTACCTCTTCAAATACATCATCATCGGAGACACGGGTAAGCTGCAGCAAGTGCCAGCTAGGCTGCCTGTTAGCATTCGGCTAGCTCTTAGCTAGTGGTGTATTTCCGCAGTGTTGGATAGTCCAATGACGTGGTAAAAGCAGAGACGCAAGGGGTGGGATGACAGCTTCTATTCTACAATCTTAACATAGTTGAATAATAATTCAAACACCCTGACAGTGTCAGAAAATTATACACAGGCACCCTAATGGAAGATAGTCCTATACTACTTTGGCGTAGCAGTTGTTGACACAGTTGGGCCTATTGTCCGTTTGCGTCGAGGGTGGGGGTGTTAGCCACAGCTTGCTAGCTCAGCTAAATGCTTAGCTAGCATTAGCTGTTCAACTAAATATTCAGCAAACAGCTGTCACGGCAGCACATTAGCCGGTCATTAGATCTTGTTACATGGAATAGATAATCATAATAACCAGTCATTTTTGTCGTGGATCTATCGTCAACTATCACAGTTTACACTAGCTTAGCTTCTTGTCACAGAAGGCCAAAACGTCAAGCTAAAGCCTTTAATATTTCCTAAAATGGCGTAGAACACTTGTTATTTCTGACCAAATGTTAACGTGAGCTGGCTGTCCTGATGAGCGGCCTGCTCCGTTAGCTTGCAGTACGGCAGCAGGTGCATTTGTGATACTGATGTATTATAATGATGTAGCAACAGTGTTAAAAAATACACACAGGGTTAACAGCAGTCATCACAGGTAGAGGGAGAAATGTGTTAGGATTTAATACAGAAAGCCAAACCAAATATTTGGGTTAAATATACAGTCAAAACAGGGGTTCCCAGTTGAGAAATCAACAATAAAAGTATTATTGAATTTTTTTCATGCACATTGTCAGTATACTAGTCCAAACCCAGACAGTTATTACAGTGGAAGTTAATGAATCATATGGGGGAAAGATTCATAATGCACTTATCTGTAAATGTATCTTAGATGATCACTGTGGTGGGCTGCAAGTTTACTACAGTGTTATTGCGAAACATGTTTTGCCTGCTGTTGTTGTTTATCACTAGTAGCAAGTGCTGAAGAGAGATGCAGCCAAGGTCCATCTTGATTACATGCATGTCTACACCAGAAATACTCTGCACAGTCCCGTGTGCAGTGCAAGCATCTAAAACAATGTTTATTTTTCTAATCTGGTCAAGTGTTGTTCAGGTTTTTATTGTTGTTTTAAGGAATCCTTAGCAAAATGAGAAGGTACAAATGATGACTGCATTATCAAGTTTCAGCTTCACAGGTAATGACTATCCTTAAAAGGTATTTGATAATGTAACTAGGAAAAAACTTAATACGAAATGTCTGTCTTGGTATTTCAGAGGTACCTGTTTGTACAGGATGATATGTGCGTGTGTGCAAGTACATTTTTAAACAGTTTTTATTGCAGAGCCAATGTGTTGAATTACATTTGACTATACCGGTGTGTATGCCATTTTGATAACTTGCATCTACACACTGACATTTTCTGTGGTCACTATATGACCAGCAGCATTGCAAGTGTTCCTATTTGTCATTGTGGGTTGCCAGAAAACCCCAAACCAAATGTCATTGTGGGTTGCCAGAAAACCCCAAACCTTTCTATTTTCTGTTGAAGCCCTTCTACAAGCAACAGTAATCCATAAGTCCCATCAACAGTGCAGATGTTATGCACATTTACACAGTACATTTTTCTCATGTTGTAAATGCAGTAGACAACCACATGTTAAGCTTTGACATCATAGGTCCTGTTATCTTTTTAATACAAAATTGAAGAACAGAAGGAAAGAGAAATGTTCATGGTTGACTTTCACAAAGGTATTTGACAGAATGAAGGCTAAGTTCAAATTGATCAAATCAGCAAATTTTCGCTGTCACAGTGTGATATCAATAATTTGCGTGGGGAGTTTTTGGGACCGTGTCAGAGATCGTGGTAGCATCTAAACCTTGTTTTTTTGCCAAGCACAAACCCGGTTGGCTTATTTGTTCCCAATACAAATCTTCCTCTAAAGGTGAGTTAAGGGTAAGATTAGGCATGGGGCAATAACAGATGCAAATATATATTTAAGTAAAAATGTGGTTTAAGTACTCTGAATGTTCTGTTCAGCATAGAGGAACCTGTTTTTGATATCACTACCTAATCCCACACTATTTGGTCGTGTTTCATCTGGCCATACCCTAACTAAGAGTAGTCATCTACATTGAAGAGTAAATCTAATAGAAAAAAAAGATACACAAGATAAGAAGAGAAAGTGAAAGAATCTTTCCAAATACCAATTAGCAGTCCGTGTCGTAGCATCATATTTTCTACAGTCTACAATGATAAAATATCACTCATTTGTATGTAATAGAGCTGGGTAATCTATCACTGTTATAGTAATGTCATGATATGAGACTAGATATCATCCTAGATTTTGGATATCGTAATATCAGTGTTGTCCTTTCCTTTTTTTAAAGCCTGCATTACAGTAAAGTGATGTCATTTTCTAATCTTACCAGACTGTTCTAGCTGTTCCATTATTTGCCTTTAACCACATAGTCATTATATCCACATTACTGATGATTATTTATCATCAATCTCATTGCGTAAATATTTTGTGAAAGAGCTAACAGTCAACCCTACAGTATCACTGCAATATTAATATTGAGGCATTTTGTCAAAAATGTCATGATATTGGATTTTCTCCATATCGCTCAGCCCCAATATATATATCCATATTTTGAAGAAGGTTGACATGCCATAATGCCGGCAAATGCTACAGCTCTGGAAATCATAATACCCAAGTGCCACAGGCCTGCAATTATCTGAAGGAGCAGTTAGTTTTGTTGGAGGATGTTTGCTAATACTGGATCATGTGATTTCTGTCAACAAGGAGATCAACAGTTACACTGGTTGACATTCCACATGTAAACACACAGATCATATAAAGGCAGGAAACTAGCAGAGTGTACATATGTGAATTGTTCTGTGTTGTGATGTGACTGTTCATGATGCCAGCTGGTTTTGATGATGAATTTGTTTAGGATGTTATCCGTCTAGGCTAATTGTTTGCTAAGGGTAATTTAAGCCAAAAAAAAGCAGTCAGTCAGGTTCTGTAAAACCTTAAACTAATTATTTTTAATTTGATGAAGATTAAGTGAGTTGGTTATTCCAAATACATCCTGACAGAGGCCTTTTAGACAACAAGAGAAGGAGACTTAGATTGGATGTTTTTTTTTTTTCTCCAAAGGTTAAAGCAAAATTGATGTCAAAAAGCCATTTGTGGAGTAACAGTTATTTTTCACATAATTATCTTAAGTCTATAAAATGGTAAAAAATAAAATAAAATCAAATAATAATAATAATCACATAATTATCTTAAGTCTATAAAATGGTAAAAAAATCAAATAATAATAATCGCATAATTATCTTAAGTCTATAAAATGGTAAAAAAAAAATACATTAAATAATAATAATGATAATAATAATAGTTAAGTTAGTATTTTTGCTCAGGTCTTGACATTTTGATTTATAACTGAGTAAAATGTTAAGACAATTACAAATATGAAAATTGATCATTTTTAATGGTTTAACCAATGTTAGATATGAATGTTAGAATGTCATATAGTTTACCCATTTATTATTTTTAATTTATTTTTTAAAGGTTTGTCTGTTTTTATTTATTTTTTTATAATTTTGCACCTCTGCATAATAGAACCTGTCAGGTCCTTATCTCGTCCTCCTTCGATTAATTGGGATTCTCTGGTTTTTCCTGAGTACAACCACATGTTATCTGTCCTCATTATCTGAGGCTAGTCATGGTCTACAGTAGTTTGACATGTTTCAGCTGGGTGTGTCTCTTTGTACCCTAGTAACTGCCATGCTGATTCACCAAAGCAAATACCAGTATATCCCCAATCTACAACACCAGCAGCTCCATCCACAAAAGCCTTTGCTCTCCATGCTGGTCCAGTTGTATAGCAACAGATGTTTTATTACTGAAATTCATTACTTACTGCTATTTCTGCTTTAAAGGCCTTTGTCTTCCTTCCATTGCTCTCCAGGTCACAGTCTAAGGGCTCATTTATGCTTAACGTTTGATATGGAGACAGAAGGAGCCTTCTGTCCGTAATCTGCGTTACGGAAATGGATGAAACGGAGCAGCACCAACGAAGATTGTGGAGGCAGTGTAGCGTAGTTTAAGCGAGATACGAGATGACAAAGACATTTAAATTGATGTGGAACTGAATAATCTGTAATACAGTGAAGAGAATTCTCCGTCCACATGTTGGGATGTATATAATGGCCACACAGACCACGCTGTCTACAACGTTGCCTCCATTTAAAGGTACAATATTAAGACCTCCTTCGCCATCGCCTTGTTTGTTGTGTGAAACTTTTGACTCTGCCCTCTAGTGCCATCTCTTGGCTGTATCTGTGCTATCATAAAGGACATATGGAAGTATGGGGGCAATGACATTTACAACATTTGAAATAGATGCATCTATTTTCATAATGTTAAGGGAGTACAAATGAGCCATAACCCCTACCTGAACCACAACAATAGTTGGGATTTTTATTAGTTTGTAGTCGAACAGCAGTAGATAGTTGGACATGCAGAGGAAAATGTTGTCATTTGACTCATCCAGCTGGTAGAGATTTGTGATAAGCATTACCACTGCACTCAGATAATGAGGAAAAGCCAGTGCCAGTCAGTCAGATAAAGTAGATAAATGTTTTAAAGGTTTTAGCTAACACCCTTATACAGCAGTGGGGTTTTTTGTTGTTGTTTTTTGTTTAATTCTTTTGCTGTAGTTTTGTACCGTGAAACTGACCTGTACTCAGACTTGTATTTGTATCTGGAATGATTTATTCTTAGCCATTACTTGCACACATTTTTTTCCTAGTTTTTCCATAACTAGTTCTTGTACCACTTTAGAGTAGTGGTATACCTTGGGTATTTTAGTCAGTCCCTAAGACTTAAAAAGTAACTCTGTGTAGTCTGGAAAGTTCCCACATCAATTTTCATTTTAAGCTTTTTTTTTCTTTTTCTAATAGAGACACTGATTCTCAATTTGTCATTGATCCTTTATGAAATTTCCTCTATTCCAGGAGGGTGGCACTTTTAAGGCCAAATTGTTGCTCTTCACATACTATAGGAACAAAACTGTTAAATTTATTGCTACATGTCCTTTTGTGTGGGGTCTCTCAGATTTGAAAATTCTTTTAGCGTAGGCCAGGCTTAACACTTGCCATATAATTGCAGCATCCTCATTTTGAGTTGGGCTGGTGAACCTTGCTCCAATATTATCCCCCTCCCCCTTTTTCCTGTCAACTCTCTACTGTATGCTGTCGAATAAAAAAGGCAAAAATTCCCATAATAAGACATAAAAAAATTAAGACATTTAGTCCCCCCGTTCAGTGGAAGCGAAGTTTTGCAGGGACTTGAGGACAGACTTTCCTTCATGATGGTATGATGAGGCAGTAGGTGGGGGTTACAGATGTAAGTAAGTCACTATTGATTAAACAGTCCTGAACAATAGAAACAACGATGTGAATTCCGTTTTAGGCTGGATTTTCTTTCCTTTAGCCAGTGGCCTTCAGCCAGCCTGTCCACAGATCTCGTTGGCGGAAAGACAGACTGTCTCTGAAAGAAAATTATAGTCTCTGTGCTTAAACTTCCAAAAATAAACTGTTCTATGGAACAGTGCCTGTAGGTCTGCAAATTTCCAGAGACTTACCACTTTTTTAAGAGGTTTGACCCTGTTTTCAGAATTTTGAGGTGCATTGTGGATCACTGGTAACTAGCCGAAGCACAGACATTACTCTGAGGGGACTACAGTTCATTGGGGATTTTTTTAACTTAACATGTAGAGTAGGTGCGCACAAATGCTATCAAATACAGTATACCTCAGGGAAATTTCAGGAAGGTATTAAAAAATAGATACCACCTAAGCACAATGTAAAGGTTGATGCAACTATAAATACAATATTCTAAAGTCATTAAAATATTTAGCATTAAAACTATTGCATGAGGAAGCATGAGCAATCCCTCCGTGTGGTCACTGAACCTTTTGTGGAGTTGATCATAGGTCAGAGTACAGTGTATGTGTCTGCAGTGACTTAACATTTACAGCAGGAACCATAGAGGCAGTGTGGAGAAAGTTTGTAGAGAATCACAGATTTCTTGTGCAGTGCTACTGCTAATGGACTGTTGCTACATTGTGTTTAATATCTCTGGCTTATATCTGCTCACATAGTGTTACACCTCTATAAATCACTAAATCTGTTGTCAAGGTTAACATGGGGTCAAGTCATCGTACAAAGTTCTGTTTAACTGTATTTAGACATGCTCACATAGTCTATTCTTACAACATACATTTTGACTTCCTTTGTTGTCCCTCTTTAGTATTGTTTATGTCAATTTAGATAGAATTGGAACAAAATAAAAGCTTGACTAAAACTAGACAATCCCATATGCAAAAATTAAAACTAAAACTGTGAAATTGATATGGAAAATAAATTGAAAGCTGAAGTAGATTTTTCTTTGAACCCTGGCCAAGAGTCCCTTGCTGTTAGGAATATGCCCACACAAATATGTGATCTTTGTAAGCCCAACTTGGCATTACGTCTTCAGCTCATAATTGTATAAAGTTATCCTTTAAAGCCACAGTGTGTAGGAATTTCTCCCGTCTAACGTTGAAATCATATATTGCATTCAAACGGATAGCGCACTCTAGCGCCTCACTTTTTCAAACGCGTATTGCAACAACGGTAGTCGCTGTGTACCAAAAAGCTATGATAACACTGATGAAACCATGTCATCCGATACTACATGGAGTATTCATTCAGGCTCCTACACAGACACACGCGACGCGAGTTGACAAACCCCTCCTCACCATGCTGGCTGTGTTTACAACGTAGAACTGTTGGGGCGGATGTAAATTGAAACAAACCAATCACGTCTTGTTTTTTGACAACTGACAAGTGGCTCAGCCTCACACACCTCATCCCTCTCCTCGCAACACTACGCCGCTAACAGCTGTTAGCCTCTGTTAGTGGCCAGCGCCACTACTACCCCGGCACTACTGCAGCATAACAAAGTCCCACTCTTTGAGCATAATGCAGGATCATGTATTATGCAGCATCACGGGAGATGGAATCCTCGTCGCCAAGAAGGCGCAAAAGGGAGTCAAAAAGGCAGCGTGACCGGCGATTGCATTACCATTCTCCTTCAGCAGCTCTCTCCACCTGGGAAAGGCTACCCCGATGTGGACCCTGATTTTTTTAATTCGCCGGTCACGCTGCCTTTTCTATTCCCATTTGTGCTTTCTTGGCGACGAGGATTCCGTCTCCCATGATGCTGCATATGCATGATCCTGCATTATACTCAAAGAGTGGGACTTTGTTTCAAATTTGCCGGGGTAGTAGCGAAGCGCCTCTTGCTCCTCTCCTTCGGCTCCTCAGTCACGCAGTGCTGGCCTGGCTCTCAACGAAAACGCCAAAGGCGGGGCTGTATGTCCCTTGCTGGCGGATGTATTCTCAAGATGGCGAAACATTATGGAACCCCACAGACACCTTACCCGCACAATGTACAAGCAAATCCGAAATTCTCCTTTTACAAAAATAAGTCAGATTATTGGTGGAGGTAATAGTACACCAGTGATGACATATTTATGAATGCAGACATCAATTTTTGCCAATAAACAACTGAAAATGTTACACAGTGTCCCTTTAAGATATTTAATTCATTAAAGCATTTCACTATGACACATGAAGGGTCTAGCTTTATTATCCAGTGTGTTTATCAGCTCTCTGTGTAGTGTATGTGATTGCTGAGCATGCTACACTAATATGTAACAGAAATCTTAAATAGACTCTAGTGTGGCTCATTTGCTGGCATATGACCTGACTTACTAAGATCAAGTGTGCTAAATGCCTCATAGACAAGGTGGTATTCTGATGTATTATGAATTATTGTTTGCGGGTCACGATTGTGTCACCATTAATTTAAACAGAGCCAATGGTTTCAGAGTGAGACAGAGGGAGGAAGAAATGTGTCAAACGTCTCCCACCAGACTTGAACCAGGAACATTATGATTACATGGCCAACTTTTTAGACCCTGCAAATCTATTTTTAAAATTGGAGCTTCAGGTACCACAAGTCCCTAGTCCACAAGGTGGCCACAGGGGCAACTGTCATTAGATCAATTTTCATGCTTGAAGGCACCTCAGTAGCAGTTACTGTAGGAGGACAGGTTATCTGGACAGACTTCCTGTCAGGTTCCTCAGCAGGGATTGCAGTGCTATCTGCTGACCTTGCTAAGTTTCAGGTTACCACTGTAAGTGAGCAGAGCAGTATCTCATTGGCCTGCTGAACACTGCAACATTTGCAGCACAGTATGAATGAAGTAAATTACCTGGAACAGCCTGCCAAAATGAGCCTCTTATTGATGCCTCAAAGGCATCAATAAAAGATAGATTGGCATCCTTGACTTTCCAGTCCGAAAGTGTCACCTTAAAAGTACGTAGAATAGTTGTTTTCTTTTTCTAGCAACAAGTACCTTACCTCTTGAATCACTATTGTGTTTTAAGGCACTACAGGACACACTCCATAGAGAAGCTCATACTAAATTTAGATCGGTAATTTTGTTGATTGTACTGATTATCATTATATCAATTTGATTTAATTTTTATTCTTATTTTTTACCCTCACTTGGGGATTGTACGGATGCAAGTGTCAGTCGGTTGATTGGTCAGTCCTCTATTTGTGTCCACAGCAAAGCATCTTGACAAATGTTGGGGGGGATGGCCATGAAATTTGGTACATATGTTCAAGGTCTGTAACGTTGGCACGAAAGTTTTCATGTAGTGCCACCAGCAGGTAAATCTTACAGCATGTCTAGTAAATTAGTGCTTGACAAAATGCAAAAAAATGAATTACATTCCCATCAGCCTCAGCTGTACTCTGTGTTTTAGTGCTTATTAGCTAATGTTGGAATGCTAAGTGGCTAAATTAAAATAGCGACCTGTTATGCTGTGCAAGCTTAACATCAGCATTTTAATATTGTCATTGTTGGTATACTGATTTTAGTATTTAGCTCAAAGCTCCACTGTGCCCCAATATGTGTCCGGCAAGTATTGAGTTTCGGTTACCTGCATTTTAGCAGTGCCTAAATCACAACACATAAGCACAGTAGTTAATATAGGATGGAATATTTTGGACTTCAGTGTCTCCTAGGGCACGGCCATATAACGACTATGTATGATATAACGATATATCTTAAGGCAAGATATACATTTAGACACCGTTTATATTATATTATATAGAAACTTTTTTTTTCCCTACCGAAATACACCCCCCAACCATATCACACACAGAAGGAAGCCTGCATCTCCTGCTAGCTCACCTCGCACCACTGAGCTAGCTAAGGCTATACCTCAGGCGAAAAGAACGCCATTAATGTTTACATTTGACGCTGTCATGAGCACAAAGTGCAGCAAAGTGTGCTGCATTTAGCTTTAGTTACCTTCTGTAGCATCTTGAATTTAGCCACCTCAAACTCCAGCGCCAGGCATCACAGTGTGCTGGAAGCCAGAGGCAGGGCTGGGTCTAACCTGCAACAGAAAGTCTGCTAGCGGGGAGTTGGGGTGGTCTGGGACCAGACCCCCAGCTCTGGGGTTTATGCTGGCTGGATTCGAGTCGCTACAAATGGTCAATAAAGCTAACTCAAAGTAAAGGTCCTCCTCTACCCTCAGTCAATTACCACCACAAATAGAACTGTTCTGTCAAATGAATGAGATGAAAGGCTGTAAATTGTGATTGGAAAAAAACTCCCATGAAGACAAGCCTTTAGTCTTATATAGCTACTTATATCTTAATTACTGAAACAACATTGTGATAAATGATTCAATGTAACTATTGTTCTAACATAAAAGATATGTTAATTTTTAGCAGTGCACATGTTCTCTTCTGAAAACCATAATTACAACAGCAATGTTAAATGGATGCCCATTGGAGTATGCCGTTAAACTTAAGGACTTATTGCTGTGACTACAGCCATCTTTCTAGAACTGACATATCCAGGCTTCAGCTAAATAATCAACAGTCAAATTGAGCAGGTATCCTTGTATGAAGAACAGCACTCTGGTTTATGTTTGGATAGTCTCATGTTGCCAGACTCATCTCCTCTTTATGTTTCTGCTGTTCCAGTGCAGAATATTGTTTTAGGTTGTTGTACTCTAAAACCAAACTTTTAAAGGGCCAAATGTTCTACTGAACACCTGGCTCATAGCTTAAGTTTTTTAGCAAAGCTTTCTTATAGTTAGCATGTAGGTTTTTAGCTACTGTAGACCTACCACTTACAGTAGAATGGAAGTGAAGCAGAATGTTGGCCAGTGCTTATCTCATTGGTCCACTTGTATTGAATTAGACTGGTGTTTGCTCAGCCAGAGCTGAGCAATTAATCCACCTGTCAGTCATCCTGTCAGTCAGCCAGTAAACCTGTTCTCTAACCAGCCACTCAGGCACTTGGTTGTTTTCTGATAGCCCAGCAGGTCTTTCCACATTACAAATGACCTCTGCGTGATAAAAGCTTCTAGTCTGGTGAGGTATTATTACCTTTAACTAGACGCTGTAGGAAAGACCCAACACTGTAACATATTGCATAGTTCTCTATTAATTATGACTGACTTTAGCCACTCTTGCCATTTGAAGGCACAGCAGGTTTTGATTGTGGGCTCTGTAGACAGTTTGCCCATGCTCTGTACCACAGGCGTCATAGTGTTAGTCCTCAGCTTGAAATAGGAAGCTGCACCATGCTAGAATGGTCTGTTAATTGTATTGTGACTAATCTAGCTGATTGGAAATATGTAGCAAATGCAAACTAAATTGCTTAATGTGTCCTCTGTGATAGCCATTAAGCCTTGGTAGTAGAAGAGTGTATTGTTTGCAGGTGTGTTTTGACTGCACACACAAGTGTGATGGAGGTGACGATGACATGATTGTTACACCTCTATATAGCTGCCCTCGTTGTGATCCCTCCATCTCTTATCATCATCATCACACAATGATGCCTGCCTAGCAACACTGCTGCCTGGCAATGGTAACCCGTGGAAACCATGAAGGAGGAAGACCATGTCCCTCTCTGTCACCTCCTTGAATGTCTCTCAGCTTCTCTTTCTGGCCTTCTCATTAGCATCCTTCTCTTCTTGCCCCACCCCCTCCTCCCATCCACTGCTTGTTGACACCATGTGCTCCGTAACCTCAAAGCTCTGAATGCTCATCCTGGCATTAAACCCTGCAAAATAAGCATTAAATAGCAATATCTTTATCTATTGGATTCTCTTGTGCTTTCTTATCAGCTGCACATTTAAAATTGAACACTATTAGATTGGGGTGTATATGATTCACTTCAAAACATCTTGCTCAAAAAGACATTGAAACGTTATATCTTCAGCAATCTAAGTGCAGTATAGTGGACTTAGAGGTGAATAGAGGGCAGTCGATAGCACTGGTTGATAAATAGATCTGGACTGAGTGACAGGCTGAATTCATTATTGATGCATTACATGTCATCCTGTTAAGTCTTCTTTTTGGTAAATATAAATTGTTGAGTCCTTGCTTCTTATCGTTTCAGCTCCACCCCCACTGGTTTTGTTCTAAAAAAGACTTTGGAATACACCCACATGATTTGACTAAGGCTTCGTTCACACTTATGTGTCTTGGGTCATTGGATCACAAGTGGACAGCTCCAAGTGCAGTTGTGAATGCAACCAGTATGTCCTCAATAGGCCCGTTTCTACCGCAGGAACTTCGGGGTAATTTTATGGGGCCGGGGCTGTTGGTGCGTGTCTCCACCACAGGAACCACCCCCGAAGGACAGAGTTCCAGAACTTTTACATGGGCTAAACAAGTCCCTGCCTTGGAGTAGGTACTCAGAACGGATCCGAGAAACTCCTGGCTGGGGCTTGGGGATTACTTGGTGCTGATGGGATATACTCAAGGCGGGATGTGACGTTTTGTAATTAATAACATGGTTATCGTATATTAGCTGGGATAACCGTTAGCTGTTAGCGGTGTCTGTAATAACTCAATAAACGGTCCATGAAAAGAATATTTTTTCCAGCGTATATCTTAGTTACAACATGATTGAGCTAGCAAAGCAGTTTTGTGTTGCTATGTGTGGTATTTATTCAGTTTTGGGAAATCACGATGTCTAGAAAGCATCAGCTGACAGGGACAGCTAACAGCACCCCCCCCCCGGTCAAAATGGTCGCGCAACGATTACGTCACATCCAGAGCCTGGTATCTTTACAGGAACCTTCCTCCTACTCCGCTCTCGAGCGAGAGGACGTTCTTGTAGTAGTTCCTGCCCCCCAAATAGTACCAGGAATTTCTTCAGTGGAAACGGGCCTATTGCATCTTGAGATCCTGCAGCTCAGACCACATTTATAAGTGGTCTGGGCAGCATATCACCACATTCTTTCAGCAGTGTGTACATTTATCTGTCCTGGGCCACATTGAGGGACCGTCTACCCAGCGGACATCTTTGTTTATCCAGCTCCCTCTTGGATAGGCAAACTTTTTGTTGTTGCTGTACACAGGTTAGACGCAGCACTGCAGAGCCACTCCTCTCCTGGCAAATGGTCAGTTCAGCATCTGCTCAGTTGGCAAGAGCTAACACAGCAGCAGCTGTTAAACACTTAAATGGTCCCAACAAACTCGCACCGACACAGAAGCGGCTCAACTATTTTATTAAACGAATCAAAGTCAGTCCCCGTAGTCCCCCATGTGAAAATGCCCAACTGTACAGCAGAAATAAACAATTTTTGTCTCTAGCCTATTTCATGAAAACTGTACAGGGGGTGAATTTCTATAGGCCTATGACTCTCCTGTTTACATTTTATCAAGGCTTCAAGTTACATAAAATTAAGGATGGGCCACTTTGAGTGACAGGCTGTCTGATGATGATGTCTTCTGCTTCTCAGTCAGATCCAGACCCTGCTTTTCAGAAATAACAGACCATAGAATGCCATAATTGACCAATCATGATTGAGTATTAGCAAAGCTGTGTTTATAAAGTATTATAACGCACTGCTTTTTCACTTCTGGTGATCATGTCATGTATACTGAAAATGAAAGTGTTTTATAGAACTGCTGTTCAGTGTAGACTTCCCTTCAAACAGTGACTAAGGACGCAAAGGTTCAAACAGGTTTCAGTGGAGCCGCTGCTGTACCAAACCTGTTAAGTGTGTTTCTAATGCTTCAGAGTGTTTGTTTTTTAGAATGTGTAAAGGAAGATCCAGCTCACTGTTTCTGTATTGATGGCTTCTGAGAATCTGTTGGCATACAGCATTTCCACTCAAATATTTCATGATGCTATGAAAATTAGTTTAGATTTTGTAATGAAATTTGCAGGCATCTTTTAGTGACTTTGTAATCAGATTATTCTCTGCTGTTTTTGTTGTTGTTCCAGTTTTGGACTGAATTACTAAAACTAATAAAAGCCGGTCATTGAAAGTTTAAGAAATGAGTGTTGACACCTGGTGACGTGATCATTTTGGTCCATCTGAGTGTGTGTGGATCTGTAGCAGTGTGCAACATTCAGAACTGAAGTCATATGTAGAGTGGTGTTAATGATAAGCAGATTCACTGGTGCCCTTTCAGAAAAACAACAGTGACATCACACATACAAAGAAGCCAGCTGGCCTGTTAGCTCGCTAGCACTTGACTCAGGTTAACGTAACAATCTAAAGCTAGGTTGGAGGAATAGTGTGTAAGCTCCTTGCTGGGGTTGATTGAACTTGATGATGATTCCAATAATCCCATGTTTAATTTAAATGCATTATTTGTATAAGACATACAATGGTGTACAACAGTAATGTTGTAAAGTGTTGTCACCTAGAAACCTCAGTGTGTTTCTGCACTGTGTGGGAGTTCAGGGCTTCATAAAGCAATTGATTTTATAATGATGTTGGTCCGTGTGGTATTTTATTCTTAGCACATATGACACCTTTGAAAATGAATCTGTGTTGATGCTTGTTTGTGTGACTCCTTAATCATCTTGCTGCATTAGACCCTCTTTAATGTTCAGTGTGTGTTTGTTTTTCAGGCGTGGGGAAGTCATGTCTATTACTACAGTTCACAGACAAGAGGTTTCAGCCAGTTCACGATCTCACTATCGGTAAGATGCCTCTCTTCTACACATTTAGCACTAAAAGCAACATCATCGCTACAAAAACATTCATTAAATGTATACAATACCATCATCATTTAGCATTTACTAACTGCACTCATGCCTCTTGTTAGAAAGCAGTGCAAAATTAGTACAGTTGCTGCCAACAGGCTCAAAAGGTGGAGCTGATTAAAAGTAATTAGCTGTGATGGGGTCATGCTCTAACTATAAGTTACTGATATGTTGAACCTTTATCACAGTAAGATAATGTTGTTTTAGATAAGCAGGGTAGAGCTCAGCATAGCCCTGAATCAGCTCAAATCATAATTAACCAGCACACCACGGCTGGAAAATAAAAGAATCACTGCATCTTATTTTACAGAATCTAAATCAGTTCCTATTGATAACCTTTATAGTCTGCTACCGCCATTTGTGGCTTAAAGTCAACCATTCTGCCATGGGGGTCTGTTAGGCCAGTGATCCCATATACTACATTACAGCATCTGTTTTGCCTATTCATCTGTGTGTGATCTATGTACAGTGGATTATAAAACACTCCTGTACAGCAACTGCATCAGGAAGACCACACCTACTGATACATAGTTCATCAGCAGGTTTGGTCTTCCAGAGACAATTTTATCACCTATCTCGCTTAACCCAGCTTTATCAGTAGTATAGAAATGCCAAAGACATATATGAGGTAATTTAGGGGTGCTTTGACTCCTTTGGTACCACTGAAACAAACATTTTTTGGTTTAGTGTATTTAAATAGTCAGCTGAACTCTGGTGCAGACCAAACAAGTGGACAGAGACCACCTTAAGGGGGTGGGGTGTGTGAAGCCCAGCCTCTATTCATGGGAGATTATCTGCCAACCATGGAAACACACAGGGGTATCACCAAGTTAGTATGGGAATTTCCTGATACATAAAAAAAAGAGTTAAAATGTTTTGCTGTGTTTGTGTCCCACTCTGTTTATTTATTAATTAATTTCTTAGAATTTTCCCAATATAAAGTGAGTGAAAAAAGTAAAATGCTGTTGTAATAAACTTAAAAGGTTCATTAATAAGCAGCACAACTTTCTGATTAAGTCAGTAACTGATTGTACATATCCCACATTCTTCTGTTTGTGTGTCTGTGTCCAGGTGTGGAATTTGGAGCGAGGATGATCACTATAGATGGCAAACAGATCAAACTGCAGATCTGGGATACGGTAATATATCTACTGTATGTTTTCTTTAAAGGAGGCTTTCCTCACTGTGGCAACATGTCTTTGACTCTGTAAAAAGATCTGAACAAACGTTAAATGAATGATCTAAAGTCAAGGCTGTATGTCTCAGAGACACAGGCATTGGAGGTTTTAAACTTGAAATTTTAACCAGTGATTCTGTAATGACACATTTTTCAAATAGTAATCAATTGGGATGTAAATGTGAATCTGAAAGGGTCTTCAGAAATCCCATTTTGAAGAGTGAATCTGAGTTAATTCAAACAAGAGATCTGGAATGGATTAAAGAGTTAGATATATAAAAATATACTGTTTGATGAAAAGAGGACTAACTCATAACTGTTGTACTCAGTTTGGCAAAATCTTTCATGTCCTGTTCATGTTGTGTCCCTGTTTTGGGACTTGTTAAAGAGAGTTTCTGCTTTAGATAAAGCTCTTAAAGCAAGAAAACATGCACGTTTTTCAGTTGGAGAGACTAAAGCAATAATAAATCATGTAGAAGCATTTAGGTATAGTATTTATGAAGTTATTATTTTTAATTAATTTGAATAAAGAAGTAATATGGCATGTTCCCTTTTAAGGCTTTAAATATAAATAGAAATCACTGCCGATCATGTCTTACTGTTAGAGGTGGCCACCCAAATATACAGATGCAATGATGACTAATGTAGCGGTTACAGTTATAAACCTTAGGGCGGAGTGCTAAACTGAATCTAGGGGTTTTAGAGTGGAGGTAGAGGCGTATCAATACATAACATCACCGTAATCCAAGACAGACAAGAACACTGCTTCAGTTATCCGCTTCCTACTAAGCATCAGAAATCAGCTCTGTTTCTGTTCAAACATAATTTTTTTTCATTCATTGTTGTAGCTTGTTGACAAGTTTGTCAATGTGAAATTTGTTACTTTTTGAGTCAATCAGATGCCGAGGTATTTATACTCTAAGACCCTCTCAATACTATGACTGTTCACGGTGGTATATGCAAACTACTGTCCACAATATTTCTGGCTGCAGAGAAAAAAAATGTATTGTTCTAAGCATTGAGTCAGTATGCAAGTTTGAACATGCAGTTAACCAGTTGACCAGCAGGTGGAGTTAGAGCTCCATAGGAAGACACTGCTCCATGCATGAGAGGAGAAGGCCCACAGCAGTGATGTCAGTCCTGCTTCTCAAAACTCAAGACTACTGCAGGCTTTCTATCCTACCAGCTAGTTAATTGTCTTCACCTGGTTTTACAGGTCTTATAAAGTTCTCCATTAGGTGGGCATAAAAAATCCAGCAGGGCTCACTGATGCTTACTAGACTTGTACAATACACCACCACCAAATGGCCAGAGAAACCAGTGGGATCATTGTGTAGGCTGCACATGACGTATGAATAAGTGTGTGCATGTATGTGTGTTTCTGCACCCAAGTATGTAGGCCAGATGGCAGACAGACACAGCGTTCCCTCTCTTTCACCCTTATTTATCATTTATTCACTAATAGCATTACTGGCTGGTTGACCGCTCCCTGAATGACTGACTGACTGTTGTAGTGGCTGTCTAACTGGCTGCTTGGTTCACTGACTGGTCCTCTGGCTGACTGGTTGAACCATCTAATGAACTAACTAACCGGCTCAGTGACTGAATGTCTAGTTCTCTGACTCAGTGACTGGCTGCTTCATTGACCAGCAGACTTGGTTCCTGGGCGAAACACCGGCAGCCTGGTCTTCTGACTTGCTTAATGATTCACCGAGTGATTGTGTTTCTGACTGACTGACTGTCTGGTTGTTCAGATGAGGTCAGAGCAGCGCAGGGCTGCAGCTGCAAGGATAGAGTGGTGTTTTGTTTTCTACCCCGGCCTGGACCAAACACAGACAACATTGTTACTGTACATGGGACAGAGACAGAGGATGAATAGACGGGCAGGGGGGTGGTAAGAGTGCTAGATGGTGAAAGGAGTGATGGAAAGAGGGCAGGCCCAGGGATTCATAGATAGAGAATGAAAAGATGAGTGATGCAAGGAAGAGACAGTAGAGGTGAGACAATGGGGGGTAATAATGTAAGAGGGGGTGAACGAACAAGGTGACCTGCTGGGCTAAACACACTGTTTCTGTGACTCCTAGTAAATGCTACAGGTTTAATCCATATGACACCACAGCTAATGTGGCCTTCCATGTTGTTCATAAATAGGGAAACTGGGAGTTTATACACACGAGCAGAGAGAAAGAAAGGGATTGTGACAGATAGATGGAGAAAGAAAGAGAGACCTCCATTGTATCCGATTACAGGCTCTGCTCTGTCCTGTCCTCTCCCCAGCTGACTGAAAACCTGGAGCCGGATTCTGCTAGAGAATCAGGGCTGGTACAGAACATTTATGGGACTAGACTACATACAGAGGACTCGTAGATAACAGGACAGGTGGGAGGATGACCTGTAGGACTGAAAGATGAGTCCTGTTAAGCCAGAGTCAGACTGCAGCAGGATCAGGGCTGTTAGAAAACCAAAGGCTCAGCAGTTGTCTGTGGGCGTTTCAATTATTCAGATTTCAATTTCTGTTTATTAATATATGTATGTGTTTCTGCAGGCTGGTCAGGAATCGTTCCGGTCCATCACCAGGTCTTACTACAGAGGAGCAGCAGGAGCTCTGCTAGTCTATGACATCACAAGGTAACAGAACCAATCAGAGAGACACCTACACACTCTGTAGCCAAGCTGCATTCAGGAACATTGGGAAGTTGGACGCTGGAATGAGAATCAATGATGAGACTGCGTCCTTACGAGAGCTTAAAAACTTCAAAATACCTCTAGTTCAACCTTTCCTATTATGAGCATCCTCTCCTCACCATGAAAAGTTGCCACTTGCAAGTTGAGAAATTGTGATAGGACAAATGTTGTAAGTTAGCATGATGTTTTTGAGTTTTCACTCATTACATACTATGATTCAGACATAGCTGCACCAAAAGAAAAATATGCATTACATTAGGGCTGTACCTGTCTCAGAATTATGTCAGTCGAATCAGAGTCGGCTGTGTGAAATTAATGTTCAACTATTGATTTTTTCTTTTCCATATAAAGCTTTAAAGTTTGAATGGAGCTCAGTGGGACATTCAGTGTGAAAGCAGCATGTAATACAGTTGACAAGCTAACAGTGCTAATGACAGTTCGGAAATGTGCAACAATATTTTCTGCCAACACTAGATATCAAACGAAAGCCGGAGACTGTCTGCAACAAGTCCACAGGTGGCTGTTCTAAAGAGTAGTGTGAAAGTTAATAGCACTCACTATGCAGCAAAATCAGGGGCACCAAAATGTCCCCAGAAGTTCACTGCACAGCACACTGACTTGCAAAAGAAAAAAACAACAACTGCTCAAAGCAATCTGAGTTGACTGACGGGTCTCCGACTGATGATTCGAAACTCTGACTTTTAAGGGGCAGCCCTACATTACATAAAGTCACAGATTCTAGAATGTCACGTCTGAAAGTCACGTCAGAACACAGGAACAAGGCCAAGAATCAGAGCTAAATGCTAACATCAGCATGCTAACAATGACAGTGCTAATGCTGATATTGAGCAGATGTAATGTTTACCATGTTAAAAGTCTTACTTTGGGGCATTAACATGCTGTCATTTGCTAATTAGTATTAAACTCAAAGTACAACTGAGGCTGATGGGAATCCTATTACTTTTGCAAGTATCTGGTCATAAACCAAAGTGTTTTACAAAAAATGACCTTATGATGGAACTAGATTAAAATTTAGTATTCACAAAAGTGATTCCCATTCATCCTGACAGGCATGAATGTGCAAACCAGATTTTGTAGCAATCCATCCCATAGCTGTTGAGCACGTCATGGTGGCACTAGTGGGAAAAGTCAGGGGACCATCAAAGTCACTAGGATTCATTGTGTGGGAACTGTGAATGTCTGAACCAAACTTTGTGCCAATCCATGAAGGACATTTGAGATAATTCCTAATGACAAATGAACATTTTGAGCTGCTGATGGCACGAGAAGAAATGTGACTTCCAGAACTATCTGATTTCAGTCCATCTTGAATACTTCTTGGGTACATTTTAGGGATAGACCGATAAGGATTTTTTAGGGCCGATGCCGATACCGATTTTTTTCCATCACCCTTAGCCGATGACCAATTATGGACTGCCGATTTTCTTGAGCCGATATTTGGGGCCGATGCTGCTTTTGCTCCCTCAATTTACATAAAAAAAAATGACACAATGATAACAAATATTACAGGTCTCAAGTTTAAAATAAGAAACATTTATTGAACAGTAAAAAATACTAAAACACAATGGAAAGTTGAGGTAGAACAGGTAGAATATTATTATTATTATACATTCAAATAAAAAAAGAGTTCAGTGCTCTTAAATCTTCCAGTAATGTCTTTATAAAATAAACAAATATTTAAGCTGAAGCATAAATAAAACAACAACTACTGTACACAGTAGGATTCAACAGCTTTGTTCAACTTAACCACATACTTTCAAATGAAAAAAAGTGCCAGGGAAAAATAAATCCGCGAACCCACGTGCGTATCGGCCAATGCCGATACAAGTAAAAAACTCAAATATCGGCCCGATATATCGGCCGGCCGATGTATCGGTCTATCCTTAGTACATTTACCCTTAGCTCTTTTGAGATTGGATAGCTAGGTGGTCCACCCAATATGTGCGCAGTGACTAAGTATAAATCAGGTCTTAGCTGCTTCTTTTCTCAAACCCACTAGCAGCAGGTCATTCTTACCATTAAGTCAATGATATGTTCCAGAACAAAATATATTGTCATCTACTGACCAGATTGAAATGAAATTTGTTATTGATCTTCATGGTCCCCAGAGATTCACTCTTAATGATTATCATGTTCCTTTGACCTTTTGTCCAGCACTGTCACCCTCCCTCCATCCTCCCCGGAACGCTGCTGACCCCATTTTATTTTAAATACTCAGGTTTTGTTTAATTGCATTTTATAGTTCTCGATGGGTGGAGAGGGAGATTTTTGCAAACAATGGGGCAGACACCCACATTCGCTTCCCGACTGGGTCTTAAAAGTCACAATGTGTCAAGTCAAAATACCTTTTTTGTTTTCATCTTTCTTGTGTGGTCACCCTTTTTCCCATTGCAGTGGCTTCCTCTGGTGATGGATAATGCTCCCAGTACCACTCCTATGTCGTCATATTTGCTTTGAAACAACTCCCAATCCGTTTTTCGCCGCCTTATACTCGTGACAGTTCTATCTCGTTGTAGATCAAGGCAAAGAAATCCCTCTTACTTTTTGCCATCTCGGTAGTATTTTCTGTACACAACCTACTGCAAAGTAGACAATCTGCTTCCTGTTGACACATGCATGCTCAGTGCATGTGAATGGTCACGTGATATGTGTTTTCAGGCATGATGGTATAGTCGAAGATTATTTCTGAAACTCTGCAAAAATGCTTGTGTTTATGGACTTCGTTTTTGTTGTTAAATGCAGTTTTAAAATGAAAACACATTAGCAGGAATGTGGTCTTTGTCAAAGAAAGATTGTCCTGATGTTGATACATATTGTGTGGATATATATGTTCCTCAGAAGTAGAACCCTGGGGTTCTTAATTTTGACCTAGTTAGTTGATTTCAAGGAGGGAGTTCATTTTAATGTTGTTTAAAATACTGTGAGGCACAGTGGACATTTCAACCTTTAAGGGATCACTAGGGGGACTTAAGACATTATGCTTTGTGCTTGAGGACAGTAAACAGAGTCTGTTCAGATCTACGTAGGAAGCACATTGAGATAATATTAGCTGATAAGCTGCTCAGAGTCAGAAACTTGTCAAATCTAAACTTTCATGATAGGTGAAGGAACAAGTGAGATAAGGTGTTTTTGTGAGTTTAAATGATTGCAAACATTGCAACAGGAAGTGACAAGGATGTCATTCACCACATGAGGGAAAGTAAAATCTGATACAAATGTGTAAACTCTAAAGCTCTTTCATGATGGGTGCTGTATCTGTGATGTGATTGTGTGCTTGTTTTAACAGAAGGGACACCTTCAACCACTTGACGACCTGGTTAGAGGACGCTCGCCAACATTCCAACTCCAATATGGTCATCATGCTCATTGGCAACAAGAGGTAAGATACAGTACACAGTGATGGTTACAGCCTGTCCTACATAAGACTGGACCATTGACAATGTGTGGCAGCTATCAGTGGCGTTTAAGAACACTGTACTGTAGTACAATGGTTTGTTTAACATTTGTCCAAGTAAGCTGGGATGCTGTCATGACTTGGCCTGGTCCTTACTTTAAACGGTAGCTTTTGTTAACAGTAAAATGAAGTAAAACTGTTCCATGCTAATTTAAGCTAAATACATCATTTAGTCAGATTTAAATGAGTAACTTACTTAGATCTGGTTGTTCACAATGTGTTGGCTGACTCCCTACCTCAGGTTACATAACACAGCATTGTGAAAGGTAAAGCTATGTCAAAAGACTGCTGGCGATAGAATTGCAGACACCTTGAAACTTACTTTTCGATGGTTAGTGAAATCCTTTGTCAAATTTCAATGAGGAAGTTCACATCTGCAACAAACCTCAGCTGGTTATTGATACCACTGAGGGCTCAGGTGCCTCATGTTACATAACAGCGTTATGTAAGAAAAATGTGCAAAAATGTTCTGTTGTTGATACATTTACAAACACCTTGAAAATGTATTTGACAATTATATCATACCTGCCAGATGGACTCATGCTTATTGGTGTTTAAGGTAAACTTTTTCCTAACAGTTGAGGTAGAATTGTTCAAGTTAAAAAACTTGCATAAGCATTTATTTCACAGGGAGCTGTTAGCCACTTAGCAGCAGAGGGCGTAGCTAAAAACATTTTTTGTTGTTTTTGCTGTTTTTAGCTCAAACAACAAAGCCACTGCTATCAGTGGTGTGTCATCATGAACAGAAGTTCACATTCTGGTTTTATTCATTAGAGAAGTGTGGTAATTGATATCACAGAATTTTCAGTGATCCTGACGTGAGTTAGCTTCCACCGCAGGTCAGGTAAATATCACTGTTCAACTGTACAACTGTTCATAAGGTGTACTAATGTACACATAATTTTTTTCATTTTTCATAATTGAAACACATCATTTTATTGTATCTAAGTGTGTGTGTGTTTGTGTATTTTTTAGTGACCTGGAGTCGAGGAGAGAGGTGAAGAAAGAGGAAGGTGAAGCATTTGCCAGAGAACATGGCCTCATATTCATGGAGACCTCAGCCAAGACTGCCTCTAATGTAGAGGAGGTAATAATACACACACACATACACACACACACACACACACATACATATACGTATACACATAGATATACCCATGCACACATATACTTTCATTCGGGCTACATTTTGAAAGTTGTTTGTGGTTATATAGACATAGAAGGATAAGTGAAATACCAGAAAATAACTTATAGCACCACTTCACTAATTCGCAAATACCTGAACCTCTCTGAGTTCCAAAATTCTTCCTAAATCCACCTGTCTGAAATCTACGATAGACTACTCCTAGCCGGTCAACTAATGCTAAAGGCTTTTGCTCACATATAAATCTCTTATTGTGAGAAGGGTGATGCCAGAATTTCACACATATTATCTGCTATTTCACAGCAATTACTTCTATTAACTTATCTAAAGTTAGTCCTCTGTTTGTCTGGAACACAATGCAAGCATAAACTTCCATCACTGCAGACTAAATCTCTGAATATGTCATGATTTATGTAAGGATGTGTACACTATAAGCAAGCCTGTTTCAGACTGCAGTGATGTTTTATCATTGGCACATTGTCAGGCAGCATCAGAGGTAACATGAATAGAACCATATATTGGCTTATTCCAGCTGTGTATGTATTACAGTTGTATTATAAATCACATTCAGTCCAATTGGCGTCATCCACCTATGATGAAATTTGAATTATTACATTTTTACTTAAGAAATTATATTTCAACAGAGGAAAAGAATGAACCATCCTAATGAGTAATTTTGTTCTACACCAGTATACATTGACTTGATGATGTTTTTGTTGTTTATTTAGTAGTAGCTGTAAATGTAGTAATAGAAAAGCAGTGCAAAGCTATTTTAATTATAAGGCAACATGCAATGTACTGAATATAATAAAGTACAAGAAAATCCGACAATAACAAGACGAAAAAATACAGGGGGAAAAAAACACCTACTAAAAGAAAGTGGAAGATCTCAGGTTATCCATTTCTGTTTCAGAAAGCAACACCAAGGTAGCTCAAAGCACCGTAACCAGATCTGAATCTTATGCTAGGTACAGAGGTACAGAGATCTTGTTTTTACCAGAAACAGACACATTTTTAATGAAAATCATGAAAAATGAAAATCAATAGCATTCTTTCTGCAACAGTAATTACTTCTCTATTTATTAGTTCTTAATGGTAGTGGCGGAGACTGCAATTCCCTCACTGGTTTCAGATTTCCTAAGCACAAGGATTTCCAGGAAAACAATGCAAAAAGCAAACAAATGGAAAAAAAAAAACATTATGGGTACTTGTAGATGAGAAACTCCTCAAATTGCTAAAACCCCAAATTCCCACAAACATAAATTCCCACAAACATTTACCTTGGTGTCCTTGGTGGTAGCTAGAGCACCGCCTTCCATATTACCACCACTACAGTGCTCTCTGTCTTTGTGGCAACTGAATGATTAACAATAACACACACATTACATTCATACATTTATGTTTACACTGTACATATATTTTTTTTTATATTACTCGTATTATTGTTATTTGCTTTCAGATTTTATATTTAATTGTTAGTATTTCCCTTTTATACTTATGCTTCTAATTACTCTATATTTTTATATTTTATATTCTTTGTTATGCACCAATACACCAAGCCAAATTCCTTTTATGTGAAAACCTACTTGGCAATAAAACAATTCTGATTCTGATTCTGATTCTGACATTAACCACAGAAATTCAGAAAACTGACATGGTGGGTGAGAGCTGGGTGTATATTTTGAATGAAACTTTAGTCAGTACACATTAAAAGATGAATGCCACAGTGCAGTCTTGAACGGTGATCAGAGCTATAATGGATAGTAAATCTCCAATCAATCCACTATCTTACCTACACTAGTTTATTGTTCTAACTTGTATGTATGAAGTCTAAATGCCCTTCCTAAATGGATCATGACACTAAAAGAAAACCTCTCGATGACTTGACTGTACTTGTAGCATCAGGGGTCACCATGCTGGAGCCTAACCATGCCAGCCATCACATTAGCTTCACATTAGCATCATGAAGCACACCACTCCACCCCTCACGGAGCCACACCCCTGGTGTTGTTGTGTGTAATGAATGCATGGCGTTGTCCTCGGGGACCCCTTTCTCACTTATCCAATCACATAAATAATCCCATCCTACACAGCACAGCATGCCAGCCAGGGGCACTGCACAGAGTGTGTATGTGTGCGTTTGTTTACATTGATTTTTTTTTCTACCCTCCCTTGCCTGGCCTATATCATGCAAACACACACACACCACTGTTGAGTCAAGCTCTCTTTGGGGTTAAGATGAGGGGGGAGGGATGAGTGTGTGTGTGTGTGTGTGTGGTATGATTAATTTGTCTCATTAGTGTCCTCTGAATCCTCCTGATACCGCTCCTCTCCTCCCTTCCCTTCATCTCTCCTCGCTCCATCCCTCCACATCCCTTGACGTCCATCATTTGCTCTTTACCTCCCTCCCATCCTCCTTCACCTCCCCCCTCCCACTCTTCATCCATTTCCTCTTCCCCCTCCTCCAACATGTCATCCTCCCCTGTCCTCCTCCATGTCCTCCTGCCCTCTTCCATTCATTTCTTCCTCCCCTCCTCCTCTCTCTTCTCCATCATCTCCCTTTCTCTCTCCAGTAGTATATCAACCAGTTATAGTTCATACATATTCATAACCTCCACCCCGCCTCCCCTCAGCGACATCCAGCAGCCAATCAGTGCACTGGGTTTGTCGTCAGGGTCTGTGGGTGGACACCGGGCTGATGGGATGGTCCTTAGAGAGAGATTCCTGTAAGCATCTTCTCATAGTCTCATCTCCCCATCCTTTCTTCTTTCCTTACATCCTCCCTTCCTGGAGACCCTTTGCTTAGTCTCTGCTCATTTTTGGTTTTGTTTTTCTTTATTTCTTTCATCTTTCTTCTATCTCTTGTGTTTTCTTGTCTGTTTTTTCTCCTGTCTTCTCTCATTTTTTGTTGAACTTTTTCTGTCTCTTCCTGTTTTTGCAGCTTTTCAGCTCTTTATGCTCATCTCCTCTAGTCTTTTGTTTTTCCCGTCTTCCCAGTATCTTCTCTACTTGAAACCATTCCTCAAATGTTTCCTTTACCTAAATGTTTTCTCTCCACTCTACCCCTACATGTTTTATCTCCGTAGTTTTGTATTTCCTCCTTTCATCCTCTCCCCGGCCAAACAATCTCTACAAATCACGACTAAATATTGCTGAGAAATTGAAGAAAAAGAAGTGTAGAGAGCTGTGCATGAACAAGGGGTGCAGTGATGTGTTGAAGGAAGGAAAGAGGACAGGAGTGAACAGGACAGAGTGCACCAGAGAGCACCCTTGGGCTCCTCAGTCTATTTTCAGACCGGGTGTCAGATAGAAGTTCAGGACATATTTTCAGTTCTTTAATGACTCTGCTTAAGAAACACACTTCTTCATGGCCTGACAGAGTTGTGTGTGGAGGCAGTTGGGAGAGTGCTTCATTGTTCCTCCACAGACTGAAGTGTGTGTGATCTGACTTGATTTCAGATCACACACTCTGCACAACAAGTTTATCATAGTTGCTTTCCAGTTTAGACCCTTGAGAGACGAACACCAAGAGACTGTCCCTGGAGATATCAGTCGGAGGCTAGTAGCTCAGGGAGCTTAATTCCACTTTATACTAACATCTTTGATCCTCGCAGTGCTGTCAGTAAGGTGTGTGTTGAAAGAAAACAGAGATTGTGTGTAGTCTGTGTGTGCGTTGTGTTCAGATCTTATTCTTGTAGCAGCTGTTGACAAGAAAAAGCAAATCTGCTCTAAAGGGTTTCTGCATCTTCTAACAAGGTCTTCATCTTAAAGCTTTGAAAGCTCTCAGATAGTGTTCATTGAGGCATTTTACTTCTTAAAAATAGTCTACATCTTGATCTCTTTAAGTCCCAACAAAACAGCATTTAGAGCGTCTTCCTTCCTTGATGTGGTTCCTGTTGACACTGAATACTGAGGCAGGAAAAAAATAAACTAACGTGTTATCACAGAGGGAGAGAACAGCAGTTTTTATTTGATCAGACGGATAGAGGAATGAGACTTCGCAAAAATCAGCAACAGTTTTATTTGATAGAAGTTTAAAGTGGAAATAGACACATTTATTGCTTTTATTTATCATTATGAAGTAAATGTTGATTGCATCATGTAACAGCTATGGAATAATGACAGCATCAGCATTTAGATTAGTTCCCTATAAGCTGCACTGCCACCACGCAATTCAGTCCACCATGTACAATCCTGCAGGAAAATGAAGGCTCCATTTACACCACAAGTGCGTCAAGCATTGCACAACCAAAACAGGAAAAGGACAGAGCTTTTGTTTTCCCTGGTAGCTATCGATAGCTATCCCTAGTTACCAAAGAGAATCAGTGTACTATCTCCATTTGTGAAAATGGTGGACAGAGGAACAACCAAAGTAACTGTAGAGACTGAGGTAGTCGCTAGGCTCTGAGGAAAAGAGATCCAGTTGTTGTTGTTGTTGTTGTTGTTGTTGTGACAGCAACGTTAATAATAATACCACTTGGAAACATAGCAAGTGAGCCTGATTTCCAAGAGGTAAAAATATTTTAATTCATTTTCAGGCTTGTCAAAAAAAAAAAATATTGCACATAATTTTTTAAAAGATATATATTAATACATAAAATAATTAAGATATTTCTTAACCTTTCATGAAATGCAGTTATCAGACCTAGACCATAAATCATCCAGGATGACTTTAACTTATTGCAGATATATTGATATTTGACATGCATGAGAAACAGTGTCACCATAACATAGTTTGCAAGTTGATTTCTACACTGATAAATGTCCCACTCAGGATATGTATCAGTTACAGTAAAAGAAAAAAGTAATCTAAGAGTTCCATATCAAGATTGGTTTTTTTTCTTGCATATTTGTTTTTAAAAAATGACTATTTGCCAATATAGTGTCAAACAACTTGTTTTACCTGCCGTGCTGTGTGATGGAAAAACATGAGGGCCCTTTAGCTGGGGATCAGCCCGCTGCTTTTAAACATCATCTCTCAAAACAAGCCATCATCAATTAAAGACACACCTTCAAGCAGGTAGCCCTGATGTAATGGAGATGCAAATCCCTGCCACACTGGACTGACATGCTGATTCAAACCAAGCCAGCACATTAGTGAGGAAAGGGGGTATAAGAAATGGTTCCAGCACATCTTCCCCTTAAACCTCAACTTGTGGTTTTTACCTTTCTGTAAAAGATACAAGGTATCAGCTTGTGAGCAGTGGGTATACAGGAAGATGTATTTTTCCAGGGCCAGGCTAGCCCTTTCCACCCACTTCCAGTCTTTGTGCTAAGCTAAGCTTTCAGCCTTCTTCAGCTCCATATATTGGTGTACAGACATAACAGACGTAAGGTTCATACCATTCTTCTCAATTAACTTTAAAAATAATAGCATACATGTGTATTTCCGAAAAGGTTGTCCTGTGTCTTTAAAAGCTCCTTTAAAACTATTAGCTTACTTTTATGTATGTTTTAGCCCATTTGAGTTTCTGTTTATCTCCGTATGCAATAAATGCTACTCATTTTAAGTTTTTGTCATTGTTACATTTTGTTGTCTTCAAGTGCTGGTGTTAGGGTTTAATATCCTATACTTGACCGATACTAAAATTCACACACACACATCTGTTTCCTGATGTCAATATTTGATTATTGTTTGTCAGTACTGTGTGTATTTTCATTAACACAACCTATATAGAATATTTAACACATCATTTTGCACTTTCAGCCATCATTTTGACAATAAATAAAACTGAGAATGATAGTTTACTGTGATAGATTACAGTTTCCAGTGAAAAAGAAAGGCAAAGTCATGTTTTTAGCCTTAATATTTAGCAGTTTAAACTGGTTGTGTTCTTTAAATCTTGCAGTGAATCTGTTTTGCATACCTAATGGTGTGTGGCTTTTTCATAAACAAAAAGAAAAGAACTGAGCCGTCTCATTTACAGGAGTCAACACACAAATATGAATTGAATCACCTCTTCTCTTTCTGTCTGTTTCACTTCCTGTCTCTATCTCAGGCTTTCATCAACACAGCCAAGGAGATCTATGAGAAGATTCAGGAGGGAGTGTTTGATATCAACAATGAGGTGAGACACACGGTTCACTCTGTTTCCTTCCTTGTCAAACCTCTCCATTCTTGTTGTCTTTTTTAAGGCTGCCTTCTCCTCTCTTCCAGTCTTTGTTCTCCTCTTTTCCTCTCCTTTTCCTCCTTAGTGTAGTTTTCCAGCAGTGTGTGTGGTTTGCCACGCTCCCTCTCTCCTCAAAAAGGGGGGGGGGGACCTCTTCCCTGCTTCCTTTGACTCCAGCCAAGCAAAACTCCCTGCGTTCCTCCTCTTCCCTGCTCTATTTTCCACTCACTCTTTCTTCACTCTGCAGCTCGCTCTCTCTCTCTCTCGTCTCTCTTTTTTGGCATCTTGCCAGCTCATAAATTCCTCACATCCCACAAGGTCTCAGTCATTCGGCAAGAAAACAAACACCCAGCCAGTCAGTCGTCAGTCTGTAAGCTTCCTATCCAGCCAGTCAGTAAGTTTGCTATCCAGTCGACCAGGTGGTTATCTTCTCAGTGGAACAGTTATCCAGGCAGGAAAGTCAAGGCACCAAGCCTGTCAGCAAGTATGCACTTGTCAGTAAGTGTTAGTCATACTACCTCCACATTAAAATTGTAAACAGTTTACGCGTGAAAGCAATGTGCGTCCACACTGGTGTTTTCAGGTTGGTTTCCTAAAGATCTTCTTCCACACGAAAACACTGGAAGAAAGGCTGAATCTCTTTTTGATGTTGCATTTTGTTCAGCAAAATACAAAGCTGTACATCACACATAACATCTGGTAATATCTCTTTTCTCATTGAAGACAATTTTCCAGTATCAAGCAACTGCGTGAATTAGTGATCACAGTGCTACTTTTGAACAGGCAAAGTGTTTCCTGTGCTGCCACAATGTGATGATGATCAAATGATTTTTTTATGACTGATGTCTGACAAAATGAATGCAGATTACTGACAATCCCTGTGTTGTGTGATCAGCTGCACTGATTTAAAATGAGTGATCTAGTTAGAGGTAACAGAAAGCTCTCTTCTTAAGTTACTGCTGTATAGCACCCGACTACCCAGGTTCATTTTTTCCAAAGGCTCAATTTTTTTCAGCTACAATAGAATGCACAGCTTGTGTTGCCAGATTTATCCACTCTGAAGGCAGTTTTCAGAAAATCATCAGCTTAGGACCAAAACAGAGAGAAAAATATATTTTTAAAGATTTATAAATCACTTTCATTAAGAAATGATACTTAATTTATCCATGTAGCTGGTGTCCATCAAGGTCTACATGATATCCATTTTATCATTTGCCCACATCTGTGCGAACATATTTGAATGTCCACGTGCAGCTTAGTGTGTACGACCCTACAGATCATAAGTGCTGATTGCTCATGTGCAACATGTCCTCATACACAGACACTCCATGTATTATAAAATGGACTGTGTGCACCTCTCCTGTCCGTGTCCTTTTCTCATTAGTCCCTTTTACACTACCTGCTCAAGGCAGGGATGTTGCTGCATTGTTCCGCCTCGCAGTTCTTTAGAAAAGATTTTTCTCGCCTTTAAGCCGGCAGCAGAGGTAGTAACAGCAGCAAATCACCATGTGTAAAAGGGACAACTGGCAGGACAGGGCCATGGACAGGACAGGTGTGATGTTTTGACGACGTGTTTTGTGTGCGACCCACCAGCAAGAAATTTAAAAAGCAGCTAGCAGCTAACTCAAAGAAGAAAAACAGCAGTCGAAAATGTCTGCAACTTGGGAAAAGGATGAGGTCCAGGAGCTCCTTACCCTCCGAGCAGAGGACAAAATCAGACGCCACATAACAGGGATGGTTAAAGATGGTTATTGCCATGTTAATGCCATTGTTAGGTTTACAAATTGCTGCCAACACGTATGTTTTGTCACACTAGAGGCTGCTGCTCTGTTGTTTCAGTGATGCCAACATGCTGTCTAAAACCACACACTATTGGGGCATGATGCCGCTGTTGTTTGGTTCTGTGTAAAAATGCAAAGGTGGCATAAAGGAGGGACTTTGTAGCGACCCAATCTGGAATCACATATCAGCTCTGTCTCCATTTACTTCAGTTTAGGCCTAAATGATAGCATGAACATTCCTTTTTTTGTCTTGGTTCAAGCTCCACTCAGCTCCTGCAGTATCAGGGGTCAACCTCTGACTGTGCAGATGTGCACATTCAACAGTTAAAATGTTGATGGGCTATGATTTGTACAGTTCTGTCAGTTTTGTTGAACGAAAGACCGGTATTAGACTGATACTCAGCCTAAATTGCCTTTTTTTCTGCGCTTCATTCATTCAGCCTGAGTTTGTGTTCATGTGTTCTTTTGTTTCATTTTGCCCTAAGTGGTCAGTAGCATGAGATGTATCTCTCTGCAGACATCATTTTCAGTTAGCACAGAAGCAGCAGTAGCTGTTGCTAAGAGCAGTAAACTTAATGTTTTTGACATTGATCAAAGACACAAATTGATTTAGGAGTTGTTCTGTTTGTTGTCTTACAATAACACGTACAACTGCATTGATCTTATCCACACTTCATTTTTCATGAATGTAGCTAGCTATGAAGGAAGATGACATCTCCACTCTTAATCCTCATTACAAATCTCTGATTGGTCAACTGTCTCTCCAACTGGATGAGTTAGTGGTCAGTGAGCACAGCACCTTTTTAGATCACTGAACAAATGTGAGCTGTCTGAAGTGATTCAGAGGTTTGAAACAAGGCAAGGCTAATGTGACTTTTAGTGTGGGTGTGCTCTTGGTTTACCCTCCATACTATTACTATCCAGATGGTTATCTCCTTAAGAAGACTCTTAACCACGTTGTAGATCGTGACGTAAATAAAGTCACGTGCCACACAGACCATGCTCGTGCAGCCTGTACACGCGGACCATATGTGCCAACAAACATGTGTGAACACGTCCGTGAATGCAGACAGCCAGTGTAGTATATAAACAGAACAGTGTGTGCGCCCTCTATTTTGGAGTGTATGTGGCCCTTTAGCCAGCCAGCCAGCAGGTCCAAGTGTTCGTCAGACAGGACTGGAGTTAGCCAGCCAGCCAGCCAGCCAGCGAGTGTTTTTGTTATTAGTAACAGTAAGACGGAGTGAAGGCAGATCGGCCAGCCAAACCACATCAGCTGACTGGCTGAGAGAGAGAGAGGGAAGCCCCACCAGAAATGTTGGCAGCCACTATGAGAAAATACTCACACACACTTACTCACACACACACATGGCCTTAGCTCAATAAATGTGATTTAAAGGCATACAGTGTTTCCCAGAGGCACTACTGCTACTGAGTGTAGGAGGGGGAGTTACGCTGAGAGGGAGAGAGATAAATATATACAGAGGGAGAGAGCGAGGCTGAGAGTGTGCTACAGCCACGGACAGAGAGAGAGATGATGAAACACAGAGAGGGAAAGTGAGCAGTACAGTACACAGAGGGAGAGAGAAAGAGAGCGCCAGTTGAAAGGATGAGAGAGGGAGAGAGAGATGAAAGAGCTGTGTCTCTCTACCACCCACCTGCCTGCCTCTCTTTCTGTTTCTCTTCTTTTAAAAGTGCTTTTCCTTTTTTTTCTTGTGTCCTTGAGTGCTGCTGGTGTTTCCTTTGCTTTTGTGCAACACAGCAGCACCTGTTGCTTCCTCTATGATGTGATCCAATAGGAGCTCCTGCAGGCGCTGTGCAATGTTAATCTTCCATAGCATCCTCTAACTTGTTCTTTATTTTTCCCAAGTATTGTTTTTCTTCAGTTCTTTTTTTGCTCTACCTCCACTGTATATATTGTTGAAGGGGATTCGCATGTCCACTGCAATAAGTCTCTAAATGCATGTCTGATCACACCTGAACACTACTGTACCTTGCCCCTAGTTTTCTGCATTTAAATGAGTTTGTGCTAATTTGATTAAAGCAAACTTTATAAAAGGAATAATTTGGAGGAGAAAGGTTTTGTGAAGCATCATAGAAAATGTACTTGCCCATAAAATTAGGAAAAGTAAGGATAGATTAAATATAGACATGGTTCGTCAACAAAATTACACCCTTTCCTAATCATACCAACAGATTTTGTCACCTTGTTACTGTCGTGATCATTTTGAGGAACCCTGTAGCAGAGACTTTGTTTTTCCTGTTCTAATTTATCTCCTATTTGTGTTGTTTATGTCTTTGTCTCCACACAGGCTAATGGTATTAAGATTGGACCCCAGCATCCTACCACCAACTCCACACTGACCGGCAGCCAGGGAGGCCAACAGGCTGGAGGGGGCTGCTGCTGAAGCCTCAAAACACACCTCCTCCTCCTCCTTCTCCTCCTCCTCCTCCTCCTCCTCCTTCAACCCCGACCCTTCCTCCTCCTCGCCCTCTCCGACCCTCCCTTGCGTTTCTACAGAACTGTCCAGGCTCACTAACAGTTTGTTAACCTCTCTCTCTCTCTCTCTACCGCTCCATTCTGTCATCCATCCATCCCTCCCTCTCTGTCTTTTTCTCTGTCTTTCAGCCATGTCTTTCTTAAGTCCCTTGACCATGACCCAAGGGTCTCGGGGCCATGTCCCCATAAATCAGCCTGACTTCCAACAGTCTAACAAGGACGGAGTCAGCTTCACCTGCAGGTTTAGCCCCCAAATTCTGAAGTTTTGCAGTTCATCTTTTTTTTTTGGTTAGATAAATGGATTTTTATCTCTTTATTTAAAAAAAAAAGCACGCTGGAATGTGAAGAACTCTGTTCCAGCAGTTTAATTTACGTACTTCTCTGAATTCATGAGGATGTTGTTGGGATATCACAGTACCTCAGAATCATAAAAAAATAGAGCTATACCTTCAGTAACGATGAGGTTGTTGGTAGAGATTAAGCAACTGACTGTATGGAATAAATCATGCGCTGTTGTGTCTATACACACATCTGTACATGTTTTGAAGAAAATGACACAGCACATTGATAGCAGGACATGTTCCTACATGTCAAGTCAGTTTGCATGCTGTGTCTGTGTGTATAGGGACGATATAGGTATTCCAGTATGTCAGTTTATGAGGTGTAGGAGGCATTCAAGTCACTCTGTATGTTCTGTCCATAAAAGCAAAGTGCAAATATTATGTTATTTTGAGCTTTCTTTCCCTATTCTTCTTCATGTTATTTTTTTCTCTCTGTCTTTGTGTCCTTTTTGTTGACTTGCAGATGATTTGTATTTAATGAACACTACAAACTGGTTGTGGCTTAAAGTTTTTTAAATTGTCTGGAGAGAGAATAAAAGACCAAACTGTTAAGTGTGATTATGGATCCTTTTGGGAAAGACGGAAGCCGAAAAGTTAAAGAAACGTTAAGGGATGTTGAGAGCAGCGGCCGCCAATATGAAGTTAAGAAGTAAAAAGAGGAAAATAGATTGGAATTTGAGACTTTTTTTGTTAACTATATTTATCGGGCACATTTCTGTGTATATATGGCTCTTTAGGTTTCTGTAGCTTTTTTTTGGCTGTTTAAGGTAAAGCTTGGCATGTTGTTGTGGTCTAGTTACTTCTTTACCAGGGCTGGAAGAGAGACCCCACTGGACCTTTACACAGCTTTTTAGCATTTTTAACAATTCTCATTTAAACCCAAAGGTACTGAGCCGCCCTGTTACATTAGGGTAGTTGGTGCCCTTTCTTTTAAATGACAAGTATGAATGATAACAGGCTGTTAACAGGACCGTGTAGAGGCATTGAAAGTCCCTGGTGGAGAACAGACTCCAGCTGAAAATGTCAAGGCGTCTCCCTTTTAAGCAAGCTAAGATTTCCACCACGAATTAGCTGGCAGATATATAATGTATACTGTTTAGAGCTTGATCAATGACTGCTGCAATGTTTTTTGCTTCGAGATCCCCCATGTAATAGGCACCATTTTACTGTTATGATCATATTTTACTGCTTCAGTTACTTATCATTCATCCTTCCCTCTCATCCTCACCTCTCTATCTTTCTGTCTTTCTCAGACTGTGTGGTAACATTAGCTCTGTGTCTATTTTTAATGCCAAATTATTGTGTTTACCTGTGTTTTGTCAAAAAAAAAAATGTGGGAAAAAATCGACAAAGCCCCTATAATCTGTCCTGAAATCAGCTGCCTGCCTTAACTCCACCCCCCTGAGAGATTTGGACAGCTGCTAAAATGTATCAAACCGACCCCTTACCTGCAGAGAGGCATTTTACCACTAACTAGCTAGTCGACGATGCATTACACATGCATAGATGCACACTTAGAGATGTGTAAAGTCATAGGAACAGGCCTAGTTTGAGTTCTGTGTATGAATTGGGGCATTTGAAATGAATCCAAACCCACATGTTAACATTGTTTCTTCCCATCCCCTCCATGCGCACACACACCCAGCCTGCATACATTATATGCATGCATACGTAGAGGATGCATACATATATTTCTGTTTATCTAACCTAGCTGTTTTCTCTCCAGGCTAACTGTATAACTGTAGGGAGTTTTTGGGTTTCACAGCAGTGCGAGTGAATCTGTTTTTCTCGGCAGTGTGTTCCTCTTATTTTTCTTTCTTTCTTTTTTTATTCCTAGATATATTCAGACAGTTATTAATCTTATTCTGATGATGATTATTCTTTGTAAAGCAAGATGTAGTGTGTATGTGTGTGTGCGTGTGTGGACCCAGAGGGGTTACAGGGGGAGGATCAAGCCAAACCTGATGCATCTATCTATCTATCTATCTATCTATGGATTGATCTAGCTATCTTATCTATGTGACCCTCCTCTCTCGCTCTTCCTGCCTCTCCTCCTCCCCCTCAACGTTATTTGCTGTGTTTGTTCTTTGGAAAAAAGAAAACTTAAAAAAAAGAAAAAATGAAAATGCTATCACAATAAACTATAATAAAACATTCTAAACTCTAAACATGTCATTTTGATGGTTACGTGGGATGGAAAAAAATACAGTGTTTGAAAAAAACAACAACAACTGCATTTGTAATTTCTGTCTTGTTTTTTTTGCCACCCAGCCTGCCTATGCTGACTTTTCAGTATATGAATGGATCAATCATAATGGGTCCACATGCTGTTTTACTCTGATTTATCCGTTCAAATGAGCAGGGAGGGACTCGTGCAATCTTGGATCCGTGCCATTTGACCTTCAGCAGTCATGGAGATTGTATTCCCTGATGAAGGTCAGCCAGACTGAGAGCCTGCTTAATGAATGAAACATTTTTTAACTCATATGTAGTCAGGGAGGGTTTACATGTTCAGTGTATGTACATGAGGTTTTTAGCAATGCCCTACATAGAATTCCTACATTTGTAGGAATATGTAGAATTTTTGGAACATTAGTGAATGTTAGCTGGGAGGCCACCATGGGCGTAGATTTCAGAGGGGACGCAGGGGTCCCTTTTGATATTGAGAATGTGAATTGTCATAGCAGAGGACCTTTATGGTAAAATGTAAGACATTTACAGCAGAAATTGATACAGAAAAGGCATACTATTACCAGAATGCAGGAAATTGTGAGTGTTTGACCCTCACAATTTTCTGGAAGAGAATCCCAACCCCACATTTCTTATGTACCCCCAAACAAAACCTACACCCTTGGAGACCCAATAAGCATATGTTGACATGCTAGCATGAAGTGTTGGAGCTGGTGAACTACAGGGGATTTTTGGGACCTTTTCTAACAAGGCATACTAAGTAAATATATTCCATCTAGTGCCTGGCTTTTATTAAAGGTTAAGTAACTTACTTTTAAAAAAAAAATCAACAACAAGCCACTGATAAGAATACCTCTTGGGCTTTATGGAATCCTTTAGCCTGGTTTTTATAATCCTCCAGCAAAATATATGCTTTTTAGCTAGCTCTTTGTCCATCAGGAAAACACCTCCAACAAACTGTTTAACCACTGAAGTTCTGGAAATGAAACATATTCCACAGCCATACAGCAGCCCCGTGAGGCTGTTCTTGCTGAGTTACATGCTAACAGAAGCATGCTAACATGCTCACAATGACAATGTCCACATGCAGATGTCAGCAGGTCATGTTTACCATCTTAGTTTAACTTTTTAGTGCAAACATTTACCAATTAGAGCTAAACAAAGAGAGATGAGGATGATGGTAATGTCACTAGTTTTGCAATAACTTAAGTAGGAACCAGATAAGTAAAAACATTAACCTGATAATGATGCTAAATGTTTGTACCAAATTCCATGGCATACCATCCAGTAGTTGTCAATACAATCCATTCAATATTGGTTGAGATATTTCAGTCTGATAAGGTGATGGACTGACTGACAGACCAGCATTACCATCTGTGGATCCACACGACGAACGTGACTAAAACCTGCGGAGCAACTGGAACACAATTCATTTTCTAACAACATATTAATATTTACATCTGCAGAGTTGGTGGATTTGGTAAGTATCCTTCAGTAATGATTTAACAACTATAACTGCAGATGATTTACCAGCCACTACTGGAGGAGGATAAATATCAGTGTTGTCAAGTTTTCGGAAACTGGCAACCCAGAAGTTTTTCTTCCGAATGACTTAATACAGTCTCAGCTCTGCCGCAGTAGTTGGGAATTACATTGCTCCTTCACATCAATAAAACTTGTAGGTTTCAGGTCATAAGACCAATTCAATCACCTGAACACAATTGCTACCTATGGATGTAAGGGGTGAGTTCACTCATTTTTTTCCTACTTTCTTCTAGTAATATCTTACCATGGTAGTTTAAAATTTGCTGTCCATGTCTTGAGATATCTGTATCTGATACCTCATGACAGGAAAAGCACAGGTGTAATTAATAACCTTAATGATGGATCCGTTGCTTTTAGTGTAGCATTAAGCCATGTCAACAAGCCAGCATGCACAGTGGCAGGGTTCTAACACTAGTAAAGCTAAACAGAGTGCAGCCCTTATTAATATCACAAATTACAACTGGTGTTTTCCTCCTATCTCATGTCAAAATGTCTGCTGTGAAAACGGCCTATGGTGGTGAATGGAAATGAATTTGTGGTGCCCACAGCATTGGAAAATTACATTTTGAAAAATCAACTGTAGCATATGTTTCCAGAAACTGTGCCCCAGTTACTCCAGTTAGACCTCACTGTCAACAGAGACTGCATATTTCTGCTGTAAAAACTAGCTCCCCAGGAAAGTTTTTCTACTTTCAGTTGAAGAAGTCCCATTATGGTTGTGTATTATCATGATACAATTACCCTTGATTTTTTTTTTCAACACCATTGCAGCTACAATAAATTACCAATACAAATAAAGAGTATCAGTGTTGTCCAAAATAAATAACATGGCACACAAGAGCCTTGATCCTCTGCTTTGGAACTTATGGACAGTTCTGTCCTGTTAATAAATTTTGAGCATCTATGATCATATGAATAATACTGTTGCCACTTACAAACCCCTAAACTTTTAATACAAATGGGAGACAAAGTATAAAAATGAACTAAGCTAAAAAACAGTCTTATTAAGGTAAAGATGAGACCGGATGCAAAGTTATGCAACTAAGTACTGTGATGTATCGCTTACTAACACACTTAATAAGACTATGAAATACAAAGAAATCCTCCTGCCTGAATGCTGCTGACTGCAGACCCCAGATCAGCACTAACGAAGAAGAAAAAACATACAGACCACACCTTAAGAATTACAGTAAGTATGTTTAAGCAGTATAGTGTTTAACTGTGATGTACTGGCAATGACTAACCAAACATAACATCTGAGTATATCATATTTAATAGCTCCTGAGGCCAAAGGTAAAATATACACGTGACCCATTTGTTAGTTTTATGATTGAATGTGCACAGAAAGAGCAGCTCCACTGTGGCTGCAGTGAGTTACAGCCCGTTTCGTCTGACATTGTGTACGGCTTCAGAACTTGGAACAAACAGCTGGACTACACGCTGGCTTTTAGGCTACTAACTAAGATTCAATACAGCTAAACTTTCCCCCACAAGCAAAGAGAAATTCTTTGACCTTGTCATTTGTTTGGGATTATAAGTTTGATAAGCAGGAAGCAAGGACCTTGTGAGGACGGTTTTGAAACTTTAAGAAGTTGGAGAATTTTTTTCCATTCATCATATCACACATTGTTGGTTTAGTGCAGTCCATAGTCTTCTGCACACAAACATTTCATTTTGAAAATTGTCTTTCATATTACTTTTTTCACAATGCAGTTGTTAAATAGTGCAAAGTGAAAAAAATTCCAAAAGAACCGGTATGTTAACACGTAAAAACAGTTACATTTTTTTCATCTCACCGACTATTAACACCCACAGAGCCAAATCATCTCTGACATAGCTTTGCTTTTTAAGTTTACATTGGCTCGTGCTCATCCTCCAGACTGTAATATCTCAACTATGGATTTGCATGTAACTTTGTATAGACATTCATGATCCCCAGAGTATGAATCTTTATGAATTTAGTGCCACCAGTATTTTCACTTCTCTACTAAATGAATTGGAACATATTGTACAGACAGCCATGGTCTACAGAGGATGAATCCTACAGACATTGCTGATCCTCTGACTTTTAGCACTACCATGAGGTTGGCATTTGTTGTTTTAAGTGAAATATCTCAACAACTATTGAAGGGATTGCCTGAACTGTGCTACAGACATGCATGTTCCCCTCAGGATGAACCTTAACAACTTTTCACCCAGTGCAATCATAGGGTCATAATTTTAATTCTTCAAACACATTTATCACTATAAGCCTGCACAAGTCTTGACATCGGGCTCAGCCATGCTTTGTGTTTAGTGCTAATTTGCAAATGTTAGCATGCTAAAATGCTGAAATAAGATGGTGATCACAGGGTTAAGATTTCCTGCTTAGCATCAGCATGTTGGCATTGTCATTGAAAGCATGTTAGCTTCATGACAGCATGCTGGCATTAATGTTTAGCTTAAAGCACAGCTGTGTGTGAGAAGAGCCTCACTGAGCTGCTAGCATTACTGTAATCTATTAGTCTTTTCTTCATACAGGTGTTTATCGCCATCCCTGTGTTATGCCAATTGTTGTTTACCTTCTATAAATATCAGCTCTGTCTTTATTTCGAATGGTCCTACACAGTTCTGATCCAGCTTGAGACAAACATTGACTTGGCGTTTCAGCACAAAGGTTTGCAATTACAGCAGTCTGTATTCACATATGTGGAGGTTGAGTACACAGTTAAGCACACTGCAGGAGTGAAAATGTGGTCCAACAGTGGTGGGAGAAGTACTCAGTGAAAAATAGAATGATAAACTAAAAGTAGCAAAACAACAATGTAAAAATGCTCCACTGCAAGTAGGTCTCATATACAAAGAGCTACTTATGTAAGGTATGGGCTATAAGTATGATCAGAAACTTGCTTTTAAAGTATCAAAAATAAAAGTACTCAACATGCAGAATGTTTTATATAATCTTTATCCGTAAGGTAGCAAGTAGCAATCATTATCAGTGCAGAGAAGTGAAGTATTTCCCACTGAACTTTTATGTATGTAGTTTCATAAGGTAAAAATACTCAAGTAAAGTACAAGTGCTGCTTAACTTTGTTACTCTCCATCACTGGGTACCAAAAGGGAATGTTGTAAACTAGTTTCCTGGAAGAGTTTTATTTCTGCCCAGAGTTCAGTTGCATGAAGTCCATGTTATAGTTGACACAGACAAACAGGAGATGGTTGTTAGAAATGAATATGTGACTGCATACATAAACAAGAGACTGAATAGCTGAAAAGTAAACATCATAATTCTGCAAAACTGCGATCTAATGTACGTGCAAAACACTTAAAATAAATGTTTTCTTCCATGAAAAACAGCCCTTCCACTGTGGTAGCAGTTACAGTATATCAAAGGGTATGCTATATGTTACTGCATGTCTGGGTATATACAGTGTATGAGGGAAAATGATAAATGATCTGCCTGCAAGTAGCTCTACAGACAGATAAAGCTTTTTGTAATGCAGTCTAAACTTTTCACATCTGCACTTTCAACTTTATAATCACGCTATGATAACACAACTTTGAATATAATAAAAGCAGACACAATGTTCACAGTGATGGATTACCTAACTCAGGCAAATTTCAAGTCTCTGCATGTTGATTTTCAAAACATACAGAAATGAAGTGAAACCAGGGGCTGTCTGAACGAGAGGGAAATATGTTCAAAAATCTCTGGAAGAAATATAGAATGTGCACCGTTTGTAGTAAATGGCTAACAAAATGCAGAAACACTGGCATGGTCCTTAGCTAAGAGAATATACTGGAATGTCATTTCTAGTTCAAGGTTTTTAGGTTTTAACTTATCTATACAGTATATAGGCCTCTCTTATGAAAACCGGATTGTCTGGACAAGCAAATTACTAATCACACCCGGGACACTGGCATTACTGCTGGCCCATCATATACATTATCATTTCATCATAACATCTGTACAAACTGATTTAACAAACAATCACCATAAAATTCAAACAGAGCTTGTGGGGGAGAGCGGGGTCAGTTGGAACACATTTGTTTCTACATAAAATAACCTTCCATTATTCATAGATTACTTGAACAGTAACGAAAACAATTTGATCTCTGTACTGATACAGGTACTGCTTACAATTTATCAATTTTTTATAGCCCAACCCAAATGTGAAAGGCCACAATTTTATTAAATGTAAGCCTACAAGTGGTGTGTTTTCCCTATTGGGACAGTCTAAGGTAAGTTGGGACACCTTGTTCTAAAAAAAAATAATTTAAACTTAAAAAAACCGCTGATAACTAAAAGCTCCAGGATGCATTTATAAGCTATGATGATAATATTATCTACTGTTGGAAGGAAACTGTCTTTCATGCCCCCTGGAATGTCGCAATTCCCCTATGCAGCGCATGGGTTTTTGAAGGGGGCAAAAAAGGCTTTCTGACTGGGTGCCACTTGAGTAAACATTCACTCAGTGACTTCACAGCGGCTCTTATTCAATTAGGAAAAGCCTTTGTCTTGTTTTGTCTACTTTTTGTTGATTTGTAGCAAGGTAGAAACTTCTAACAATACTGTCCCAATCCACTGTGAGTAATTGTCCCAACCGACCCAGGGATAACAGACACACTTTGGACTCTTGTGCAAGCTACCCACAAAAATTCACAGAGCTAACACTTAGCATTACTGGATAGGCCACAAAATCAGCTTTCCAACAGTATGCTTTTTTGTGGCATAACTAAGAACAGTATGGTGGAAGAAAAACAAAAACAAATAAACAAACAAATAAATGCCAAAAAGTTATTGCATGCCGTAAATTTCAAAACTATGAATAAAAAGAGATTGGCATAATATGCATAGTTGCTTTCTAGCTTGCTGAAAAGGCACTGTCCCAAACCACCCCACTCTCCCCTACTTGTCAAAACCCGGCACCTACATTACTCACAGTGTAACTCAACTTGATTCACATGACTGTAGAGATCAGGGTGTGTTATCGTAGTAAGGGCTAGTAAAGTGCTGCAGGAGTGAGTCCTAAAACCTGGAAATGAGTTTGGATTTCAGCTCCTCTGGTTCCCATGTCTTGAGGTCAATGGGTTTTTTAATGGGTTTTTGGATAGATGCTTGAAATAATGTTTGTAGTTGACACAGGTTTAAGAGATTTGCCTGTTTTGTTCTACAACATAAAATACGTCAGTAAATATCAGATATAATACATAAGTTAATATCCCACTTGTGAATTTTGAAGCTTTAAAGTGTCTTAAAAAAGGTGCTTACTAACAAGTGACTATATGAGACTCAGAATTTTGTCTTGCCGAACCACACTTGCCGTGGTTATCTTGCTGAACAAAACATGTAAGTATCATGAACTGTTGTTTGCCACAAAGCTTATTCTTTGCAATGATCCCAAATACAATGAAAACATCTGATTAGCTTTTTGTCTAGAGAACAGGGTGATGCTACTTTCCGGGCTGGCCTACAAATAAACATCATCCCTGCTGCACATTATCTAGCCCGAAGCCTCTAGCAGAGATGAGGAACAGGCTACAGTGGAAGGTCTGGTAACTTCCCTTCTTTCCAACTCCACACCAACAGATTGTTTTCATTTTCAAACTTGTAGTCTTCAGCCACAGCTGACACTGACTTAAGTGACATCACTGGAGGACATTAATCAGATTTTGTACAGTTCCCTCTGGAGACACAAAAGGCTTTATACAACTTTCTCCATATATCCAGTAGAACTCCACAACACCTGTAAATAGACTTTGATGTGCAGAATTTGTTAAGTTTCATTTTAAGACAACCTTTACACACACGTGCGCAAATGTGAACCTGTCCTTTAATTATTGCAAAAACAAAACAGGTTAAACAGACTGTTTTGTTGACATGACAAGAACATTCTCTGCTCTAAATGATCCACCAATCCATCCAGCTTAGCATTCATCAGGTTTAGTTTCAATGCTAGATGCATTGTATATAATTATAGATTTTTCAATATTATGCATTCATGATATACAGATAAAATAAAGAAATGGGCCTATCCCAACTTTTTTCACAATACAGACTTTGTACTCATGTCAGTTATAATAAGCACACAAACATTCAGACGAAGTTTCCTGTTCCTGTTGTTTGACACTTTTCCTGTTTGCACAATCATGGCAATGAAGACAGTTTGACCCAGTGGTCACAGGGTCCCTGAAAGAGTTCACAGATCTCCTTTGGTCTTACTGCAGTCATTCCACTCACAACATAAACTTTTAAATCCAAAAATAATGTAACCTTGCTTTCCAGGAACAAACTCTTAAACAATGGATGACCATGTCCTAATACACACATACACACAACATACATACATACCAGACACCAAAAGGGATGTACGAATCACAGGTAGCAAAATATATGAGAAATAAAACGTATCAAGCTCAGACCCAAACCCACATCCAACATTGTTTATTTATTCATTTATTTATTTATCTAAATATTAAATAAGTGAAAGAGATGGTTTTATAACTTGGTCATCATGATTCATTTCAACATGTGTCACCACACCATTGTCCCTGGCCAAGAACAGTGCTCTCTCAATATTGGTTCTTAACAGGTTCCTGGCTTCTATTGTGTTACTACTATTTTTCTATTAAAACAAATTAAAAATAAACCAAAAATTATAATCTGGACTCACAGTTGTAAACACAAATCATAGCCCAACTGACGCCCATGTTGCTTAAATATATAAATCTATACATATAATTTATTTATTCATTTACAGTCCCCACATTGAGAACTCACAGAGCGCGTCACACGGGCACGGCGGGGTCAGTGACCGCGCACGCCGCCTGTTTATCTCTATGAGAGGTTGTCGGGAGCGCGCCCCCCCTGGCCGAGGAAGGTGAGCGAGTGTCTGGAGGGGAGGACTCGGGAGCGCGACCAGCCGAGGGATCGATCGGATTAAACTCGATTTGAGTGAAATTAACACAAAGGAGAGAAGAGCAACGCACACTAGTCGGCGAGGTCGCACATGCGAGACACGCCGGAGAAATATTTCATGAATAACAAACTTGAACTTTTTTCTTCTGTTTATTTATATTTCAAACGAAAAAGGACCACGGTGGATTTTTTTTTCAAGCAAGCGGAGATACAAACCCTACTAACGAGGAGTTGATTTGATAAAAAGCCCGAAGTGACCGAGCTTGTTGGGTAAGCTAAATGCCCCTTTTGAATGAGTGCATTTTAAATTGTGTCGAGCAGAATTCAGTGCGAGTGTGAGGGTTTTGTAATACTCACAGATTATGAATTAAAACCCTTTATATTCTTTATTAATAGTAAGTTTCCATACTTTTTAAACGCAATCGGACTCTAATCTGCCGTGCGAGTTGGGTTTCAGCCCGATGGGCATTTCATTCAGTGCTAACTCACTGGAAAGCTTATGTCCAATTCTGCTGGTTTATTTAGCTGCTGTTTTATATTCTCATTTCAGCAGAAAGTCATTGAAGGTCCATGTAGCTGCCATGCCGACATGCTAACAATAGCAAGTTTAGCTTTGCCACCCGCTGCATCGCTCACACACACGCACAACAGTCCCGTAGTTAGTTGAAAAGTGGAAAGAAAAATCTCCGGCACAACACGGAGCCTCTCTGTTTCTGAGTCCGTCCCTTCGACAACTTGTTGAATTTTGTAATGTGACATTTTGACTTAATTCAGTTTTAAAGTGTAAGTGTTAGCCCGGTTAGCTAATTGTGTTGAAGCTTCTAGGAGACACGAGGTGGCTCGAGCGTAGAGGTGAGTCACTGGCCGACTGAATGAGCGGAGCTCTCTGAGTGAGATTCCCAGCGGAGAATACTTGGCATATATTGCCAAAAACGCTTCGCCGGAGTTAAAGTAAAATGTTTCTACACAAAACTATAAATGATAGTTGTATTTCAACGGAATACTTGTGTTTTTACTGAAAGAGGACAGTGTAAAGTGTCCGTAGTAGTCGCTAGTTTTATTGGACGGAAGGGACAGAGCAGTGGAGGAGAGAGGGGGGGTGGGGGGCAGTGAGGCCAGGCGGTCATTCCATACAATCGTGTTTTTCACGTTGTTTTTACCACGTTTTGCATTACCAAAACCAATTTAAAGGCACGGAAAAACACACTCGTCCTTGCGTACAGCCTTGGAGTAGTGAGGAAAGTGTTTCACTTGAATAAAAACCGAGATGAGCGAAGCGTTCCCTGGTCCGGAACGACGTGCGAAACACCGCTGATAGGCTAATTAGCCGTGCTAGCCGCTGGAGGTTAGCCCAGCGCTAGGACACCGAAGTTCTGCTAGCCTGCTAGCCAGTTCTCATCCCCATTGTGTACGGGCGAAGACCACTTATTAGCCCCCCCGAGCTAGCTAGTAACCTGCTCGGGGCGGTTATCGGTCGAAGCATAGCTCTTGGGCAAGGAAATTAACTTTACGCATCTTTCGCTTCACTTTTTGCCGAGGTTAAAAGGCAAAGTAACGCTACGTCCTTTCCGCGTTTTTGCTTTTGTTATGAGAGCTTGTTTGTAATGTTACAATGTATCCGGTGACCTAAGTTTGGTAACCTTACGGCTACACTTGTTACATTGTGTGGACGGGTGAAAACGCAGCTCCGAACACCTGCCTGTTCCCATTTACTCCTCGTTTGTTACAACGGCACATCTTAACAGGGTACATAAACGGTTGCGTTTTTTCTTTCATTAGTCCGACTTTATTGCGTGTGTTTCCTGTGCTATCCTGCCCTCTTTCTCCATTATGTGTTCTGTAATCGGTCAACTTGCATAATGGTCACCCTGCCGCTCTCACGCAACTTTGGCTGCGCTCATTCTGGGGAAAAAAAGAAAAAACTAAGCGTTGTATCCTGAAAACACGCACACTTTAGTATTTTCTCCTCGCACGGTGGTTTTATTCACAGTCTCACATTCAGTGTACATGTGCTGCTTCGTTTTTTTTCCTCCTCCTGTCTGCCATAGAGTCAGGAGCTGCTACCCCCACCACCTTGTGTCTTTGAGCCAAGATGGCAGCTAGTCATGTTTAGTGGGCCACAGAGGGAGAGATAAGAGGCCCCGACCACACACACACACATACACACACAGCACACAACAGATGTTCAGCACTATTTGGCCTCTCTCCCGTTTGTCTCTCTCTGTCTTTTCTTGTGGGTAAAGTTGAGGCACTGTTCCCCCTTTCAGCCACAAGGCTGCCTGGGTTTGTTAGAGAGGCAGTTTGTCTGGACTAAGCTGGAAGATGGGACACAAAGTTAGATTTCCTCCTGTTTGATCTGCATGTAATGACATCTCAGATCCCAGTTTTATATTTAATATTTGATATATTTTAATTTTAAATGGCTACATTCAGGCAGATTAGGGATATTTTTTATTCTTTTTAGGAGTGGACACTGTTTTTCATTCAAACGTTTAAAAAAAAAAAGGTGTATTTTCTTAAAGTTGTCCTTGGAGTTGGATAGGCTTAACTTTGGCTTGTAGACCTTGAGTTTGAAAAAAGAAACCCAGACACATAGGCATTATTCACAGTCAGAGAGCATGGAGGAAAATTAGTGCAAAATATTATAGGCATCAACATTTGAAACTGTTGGAAGCATTGTGTCCCAAAATCTAAATGTTGCTTAATAGTTACTGGAACAGACACTTTTTTGTTTGGGTGTAACGTGTTGTTAGATTTAACTGTCTGATGCTTTATCTTGCCCCCTTTTAAATATCCTGTGTGCTCCATACCATTAAGCCCAAAATATGTCATTTTTGTCAGGCAGAGGTTTCTCATTTCCCATTTTCCGTCCAATGTCTCTGTCATGGCCTCACAGTCAGGGAAATCCCTTTCAGCTTACACTAGGGGTAAGATATGGGGATACACCACATAAAGCAAAGTGACTCATATCCTACGAAACACAACATTAAGATTTACCAGTTAATTGAGATTTCACAGAGTGATGCTATTCAATTTCCAGTCTAATATCCATGCCGTGGTGCTCCTTTTCCACATGTATACCCCCATTATCTTATCTCGATACATTCAAACTAACATTTTCAATGACCATAAAGGTTTAACCATGATGTCACTGTATGCAATGGCCTTGTTTATTGATTCAGTCACTTTTTGCAGAATGAAAGACACTTTGTTTAGAACAGGTGTTCATCAATGTGTCACATTTTTGAATAAGCTGCTCTGTTATTTTGACCTATGAATCATTAGTGCGAGCAGCTTTGGTTATCCGAACATTGCCACCCATAATGTGCAATCTTCCATTGACCTTTTAACCAACACGCACTGTTTTCATACTGGTTCAGGATATCCCAGAGCAAGATAGCTAATCATATAAAAGTGTAGGAAAAAGGGCCGCATGAGGAGATGCCAACGGCAAAAGACGTGTGCGTATTCGATTAAGGGAGAATGAGGAGTCCGTGGTGCCCCCATTGGCATCTAGAGAGCACTATAACTTGTAGCTGACAACACTGATGTTGTTGTACTCTGCTTGTCAAAATGGCCATTGTTCCTGTCCTTGTCTATCCCATTTCATTGCTGTGTGTTGTCCACCTATGTCCCTTGGTGATCTTTTACTACTTGAATAGAGTAACTCATCAGGCTTTTACCAGTTTTGGAGATTATTCTCTCTGTTTCTTCCTAATTTCTCTCAAAACTGGATGAGATTACCCTTTCACATATTAAACTATTAGTTCATAGAACGTTTTTTATATAAACCTGGATTTATCTAAAGAGAAGCTGTGGCCCTGTGGTGGGTATTGAGATTTTTTGTCTCTAGAGGCTGAGAGGAAGTTCATATTAAAAGCACATTTTCACTTGCAATGTGACTTTTTGTGATTCTCATGTAGAACTTTTGAAGCATTAGCACCCACTTACATACCTGGTTAATTTAGGTGCTGAAGTTGATCTATAAACGAAATGAATTTGCAACATTAAGCAGGAATTAGAGCTGCAACAAAGTATGGGATTCATTGTTAACAATTGCTTTGAGTAGTTTTTGAGAAAAGTCCAAATTCTCTGATTCCCTCTTCTTCAATGCAAATACTTTCAGATTTCTTTATTCCTATGTGATAGAAAACTGAATATCTTAGGCTTGTGGGCAAAACAGAACATTTGAGGACATCATCTTGGGCCTAGGGACACACTGATGTTTTTACCATTTTCTGACATGTTATACACGAAACAACTAATCGATAAATTGAGGAAATAATCGACAGATTAATCAACACTGAAAAAATCATTAGTTGCAGCTCTAGCTGGAGCAAATTGTGTTTTTTGTGCAAATTTTGCAACTCTACTGTATTTTTTTCCCCACTGCGTAATGTGAGGTAAGGCAGTTGACTTTATTTATTAAACTCATGGCCTTATATTCAAGAATACTTGTGTGAGGAGAAGGACAACTTCATAAAGGGGTGATTGCTAAGATACCCTTGTCACTGTCGAATTGACTGTGAACAATCATGCACAATAATTGCAATAATGGCCCAACAAATGGATTAAAACCGTAGCACCTAAAAGTACTATAGTTTAACTAAACAGTAGAATTGGGTATTTGACAAGTGATGAAATCCCACCACCAAGGGTGGAATTTCCCCTGCCGATGTCAGGAAATCAGAAACTCCTCAAAATGACACTTTTATCCTCCTGCTTTACTTTTACAGTCATTTTTAAGTGAATTACTAAAACCTTTCAACATTGTCCAACAAATGTGTAGATTCCTGGGGGGAAACAGGGACATTTGCCCTTCATTATTAAGAAGATGCGCCCCTCATTTCATGACTGTGAAAAGAAACATGCAATATATGTTTTTATTTTGAGTTACAGATGGCAGACATTCCTAAAGAGAAACTGTAGCTGAACATTGATAAAAGACGCCTTAGCGTAGTGCTCACTGCAACTTAATTATCTTTATTCCATAGGTGTTTCTTTTTAGAATTGGGGCTGAAGGTATCAGCATAGCTAGAAGAAGCACAGCAAGCAGCTGTTTTTTGGCCGACAGTAGATGGCATGACTTTTTTATTTGATTAGAAAGTAGTGGCAGCAAATTCTTGGGAAAATCTCAAACGGCTGGTGGAAAATGCTCTGAGGGGGATACTTTAAATTTGCGTACTTTGCAGGAATTGTTGCATTATATTTATGAGGTCAATGCAGGTTTTACAAACTTTACCACACTGCAGTTATTTTTCTGGTGAGATGTCTGAATTAAAAGTTATCACAAAAACATTCCCTCACCATCACCAAGGAGAAATTTTAATATGTATTTTGCTGGTGGATGACACTTGCTACCCGACATAAAGGCCCGTATTGAACAGACACGATGTTCTCTGTTTAGGGTTGGTGGCACCTGATGCTGCCCTGCTCCTGTTGGACAGTTTAGTGTTGAAAACCTGGTGTTGGGTATCTGAGCCAGAGTACTGGTGTTTGTTAGGGTGGCCATTTTGTCTCCTATCATCATGTGTCATGGATGGCAGCCCTGTTAGCAGACATGAGAAGTGGTGCTGTTGTTTGTCTCCATCTCTTTCATCTTGCCATCTATCGCTCCACCTCCACCCACCCACTCCCTCTCTACCCATGCATGAGCTCCCTCCTCTTCTTTCTACTCTTCATTCTCACCCTTTCCACCTCTCTCTCTCTCTCTCTCTCTCTCTCTCTCTCTCTCTCTCTCCATCTTTCCCTGCCTACTGCCCCCCCACCCCCTCCCTCCCTCCTTCCAGTCCTCTCATTTCCAGCCAAAAGGTTAGCGGGGGTCTTTAGCACCGTGGTGACATTCAAAACTGAGTGTCATCGCTGTCTCTCTCGCTCTCTCTCATCCCTCCCTCTCACCTGTCTCTCCCTCTGCCCCCTCCTCCTCCGCACTCGCCTCCCCCATCCCCCCATCCTCTTCCTGCAGCGAGGGCCTTCTGGACCAAGTGCTGTGCCTAGAAGAGAGGCTGGCGTTAATACAGCTCTCAAGTGTTTGTGTGTGGGCCGTATGTGTGATAGAGGAGACGGCCTGTCAAGTACATCTCTGACCCATATGTGTGCGTGCCTTTTAATCTATCCTTGACCTCTCCCAGTGTTGATGCGTGGCACATCCTGTTTTTCCTCTTCATCCTTCAGCCCTCATACACCATCCAACCTCACTGCTGCTGGGAAACAAACAAGCAAAGCTAAAACCCGAGACTCTCCACTGGAGATATGTGGGAGTTTTGTGTCATCAGCTGCTGATGAATCCCTTCGCTGAAAAGTGGCGCAACAAAAATCTCATCAGCTTCCCGGCGCATGCTGTGGTTTAATGGCACTGTTGTGGCATCCACGCATCCTTCCACCTCTCCTCATTTTCTATCACCATTTCTCTCCGAGAGTGATTCACATGGCTGATGAAAGGTTAAGTGCTGCTTGCTTGTGGAATCAACATCCAGTTAGGAAGATGGAGATGGATGCAAGGTCAGCGAGGGGAGAGACGTATAAAAAAATAATGTTAACCTCATGCAAGAGAAGATGTATGTATCTCTCTAGCAAACATATTCCCATTACACCTCCTCCTAAATGACACTGTTGCTTGTTGTATCCATTATTGGTAGCTAATGTTGGTCATTATTTATAGCACTAAAATGACCCAAAACGCCAGCAGCCGGGTTTCATCCTGCTGAAAAATGTTACTCGGCTCAAGCTGTAAAAAGAAAAAAGTGCTTAGGAGATTCTGAGCTGGATTCAAACCCACAGCGGAAGCACTTTTGATCCTGTAGAGCGCATTGACTCTGGAAAGGGGTGTGTGTGTGTCCCAGGGGAGAAGTTACCCCACAGCTTTATAGGAAGGACTCTAGAAGTTAATTGGTTGTTAGCAGGCAGGCAGGTGGGGCAGGGAGGGGAACCGGCCAATCTCTGGGGACACGGTCCAGACCTGCCTGTCCCATTGGTCTAAAAGGGCATGTCAATAGCACTGATTGATTAGGGAGGTGTGGGGGTAGCACTGCTCTATACACTGTGTCTGTGTGTGTGTGTGTGTGTGTGTGTGTGTGCCTTCCTGTTTAGTCTTGCATAAAGGAATAGTTTAGTGTCTTCACCATTGTGGGAAATGCATGATGAAAAACCTTTCTTTGGAAACTCATACCTTATTCATATTTTGTATATCTAGAAAATCTAGAAAAGTCCTGCCTGTGATGTTGTTGCTCAGAAATGTTTCCGAAGCTTCATCATACGTTGACTGCGCAGGGATGACAAATCTCACAAAAGCCCAAAAACCACTGGTGGTTTTTTGAACAAGCTGAAGAGACTCCCAGGTAGTGACGAATCCTGTAGTTTTTGAAAAGTCTACTGCTTTAAAAGTTTGACAGGAGTTGCAGGGGATTCCCCAAAGCCCATTACAGTGGCAGTGTGCCACTGAGATAACTTATTTGCATCCTTGAGCAACAATTTCCCCCTCACCTGCAGCACTTTGATTTCAGATTTTCATTCAGGTTTACACCCTCCGCATTGACTTTCCAAACAAAATTCAAACATGAGGATTGGAATATTCACACAAAAACAAGCATGTAAAAATCCAGCGGGATATGGTCTTTTAAATGAATAGGACACATAGGTCTGATGTCGCTAGTTGCTGCCAGTGAGCCATGCAGACTGAAGGGAGAGGCTCTGGTAGAAGTAGAAGCTGTGGTCCAGTTATAATAGTCTGGCCAATCAGACACATGCGTGAGAGTTAGAGCATCATTGGTTGTCATCCTGAAAGGGTCAGTGTATGTCATCTGACCTGGCATCATGACCTTCCAGGTGATGTGAGCTGAATGTGGGTTGGATTCTAAAGCAGTCTCATAAATGTCCAAACATAGGTTGAACACGTATCTTGTATGAAGTTTGGACGTACAGCTGGTCCTCAGATGAGGCAGTTATTTCAGGCTCACGGCAGAAGTGTCTGTTCTTGGTTAAAAAATCAAAACTTGTGTTTGTAAAAATACTGTAAAGAATCAGTATTTAGGGTTTTGTAGGTTTTCAACTGGTGATGAAACCAATTACAGGCAGTGAATGCTTGGATCCAAAGTGCAGCAAAAAATGAAGCTTCACAGATCTGTTAAAGAGGCATCAGTCTGACTCATGCTGTATATTTAACTCATTCCAACAGATGCTTAAAGTGTTAAAAGGCATTGAAATAATTAATCTAAAAACAGGCACTAAATTGATATTAAAATGTCTGAAACCAATCTTAAAAAAGTCTTAAAAATGCCAAGGCACGGGATGTAGGATTTCATGATTCATGGTTTTTTGGCGTAAAACAAAATTGGTGACAACTTTTAAAAAAGAATTCAACAAAAATAGCTATTTTGCCAAAATGTAATGGCATGACAGAAACCAGTACATAGGATGCTCGTGTATTTTAAGTTAAAAGGTTTTCAAACTTGGCACAATAGGAATCCAGGCAGCAGACTCCCACATGCAAAGTGAGAAACACAATATTGCCATGAAAACGTGCCATCAAATGTGAGGTATTTTCCCTGAGCTGTTCCTTTACGCATCATATGGACAAAGTTGTCCCTAACCCTAAGTAACTGATGTCGAGTTGTGTTTTTCCATTCAGTTTTGGCTATTGCAAAGTTGGTCATAATTTTCATTCTGATTTGCATTAAAAAAAAAAAGACAAAGTCTTAAATCAAGCTTGACCTACACTGTATGAAGACCTATCAGAATGTGAGCCAGTGGGTCTTGTGTGTCTTTCATAATTTGCATCAGCCCTTTCCAAGTGATCATAAATACAGGCCATATATATCTAGTGACGTATTTAGTCAATGCGTGGAGCAAACCAGTCCGCTTATCACAACTAAAACAGTGTATTTTCTCCAAAGCATTTCACAGCAATTTGAATGGCAATAAATCCTTGCTCTCCATCGAATGCGACTGTTCACAAGTCCAGGGGGAGAATCTAGACTCGGTTTGTGATGCTTTAAATCCCCATGTGTAGTGACTTGACTTAAGTTAAAATATTTGCAGGCAGTTCTTGTGGGCCAGTCTCTGTAGAGGTCACCTCCACTTATTTGCTGTAGTTGTAAAAGTGTGATCTTCAATAGATTAACAGCAGTGTTGTAACTGTTAGAGCCCATGAGTTTTTCAGATTTGCACCGTTTACTGAGAGCTTTTCACTTTCAACAGACACTGCTCACCTCATCATGACCACCACACATCCTTGTCTAGGTAGCTTTTATTATAACAGAGTTGTAGCACCAAGAGAATGTGGAATAGGATTACCTCCACATCGAACCCCTTCAAAAGGAACAGCTCCAATACTGTTTGACATCCAGCATGGGACAATATGAATATCCATGCTGTTGTGCTAAAATCTTAACTGGTGTAGTTTGTCTTTTGACGTTGAATCTGAAAGGTGTATGACAAGATGCGCAATTTTAAAAGGATTTCTATGTAAAAAGAATGCAGAGAGTTAGCACAATAGCAGACATTGTCATTTATTTAGTCTCTTCAACATGTTGTACTTCCCTCAATGTCACCATCACATACACACCTGCATCTCTCACCTTTTTAATCCACTCACAGATGCAAGTGATTTTCAAAGACTAGACGGAGTCAGTTTCAGAGACCCCATAACAGGTTCCTTCAGTGAGCACATGCATTCACACACACATACACACACTCTTCCACTAGCAGGTTCCTTGGCCACCCCCTGTGGCCTACTTCTCTCTCTCTCTCAATCTCTCTCCTCCTCTCCTGTGCCTGTCTCTCAGCCTCCGAGTCCTCTGGGATCAGACTGGGAGCCGGCCAGTGGTTTTTCCTACCACATGGTAAAGGCAGGGAACAGATTGGATAAACACAGCCCTTTCCTGCTGACCCACCCCCGCCGCCCACCTCCTCCCCGAGACACACACACACACACACACACACCGACATGCACACTGCGCACACACACACACTCTGTCCATTAACGAAGCAGCCGTGCGTAAAATAACCAGATTTTCTCTAGCTTCACTGCTTCTCTCTTTCTTCTCTTGCTTTCTCGATCCCCCCCTCCTCTCCTCCTCCTCTTCTCTCTTCCTTCCTTCCGGGCCTCAAATCCCAGCCCCAAACACACGGCCCTGCATCCCCTCACTTGAGCGTAATTACACACACAGCTAGCCAGCTCCTGCGTGCTGTCCTCCATTTGGGAACAAAGGTATAAATTATAGCGGCTTAGATCCTAGCAGTAATGGGAGGTGGGTGGGTGCACACGTGTTCTCCAGAGGAAGAGGGAGATCCCTCACTTCTTCAGGTGTCTAGTTAGGCTGGGGCTGCTAAGCTTTCAGTGTAGTTTGTTTCTCTGTCTCTGTTTTGTTTGTCTGTGTCTGTCTGTCTGTCTGTCTGTGTCTCAGTGGAAAAATGGTGTTGTTGACATGGCAGAGATTTCCTGTAGTAAAGCCTGGAGGCTACAGACAGTTTAGCTGCCAAACTTTCAACAGCACAGACAGGACTGCATTGAGCCACTGTTGGCTAATCTCTCTTCCTTCTTCCTTCCTTCACCCCAGACTAACACTGCATACACACAGGGATTTGGGGCTGTTTGATCAAGCATGATGTATCAAACTAGTTAGAACAAATAAAATCTGCAAATTTCCTTGTTTTGCAAAAAGTTTTATTGATGAAAGACATTAGGAATGGGTTTTTCCTAGTACTTAGAACTTTGAGGGGGGCAATCACATGCAAATTGTTCACTAGATTCCTCAGGGTGAAAAATATACAACTAACAAAGACTTTCAAACATTTATATACAGGAAACAGGAGAGGTGTGTCATTGAGGGCCGAGCACCTGCAGGTTTTCATACCAACCAAAGTTTACACCAGCTGACGTCACTGACTAACACACCTTGACTCAGACTGGAAACAACGGTTACATCACCTGATGTAGGGATTGGTTGGAGTGAAAACGTGGAAACTTTTGACACTGGGATCTGCAACTTACAGCCATTTCACAGTATTAAATAGCCAATAAATTGGGGCATGGCAGTGTCTCAAAATGTTGTCTTTTCTTGGTTTTAAAGGCTGCATTACAGTAGTGACATAATTGATGACATAAGTGATGTAAGTTTCTAACTTACCAGTCTGTTCTAGCTGTTTTATTATTTACCTTTACCTACTTAGTCATTATAGCCACATTACTGATGATTATCTATTATTAAAACTCTTCAGTATTTGTTGCTACAATACTGATATCAAGGTATTTGGTCAAAAAATTGTGATATTTGATGTTGTCCATATCCCCCAGCCCAACAACGAATATATTAGTACAAGTAGATGATAAACAGCACAGTACTGTGATCCACTTCCCTATACTTTGAACATACATCTATGTGTAAGTTAGGGTTTCTGTATGTTAAAACATGAGATCAACTTTTTGATGGGACTTGGCATTGATGGCAGTGTTTTCATTCGAGTTCCTGTTTGGGTTTCTGTTAAATGAAGGCCCCCCTCTCTGATGCACTACAGCGAATGACTGTGTAATACCGCTGACTGCCAGAGGCCATTCAGTTGCACTAAGTTGGCAGTCATGTTCTGTGGTTTGGGCTCGGCTGAACGGATGGCCTCCATAATTGCGGTTTGACAGAGCTGCACAGTCGGTGTGAATTCCTGAGCCCTAGCTGGTGATCGTCAGTTCATTTATCAAGTCGGCTAAAACTATACGTGTTAGAGCCACTCAGTGATCACTTCTGGTTTCAGGTGAGGTGGAACTTGTGGAGCTGTTAATTATGTTGTTTGACTCAGAGGCTCACGTGACTGCCCCTGGCAGAGAGGCTTTTCATATTTCTTCTCACTTTGTCTAAACTGGATAATAGGCCACCTCAAGGTCAAAGTCCTGATATGGTATCTCAAGTTTGATTTTGAAACATGGTTTGCTTGGGGTTTCAACACAAAACAGCAAAGGAAATGCCTCTTCCATCCCATTCTGAAACCATCTCAGCAGTGTTTCTGTTTCCTTTCTCAGTAATTACCAATACCAACCTAAGTTAGCAGATTACATGACTTGATGTAGATATACTGCCCAGAGCTGCATCATAGCAGCACTGTCTACATTGTTGCTCTTTATTAGAGCTGCAACAATTAGTCAAATAATGGAAATGAAGTCTGTAACTACAGTGAAGGTGGATTAATTGTTAGCCATTTTTCAATCAAAAATTCAAATCATTTGATGGTTCCAGCTACTTCATTGTAAGAATGTGTTGCTTTTTATGATATTTTGATATAGCAAATGCAATTCTTTTGGTATTTGGGCTGTTGGTCTAACAACACAAGGCATTTTTAGATGTCACCTGCTTTATAGACCAAACGATTGAGAAAATAATCAGCAAATCAATCTAAAATGAAAATGCCTTTTGTTGTTACCCTTCTGTCTTAGTGGTTTCTTTTTGTTAAGCAATATGATTAATTCCTCCAGCATTGACTGTCATGACATTTTATTCAGGGTTACTTTTGAGATTTATCTAAACATGGACAGATTCACCGAACTCTGATATTGCAGTGCGTCTTGAAACACTAATCTGCAAATGAATCTGCTTTAGATAAACAATCCGATACGTGGTGCTTTCCCCCCTTGTTATGAATACTGTTACAATTATTTTCCATCAAATGTAATAATTTCAGTTTGCTGACAAAGAGTCTCTGGCACCATTATTTATGACGACCTTATAGTACCATTACATGTGAGGGATTGTCTGTTATAGAAATATGCTGTAACTGATGTGGAGTTTTCATTTCCTGACGACAGCATGAATGACTAATATGTACTTAGATTGTTAGTCAGCGTTGAGCGATCCATTTAATGATGTGCTGGGAATCACTTCTGAAAAAGTGGTGTTGGTTCACCACTAATAATGGAGAGCAGGAATGTCTTTCTCACAGGGATGATTGAGTCAGTTGATTTTTCTTTATCAAGTCATCATGTCCCTTTAAACTGCCCTGTGCTGTTCGTAGTACGTACAGGCTGTCACCTCTAGGTACACTGATTAACATCAGTGTGGTCTTGTGAAACCACAAAAGTGAACAAAACTTCTCAGTTGTGTTACTATGTGTTTTCTTTCTCTACAAGGCTGTAGGACAGACGCATGAGGGCCTGCAGTGCTGCTGATTAAACACATACCTATGTTACCCTCTGGTATTGTAGCCCACACTGAAGGTGAAAGAGGCAGGTGGATTAGTAGTGATGCTGTGGTGAAGGGCTGCAACCAACAGTAATTCTAGCAATTAATCTGTTGATTATTTACTTGTTGATTTTTCATTTGGTCCATACAATGTCAGAAAAGAGAACCAATAAAAACTGAGGATTCACAATTTCACAAAGCCAGAGTTGATACATTCATTTTCAGATGCTTGTTTTTTTTCTTTGTCTGACCTGATAGGATAGGAATCAATATATATTAAAGTTTCACAACAGACCTCTAAGAAAACTAGACAATATTCATACTCGATAAACATTAACCAGTGAATTTTATACATTTTTGCTTAAAGAAACTAAATGGTTAATCAGTTATCAAAATAGTTGCTTAAAAATGCTACCCAAAATGAGCAGCATTTCTGTGCTTCTGTACTGAAACTGTCATAACACTCTTTATTGGTTGTGAAGTTGTGTGATAACATACACATCATTGACAGCATGTGCATTGTGATGGACAGTATTTCCTCACAAAAAGAGGAAAGCAACAGGCTTTTTAATACTTGTGATTCACGTCACTGTGTCTATAGCCCCTTTTTACAAACAGGTCTCGCAATACTTCCGCAACAAAACCATTTATTACGCAGAACCAAATATTGCAGACACAGTGCCGCCCCAGTGTGTGAGTTTAGTCAGCATGCTGGAAGCAAAAGAGCCGTGATGGGCTTGACGTTCAACACAACAGTGTTGGTATCTAGTGTGACATAACGTACACATCAGGCAGCTTTTTCTAAATATTAACCTTTACTGTCTCTGTGACATGGCAGCTGATATTGTCCTCTGCTTGAGGGTTAGGTACTCCTGGACCTCGTTCTGTCCTCAGTTGTGGGCATTTTCGGCCTCTGCTCCTCTTCTTTGAGTTAGCTGCTAACTGCTTCTAGCTGCTTTTAAAATCTCCCGGTGGTAAAAGGGGCTTTTGAGTGCATACTAAATGGCAATAATGATAAGATGTACACACTGATGGGGCTGTGTTGCTGTGGGTGTGTTGCTACAGGTACCAATGAGAAAATTAAATATGAGCCACTAAGTCCAGTGTGAAGCTTATCAGATGTTAAGACACAGCACAGCAGTTTTATGCTCCTTTTGAGGAAGTTTTTTTTTTCAACTTGGGGAAAGTTATGAAGGCAGGAATGCTCTGCTCCCTTATCTTGTTGATTATGATGTGAACAGTACCTGGTATGTAAGCTTACATACGTGATTGGCCAGCACCTTATATTCCCAGGTGATGGGGGACAGCACAGCACTAGGTCAAAATCTAGGTTTTTCCTCCTCTGGACTTGTCACCACGTGTGTTATGGCAGAGGGAGGGGTGTGCGGTGGGCTAAATGCATCATCCTTTGATGAGATTTGGCGTCTAAAGCGGCACACTGACCGTTCACCTAATTCCTTCTGCAGTGACAGCTGGGCCTCAATGCCAAACTGTACGTGTGTGTGTGTGTTTGCTTACTATGAGAAAGAGACGAGAGTTCAAGCTCGGGCTGAAATGGCAGAGGAAGTGGTACAGAAAGTTATATAAAACAAAGTCGGGGAGAACAGAAGGCTCGTCTATTCAATGACTCTTAGACTGAAGGAGTTTTCACTCAGGAATGGAGGGATGAACAATAACACTGGAGAGAGAGGGCGAGATGATGAAATGGGCAAGAGGAGAGAGGTGACATGCAGAGGAAATGTGTCCGGCTCTGTCCAGGGTGCAGACACGTGTTATCTTGTGGGAGGCTCATTTCTTTAGGCCGGACAAAATATGAGGAGGACAAGTAGAGGAAAGAATCTTTTGCCTGCCTACTTTTAACTAAAGCTGTGATCCGATGAAAGCGCCAAGGCTGCTGCACACACAAATGCAAGCTTTCTCTCTCTCTCTCTCTCTCTCTCTCTCTCTCTCTCTCTCTCTCTCTCTCTCTCTCTCTCTCTCTCACACACACACACAAACACACACACACAAACACACACACACACACACACAGAGTAGCCAGCAAGTGCTTATACAGCTACATTTATTCTGTATTGTAGTGTTCACGCTCTAATGTAGTGTGCTTCAGACTGAGCTGACAGGAAATCAGTTGCCTTCGTAGTAACTTGCTGCAAAGGATGTGAAATTACACTCAATTACTCTCACCTGCCACACACGCACACGGTCACATGCGGAAACTTTTTTTTTCTTGCTGTAGTGATTGAAATGCACAGGAAGTGATGTAACTCCACAGTGCTGCTATTTCACCACTGTGAGCACAGGTTCTCTAATGAAAACAGCCGAAGTGCTGCTTTTGTGGTGGCAGTTAGGTGAGTCAATTAAAAAAATGGATGGTAAAAATGAAATGTTTCGTTAATGGTTAGGGTTTAAAGGGGGATAAGAGGGTTGTTAATAATGAATAATCTGCTCTTTGACTCCTGAACACAGAGTTTTAACTTGGTATATTTCTTACAACATTGCTAGGTATTAGGGTTTTAAATTAGGGATGCATGATATTATTGGTGCGTTATCGATATCGGACAATATTGGCTTTAAAATGAACTATCAGAGTTGCCCAACATGTTTTTACTTATTTTGCACAGTGAATTAATGTAAAATAAGTTGAAAAGCATTATATTTCATGTCTCCATCTGCTGTTTGGGCCATCACGATAAGAGTATGCATGCATGATATGATGTTAATTCTACTACAGGAGAGACTTGATGATCACTAAAATGAGGTGGAGAAAAAGTGGATATATCTATCAAATATCTGCAAAAAATCTAATACCATGCATCCCTAATTTAAACTGGAATACGATACTATATTGATTCTTTGGACAACCTTTCAGTATTTGCTGATATCAGAAGGTCTGCCACGATACCATTTCAATTCGATTCAGGTGTCTGATCGACATGAGACAATATCATTAAATATCATTAATGTCTTAGTCTGTGCAGCTGAACACAGTCTAAAGTGTGCGAGGCTGCTACCACTGTTTGAATGTTTAGGAAGTAGGTGTGCTTAGATAGAAATCGACGTGCGATGGGAATTTAAGGATAAAGGGTTATCTTAAAGATGACGATGCATATCCATGTTTTCACTTTGCATTGATATTGAATCAGTGATCATTAAATTGATATATCAGTACAGACTGTTGTACCATTACACCCCTGCTAGGTATGCGTGTGTCAATGCACATCTGTAGTATTTACTAGGGTCACGTCATTTTCAAACCAGTTTGATCTTAAGCTAAATATCGGAACAGTGTACCAAGCTATACCATTAGGTGACGCACTTGACTCAGCAGCTGAATTGTAACAACCATGCAGCATCTGACTATCACGTCACATTACGTAGCATTGGAGCGCTCTGTCCACACAGAATTCATTAAATATGCACTTTTTTTTTTACATCATGTAAACACACACCTGGACTGGCAAAACTGGAAATTGGCCCAGCACATAGTGTTTACTATGTGGCATGCTGGAACTCGTGTTCAAAAGTGTGGCCAAGTGAAGAGCTTCTATAGGTGTTTACTTCGTTTTATACAGACTTAACCGATGAAAACAAGTCATATCTTAACTTAAGCGCGTCTGAATTTCACACTTGTCAGACTGTATCAGGTCAGAAGTAATGAGAAGATGGACATGATGCGGCCAGTATTTTCTCCAATTATTAGTGCACATATAGCCCATGCGAGGGTTATAACCTTTCAGATGAACTACTTTTGGTAAAGATAATAACTTTCAGTCACAATCAGAATTGTTATACCACTACTATTTTCACTCTCAGTTGTGGGGAAATAAAAGTATCTGTAATCCAAAGCGCTCTCATACATACAGATTACAGTAGTGTTCGTCACTTTCCCCTTTAGCTCTGCACAGTTAGTCAAGTTGGTAACAGTCTCATCATTTGTAGAAGTTGTTGAGAAATCATCAAGGATGATTTGATCAGAACCAATTAGTGGTTTAAGTGGTGATTGAACCAATTACTAACTTAATAGATATTGTTCCATGCGAATTAATGTGTTTGTAGCTCTGGCTCTTGAGTCAACGAGTTTCTAGGGATGCAGTGAGAAAATGTTCTCATGACAATGGTGTTACTGATAACACCAGACGTTTTAAAAGATGCATCGATGACGCTCAATATTTGAGTGCTTACTTTGATCTTTAATGTTAGATCTTCCCCTCACTTTGAACAAAACGGAACAGGAACAGTTGGTGTGGCTGTGGCAGCACCTGCTTTTTAATAAACTTGCCAAAGTTTTTTTCTGTTGGGCTCTGCGGCAGCTCCCTCCTCCTCTTCATCTCCCTCTTCTCTCACTGGGTGTGCTCTCCGCCTGAGAATGACTCCTCTTAGTCTCCTTAGCATTTAGGTCATAGTCACTATGGTAGCACTGGTCCATGAATGGTGCCTCGTGCATAAGGTCTGCACAGAGCTCTGTGCTGCGCCTCTGCTGCTGTGGCTGTACGAAGCAGACACTTTCAGTTTAGAATTATAGCGTCTGTCATCCGACTAAGAATTGACAGAATGCTTAGTCTTTTTTTTTTATATACACACACACATATATATATATATATATATATATATATATATATATACACACACAAATTGTTTTTTTTTTATATATGTTGGATGTGGATGTTGATATGTGAAAAGAACTAAATGGGTTTTATTTCTGTTCTGTCAAAAGTGTGGGACACACCACACTAACAAGGGTGACACATGCTCACCGATGGCCTAAGTTTGACCGACTGTCTGCTTGGTGTGTCAGGGCCTTAACACTGGAATAGGGTTGCAACGATGTGAAATTTTCATGGTGCAGTAACCATCTCAGAAAATACTGTGGTTTCACTGTATCACGCTATTACAGAATATCAGTCAGAATGACCCTTAAAGGAATGAAAATGATGGTGTTAGTTTTATATTTAGTATCTTAAATGAAACCTGAAACCACTTTTTAATGAAGTATGTGTAAAGTCTTCCTTTGAAAATAACGATATCATGGATACGCAAATGTCCACAGTATGATAACCATCAATTTTCATATCACAGTATACCTTGAGATTGATACACCGCTGCAACCCTACACTGGAAACACAGACTACCACAGCAGCCCACCAGCCACCGTGGTGAATAGTGATGTTGGTCTATCTGACTTCCATGCTATGTTAGCAACTGAGCGATTAGCACACAGTGGTTATACCACATTACATGCATAGATAGAATCACTGCTTAAACAGACAGCTGTGCCTGAGTACCACTGTTGAGACTTCAAGAATAACAACGAAGTGTACTGACTTATGTATCTGTGCATGCCCTTGCCTGTTGCTGACTATAATATAGTAAAGAGTTAGGCAGCACCTGTCTTCCTGTCTGTGTGTCGGTGGCTTGTTTATGGTTCAGAGAGACATGGAGGAAAAGGCTTGTTAATTGCTATTTACACAACAGGAGTGGATGCTCCCAACAGAAGGCCCAAAGGGCTGAAGGAAGTCTGTTTTACTGTAGTCTTTGTCATGCTAATGGTGACTATTGGATTGCTACTTTCTGAATGGGTATTCTTTGTTGCCGCCCAAAAACTCAACTGTGAATGGTATTTTAATGGATATACAGCAAAGCAACTTTTATAGATACTCATTGGGGGACATTGTGGCTACTAGAGACTTCTACTGGCAGAGAAATTCTTTGGTCTTTGGCTGGTTATTTGTTACCTCAAATGTTGAATTATTTTATGTCCATTCAGAAATAATCCTCTGCTCAGTGTCTGCTTGATAGATCTAAGAATATCAGTTCAACTTTGTTTTTCTGTAGTCTTTACAAATGAGACAAATGGTGGAAAATTCTTGTGTACTCACACGTTTTTGTCTCCAGGATCACTTCAGAGAGCAAGGTAGATTTTAAAGCTAAAGCTTTCTGAGTTTCTGGCAATAGCAGATGGTGGAAGGAATGAAAAGCTGGTGGACAAATCAGTTCCAACATTTTTATCCTGTTGAGTAAAGCTGAAGAGAAAACATCTGCCTTGTGACAGGAAGCAGACGGGTTTATGTGAAGTGCACCAGCACTAACAATGCTGCCACACAGCCATACAGAATCCACAATCCACAATTATTGTTGTAATTACCAAATAGTTAATATCACAGTGAGATACTAATAGCTCTGTGATGGACTAGCAAGGATATACCCCACCTCTTGCCTAATGCAAGCTGTGATAGGCCTTAGCTGGCTGTGCACTCAAACACAGCCTGCCACTAACACTTCAGGTGCCCCTCTTGAACTGAGCCGCCCAACCACAACAACCTGTAACTTCAGTTCCTGCTGCTACAATAACGCAAGTTATTACTTAAGTGATTTTGGGGCACAATTTAGTTATTTAATTCTACAAATTATTTATTAGAAAAAAGAAAATGAGTAATTTTTGCACACTATTTCACTTGAAGAAATAATTAAACGTTTTACCCCTGATACCTGCCGGGCTCTGTAATGAACCGATAAGTGGATGAGGAAAATTAGTGGGAGGGAGGAGTGGAGAGTGGAGGAGGAAAGAAATTAGGTGAAAGGGGGGAGGGGAACTCTGTAGCGGCAAAAGTTGACTTGGGTGTTGTTGGGTTTTTTTTATTGGCTTTTTTTTTTCGCAGTTAAGAGGCAAGAGGCAAACCTCCTCCACCTTCTCCCGCGTCCTGGGCTCAGATATAAGGCCTACACACACTTGTTCATTCGTGCTTAGATCCACCTACCTCCACCCTATCACTCATGCAGACTGCATGTCGTCACTCAGATGTTGGTTATGTATACTCACCCCTGGAGTCCTCAATGTTTCAGATTTTTACACACTCGTATAACAAGTTTATTTTAAGTGAAGTAGACTTGCTGTACATGTGCTTATTTTCCTTTTACTCAGGTAGATCAACAGAAACACAGAGGCTAAAAGTAGCAGGTTGCTAACTCTTCACACATCTGTCGAGACTGACTGGTTAGTTAGCCAGCTGAATGGCTTGCTGACCGAGTTGCTACAGACTGGCTGGTGTAGGGAAAAGCTCTCTGGCCTGCTGGTTGGCTGGTTTCTGGCTGGCTGGATGGCAGCTGCTGCTGTTCAAACAGAGTTGCATCTGCTAGGCCCTTTTGTTCTAATACATACACACACACACACACACACACACACACACACACACATACACACACACACTCAATGACTCTGAGTGTGTGTTTGAAAAGAAAGAAGTTCTTTTGTTTGGTAGTAAAATTGAGGTGGGGGAGGTTTTGGGGGCAGTGCTAAAATAAAGTGTGTGTGTGTGTGTGTGTGTGTGTGTGTGTGTGTGTGTGTTTCGGGGTGTGTGGATGTGAAAGGATTTTTTTTTTCAATGAGTGAATGTTTTTTTTCTGGGGTGGTTACAACTGATTAACTTGCTAAACATGCAAGTTAATCCGGTGCACCTCTGCTCAGCAGGTAATGAGGCTGCTTGTAAATGTGGCAACAAATGAGTCTGTATGATGCACCATTTAGAGAGTGCTCAGGGCTGTGGGGAGACGAAAATCTCGATTTCCTGGCCAATATTGCAGTATGAATTGAGATTTTTTTTTTTTTTTTTTTTTTAATCAAGGCCTGTACTGGTGGTGATCGTGTGTGTGTCTGTAGCCCTTTTTAGATAGGAACAGGGGTTGCGTTAACCAGATATTCTCGGTCATTGACCGTTTTTTTACAACAATGACCGCAAAATCTGAAGGCCGTCGGTCATTTTGACCGCTTGCAATTACCACCCCTGCCCACTAGTGTTTTCACACTGCAGAGAAAAAGTCATTCATCTGCTTCATGTAGCGTTGTTGACATAACGCCCTGGACACACCGGACGCTGAACCGAAGCGCAGCGCCCAGCAGCGGAGGCAGTTTTCAATCGGTACCAATGTTAACCTATCTGACTGTCCACACAGGCCACTGAGCAGAGCGGCCTGTGTGACGGAGGTGGAGGCAGCACTTCAGTTCGGCGTCTGGTCTATTTTTCATGCGAGCCGCGAGCGCTTCTGTCAAGCTGGATAGAGCAGATCGTACAGCATGCACTGTGGAACGTGAGGAGAAAATACCGTGTTTATAATTTAAAAAAACAGTGCATAACCGAACACATTTTTCAATACCCTAATCACTTCATTACAATTTTAATTTTGTGTCACCGAGCCTACAGGCATAACTACATAACGCCCTGGACACACCGGACGCGTTAGTGCCATCCGGTGTGTCCAGGGCGAAGCCTAATGGCACGGGTGTGTGGATGTCTGTTCATCTTTTCGTTCATGTCCTTATTAATGCACACTTTATAACTTGCTTGTTGGATTTATTAAAAACGAACGAATGAAAACTAAATGTCTTTGAATATCCTTATTATCATTTAAAAACGAAATTAAAATGACCGGTAAAAATAGATTATGACCGGATTTTTATGTCAAAATGACCGGCGACGAAAAAGTCTAGCGCAACGCCTGGATAGGAATTGTGCAAATTTTCAGGAAAGCCCGATCAGTCTTTTTTCAGCATTGGCAGTATAAAAACAAAATCAGGGAGTTCGGCAAAATGCCGCCTACCTACTTTTGTTTATACAGAATGTGCCTTTTTCGGGGCAATGGGGGGCGTGAGCAAGTAACAAAACGTGTTGCTCAGCGTGTGACGTAAACAGTGACATGGGAGGGAAGCCGCGGCTGGTCAGTCCTTCAACGATTCTCTCATAAGTCGGCCCGTTCTTCAACGTCCCCGTCATTTGACGGTTAATGGCCTCTTCATTTGCGAGGGCAAGGAGGGCGTGCAATTCTTTGTCTCCCCAGGTGCTCATCTTTACAGTGTCTGAGTGTCTATCAGGTTTGCGTTTCCCTCTTGTTACTAGCTGCTCGCTAATTCCTGCCATCAGCTGTTTCCTGTTTATCCACCGTCAGTGGGTCGCATGCGCGGCATCATCAACAGCTCCTCCCTCAAGTCATCAACAGCCCCTCCCGTTGCGGAAGGCTGCCGCGGTCTTTTTAAACCAAAAAAGTTCCACCAATATGACTACCCTACAAGGCGGAAAATTGGGCACCTCAGATCAACTTGTCAGTCCGGCTCTGTGTCTAAACGCTCCCAACTTGCCGGCAAAACGGCCCAACATTGGAGGAAAATCTGGCAGTGTAAAAGGGGCTTGCGTGTAGGGGGGTCTACAGGATTTATTTGTGCTTACTACTGAGCATAACCACAAACTTGTGAACTTTTTTTTCTAAACTTTTTATTCGATACAAATATCAGGGAAACTTTGTGATTCTCAATACCCAGTTAAATACTGCAGTAAAAAAAAACAAAAAATTAAACCACAGAGCCCATGTACTTAAACATACACCCCTTCATTAAAAACATTTAAATCAGATTTAATTTAAATTGTATTATTAATCCCTAAAAATGTCGCTGCACTTGTCACCTTATTCCACATTGTTGTTGTTCTTCGTGCTGATAGACATACTTCTTCGTCCTTTGGTATTTAACAGCAGACTCAGGGTTTCCCAGACATTCATTTAACATCTGCCCGCCATGTTTTTATTTTCTGTCTTTGGAGCTGCGTTGTTGGAATATATATATATCGTTTGGTTATTCATTGCTCCAAACTCTAAAAATGCAGAGCGTTCTCTGGGAACAGACGGAGCAACAGAATGTCAGGCGCAGTGAAAGTGAAACTTAACCTTTCGTTGCTCTGGGTCAAAAAGTTCCTCTGCAGCAGCTGCTTCTCTCATCCAGCGAATTCTTTTTTTTTTTTTTTGTAGCTATGACAGAATTAGTGTGCTATGGCTTTGTATTCCTAGATACGTTAATGATGATAAACTGTCAGTCACTTTTAACAATGTAAGTTTGCTATTTAACTCATGACCCCTAATGTTAATGCAGTTGAAGCTGCTAGCTTTTGCTTTGGTTTATTAACAACCTGTATGAAAGCACAATATCACCATTCAAACATCACCACCAGTGAGCTGAGATTCATCGACATCCATGTATGTCAACAAAACAGTGTTGTACTTCAGTGTCGACTTGTGCCATTGTGCACGCCAGTATCGATAAAGCAATGTCTTTGCTCAAACAGAATAGCAGTGGGCAAACTTGGCATGTTGCTATATTATATATTTTGAGCCATCATATTACTGTAACAAATTCACAGCAATTATGTTATCAACCCCTTATTCACACAAGAAAGGTTAAAGACAAGATACTCTCAAATTAATAGTACAAGGCTGCATGTTTCAAATCATTGGTGGCAGAAGTTATATAATGAACCTGTTTGTCAATATGTCTTTTTAAACAGACCTGGATAATTGCAGAAAGTTAGTCATCAAGAAGCTTTCTAACTACATTTAACACAGTCCAGCTTTCAGAACAGCACTTCATTTGAGGCACACAGCACACCTTTTGGTCTCATGCACTAATTTCATTTTTGTCTTTCTTGCTCCCCTCCCTCTTCTCTCTTCGGTTCTTTATCTCCCCCTCCCTCTGTCTGTCTCTACAGGAACCTTAATTAGGACCATGGAGTAGCAAGCTTCAAATTAGCAGCTAGCTGATTAGCTCCTCACTGCACAACACACCTCCCTCCATCCAGTCCCCTCCATCTGTGGGCCCCCCACCCAGCCATGGCGGACCCAGGGATGTTGAGTTTATTTGGGGACGATGCAGGGCTCTTCTCAGATGGATTAGATGGTTTAGGAGACTGCTTCCCTCAGCAACCGACCCCTGCCCAGTCCAACCCTTTAGCCCAGCAGACTAATCCCTCTCTGAACCATGAGCACCAGGGAAACAGGGGTTACCACCAGGGGATGATCCACGGTGCGGGGCCCGGCCCGGGGCAGCCTAAATTAGGACAAATGTATGACCACGGCCCCTACACAGGCTACGATCAACCTGGCGCCCCCGGAGGACGAATGATGGCCCAGAATGGTCCCAGCCAGGGGCCACCAAACGTGAACACGGCCATGAATGGCATGGCTTCCCACTACCATAATAACCCAGCTAACTCTAGCAACCCCCACCATGGGTACCCGGGTGATGCCGGGGGAGGAGGAGGAGGAGGAGGTGGGGGTGGAGTTTGGGGCCAGCAGCAGCCCCAGCAGCAGCAGCAGCAGCAGAGCAGATCAGCTTATCAACAGCCTCCGACACAACCAGGGGGTGGACCCAACCAGATGGGAGGCTACCAGATGTCTCAAGGCAACTATGGTGGGATGCAAGGCCCGCCTACACCAAGTGCAGCTCGCATGAACCAACACTACCCTTCACAGAGCATGGCGCCCCCTCCTGCTCAGGACCCATCTCACTACCTGGGACATGTTGGAATGGGGGGCCCCCAGATGAGACACCCCCAGCCCCAGTCACAACCCCAGGGCTATACCAACATGGGCCACACACCCCGATACCCACACTCCCCCTCCAGACAGCCTCCACACCCCCACCAGCACCAACAGGGTATGGGGGGGTTTGGGGGTAGCCAGTACCCTGGTTATCAGGCCCAGTATGGAGCCATGGGGCCTGGGATGGGCCAGGGTGCTAATGCCAACGTCAGTGCTAACACCAGCCAGGCCATGGGACCAGGGCAGCTTGGGCAGAGGTTTAACCAGGGATCAGGCCCAGCAGCTGGCCAGCAGGGGCAGCGATACCCCCCTGGACCAGCTCACCAACCCCAGCCCCATCAGACCCACTCTGCCCCGATGCAGCAGCAGGCCGGGCAGCAGAGCCAGCCTATGCATCCCCAACACCCCCAGAATTTGCCCCAACCCCAAAACCAGCCCCAGTCCCACCTTGCCCCCCCAGCTCAGGGATCTTACCCCTCCCCCTCATCGATGTCCCCCATGAGGGTTTTGGGAACCCCAACACCTCCTCCGCAGCAAGGCAGACCTCCTAGCGCAGGACTAGCCGGAGCCCCAGAGGTTACAGGGTACACAGCCCTGCAGTCACCACCCAATGCTATGGCCCATCCACAGAGAACTCCCCAAATGCCCCTGTCTGCCCCACACCCCCAACACCAGCAGCCCCACAACATGCCCCCCAACCCAGGGCAAATATATCCAGGCATGGGGCCGCAGCGTGGACCACAAATGGGGCCAAATAGGCCTCAGCTCCAGCAACAGCAAGGTAAGCACACAACAGTCATATGTTGCTTTTTATTAGTCGTCGGTGAAGATTCTCAGTCATCCAGGTTTTTGATTAGTCACTTTATTGGCACCCATTCAATCCAATCACTTACACTATTAAAACAGAGCAAATAAGTTGTGCAAACTGAAAAATTGAGAAATATAAAGAGTTTTCTTGACATTTGCTGTTTTATACCCTGCATGCAGTGTGTACGTATGAAACAGAGCTGTTAGAGTTACTTAGGATTACACAGATGGTTTTAAACTAACGCCAATATGTCACTCCTGGTGTGATTCAGTCTTTACACTGTTTGTGCTACATATTCGTAACAGTTGAAATGAGGACAGAGTAAAAGTACATTTGTGAACATTACACATATTTGAAGAAGAAAAAGCTTTAGTTGTTTTACATGTCTCTTCCTCATAAAATACACACAATCCCTAGATATATCAGAGGTCAGATGACAGTCAGGCGATGGTGCACACTGTAGATGTTGTAGCAGCAACCCTCCAGTTGCCAAATCACAACTAGACTACAGTTCAACCAGGGGTCAATCATGTAGTTACTAATGCGCTTAAATCCTGCATTTACACAATGGGAATTATTGAAGTAATTTAGTTACTTGATATGGTCTGTGAGCCAGTAGTGTTCATTTATTTTACACATAATATCAGCCACTCTGTTTAGCTCTTTGTTTTCAAAGCCACCTAATGTGTTTGTTACTGTTTTTTTTTAACAAATGTTTTATGATGGTTTAGTAGTGAAAAAAGAAAAGGGAAGTATTGGCTCTATTTCAGTGTCTTGGTGATGGACAGGAGCTAAAACATGTTGAATCATACATCCATACAGTCAGTGATGCCTCTCCCTGTCTCTGCTCCCAGGGCCTCTTGAAGCTCCAGTCAGCCAGGGGGGAGACCAGCGTCTTCTCCAGGCCCAGCAGCAGGCCTCTCGAAGCGGGCAGCCCCTGCAGCCCGCTCCCATGGGTTTCCAGGGCCAACACGGAGTTCCGGCCCCAAACCAGGGCTTGGCACCACCTGCCCAGAATGCTCAGGCGCAGCACGCACACATGCCCACCCAACCCCACCACCTGCAGAGCACGCCACCTCCCCCCAACCAAGCCTCCCACCCATGGGCACCTCCGCCTCCTGCCTCCCACCCGCTCTCCTCACCCCCTCTCACCCCACAGAAAGTGCCTCACGTACAGGTGAGTCTCCGTCAGACAGGCACTTTGATGTGGTAGCGTCGCTATGTGTGAGTATGAGAGAGATCAAGACTCTGCATTTGTTTTCATGTGTGGGTGTATTTCATGTGAGTGTTTATTTTTCATGTGGGTGGGGGAATGTGTGTGTTTGGAGTGTAAGGGAAGTGTGCGGCGTGTGTGTGTGTGCATAAATGTGTGTGTACATGACATTTGAGAACACAGCGGTGCATTGGGCGCTGGTTCAGTGGGGTTGTGTGTTCATATCGGTGTGTGTTTTTTACCTTTTGTGTCTTCTGCTGTCGGCCCTGTGTGTGGTTGTGTTTCCGCGTGTGTGTGGGGAAATGGATTTTTGCAGCTGTTTGTTTCCTGTGAGCTGCATATCCTGAGACGTGCACAACACACATACGTGTGCACACACACAGAGGCGCCACCAGCATAATCTCTCCTCCCTCTTGCTCCCACATCTCCCCCTCCTCTATAGAGGAAACCTCCCTTCCTGTCTCCCTCCTCCCCGTCTCCTCTCTTTCCGCTCTCCCTCTCTGCCTGTCTGCCTGTCTGTCTGTCTGTCTGTCTCAGTGTTTGTCTTATCCATTTCAGGGGTGTCATCTCTAAGTTAATGTTGTGTAGCCGGATGTGCAGAGAGACAGACGATTTGGAAAAGAGGGAGACAGTATGGAGGGGAAAAAAAGCTTGGGAAAGGGGGGGTGATTAAGAGATTGGGGGAGGGGAAGAGGAGAGAAGTGGGAAAACAGGCAAAGATCTCAAGAGAGGGAGTCCAGGATCTCTAGCAAAGGAGACAAGGAGGCGGGGAGGGCTGTTGGGAAGAGGTTAGCAGTTCTCAATGGCAACCTCCATGTTTGTGTTTGTGTGAGCGTGCACTGTCGCTGTTACCCGCGTCACATGCCCTCAGCTTCCATTAGCTTGTTTTGTTGCTCAAAGCCCCCTTTCTCCACTGACCCATTCACACACAATGGCAGCCCTGTGGCCACACACACACACACGCACACACACAGATCTAGTCCTCTTTTTTCCCTTCTATTCTTGTTCACACTACTCCTCGCTTACTACTCCCCCACCCCACCTCCGAGCCTGCGCCGCTGCGTTTTGTGGTTGACATTTCAGCCGTCACTCTTAATTCATCCAGCACTCCTGACCTAGATGCCAGGTTGACTGGTGAGCCCCGCACCGCGCTTGGGCGAGCTGCATGTGCCGCCCCTAACCCGACTCTAGCTGCAGGCCCGGCAGCCCCTGTCATTACACACACACACACACACACACACACACACACACACACAGTGTGGCTTGGGATAGTGTGGTCTGGAATGGGATGGCAAATGTGCCTGGAGAAATAGGATAGCCTAGCTAGAGGAGTACTTGGGGTGTGTGTGTGTGTGTGTGTGTGTGTGTGTGTGTGTGTCACAGGAAGGGAGTTCTGTGCCTCATGATGCACTTGTTAGAAAGAGCCACATACACACCAAGCTGGTCAGTCAGTCATAATGACTGTATGTCTGGTACTCTAAGCTCCATCTGTTCGCTAAGCATGGTTATTACACATGCACGCACACTACCCCACACGCACACACAGACACACGTGTGCCTTCATCAGCAGCTCAAGGTCACAGCTCTGGCAGAGAGCTGTGCTGTGACCTTTATTCTACATCTCACACACACACGCACACATGCACACACTGTGTTGCGTGCAGCACTTTAGTTGACATATAACATGCCTGTCTTGCCCCTCCCCCCGCTCATGCATGCTGTCAGCGAGCTGCTATACCATCCAGCTTGCCGCAGCTTCTAGGAAATGCTCCTCTAATGTTTATTCGACTCTTCTTGTTTGTTTGGATTTCAACAAATGTAAAATTTTTGTTCACTGGTTGACTTGAAAGTTCTCTAAGACATTACATCAGGAATTCATGTTAGCTGTGTGCTGTAACAGAAACATATTCCATACGAATGTATCTTAACATATTTAACATATTTGTGTGACTTGTTTGCCTCGTTTCTCCTCTCAGGCTCTCTTTTTGTAAAGTTTAGCCCAGTTGTTCATCAGAACAGATATATAGAACTGTTGCTGAGATGGCCATGTCATCAGTCCTGTCAGAACAATGGATACCTGATGGTAAATGAAGTGAAAAATAACCTATGGAGAGCCACGGCAGATCAGTTTGGCTGCATCCTTGTCCTGAAAAGACGGCACACTTAATCATCCTTTGAGGACAGATAATACGAGCACCGGCGTGGTCACCTTGCCAAGCTAGTGCCCTGTAAGCTGATTCATCTCTGGTTTAGTGGTTGAGTGATTTTTATTTCAAACCCACCTCACCTATTTGAAGAGCTGAAACATGCAACTGCTGCTGCAGTGTCTGAACAGAGAGGAGGTGCTTCCTTCTGTGCACACTAGGGCTGCCACGATTAGTCGACTAATCGATGACTAATCGACTATTAAAATAATCGGTGACCATTTTAGTAGTCGACTAATCGGTTTGAGTCATTTTTCATAGAAAAGTACTATAAAAGTACCCCAAAATACTCTTACTGCAGCTTCTTACGTTCAGATATTGGCAGCTTTACACACTCTCCCGTGACAGTGAACTAAAACCCTTTGGCGTGAGTATGAAACAAGACATTAGATGACGTAATTTTGGGGTTTGGGAGAGACAGACAGACATTTTTCAACATTTTAACACATTTTTCGATGAAATGATGAGTTGACTAATCGAAGAAATAATCGACAGATTAGTCGACAATGAAAATAATCGTTAGTGGCAGCCCTAGTGCACACTGAATGATCAGATATTTTATCATTGAGAGACAAGACATTGATTCTTGGCATCACACTTTAGTGTTATATCATGTAAGATATCTGAGCTTTCAAATGTGCATCAGCTATCTGCACAAATGAATGGTTACATTCTCAGACTTAAGACAAGGGTGTTTAGAATTTATTTTATGAATTGATTTGAAACTCAAAGTAAAACTTCATATTAAATGGCTAATTATGTGTAGCTAAAGGGGCAACTATGAAGCACTTGTCAGGCAGCAGAGAGGTGAAGAAAATGAAGAAATAGATGTCTTTAGTTTTTAAAGCCTGTAAAAACTATGCTTCAAACCTAAGTATTTATTAACATTTTAGATGTATAACCATAAATGCATATAAAGGTATTATTTTATTTAATAGTGTTAAAATTAAAGCGTAAGCTCAACAGCTCTATAAGAACTATGTGGGTGCAGGACGGGATCACGGGCAATATGGTGTGCGTTTTGACTGTGTTATGCTTGCGGCCCACCGCGAGAGATTAAAAAGGCAGAGAGAAGCAGTTAGCAGCTAACTTGAAGAAAAACAGCGACCGAAAATGTACACAATTTAGGAAAACAATTAAATCTGGGAGCCCCTTACCCTCCGAGCAGTGCACGAGATCAGCTGCCATATAACAGGATGCTAAATGATAGTTGTTGTCATGTTAATGTCATTGTTATTATTTATAAAGCACTGCCGATGCATATGTTATATGTAACATTAGAGGCCAACACTTGCTACATGTCACGCCTGTCTCACCTTTTACCTCTTTTACTTCAATGATGCTGTGTTTAAATCACACACTGGAGCAGTATGATGCCGTCGTTTGGTTCTGCGTAAAAATGCAGAGGAGGCATAAAGAAGGGACTTTGTAGTGGCCCTGAAATGCAATCTTTGGGTAAATAGGGCTATGGTGACCAAGTAGTGCAACATTTGTCATCAGGTTCTAATTTAAATGCTAAATCCTGATTGGTACCCGGAAGTAAGAGATATCAATCTGTAATGTGTAAGAGCCAGACTGTTCTGAACTTTCAAGAACATTTTCAGTTTTATAGACTCCTGAAAGTGTTGTTTACTGCAGTTTTGTGTTCGTTGCCAGTTCAGCGTCCATCTGACTGAGTGACCAAAGCTAGTGCTCCAATGTTTAGCCAAGCTTCACAAAGAACAGTAGTGATACAGCAAAATGTAATTGCTGTGCAAAAATGATTTCATGCAGGGGAGGAAGTCCATCTTACATTGCAAAGCATTTGCTGGCAGTATAGTGATGAGTTAACTTTCAACTTATGCATGGCTACACAGAATAATCCTGTGTTTTACTTCTTTTTTTACCAAGAGAATCAGAATATATCAACCACTTCTTTTGACACATATGGTTTACTTAAATAATATGAAACCCTATTTTAGAGACCTCCGGTTTGAGGCTATTTTTAATTGACTTGAGCCTGACTCATATCTGCTTGCAGCTAACTAGCTTTTCACAGTCTGGACCATCTTTGAAGAGTAAGAAAAGACAGCCGTAGTAACATTATGTTAACAGGAGCTTTTTATTTCTTTTCTGTGGCAGCAATCACAACATGCAGCCTTTCACTAACTAGTATTCTGCAACCTGAGCTTATCTACACACTTAATGGCTGGTTAAAGTAACCTTACTACCCCTCACTGCATGAAGATTTATGTGGCTGTAGCCATGTGCTGGTACTTATCTCAACACCTGGAAAGACTTTGACAACAAACCTGCAAGACTCTTTCACACACTCACAAGGCCACCTCCTTTAAAGGGGCAGGCTCGGCCAGTAACACACAAGTGCAGTGAGGCCGTGGGTATGCTGACCTGGAGGTAGAAAAAAAAATTGGACATGGTTTTTCATGTATGTCCATTATTTAGTTTTTGAAATAAGCCCATTTTTATGAGCAGAGTGAAAAGGCATTTATCATTCATTCTTCAGACGGCGCAGCATGGTTTTGCACCACACGTAACGTTGCTCAGTGACATCATTACAAGCATACAACACAATGACAAGGAAGGCAGCCTTAGCTTTCTAGCTATTATGGTTTTTATTTTAGATTGATCTATAGAAATGTGCAATGAACAACTTCCTGCAGCCATTATGGGGAAAGTCAGGCGTAATTACGTTGAAGTACCATGTTTGCACCACACTTGTTATTTCAGAACTGACCCAATTGATATGCTACGTGTCATATAATTTAGCAGCTTATCACCTTCCTACCAGCTAACTAGCCAGCTATCTTATTCACTGACCTGTTTTTTATTCCACCTTTTGTACTCCTTAGAGAGGTCTCTGTGTCATTGGGGTACTTGGTGAGGTTTGAAGTTTTTCCTCTCTTGCACGTCACGGTTCTATAGCGTCTTTTGCATACTGGCTTTGTTATGTCAGTGGGTTTGCCATTAGCATCGGCTCTGTAAGCAAAGTAGTCCCACAGTAGACTTCAGTGGCCCATTTAGTTAACAAGCACAGGACATGGAGGTATTTTTTCTGAAGATGACATGCTGTTTTTTGTCAGTGGCAGACATGGTGAGACATTGCTTTTCTCTCTCAATTGAAGCTGAGGCTTCGGGGATGAATGCACAGCTGCATATCCCCTGATCATGACACATTTGACCAACAAGCACCAAACACTGGGAATTTCTAATACCAAATTCCCTTTTTAATTAAAAAGTATTGAAAAAGTACGTACATTTTGGTATACAGCGCAACACTATCATGTTCATTACTTGATCAAAGGTACTACAACCCCACTTTGGCAATACTCACTACAAGTAAAACTTCTGCAGTCTAAACCTCACTAAGTACAAGTATCTAAGTATTACAGCAAAATTTACTTTAAGTAGTCATTGTGGATGAAAATGTTCCCTGTAAGTGTTTTATTATTATATATGGTGTTTTTGTTGTATTTTACTGCTGTAGATATTTATGGTTTTGCTAATTTTAACTTCTTTTGTCTCGTTTAACCTACAGCAATGCATCATATTCAATAAGATCATCATATGTTTGTAATAGCACTGTCCTGTGAGAACCTATAGGGAATTTACGGTATGTTATTTTAGAGAAAATGTGGTTTTCGAGACAAATATCGTATATTACGCAATAGCTTAAAAAAATCTCTATTATTTACAAGCCATATCGCCTGGCCATGGATGGATGGATGGATGGATGGATGGATGGAGTGAGGGTAAGGGGAGAAGCTGAATGATGGGTACTGTATTTCCTTTCACTCCGTCCTTTGGGAGTCTTAAGTGTTTCTGCCTGGTAGATGTAACCCCTCATCGCACTCTTCCTCAAGCTGTCCCACCCTCCTCCAGCATCCTCCTCACCCCTCCTCACCCCTCCTCACCCCTCCTCACTTACCTTCCTCCTCACACTCTCTCCTCCAACCTCCCCTCTGTCCTGCGAGAGATGAAACTCAACCCCCTTTATCTCCTCTGAGTCTGTTACATTAGCCCTGCAGTCATTCTGTTGGTGTGAGTGATTCATTGAGGTCTTTATGGATCTTTTTACATAAATTCAGTTATTGGTGATATTATTAGAACCTGTTTTGGAAGTGGATTCTAATGGTGTTTCAATGGAGAGAAGTGATGGATTTAAACCAGTATACCAGCGAGCTAAATTCACCCTGCAGAACGCCAAACCTGACGCAGGACTCGTGTGTGTGTGTGTGTGTGTGTGTGTGTGTGTGTGTGTGATTGTTTGTGTATACACTGTGTGTGTCTCCTTTGTCATTCGTGTGATTGATTATCTGGGAAGCTTGGCAGGAGGACAGATTTATCTCTTGGCACTGCATTCCCCCCCATCTCTCTCACTCTTTCTCTCTGCGATTGTCTCTCTATTTCCCTCTCTCTCCCCCTAGTTATCTCCCCCCTCTCCTTCTCCTCCCCCCTATTTGTGTGTCTAAATGGCTCGGTTTACGTGTGTGTCAGCAGGTGTTTGTGTGCATGTGTGCAGAGGTTTTGTGTGATGCCTGACCTTGCAGCAGTTTGGTGTGAAGTGTGTGTGTGTGTGTGTGTGTGTGTGTGTGTGTGTGTGTGTGTGTGTGTGTGTGTGTGTGTGTGTGTGTGTGTGTATACATTAGCATTCTCCTGATGGAAGTGGACTTTTCAGTGAAAGCACCCCAACTCTTTCCTCTTCCACGTGAACACAACCAAGCTATGCTAAGTGTGTGTGTGTGTGTGTGTGTGTGTGTGTGTGTGTGTGTGTGTGTGTGTACACACAGAGGGGAGCTGCTGCCGTGGCATTTTGCTGTAAACTTGCTGATGCTCACACACACCTCTTTGACACACACCGAAGTGCACGTGTGTTACACATGCACATGCGCACACTCTCAAAGGCATACTCCTATGACACACACACACACACACACACACACACACACACACACTCTCACGCATACTCCCTCGCTGCGCCTTTTTGAAGTATGGAGATAATTTATTCGTGTCATGATGCCTGATTTCCCATCTGCTACTGGGACCCTGAGCAGCTGGAGAGAGAGAAAGAGGGAGGAAGGGAGGGAGGGATGGAAGAGAGGGTGAGGGAGGAGAGGCAGCTGGAGAGGCTCCCAACAGCTGGTAACCAGTTGCCTGTCACAGAAAGCTTACTTGGGAGCAATGAGGGGAAGATGGAGGGAGAAAAGGAGAAAGGAGAGAGGATTTAGTCTGCAGGAGAGCAAAGTCTCAGCCCGTTTGTTTACAAAGGTTAGCCGGCTGGAGGAGGAGATGGGGGGGGACTGTAGCAACAGGGAGTCAAGAAGCAAGGAGGAAGGAGAGGGAGGAGGTTGCAGCCATGTGCGCGGATGGATGGATGGATGGATGGATCCCCTCTCCTCCCCTCTGCTCTGTAGTCCGCCATTACTGACACATTCAACCCCCACCCTGCAGAAAATATAGCAGTATTGACTTGACAGGCTGGCACGGCTGGTGTTGACGCAGAACATCAGCAGACACATTTCCTGGCACATGATCAGATCAGACTGATCCATATTTGATACTATGACTATATATTGATGACTATAAATTTAGCAGTTGAAAGAAAATTAAACTTTAAGTTTGGTTATTGCGTCATTTTTTTAAGCAAAATTCCAAAAATGTTCAGTTTCCAGCTTCTCCACTTCAAATACTGGTTGGTTTTCTTGGTCTTCTGTGGCAGTAAATAGAATATTTTGGGATTTTGGACTCTTGTTTGGACAAAACAAGACATCTCTGACATTTTATAGATGCAAATAACTGCCTTGTTAATTGATAATAAAATAACAGTTAATTGCAGCCCCAATTTGTAGTTTTCTTGTCATAGAATAATAATTATTTTTTATTGATAAATTATTTTGATCATTTTAACAATTAATCAATCATTAAAGGCTCAGTGTGTAAGAGTTAGGGGGGTTTGATGGCATCAAGTGGTGAGGATTGCAGAATGTGACCAGCTGAAACTTCTCCTGCTTAGAATTCCCTCTGTCCTCATTGTTCAGGAGCCAAATTATCTGCAGAGGTGTCTTCCTCTCTAAAACAAACAGACCAGGTGATTTAGACTGGTAACAACTCTGAAAAAGCTGTTTCACGTTTCAAATCAGTGTCTCCTCTATGTTGTTTGGCATGTCTGGGCTACTAGCCCAGTACCTGCAAATATGTGTTTATCTTTTTCTCTGCTAACTTACAATTCAGAGGTTCAAGAGGTTTTTTATTGGGAGCTGAATTATTCACAGAGGTCTCTTCCTCTCCATAACAAACGGACCAGGTGATTTAAAATGGTTAAAAACCCGAATAAAGGAGTTCCATGTTAAAAAAATCTGTGTTTTTCTGATGCTCTCGGTGTGAAGGGGCTGCAAACTGTAGTGGCTGATCTATGTATCTATCTAGAGCCAGTGTTTGGTACTGTAGAAACGTGATGGTGTAAAATGGCATTTCCATGGACGAGGACATGCTGTCTATATAGACATAAACATCTCATTCTAACGTAACAAATATATTCACTTAAATTATAAAAAATTCAAAAAATGATACACTTAAAAAATAAATTATGTTTTATTTCTGCCAATATATACTCCTAAATTGTACACCCTGGACCATTTAGTCAATGAAAAGTCATAAAATGGTAAAATCCCAATCACAACTTCCCGCAGCCCAGTGTGAAATTAAGCCACATTTTGTCTGGCCAGTCCTCACATTCGAGAAGCTGGTTGTTGGATGCTGTTGTTTGACATTTATATTAAAAAGCTAACTAAATATACCTAATTTCTTCTAAACACTGTGGTAGCACTAGAAATACAGAAAACAGCCAGTTTACTCTCATGCTTTCTGCACTGCAGCTTAACCAGCACTGACCACATCTGGCAAGTGGCCATACACACTGGTTTCCAGCTTTTGTTCACAAATGTTGTGAGAAGTTTCTCTGCTGAGGCCATGTGACTACTGCTGTGTGTATTCGTGGGGAAGATGACTGAACTTGGTTTATTTGAATTTTACTGTCTTGTTTTTTTCTAAAAAAAAGAATCTTATGTATTTAAGCATAAAGTTGCTGAAAAACGCAAATTAACTGATAACTTTCTCCTCCACCCCCCAGCATTCCCCCACCGACCTGTCAGGCGATGCCTCAATGATGGTTCCTGACAGGCCGACAGTTGGCGCCGGTGCCCCCGGCCAGCCTATCAGCACAGAGCAGCCCAGCGACCAGGAGACCAAGCCAAAAAAGAAAAGGAAGAAGAAAGCTAAAGTAGTGGATGGAGAGGAAGAAGAGGGAGGGAAGAAGGCAGCAAGAGAAGGAGCTGGAGGAGAGGAAACCTTGAAGTCAGAATTTCCCGGAACAGGAAGTGATGCGGGTGAACAGGTTACTGGCACAGGAAATGTAGAGGGAAGTTCACCAGTGGTGGAGGAGAAGAAAAAGCGAAAAAAGAAACCAAAGGAGAAGGCAGAGGGCAAGGAGGGCAAGGAGCCCAAGACCCCGAAGACACCCAAAACACCCAAGACCCCCAAAGAGCCCAAGGAGCCCAAGGAGAAGAAACCCAAGAGCTCCACGCCCAAGAACAAGACCCCCAAGAAAACCAGGTAGGAACAGCATTACATTAGTCACTGTGTATGCATGTGTGTGCATGCGTGTAAGCTGCCAGGGAAATGTCCTAAAGTAGTTCATGATTAGCACCATTAACTACTAGGTTGAAGTGTGATGCTTTCCACATAAACTTACTATATGAAACAGGAATTGGTCAAACAAGAGGCCCACAACCTGTCCATACCAGCAGATGCAAATACACTATGGGTCAAAGAACACTTCCATTTTTCCAGTTTTTGTTGTTCCTCTGAAATAAAAGCATAGAGCAAATAAACAATGGGAGATGAAAAGATAAATCATGGAAACATTTTGTGAAACATGATTTATTCAATTTTTTTACTAAGGAAAGTAGCCACCATTTGCAGATAACAGCTGAACACAATTCTTTCTACAAAAAGATCAAATAGTGTTTGAAAAGTTCTTCCCAACAATGTTGCAAAGGTTTCCCATTGCACTTGTAGATTGCTTTGCTTTCCCCCTCCTGTCCAGTTCAACCCCTAACAACAAACTGTGGTTTAACCATGGAGACAGTGATGCATGATTTTTAGACTGCTGTCTTGTTCTTTTCTTCTGAGGTAGTTCTGACAAAGCGTGGACGTATGTTTTGGTTCATTATGTTGCTGTAGGATGAACCACTGACCAACCAGCCGTCGACCAGAGGGTACTGCATAACTCAGCCATATGCTGTGGTAGCCCATTTAGTTCAGGTTTGGAAAGTGTGGCTCTACAGAAATGTTGCGGACACCATCATATTTTGTCATGCAATGTGATTAGGTAGTCATGGCAAGCCTCTCTGACACATCTACTAGAGTTTGTGTGTCCCAGCGTGACCAACATTGGGCAGGATCTGGTTGACCAGATCATCAAAATAGTTGGCAAACATGAGAGAATACCGACGTTGCATCTCCTCGGCCATGTCCCAAATTGGTTGGACCAAAACATATTCACCCTAAAGCTCCCTTGTTTGGTTCAGTGGACATACTGGCCACCTCCTTTCTTGTGCTCCTATTGTGTGAGCAGCAGTAAGTTTAGAATAACTTACTCACTCACTCACTCACTGATTTCATCAAATCCCTCCATCAAAATGCGAAAGGATACAGAGCAGCAAAAATATAGATACAAAACAAACAGCTGTCAGAAGAATGTGTATATACATATATTTGTATATACACTCTGATCAGGATGGTATAATTTGCCTAAACAAGCCGGCCTGACGAAAGGGTCTGGTGGCCATGGAGAAACCTTTGCAATTGAAAACATTGCGTGGCTCTAAGATTTGTGTTGAGTGACACTCATCAAAAGTGCCCACTGGCAGTGCTTCATGGCCCTGTCTTATTTCAACCTCTTAGCAGAGTTTTTTTTTTTTTACTGCCAACTGCTTTCCAAATCTGCAGCTAGAAGTTTTCTCCTCATAGTTGAAACTGAGCCGTCCCTAATTTGACCAGCGTTAAGCTGTCGTCCTGTGAGCAGCTGTTTACTCTCAGAAAGTTGTCCTCTGATTCCGTTGAGGCTTTAGGTCTGTCAGACCTCTTCTGGTCAGAGTCTCCTACATTTTTCAAGTCCCTCTGGATGGTGTGGAAAACTACTCCTGACACCTGGGCCTTTTTTTAAGAAGTTCTCCAAAGGAAAGACCTACACTTTTCAGGGTGTAAAAGGTCTGTCTTTCTTTTGTTAATTATGCTTTTGCCATTGTAATAGCAATATACCACTTCCTGCAGTGCATTATTGTCCAAATTATGCTTCAGAGGGTGTAGTTAACACAGTCTGCTCCAACACTACTTTTATACAGAGAGGGGTTGTGGGTAATTGACAAATGTTGGGACACCTGTAGGAGTTGTTTGCATCAACTTTGAAAAATTAATTTACTTCATCACTGCAAAACAGTTGTAAGTTGTTAACCCATTACTTGTAACCTCAAATTGGACTTTATATAACTCTGAAATTGCCATTATTTTTCAGTTTTTTTGTAACTTTAACTTTTTTAGCCTCTGGTAGTTTATCTCTGTACCATTTCAGGTTATTTACTAGACTTTAATGTTAGAATTAATGTTTTGTTGACACTGAATTTCCCTTACTCTGAATATTCAGAAGAAATTGTACACATTACTATGTGGTGCAGTCTATTCACTGAAAGACTTCTAGAGGAGGCTGCATATACATAAACACATGCACGTACACAAAGAGAGACACACACACACACACTATAGCCATCACTCATGTGACCGACCAGGGGGAACTGAAGGGGTCACAACCTCTGAGCTGTGAAACACCCGACTGCCACAGCGTGTGTGTGCGTGTGAGAGACTTTGTGATCACAGGGCCAAGTGAAGCGTGGAGTATGGACTTCTAGACAGACAGACAGATCTGAGGATCAATCACATTTTCTTCTGTAGATACTGATCAACAGGGTTAACCCTAGTATCGAATCAGTTTTGCTGTTCAGTCTTATTCGGTCAGCACTTTGTCTGTAACCCACTGGAAATGCCATTTTTTTTAAGAACAGAAAACATAATTATACATAATAAATCACTCAAACATGACATGTGCAGCTTTTTTCATTATAAAAGAGAGAAACTTTTGTTTTTCATTATGTAGTTTTGTTCATCTTTGCTGCTTAGTATCTTTTGATGTATTTGTATCGAACTGTCACAGTACGGAGGTTCAGTGCATGCAGCCAAATGCAGAATGCACATAATGTAGATTGATGTGTGTGATGTGGACCCTAGGTTAACAAGCACAAGTTTAGCCATTTAGTGTTGCAACACACGCTAATGTTAGCACTCAGGCAGATCATAGTGCGAGTCAGTCACACTCTGGCGTGCGCAAATGAAACAAAGAAACTGGAGGACCCACCTGCGGGTTCCTGGTCAAAAAAGAGAGTTGTGTTTAAGACGAGGATGTGTGTCGGCGTTGCTCCACCATTGTAGGGTCTGTGACTGGAAACCGCTAACTCACATTCAGCAGCATCACCCAGATATGCTGATCAGCGGGGTGATAACAGTGTTTGCCCTAGTATTTTTTCCAGCAGCAGTGCTGAAAAATGTTTTATTTTGCGCCGCCAGAAAAAATGTATTGTGTCCGCTGACATGAGAAGGGCTTTAGACACACATTTGTTCACAGTTGTGGATGTCAAATTATGTTTGATAAAATGCTTCCCAAATCCCATTTGCTGTTATTACCACTCCTGCACGTGGGGACAGATGTAACTTTTGACATCTTGTGTTTTTTAAATCAATGTTGTGACTCTAACACTGTAAAAACAATTGATAGCTGTTAACAAGTAGAATATACAGTACAGGCCAAAAGTTTGGACACACCTTCTCATTCAATGCGTTTTCTTTATTTTCATGACTATTTACATTGTAGATTCTCACTGAAGGCATCAAAACTATGAATGAACACATGTGGAGTTATGTACTTAACAAAAAAAGGTGAAATAACTGAAAACATGTTTTATATTCTAGTTTCTTCAAAATAGCCACCCTTTGCTCTGATTACTACTTTGCACACTCTTGGCATTCTCTCGATGAGCTTCAAGCGGTAGTCACCTGAAATGGTTTCCACTTCACAGGTGTGCCTTATCAGGGTTAATTAGTGGAATTTCTTGCTTTATCAATGGGGTTGGGACCATCAGTTGTGTTGTGCAGAAGTCAGGTTAATACACAGCCGACAGCCCTATTGGACAACTGTTAAAATTCATATTATGGCAAGAACCAATCAGCTAACTAAAGAAAAACGAGTGGCCGTCATTACTTTAAGAAATGAAGGTCAGTCAGTCCGGAAAATTGCAAAAACTTTAAATGTGTCCCCAAGTGGAGTCGCAAAAACCATCAAGCGCTACAATGAAACTGGCACACATGAGGACCGACCCAGGAAAGGAAGACCAAGAGTCACCTCTGCTTCTGAGGATAAGTTCATCCGAGTCACCAGCCTCAGAAATCGCAAGTTAACAGCAGCTCAGATCAGAGACCAGATGAATGCCACACAGAGTTCTAGCAGCAGACCCATCTCTAGAACAACTGTTAAGAGGAGACTGCGCCAATCAGGCCTTCATGGTCAAATAGCTGCTAGGAAACCACTGCTAAGGAGAGGCAACAAGCAGAAGAGATTTGTTTGGGCCAAGAAACACAAGGAATGGACATTAGACCAATGAAATCTGTGCTTTGGTCTGATGAGTCCAAATTTGAGATCTTTGGTTCCAACCGCCGTGTCTTTGTGAGACGCAGAAAAGGTGAACGGATGGATTCCACATGCCTGGTTCCTACTGTGAAGCATGGAGGAGGAGGTGTGATGGTGTGGGGGTGTTTTGCTGGTGACACTGTTGGGGATTCATTCAAAATTGAAGGCACACTGAACCAGCATGGCTACCACAGCATCCTGCAGCGACATGCCATCCCATCCGGTTTGCGTTTAGTTGGACGATCATTTATTTTTCAACAGGACAACGACCCCAAACACACCTCCAGGCTGTGTAAGGGCTATTTGACCAAGAAGGAGAGTGATGGAGTGCTGCGGCAGATGACCTGGCCTCCACAGTCACCGGACCTGAACCCAATCGAGATGGTTTGGGGTGAGCTGGACCGCAGAGTGAAGGCAAAGGGGCCAACAAGTGCTAAACACCTCTGGGAACTCCTTCAAGACTGTTGGAAAACCATTTCAGGTGACTACCTCTTGAAGCTCATGGAGAGAATGCCAAGAGTGTGCAAAGCAGTAATCAGAGCAAAGGGTGGCTATTTTGAAGAAACTAGAATATAAAACATGTTTTCAGTTATTTCACCTTTTTTTGTTAAGTACATAACTCCACATGTGTTCATTCATAGTTTTGATGCCTTCAGTGAGAATCTACAATGTAAATAGTCATGAAAATAAAGAAAATGCATTGAATGAGAAGGTGTGTCCAAACTTTTGGCCTGTACTGTAGATACAAGATACCTACATAACAATTGCATCCAAAAAGTTCAAAAGGCTTTTTGAGTAACGACATCAAAACCAGAAATTGTTCAAATCTCTCCAGGTCTGCGCCCAATCAACCCCATGTTTCCAGTCACATAGATAAAACCACTCAAACTCAAAACAGCACATGAGCAAGCAAGAGCATCACCTGGCTTTAACACTTGCACTATCGTATGTTCAAAATAAATGAAAATATATACTTATGCATTTGTGCATTTTTTCATTGTACCAAACTCATACCAAGCCAGGACTACTGTGTACTGTTCGATCCCTGCTTCTACAGGCTCATTGCTGCAGTGTTGTTGCACACATCTTTACAACCTGGAGATGACCTGTGTGTCCTGCACTGTGACATGTAATTCCCAATTTTCTGTGTTAGTTTCTGTACATGGCACTAAGGAGGCATTAAGTGAGACTGTGTAACTTTTACTAAACAGCAGCCAAGTGGGCAACAGTGATGATGTGTTTGTAATAGTTTTTGGACAACAATGGAGCCCAGTGGCACAGAGGAATAAGATGTATCAGGCTTTGGATTCACATTGTTGGTTTTTGTCTTTTTATGGGATTTGTTGATGACAAGAAAAATACAGATTGCTAGCTTTATCCTGTCAGATTTTGGCTGCGCAACACCCTCTCCTCCATGTAGCCATTTTTGCTTATTTTCCATACCAAGCATGTGACCGTGCAAAGAGTGTGATCAGTTGAATTTAAACTTCCTGAGCAGGATATAGATTAGCTAGATCAAATTTCTGGCACTTATCAGTGTGTGTCGATATCAGCTTTGGTTCACTTTGTTTACACAGGTCTTATCACGGCCTTTTCTCACTCTTCCTCTCTGGCTTTATCATGTCTTTCTTCTCACTTCTTTGGGCAACATTTATCCCAGTCCTTCTCTTTTATTACAGTGTGTGATCCCTCTTGACATGGATGCTCTCTGTCAGATCAGAGTGAGGGATAGAAAGAGGCAAAGAGAGTTGAAAGTGTTAGTGTATGAGAGAGTCAGATGTGGTTTCATTGAGAAGGTGGAAACTTGATCGGACTGAGGAATGTGTCAGGCAGCCCCCATCTCTCTCCCTTTCTCCGTGTCCCAGCCTTCAGTCTCTCTCCCCTCCCTCTCTCTTTCCTCTCGGCCCCTTTTATCCCAAGGATGAGGGAGGGCCAAAGCAGTAGGCAGGGGTCAGCGCTGGGGGAGGTGTGTGTGTGTGTGTTTGCGTATGCATGCATCGCCCACTGGAAAAGAGTCAGAGGCGGGGAATAGGGGGAGTGTGTGTGCAGCAGTGAGGGGACAGGCGTGTTATGTGTGTGTGCATGCATGTGTTGGGGGAGGGGTTGCTGGTAATCTTTGTGGCAGAAAATGGCGTCTAATTATAATGAAGGCCGTGCCGCTGACCACTCCACAGCCACAACTATGAGTGTGTGTGTGTGTGTGTGTGTGTTTGTGTGTGTGTGCATGCGCATGTGTGAGGGCAGAGGAAATGTGGGGGTGGGGGAGTCCATTCTCAGCCCCTCATGTGAGTGTGTTAGTAAACTAGCTCTTATCTGTTGTCAGGCTTTCCTCCATCTTGAGTGGCGGCCTGGAGCTCCCAGGTTAATTTAGCATAATAATGGCTGCCGGCCATTCACTGCTACTCTAAAATGGTGGACTGCTGCAATCACCCAACTATCTTCTCTTTTATTCTTTCTTCTCCTTTCTCCTCCCTCCAATCCCACCTCTTCCTGCTGGAGAGGAGCGTATCCTTTCATCTTTTCCTCACCACCGCCCTCCCCATCCTCCCTCTTCCTTTCTGTCTGTCTGTCTTTCTCAATTATGCCAAGGGCTGAGAATTGTGGTGTTTTTTCTTCTGATGTACCATGTTGTCTTTTGCCCATATGCACATAAAGTTTCCATATTTTTCAATAAAGTTTAGCTTGAAGTTCAAACTCTTTAGTCATGGTTCACCCCTCATAGGAAAGTCAGGCCGTACGTCTGTAGGTCTGTAACTGTAAGTTTTTGTTTTTAGTGACATATGATTTCAAGGCTTTAAAATTTTTTTATGCAGCTGGCTGTTGCCTTGATTTTGGGTCATTTTCCTTCAGAAGAATGGTTCCTGTTTACCCTTTCTGACTTATTGCAAAGTTTAGGGGCTGTGTGGAGCATAAATAAAAAACAGAAGCAATGACTCGGAAATCCTTTTCAGCATACAGTGGGGGAAAAAAGTATTCAACAGGTTAATTTTTGTCCATTACACACTTTTGCTATGCAGCTATCCACATGCAATGTAGACCAGACATTAGTATTAAGTTAATAAAACTACACAGATAAAGTATTTGTAACATTTCATGCAAAAATAAAAAAATAAAATAAAAATTATTTATATATATATATATATATATCACACAAACTGAAATGTATTTAATTCCAGGAGAAGCCTGTGTTTGCTATGCCAGCTTCAGGGTGCTTTAAATCTTATAGATTTGAGGGTTGCCCATTTGTGAATCTTCAGAAAGAAATTTAATTTTCAAAACTTCAGTATTTAGTGTCCTCAGTTCCCAAACACTTACTGAGTGCTGTTGAAAGAAAAGGTGATGTAACACAGCAGTTATCAGTTTGAACATAAGATATCTTGTCTTAATGATTAACCAGTTAAACATAGGTCAGAAAGAATTTACAGATCTTTGTATTCTGTTTTTATTTATGTTTTACACAACGTCCCAACTTTTTTGGCATCAGAGGTGCAGAATACATGCTTGACTTTAAATGTGTTAAAGCTCTAAAAGGAACTTCTCACTTGTACAGAGAAAATCCTCTTCAGGGGCCATTAGCACATATGTTCCATTGCATTTTTGGGGGATTTGTGTGAGATTTCCACCAGTGGGTGGAGAATTAAGCCCCAAAGCTCCAGTTTTTCATGTGGCCCATACTGTGATATGATGGGTTTTTTTTCTGCTCAGTATATTTGCATTTATGTATGAACACTACAGGGCAGATTGAAGCTTTTACTGGATTGTTGTAACCAGGGTGTTGGGCTGTACTGTTAACCATCTGAGCACAGGCTGTTCTTCAGGTTTCACTTCCTTTTATTTACAAGTTTGTGGCATTGTTACTTAGAGTCACGTCATATTGGCTAGGCACTTTCAGAGTAAGTTATTGTACCATCAAGTCGAAAGTTGGTGTTGGCATTGATATTGACAATTGAGGCAAAATATGAAGTTAGAATGTATATTTTTATGATTTCTTCTAACCTGATTTATGGATTCATGTTTGTAATCGACACTGGGAGATACTGCTATCACAAGAGATTATGTTTCATTGATTCCAGCACAGATACAGTGTAAGTTTTCATGGGTTCAAAGGCTGAAAGGGGCTGTGTGCCACATTTCAGAGCATATTTATAGCCCCTTTTTATAATGCCTCTTCAAGATGGGAATTTCACTGTTACAAGACCTAATAGTTCTGTATAAAAGGTACATTTGCAGAATGGGTGGGCAGAGTTGTCTCACCTTTAAGCTAGCAGTGGAGGTAGTAACAGTGCTGAAGTGATGTCTTTATAAATGGGACATATGGCACGATGGGATCACGGGTGGCCCAGGGGTGATGTTTTGACTATGTGTTATGTCTTTAGAAAGTATTTAGAAAGTAGCTGTTAGCAAATAACAGCTAACTCAAAGAAAAAGGACAGCCACCAAAAATGTCCACAAATTGGAAAAACAAGGAGGTCTGGGAGCTCCTTGCCCTCAGAGCAGAGGATAAGATCAGCTGCTATGTAGATGGTAAATGATTGTTATTGCTATGTTATGCCATTGTTATTGGTTAGTAAGTGCTGCTAATGTGTGTTTGTCGCACTAGAAGCCAGTGCTGTTGTGTTACATGTCATGCCAGTCACACCTCTTTTGCTTCCAGCGTGCCGACATGCAGTCTAACATCACTCACTGGAGCGACATGTTATCGCTGTTGTTTACTACTGTGTAAAAATGAAAACGTGGCATAATGAAGGGACTTCGCAGTGGCCCTGTACCGTGATCTCTCTGTATAAAGGGATAACTGTACGTTCAAACCAGAAGCTTTCAAAGAGGCAAAGTCTCTTGCGGACGCCCAAGAAGCGTGATTGTCAAAAATATTTGTGGCAGCTTTGGTTGAATGTTCAATCGTGCTTGTCAATTTAAAGGAGCCGCAAAGCGGACTACTGGCTTGAAAGCAGAGTAGTTGCTGCTTGCTGTTGTCCAGTCAAAAAGCTCATAGTTGGACTCAGAAAGTTATGTTTGGTCAATGAAAACAGAAATAGCAAGGAAGACTTGCAGGAGCTCATTACCATAAAGTAAAACGAGTTTTAACTCCCCTCCGGACCTGCTTTGGTTGCCCAAAGGTGGGGACTGGATAGTGGGTGCTGTTACTCAGTGACAATAACCTTACTGTCACTGTTGGTCTGGAATGGCGTATCAGTGGTAACCACCAAATGCAGTACAGGGGCAAATAAGCTAGCCAGTGGGATGCAGACACAGGGACTTCTGTGCATGTGCAGCCGGACTACCTACAACAGAAGCTGGGATTACAACGCACACTGAGGAAGCGCAAATTCATTCTCTGCCCAGGATGTCATTACTCCAATATATCTTTACATATTAATGCTCTAAATGTCGCATACAGCACCTTTTTAAATATGTGTTATCATGTATGGCAACAATAGTTTGTACAGACAAACTTGATAATAATAAAGAGACAGCAAATGGAAACCTCGGATGTATTCAGCACTATTAGTTTCAGCTGTCTAGGAAGGTGTGTGTGTGTGTGTGTGTGTGTGTGTGTGTGTGTGTGTGTGTGTGTGTGTGTGTGGTGTGTTACAGAGAATCATGTGGTTTACTAGTCCAGTCAGCTCACTCCTCTCCTTTGACCTTGCTTTCTCTCCCCATCCCTCTTTTCCTTTTGCTCTCTCACTCATGCTCTCACCTCTCTCTCTGTCTACCTCTCTCAGAGGAAGTACATCTATAAATAACCTAGCTCTCAGCTGCCACACCCTTCCCTCAGTGTGTGTGTGTGTGTGTGTGTGTGTGTGTGTGTGTGTGTGTAGGGGTGATTTGTTTGCAGTACACACAAACAAGTCAGACATGCATGCAGGCACCTTGCTTTGTGCGTGTCTGCAGACGTGTGTGCAAATACAGCACTTTTTTGAACACAGAAGTGTGTGCATGTGTGTGTTTGCCTTCTGGCCACTGGTGTTGGTTTTTGTTGCCATGGGTCGAGTGTGTGCACTGGGGTTCATTGGTATGACTCATCACGGCAGCAGGTGTCCTTTACACTCCACCCTTCCCCGTTTTTTTTGTGTGTGTGTGTCTTCCTCTTCACTTCTTCTCCTCTCTCTCCCCATATTTTACCCCGCTGCTCTGCTTCCTGTCTTTCCTTTATCCACCCTCCCCCGATCTGAAAGCAGCATCTCAACCCCCCCCCCCCCCTCCCCCCCCCCCCCCCCCCCACACACACACACACACACACACACACACACACACACACACACACACACACACACTTACACACAGAAACACACACAGTGCACCACAGCTGGTCACCATGTGTGAGTGCCAGGCTATAGTAGTGTGTTCCATTTGCACTGGAAGTCGAATTTCAGAGTTCAACTTGATTTCAACTGGAACGTCCCCTGAAGTCGGATTTCCGACTTGAAAAGTCAGAGGAACTGACCTCAATATCCATGATGGCTGCTCCCCACATCAACAGTAGTGAAAGCTGTAGTGATATACTGTTTATTAGGCTTATTGTGTCTCATTAAAACAGTCATACACACAGTTCAGTCCAACCTCTGACATCATCACCTTTTAAGTTGAAATGGCGAACTTGCTGGCAAGGTTATTTTTTTACACATTCAGCATGGAGCAACATTATCTTTCACTGTTAGTCCTGTTTGGCCACTTGATGAATACAAGTCCAGTATATACTCTGTGGTTTTGGTCTCTACCAACTCCTGAGGGAAATATCTGGCTTTGCTAAATGCTCCACTATATTTGCTAGATAGTCTGCTAAACATATAGACGAAGTTACTGCACAGTGAGCTGAATCTCTCTACAAAGCCCCTTTCCCACTGGAGAATAAACCCACTAAAACACTAACATCTGGCTTTTGTCTTTAGTGGGAAAGGTTACAATTGGCATCATTCCCGGGACAAATTACTCTGCAGTAGTCATGTTATTCGTTGGCTCTAGCTTCAATCAGCTCTGATAAGCAGTGATGGAAACATGACACCAAAGTGGATGTGCTAATTTGATGCCCCGATGCCACAAATTCCATCTATCTCTGCCCAAACAGTGCTCAAACACCATTCTAAATTGGTTCTTACTAAGACATTTAAAAAAGAAGTAACTACCGAAATATATTCACTAGCCTCCACAGTTTAACTGTCTACTAACCTGTTGTCTGATGTGTGTGAACATCTTAAGTTTACACACCAGTGTAAAAAAAAATAAATAAAAAAAAAGAAAAAAAGAACGGCACCATCAAAGGCATACTTGGTTACATGGCTCTGGTCTGCTGGCAGTTAAAAAGGAGTTAATCGACCTTTTTTGGCGAAAAAGGGTATAAAGCTGAGTACGGCCGAGAGGAGCTTCAGAATTAAAGTGATAATTATCTATAGGTTCATCACTGCGAGCAGCACCTCCCACATTGACGCATTGTCAAACTGTCATTTGGTACATGTTATTATGAAATAAGTAATACCTTGCTCTAGTTACTCATCCACTCTAGACTAGTGTCAGGTGTAGTTTCAAGGCGTACAGTGATAACAATACACTTTAATTTATTATTCCAAGAACTAACACAGCAGAAAAGGAACCCCACTAAACTTCTTGTCCAGCCGTACATTCAGTATGTTCCAAAATACTCATTTTTTTCCCCAAAAATTTGGAAGTATTTGCTGCCTCTGTCATAATGAGTAGAATAATATGATACCACTACACAGAAGCAGTGTTTTGACAGTATTTTGATGAGGTGCAGTGAACTTGTTAGGAGTTTATTGTGGTACAAGTTGATTTATTCAAACAGCTAAAGCATTTTGGGACAACTTAATTTGACAAAAAAAATACTAATAAAGTAAATGAGATGAGAGTTGTATAGTTGAAGCAGCAGACGAAGAGGACTGAAGAGACGGACAGAGCAGGAAGAGTTGTGGAGGTGATGAAGGGCTCTAGGAGAGGAGTGAGGCCATGAAGACACTAGGAGGAAGAGAGGGGAGAAGGCAGCCAAGTGGAGAAGTGTGTGTGTGCATGTGTGCGTGTATGTGTGTGGCCAGATGGCTCCAGCGTGTGGCGACCAGCCAGAGGAACAGGTGCAGGTCACATGACCAGCCGTTACCACGGAGATGGTGATTGCTTTTGGCGTGAGGATGAAAGGAGAAGGGCCCCAGGGACAGAGGGGGAGGGAGGGAGGGAGAGGGAGAGGGAGAGGGAGAGAGAGAGAGAGAGAGGCACAGAGTAGGAGAGAGAGGGTGAGAGAGAGGCACAGAGTAGGATAGAGAGATCCAGGCATACAGTACTGCAGAGGGCAACATGGGCGCAGAGGCAACACAAGGCTCAGACTATGAAAGACACAGCACACACACTCTTGTACATTCTGTGCCTTGTATTTTATAGTACGTTAGAGGAGCCAATCATCATGTCCTCATGACCTAAATGTATAACTGTATGTTGGTAAAACTGCAGTGTTTTAACTAAAGAGTACAGTTGGGTTGAGATAGTGTGTTCCATTATGGATCCGGTTCCAGGTTTGCAATATACCGGATTTGCAAAGCTCCAATGCTAACAAATCTGTTATGAAACCTTTTATCTCTTCTCGCTTTTTTGTCATTAGCAAAGGCCAGTGCAGAAGATAGTCAGGTGGCAGGCTTCTCCTTTTATTTTTGTACAGTGATGGCCAGCGTTTTGGCCTGTTGAAGTGACAAACCTCCTCATCAAATTATAGCTGTAGCTAATCAATGTTAATTCCACAAGTAACTCATAGGGAATCAAAGGCCGATTTGAAACTTAAATGTTGTCTTGTTAATGTGCTCCTCTGCAAGCCAGCATGAGATTGACTAAAAATTGTTTGAAGAAAAGTGAACATTGCTATGTAACCCCACTCTCACCACTGAATGACAATGCACAACCTGGGGCTTTCCATAACTTCAGCTAAGGATTTGGTTCAGGGTTTTTTCATGTTTTCAATGTTATAACAAATATAAAAGTTTCAGGCTACATCCCCATTAATATGTTTTCGTGTTTCAGATGCATAGCTATTGCTACATTTATGGCGAGCGTCCACACTACTCAAGCGTTTTGGAACCGTACCTTAAAAAACACTGCTGACCACGTTTTAGTTTGAAAACTCTGGGGCTGCATTTTAGGACGCATTCACACTGGTGCTTTTTGGTTCGCTTTAAACAAACCCTGGTCTGCTTCCAAGGATAGTTCGGTTCATTTGGAGTGGTCTGAACGCTCATTCAAACTCTGGTGCAGACCAAACAAGCAAACCCTGGTGCGGATCACTTACAGTGGGAAATGCAAACGGACTATCCAGCAGACCGAAGACAGGAAGTGAACCAAAGAGAGGAAGTGAAGTAGAGTGCAGTGCATTTTGGGTAGAAATAAAACAAAGCCAACAGCGGGAACCAGGTGAAGCAGATGTAAAAAAAAAAAAAGAAGTTGGAAAATGTCTCGTGGGCAAATGTGAAGTAATGAGGAGGTACATGCGCTTATAAATACATGGTAAGAGGACTATATATCGCAGTTGATTGTGGCTACCCACAATGTATTTCCATTTTCGGTCCTGGCCAATTGATGAGCCCGGTTTTTTTCTTCCTCATGGTTTTGTTCTTCCTGATCAGTGGTCGTTTCGGGCAATACAGCCCCCAAACAAGCAGCTGTTGTAACTGCGCGAGGTTTATGCAGGTGGTTTAGTCCACTTTAAAAAGTGCAGTGTGAAAGTGAACCAAACCAAATGAAGGTGTGAAATTTTTTTGCATTCCCTGCCCAATTAAACCAAGTCTCTTGGACTAAGCTGGTGTTAATGCGCCCTTAGTCCGGAAGGGTGGAAACAGATGATGACGAAGACACCCACGTTCGCTTCAGGACTGGTTCGCGTCATATAAAGCCAATACTTTATAGCCAGGTCTAATTCCTCCAGCAACGGATAATGCTCCCGTAATGCTCCCGTATTTGCTTAGCAACGACTGAATCTTTTTTCTATAGCCTTGACCACCTTATATTTGTGTTACTTTCAGTTACAGTCCCACCTTGTCCTCTGGTCTTACTATTCACCATCCACCACCCTGTCTCAATAAAGGATTTTTTATTCACAATCACAGTTCTTCTGATGCCTTTCAGCCTATACCATGGACATCTACATTACGTACGCTGGACAGTCATTGTTTGTTATCCTTACACAACTACTTCTTATATCCTTGGAGAGCATCTGATTTTTTACGATCACCAGCACCTAGTTTCTTGACCCAGGGCAGCACTCCCTATTTGAGATTTAAATTTTATCAACTCAGTAGTTGTGAATTCGTATTAGTTCAGTATTTGGAGAAAGAAGCAGCCAAAAATAAGGCGTATAAAAGTTAGCAAGCTACACTTTTCTTATTGTGGTATATGTTGGATCAACATTTCATCCTACTACTCTTCTCATTTTCAGATTGTAACTACGGGTTGAGTTACTTGAAAATGCTGAAAGCTAAACCTAAATAGATTTTATAAGTGGATTTGAAAGGATCCAGATTCCATAAGTAGATTCCATCCTGGATTTGAATGCAAATAAATGTCCTAACCCTAATTATGGCTTTGGTATACAACTGTGTGTTGGTATTAGAAAACCAGTATTTTGTAAGTTGCCTTTGCAGCATTATGTCTGAAGTAACTGAGTACTGTGTGAGAGACATAAGAGTGGTGCTGAGTGTCCTCTCGCCTTCCTCTGTGGTGTGTATGCACACTCACTCGCAGATGGAGCCAGCTCCCCTTGCTTTCCATGCCAGAGATTAGAGGAAGCCTGGGGGCCTTTCAACCCCTCCCCCCTCCTCTTTCTGGGGCCTCTCTCTCTCCTCTGTCCCTCTCTCTGTCTGCCTGTCTCTCTCTTTCCCTCCCTCCCCGTGTCTCTCTCTCTTCCCCTCCCTCCCTCCCTGTGTCTCTCTCTCTTTCCCCCTCTCCCCATGTCTCTCTCTCTGGGCCCCCCTTTCTCCTCCTCTCTGTGCCTGTATCTCTCTATCTTGCTCCCCCACCTCCTTGCAGTCTTTCATCATATTAACCCCCTGTGTGCCAGAGCCTGAGGCACACTAATGATTTCTAAATGGGTAAATCAAACATGGCGACCGCCCTGGGACAGACAGACAGACAGACACACACACACACACACACACACACTCCAATGCCTTGTAGCCCGTAGAAGAGGTAACACTTTGAGGAATGATCTTTTGTTGTTTTTAGCCAGTTGTTTGTTCTTTAGTGAATGAAAAGTTTTTTTCTTCTCTTTCCTCAGCAGTAAGAAGGTCGAGTCTGAGGGTGGGGCTAGCGCTGCTAAGAAGGATTCCAAGAGGAAGAGAGAGCCGTCCGTCAGCGACGACGTGGAGGTGAAATCTGCACCCCCCTCAGCTCCTGAAGATGACGATGATGATGGCGTACAGGTGGGAGATGTATACGCGGAATGCAGCAGTTTTGAAGCTTGTTTCAACTTTCCAGGCGCCTATAAAAACTCCACAAAGTATTCAAAGGACCAGTTAATATTGGATTGCTGTGTGGTTCCAGGAAACCCAGCAAAAAAAAATGGGAGGCCGTGAAACCTTTGCACATCCCTGTGTCACAGCCTGTAGAGATAGAAGGCGCTGAGCCAGTTGACATCTACTGTTTGTGTTGTAAACCAGCCTTGTTGACAGACCAAGCAGACAGGCCCCCCTGCCAAATTCACATGATGCACTGTCAGCAACTTCTCAGCTGCTGCATACACATTTTTTGTACTTGTATTTCAAATAAAATGTAAAATCCATTTTTTCCCTGTTTGCTATGGAAGGTGCTCTTCAAAGGAACAAGCAGAACTCCACTGTATCCCTCCTCAAACAGATCAATTTTTTTATGTGCAAATGTAATTATGTGGGCCATGTAAACAGAGTAGCATCTGGCTATTAGCTGCATAAAGAGTCGTGGCTCTCCTTCAAACAGGAGAGCACCTCAGCAACAGTATGTCCTCTTTAGTCTGTTCACTTCAGTAGTTCTTTACACATCCTTATTTTTTGGCAGCGTTTTGAGCCCAACAAATTGGGTGAAGTCAATATGGATAACATGCCGGACCATATGGAACAGAATAATGAATAATGAAAATGAAGTCTGTTTGTTAGAGGAGGACAGCATGGTGAATGATAAGCACACACAGCCCTGTAGTTTTCTCTCTCCATCTCTGATTTGATATAGTGTAATATACAGTATGGTGTTTTTTGTCTGTTGCCACATCGTCCTTTTTTGGAGGGGCATTGTCTTTGCTTTACCATTAATTTTAATGAATTAAGTGAGAGGAGCATGGTAACAAGTCAGTTACCAGTTACTGAGCTGGGAGGGTCACAAAACTCCAGCTGATGCCAGCTGATGTCACTTCCTCTGTCCAACAGAAGCGTCGCTCCAGTCGTCAGGTGAAGAGGAAGAGGTACACAGAGGATCTTGAGTTCAGGATCTCAGAGGAAGATGACAGCGGAGACGACTCACCAGCACCCAGGTCCCCATCATCGTCATCGCAACAACAGGTACAACTTGGGTCTCCCTTATTGGTTTGTATTATAATGAGTATATGGTCAGAGTCTGACATTTAAAAATCTTAACATGGCAGAGTTGAATGACATGATCATGTATACAGGGAGCAGTTGCACAGTTTATACCAGATTTTCAGATTTTGCCCAACACTCATACTGAGGGCTTTTTATTAAACTATATGTGGTTATATTTCACCATTGTGGGAATTGAAGTACATCAGTGAGCCCGACAGCATCAGACACTGAATTCATTGTTTTCTGTTTGCACCTTTTTTAAACCCTTATTGATTAGATCATTAAATTAGTGCTTTCTTGGTACCAACCAAGTACCTGAAGCTGGCAGCGAATGTACTTTTTAAAAGTAGTATTTTATTTAGGCAAAGTTCTTGTATGACCTTGTGTTTAGACGATAATGAACATTTGAGAACTTTTGTTTATAGTTTCAATGAATGAAAGGAAAACATAAAAACTCTCAGAATGAAAAAGAATCAGTGTATTTCTCAAAATATTGAACTGTTAAATTATTTTAATATTAGGTAACCGAATATATTCGGCCGAATATTGCAAGAAAACACACATTCGGTATTCGGTGGAATAAGTTAAAAGCAAGGCCGAATAATAGTGGCGTGTTTTGATAACACAATCAAACAGCGTGACATGTCGGCAGTGTGGCGATCCGTCCGTCACCGCACTCGCGTTTGCAACGAAAAATAGTTTTGAGCAAGCAAAATAGGCTTAAATCATTCAGCACGCTGTGCGAGCAGCCTACAGATTTCAACCACCAGCAGAAACGAAAGGCGAATCCCACCAGTTGTGGGTTGAACGGGGGTCACAGACACAGACAGTAATGTATTCCTGTCAATTACGGTGGCCATCGGCTTACCAGCGATGGAGTAGTCGGCTCCAATAATATCCTCTTCTTGGTGTCATGACTGCCCAGAAGTACCTGAACAGCCGAGCCAGCCAAACACAGGTATGTGACGTGTCAGAGGAGAAACGAGCTGTTCACGACCCACAAACCTCACCACACTTTAGGGACTGTTCTTTACTTATGAAGGGACTTGTCAGGGGAGGAGGGTGGCTGGTTGATTCTTATTTTATTTATTTATTTTATTTTGATCCCCCTATGTTAATCACTTATTGATGCTGTTTTTGAAGTATAAATAAGTCAATAAGTAATTTATTCCATTGAAATATCATTGATGTATTATAGAAAAGTGATTTATCTTTTTATAAATGACAAAAGGCACATCTGCCTCATTTTCGCTGTGGTATCGTGATACTACTCAGAACCATGATATTTTCATTGGTATCGTACAGTGGGTCCCAATATTGGTACCGTGACAACACTAATCCGGAGGGGGTTCATCTGCAAAAACTAATGAAAAACTAAACAACGATATTCGGTATTTGGTACTCTGTATTCAGCCAAGCGCTTAATATTATTCGGCTTTGGCTTCGGCCACAAATTTTCATTTCGGTGCATCCCTATTAAATTTATATAGTAGCTTATTTAAATTTTAATGTGTAGAATATAACTTTTAAATGTTCTTAGTAGAACATCTTGATTAAGAGCTCCTTTTCACCTCTCCGAGGAGGGCTTTCCCCAGGTAACATGCCAGTCTATACGTCTAAAACATGAACAGCCATCTCAGTCTAGTAAAGTAAAAAAAAAAAGTTCAACTGATACTAGCCATAAATACCAGCATGTTGCTTTGTTAAGCACCACCCAATAATGGTAGAACTGTAAAACTGTGTAAAAACTTCTTTCTTTGTAGTCAAGAAACATAGCTGCATGTACAAAAATGGTAGATAATGAAGGATGGCCCTTTACATCTGCATTGTCACCTGAAGAAACTGTGTGTGTCAGTTGTTACTGAGCCTTAGCTGTTATAAAAGCAGTGTGTTTCAGACTTGTCAGAGGGATTCTGTATCAACAGCTGTATTAAAACATGCACGACAGCTCCAACTCTTCAGATCCTCTGTGTGTTTCCAGGATGTGGCCGAGGCCGAGGGGCCAGTTGTGGAGAAGATCATGGGCAAACGCATCACCAAGAAACAGGTGAGCTGCAACAGTGACACACACAGACACAATACACAGAGACATGCACACATGGACACACTGGCCCAAGTCATAGTTTACGTCATCTGATTAGCCGCTCCACAGCTGGCCTAAGCAGATTACACACACACACACACACACACACACACACACACATACAGCTCAGACAGCGTGTATTCATTTGGTAAGCGGAGACAAGAGTTCTTGTATTTCAGCGTGTGTGTGCGCTTGGAGCTCTGTGTGTATCTGATTGCGTGTGTATTTGTGTGTGTGCATCTACCCGGCTTTGTTTTAGACGGCTCGTCTAAAGAAAGCTCATCCCTGAGCCAATACACGCACATATAGTCACCAGCCAACTTTTCTTTGCTAGCCAGCTGCCAACGGGTTACCCCCCACCTACACGCACAAACACACACACACACACATGCACACACACTCACAGCTCCATTCAGAGTTGACCTCGGGCTTGGCACACAGCCAAAACCACAATGCTAGCTACGCCAGACGCCAAGCTAGCGTTTCCTCAGGCAGGGTGTGTGTGTGATTGATGATTCATGGCATTACAGTAGTAGTAGCATGGTGGAGGGGGGGTGTGCACGCGTATGTGTGTGTGTGTGTGTGTGTGTGTGTGTGTGTGTGTGTGTTTTACAGTAGTAATGGTGAATGGAAGTGGACACCGCGCTTGAAAGAACCACTGTTTTGGTATTTCCCTTTCACACCCATCCTGTATAAACAGAAAAAACAAAGAGCTGCTTCATCTTTCAGTGTTAGATGTTTGTGTTTGTTGTTTGCCACATATTCTGAGAAATCATTTCCTTTGGCTATTAATCTGTGTCTAGATTTGATGTTGAAATTGTTCACATTTCCTTCCCAAAATTCTACTTCTCTTTAAGCTTCATTCACATTTGGCCTTTATGTGTTATCCAAAACAGTGAATGTCTGAGAGACTGACAAGATATGAATGAAACAATACTTTCCCCCAGTGTGACGATGTCAAGCAGAGTGAGATTCAGTGTTGACTGACATCAGTGTGATGGTGTGTTATGCAGGCTCCTTCTATGCCACTTAACCACATGTTGTATAACAATGACGAGCCACTTCTGCTCTTTCACCATGCAGTTGCTATATTGGCTGATTATTACCCTTTTTTTCTGTTCAGCTGGAGTCGGGGGAGGAAGTGGAGGTGGAGGAATTCTATGTCAAGTTCAAGGGCTTGTGAGTAACAAGCCATTTTTTCCACGTCTACCTCTTTTTTCTTTTACAGCAGGGATTGCTCTTTTTCAGACATATTTTCAACACACATACACACCAGGGTGTCCATGGCATCCATAGGTGTGAAAAGCTCAGTATATTCTACCTGAAAGCCTTATTCACTGTGTTTTATGGTGCGGTGACTTAGCCATTTCTTCTTCAGATCCACTCTTGCATCAATAACATAAAAGTAGTAGTAGTACAGTCACATTCGATCATATTGCTTAAAACATTTTGGTATTTTTTTATGCAGCTTATGTCAAAGCAGTCATTTATTCAGCTGGCACGCCGTTCATGTATCTCTCCAGACTCCATTCAGATTGCAGTTTGGACAGCAAAAGAAAATGCAAATGAGATTTAAGCTGCATGCACACATTTGACCACACAACTTGCAAATATGTGTGCAACCAGTAAAGAGTGATCACCAGTGTTGAGTGTTATATTTGCAACATGCACTCTTGTTACTGCCTGGCTTCAGTAGGAGTGATATGAATCGCTTTGTTTCTCCTGTGTCTCAGTTCGTACCTCCACTGTCGCTGGGCAGACCTGGAGGAGCTGGAGAAGGACAAGAGAATACACCAGAAGGTCAAGAGGTTTAGGGCCAAGCAACAGCTCAACAACTTCATAACAGAGGTAAGACCGAGGCCTGTCACCATAATTACCTTATCGACTTATTGTACGATATTTGGACATGACCTTGATAATTTTGCTGACCTCAAGATTGCTCATTGTACTTCCATGCATATTTGTTTACATAAGGATATCACCAAAGTCCTAGCCAACATGATGCCAGAATAAACAGTAGCTCTACATGCTCTACATGTCACCACACGTAAGGCTTAAACCAGTTGAGTTATAGTGGTGGTTCAGGGTTAAAAAAAACCCCTCCTGACTGAGAATTTTCAGGTGCCAGAATCCATTTGTCTTACTGGGAAAAGAAAAAGGACACAAATTAAAAACCACATGGGAAATACTCAAAAGGCATCAGCTTTCCACCTCAGTCATACACTGTGAATATGAAATCATCTGGTCTCACCCTAACACACAATGTAAGCCAACCTATTTTAAAACTGCCTCCTAGCTTCTAACAGTAAAACTCTACTTGCTTTCTCTCCAGATGGATGATGAGCCTTTTAACCCGGACTACGTGGAGGTGGACCGTGTCCTGGACGTTTCAGAGAGCACAGATGAAAACGGAGAGGTGCTTTGATCTCTTCCTGTCATCTTTCATGGGTTTGAGCCTCTCCCTCCCCACACACACATTCACCAAACCTCCCTCCTGTTTGTGTGTGTGTATGTGTGTTTCTGTGCAGACGGTGACCTTATATTTGGTGAAATGGTGCAGTCTGCCTTACGAAGACTCCACCTGGGAGCTGAAGGCCGACATCGACCAGTCCAAGATAGAGGAATATGAACGCATCGCAGCACGCACACCCAACACTAAGAGAGTGGTAAGTAGCTGTGTGTGTGTATGTGTGTGCGCGCGTGCGCGCCTGTGAGAGCTTGTTGGGTGCCATACGTCTCCTACCCTCCTCCCAGTAGGCGTATGTGTGTTTGTGTGTGTTGGCCTGTTGCCTGCTCCTTCCTCCTCCAGATTTACAGCTCCCCTAACTGCTCTCCACAGGGCCACGTTCTTGTGGTCTTACACACTCACACACTCACACACATGCACACACGCCCTGCTCTTGTGGCCAGGCCAAACCACTAACAGTGTGTTTAATGCTGAACAGAAGCAGCTGACTGGCTGTGGTCTCTCCCTCATCACTCCTTTCTCTCCCTGTGTCCATCTATTTAACTACTGCTTACTGTTTCTCCTTAAGGGCCATGTTAGAAATGCTCTACAGAGGCAGCATTTAGATTTTTTTTGTATTTATAGTTTTAGCCATGCCAGCAGTGTAGCTGGAGGGATTCTCAGTTGGACTAACAGAGAAACATCTCAATTAGGAGAGGGATGAATCTGTATAACTTTGTCGGTCAATACTTGAACTTATCAACAGTTAAATGCATGACAAGATCCCTTGAAAACTAAACCACAGTCCCATGTTTATCCATATGGTATGTGGAACAACATGTAGCTTTTGGCTCTCTCTTCTGAGCCCTTCTTCCCCTCAAAGGACCTTGCTTACCTTGAATTGCAGTAAACAGTGTCCTTCAATCATGCATCAGTCCTTTTAGCAAAAACAATCAATGGATTATCAAATTAGTTGCTGAATAATTTTCTGTCAATCAACCTATCAATTACTCAACTCTTTAAAGAGCAGTGAAACACAGTTTAAAGGGACAGTTCACCTCAAAATCAAATCCACCTTTTTTCCCCTCTTACCTGTAGTGCTATGCCTTCTCCTCAGTGTAATGGAACTAGATGATGCTCAGCTTGTGGTGCTCAAACTGCCAAAAAAATACATTTTAAAAAAAATCAGCAGCAATGTCCCTTTCCAGGAATTATGACTCAGTTCCTCAAGATAATCCACAGACCTTTTTGTGAGCAGTTTCATGTAGGAACTATTTTTTTTCTACCAATCCAGTCCTGTTCATGGTATCACCACGTAGAAGGAAGCGTGCATCTACTGCTAGCTCACCTTGCACCACTGAAGTAGCTAATGTTACAGCTCAGCCCAGGAGGACGGCACTAATGTTTACATCATGTGGTGTGCAGTGATACAGTTAGTGGATGTAGTTCGGTAGAAAGAAAATAATTCCTACATGAAACTGCTTGAGGAAAAAGACATTGTTGTTGAGTTTTTAAAATGTATTTTCTTGACGCATTGAGCTCCATAAGCCGAGTCCCATCTAGTTCCATTATATAGGAGAGAAGGCAGACATCTCTACGGCCAATATCTCCAACACTCATACCAAAACAATCTAGACTGATAAATAGCACTACGGGTAAGTGGGAAAATATGTATTTTTGATTTTTGGGTGAACTGTCCCTTTAAACCCATAAATAGTCTTTCAACAATCCACATACTTACACCATTGATCTGTTTTTTAAGTGTTGTTTATAACCCCAAATGATCTAATGTGCGTCCAGGATCGGCCTCCTGCAGCCGACTGGAAAAAGCTGGAGGGCTCCAGGGAATACAGGAACGGCAACGCACTCAGGGAATACCAGCTAGAAGGCCTCAACTGGCTAACCTTCAACTGGTACAACTCGTAAGTCACCATTAACTTTATTTTATTAGAATTAGTCCCTAACTGCTACTGCAAGCCTGCACATGTGATAGCACCTCATTTAATAGCCTTAAGTGGACATTAAGTTGCCCTCTAGCATAGTGTGGTTTATGTTTTCCCACTGGTGCCACCCATGCATGAAATGTGCGCTCTGATAGAACCACAAGAGTCTGCAGACAAACATCCTCATTCAGCAGCACAGATAGAAGATTATAGTTTAACTCAATTCTGAGTGAATTTTTCTGTTGTGTTTTCATGTGCCCCAAATCTTACTGTCTGAGGGGGAATACTAATCATGGATTTCTTGGAATATCATGGAAGCGTCAGAGGTGTATTTAAGACCTGGAAAAAAACTGAAGGAATTCCATCAAGTCTTTAAGTATGGCAGATAATTTTCCAGTTTGTCTTACACATGTTTTTTGCATTAGATCACTGGAGTGGAAAGCAGACTACCTCACCCCTTTGGAAAAGCAGCATTAATAAACCAAAGGGAAAGATGGTTTAGGTCATGGATGCACATTGCTTAGTCATGTTAAAGTCATGGAATTTCAAATCAGGGCCACAGTGGGAGGAGTCTGTGGTATCTGCCATGCAGGCTTTGAGATCTTTGCTAGTTGAATGCCTCTGAAGAAGAAAAATAGAATACAGATTCCTACATGTATTCCAGCTGTTTTTAGCCCCCTGTTCACTCTGTCCACATCATTTGTCCTCTACAGACGTAACTGTATCTTGGCTGATGAGATGGGTCTCGGAAAGACCATTCAGTCCATTACATTCCTCTATGAGATGTACATGAAGGGCATTGAGGGGCCATTCCTGGTCATCGCTCCGCTCTCTACCATTCCCAACTGGGAGAGAGAGTTCAGGACCTGGACCGAGCTCAACGTGGTGGTCTATCACGGCAGCCAGGCCAGCCGCAAGACCATCCAGGCATACGAAATGTACTACAGAGACACACAGGTAAGACAAACAAACAAAAAAAAACTTTTTGTTTTACTGGAAGAGAAAAGAGAGGGGATTTAGAAATACACATTTTTTGGCACATGTTACAAGATGCATGTAACAAATGACATGAGATTAGAAGTTGGAAAATTTATTAAAAATTTCATTGTCATTAATTTCTACCACTATGCAGTCTGTGCTGTAAAAATGATTGACAAGAGTAGTTAGATTGTTTGCTCTGTAACCTCATTAATCATAAAATGTTTATTTTCAAATGACAAACAATTTTATAGCCAGAGGTATTAAGACAACCTAGTATACGGCTAGGCCATGTATGTAACATTGAGGGCTTTTAATTTGAAAGGAGACATGGCAACATTCACCCAGTCACAGATTTTGCCTCGCTGTTTAACTTTATGTAAACACATTTTAAAATGAGGAACTGTACCCTTAGACACAGTCACACAGCAGAGGGGACCTGCTTTCTCTGGAGCTGTACACACTGATCATTTAACACAACCCTCCTCTTTTCAGCTCTGGTTGGTGATGTAGGTCTCAGTGTGACTGGTTGAGACTGCACAGCAGTTCCGCCAATAATGATAGTTTGTAAAACGTCTAATGGGCCTAACTGATTAGTTGATCTCTAGTTAGGGTTGTTACTAAGGTGGTAGCACCAGTTCCAGGGTCCTATATCCACTTTCTCCTCACCTGCACCTGCACCTGCTCCGACATTGTAATACATAATGTTCAATAACGTTACTCATGAATTTAAGGCTCGTGTCATACAGACACAGCTGTTGCTCAAACAAAAGGATGAGGGGATCTTCTCTTTCCTCTGTCCAAACCTGCCGTTTGGGCCACGGCTGGCTAGTTAGTTAACTAACCCCACCGTGCTTTTACTGCTGTCACTCATCTGATGATCGCCATATGCTTTTCTACACTGTGTGTGGATGAAGCATTTAATTGTTAAATTTTACTCATGTAGTGGCTAGCTGTTTAGCTAGCAAGCTTGCTAATTCCTGCATGCTTTCATGCCACACTGGTTACAGAAAATGAGGAAAACAGTAATACAGGACTGTCAGCGTCCACTGCTCTGTCACCACCTGTTCATTTCAGAGAGCTACGGCTAATGAAGAAACACCAACACTCAGCAACACGTTCATCACTCACTCCAACCAATGGTGTAACTTACTCTCTCACTCATGTACACACAGCCTTTAGCATTTATAGAGCTGACCTTGCATGCTGTGGTCCAGCCAAACAGGTGACTAAGAACAGTCATAGACATTACATTAGCTTAGTTCTACAGGAGCAGAGCTGTATAGGCTGTCTGGTCTGATTTAGCTTGATCAACAACAGCAGTGATATCAAATTTCTTAAAGGTGTTTGAAGGATTTGCCAACTCATAAATGTCTTATCCAGGATGTCTTAATACATGTCTCTACATAACATAAATGTAATTTGCTGTTATCAAAAGACTCAGGACACTGTTTGGCCATCATTCACATTGTGATGAATCATTGCTGCACCTAGATGGTAGCTCAGCCTACTTTGTACCAACAGCAGCTTGCAAAATGTAATTTAGAAAAAGACTGAAACTAAACAGAACCTGGAGTGTTCTCATTAAAGAAGGATCACTGGTGATGCATCCTTTGACCAGCTCTGAATGAGGAACAACTAGAATGAGGATGATATAGCTGTAGTCTACAGTAGATGGGAGAAATGAGAGGCTGCTGTGTGAGACAGTCAGCAGATCTGAACACCTCTTTGGTCAGGGGAAATCTTGAGCCAGCTGGGGATGGACAGTGCTCCTCTGCCATGTAAGCTCTTTACAGTCCTCTCGCTGTAAGCCATATATACTGTAAGCTCTTATCGTACAATGCTACTAACATCTCTCAGTGCAACCTTTGCCAAGAAGGTAGAAAGAAAATAAGCTGTAGTAGCCGTGTCCTTGCTAATCCAGGCAGAGGTAATCCTCAAGGTTGTAACGGACGACGCGTTCTTTTCTCCTGCACTGCCTGCTTCACTACATACAGAAGAGACATACAACAGCTACTTGGGACACTCCTGGTCTACATGGGTCATTTCTACCATGTCTAAGAGGGCTTATAGTTTGAGGGGGTGTTTTGTTGTGTAATGGACCTGGGTTGAATAAACAGAAAAAGGCACAAAACATGTGGACAGTGTTCTGTAGCACAAGGTTGGTCAGTGCGTTTTACTTTTGGTGTAAAAGTGAAAACAGTTTTCCTCCCAGTGCCACGGTGTGAGATAATAAAGGAGTTACTGACAAAGACATTTCAGATTACTTTTATTGACCTTCATTCTTTTTCTTTATCTTTCTTCCTCAGGGTAAGATAATAAAGGGAGCGTATCGGTTCCACGCGGTGATAACCACCTTTGAGATGATTCTGACTGACTGTCCAGAGCTGCGCAGCGTGCCTTGGCGCTGTGTGGTGATAGACGAAGCCCACCGCCTCAAAAACCGAAACTGCAAACTACTGGAAGGACTCAAAATGATGGACATGGTGAGTGGTGGCCAGGGCAAGAGGAACACAGGAGTTGGGAAGCGGCTGGTGGTCGTTATCAGTATATCACATCATGCTTTTCAGGTCGATCACATGGTCTTACTAATACTACTTAAGCTCAAGGCTTAAGAAAGCATGTTATACATTTTAAAGTGTGTGTTTGTAGTTCTTTGGATGCTGAGATCAGTTGGACGTAAATAAACGTCTTACAGACACGTGAGAGCACTTTGTAGAAGTTAGAGTTGGACAAATTAGCCTAGTACCTCTGTCATGGTAATATGGTCCCTCTCTTCTTCCCTTTGGAGGTTAAAGCAGTGAAGACATCCTGCTTTTTCATTTTAGAAAGTCTAATTTCTTTTTCTTGTCTCTCTTCTCCACCAGGAGCACAAAGTTCTGTTGACGGGAACTCCTCTCCAGAACACTGTGGAGGAGCTCTTCAGCTTACTCAACTTCCTGGAGCCTGAGCGATTCCCGTCTGAACAGACATTTATGACTGAATTTGGAGACCTAAAGACTGAAGAACAGGTAAATAGAGAACTTGAAATCTATGCTGTGGAAAAAAGGAGAGGGGGGTTGTCATCTGTTACAGCTTTTCATAGTTTCCCCACTGAATGAAGTGTTAACATTGCATCTGTGTGTCTCAGGTTCAGAAACTGCAGGGCATTCTGAAACCCATGATGTTAAGAAGACTGAAGGAGGATGTGGAGAAGAACCTGGCCCCTAAGGAGGAGACCATCATCGAGGTAGATGTCTCAAAACACTTACCTCTTCTGCTTTTCAGTTAAGCTGAAGAAAGCTCACTGAAGCCACATCTGCAGTGTCTGTCAGAATTTTTTTTAATTCTGGCCACATTGTTGTGTGAGTGTCGGAAATGGTCATGTTTCAGAAAAGAAAAATGCAATTGAATCAACTTTGTTGTTGCCAGGTGGAGCTGACCAACATACAGAAGAAATACTATCGGGCCATTCTGGAGAAGAATTTCTCATTCCTGTCCAAAGGAGGTGCAGCAGGAGGTGGAGGCGGAGGATCCAGCGTCCCCAACCTCCTCAACACCATGATGGAGCTGAGGAAATGCTGCAACCACCCCTACCTCATTAATGGTATTAATACACATTAAATCAGTGTTGAACTTTGAATCATTTTGCACCAAAGTTTAAAACTCACATGAAATGAAGAAAGGTTAAATTGAAACCTTTTTTAAACATCAGCTTAGTTTCTACTCTGAACCTAGATTATATTCCATTATGTTTTGCTGGAAAACTTTAAACTCCAATTTAGACTGTGATGCAGTATTAACTTCAGCCTTACGCTTGAGGTGGTTTAAATTTTAAAATGGCTCTCTGTTTGAGATGCAATCAGAAAGTTCCTGGAAGAAAGTTACGGAAAAGATTCAACCCAATTGAGTTTTATGATGCTGGATTTCTGTGATTTTACATTAGAACTGTCTGCCAGTTGCTGCCAGGCATTCTCTTTTGTCCTGTGCTTTAATCTTCTATTATTCAGCCATATTGCTCTCAAAGGAAGACATGATGGCTTGGCTTCTCTGCCGAGCCATCATTAGTAATGTTAGGCCAACTGATGCAGTTTACTTACATTGTTAAAGTTGTTCACAAATGTCCTCCCTGCTCCACTTGATGTTCCAAAATCATCGTTTTCTGTTTCCTGATCAATTTAAATTGTTTCCTTTGTCCAGGAGCGGAAGAGAAGATCGCTGAGGAGTTCAGGGACTCCCATGGTGGCAGGGCAGACATGCCGGACATGGCCCTCCAAGCCATGATCCAGGCTGCTGGCAAGCTGGTGCTCATTGACAAGCTGCTGCCCAAACTGAAGGCAGGCGGGCACAGAGTCCTGGTGTTCAGTCAGATGGTCCGCTGTCTGGACATCCTGGAGGACTACCTCATCCAGAAACGGTAAGAATAGAAACAAGTGAACATTTCCTTTAGATGTGCACAGTGTAGAGATGTCCTGATCAAGTTCTTTTGGCCCCGATCCCAGTCCTTTAATAACGGGTACCTGCTGATACGGAGTCCGATCAGATAAATGACGCAGTTGCCCAGTGCACAGTCAATCTACAACCAGATAAGATCAAACTGAATTCATCTCAAAATAAATGTGCTAAAGATGCTTCATATACACAGTACAAGGTGTCTGCTGGTCCTTAAAAAGTCTTGAAATATCTTAAATTCAGTTCAATAAATATTAGGCCTTTAAGGGCATTAATTTGTCTTTAAATTTGATTTTTTAGGCCTTAATTGCCACCAGCATTTGATCTTATGTAATTTATCTTCTTTTTTTTTAATTTCTTTTTGTCAAAATGTCTCATTTCTGATGTTAGAAATCTTTACACCTAATTCTGCCTTTTTACTTTGTGCTTACACTTACCTATCTGCAAAATGTAGATTAACCTAACCCACTGTACAAACCATAACCCAACACAAAACCTGACTCTGCATGGGAGCACATATACTTAACCTTATAATTACCTGTTGTGCTTGAATAAGAAATGGATGATTTGTCCAAAATCAGTGTTAAATTTGGTCAAAACTTACCTTTAAAAGGTTTTAAAGAGCATAGAATATAAGTGTGTGATACCTGTAGACACTCTGCAGTACAAATACATATATACAAGGTAGCAGATGTGCAGTGTGCATTAAATTTAGATCTGATACATTGAAATAACAGCTTGAGCTACCAAATGTGGCACACCTTATTTTTTACAAGCTACCTTATTGAAATAGGGGAGGTCCTGGTTCAAAACTATAAAGTTAATCTTCGTGAATTATTTATATGACATAAATGGAAGTAACAGGGAGAAAGCAGCTCTTCAAATTGCAGTGATGTGATCAGCTAAAGAGAAGATGCATCAGTTGGAACATCTCTATTACAGTGTTGACTTTTCTGAGAATACTCACAACATGATGTTAATGAAAATAATTTCTCCCACTGTGTGACTGTGTGTCCAGATATCCTTATGAACGTATAGACGGCAGAGTTCGAGGCAACCTGCGGCAGGCAGCCATCGACCGGTTCTCCAGACCTGACTCTGACCGTTTTGTCTTCCTGCTGTGTACGAGAGCTGGAGGACTCGGTATCAACCTGACTGCAGCAGACACTTGCATCATCTTTGACTCTGACTGGAACCCTCAAAATGACCTGCAGGTACAAACCACACGATGCTCTGCCTGAGGTTATTTTGTTGTGTAATGATTATAGCATTAGTTCTTATGTGACATTTGATTAGGTACAGCGTGTTGAGGCCCCTGTACTAAAAAGTGTCAGGAGTGTTGTTGAGTCTCTACCAGCTTCAGGGTGGCAAGTTTGGAGTTGAGACTGTTGGCTGGATGTAATGACTCTGCCAGCCACATTTAGCTCTGGTTCACTGGACCATATCATTAGTCCTCTGCTGTAACCTCACATATCCAGCTGAATAGACTCCTGCAGACTGAACAGAAGAGTGAGCAAAATATGTTGTAGAACAATGTTTCTGAATCTGTGACTGCGTCCTCCTCCAGGCCCAGGCCAGGTGCCATCGTATCGGCCAGTCCAAGGCAGTGAAGATCTACCGTCTGATCACTAGGAACAGCTACGAGAGGGAGATGTTCGACAAGGCCAGTCTAAAGCTGGGCCTCGACAAGGCCGTCCTCCAGAGCATGAGCGGACGAGAGAACGCCAACAGCGGGGTGAGACACATCACACACACATTCAATATCTACATTGATGGCTTTGGATTGATTTTTCCTGTAAATAAATCTGCTTAGTGTACTTTGTGTCAGAAGGCTAGTTTATATAGTGGACACACTCACACAATATTTGGGTTTCCATCCAAATAGTGCAAATTTTAACCACGGTTTCTACCAGAAAAGCTGTTTGGACAGGTGATCTTTTGATGGGGCCAGCAGCCAACTTTCTTTTTAAAAGAGACCTGCAACAAAGTTTGTTTTAATTTAGATTTTAACGATGCAGCTAAGTTAAATTTGTTGACTGTTTTCTATAAAAATAGCATTTGGTCTCTTATGCATATTAAGTATGAAACACATTTGGTGTGTATTAATGAGTGATTGAAATAAGAGGGTAAAACAAGATTTTGCATTGGGCCCCTAAAAAGCTGTAACCGGCCCTGCTAGCTGGTGTGTCCACTGGACAAGATGCAGCTATAAAAGGGGTGAGGAGCAGCATGTTGCCAAGGGCAGTTAATGTAATGTTATCAACAGCTCACTCAATGTAAATGCAAATGTCAGCTGCTGACTTGGTACCACAACATTACTGTCAACACCAAACAGTCTAACGTTAGCTAACTGGTGACATTAACAGTATACTAGCAAGCTTACCTCATTGACCTGGGTTGAATTCCTTGTTGCAGCCATCCACTGTTATACAAATATTAGGATTTGGTTCATTTACCTTTTGTTAGTACACTGACTTTTCCACCTTTCCCATGTGTAAAACTTTTGCAGAATCTTGACACATATTTCAAATATGTGGTGTTTCCTCTCAGGTTTTTTTATGCACAAACTGAAAATGTGCGAGAGTGCTCGACGGGCACCCAAACCCACAAATCAGCAAGCATACCTTACAGACACAAAATAAACAAATTGGATAATTCAGCTAAAATATTTCGACTAAGTGTTTGTCTGCTCACAAATATTTGCCATAGAATAAAATGTTTTCGTTTGTGGTCCAGGTCCAGCAGTTGTCCAAGAAGGAGATCGAGGACCTGCTGAGAAAGGGAGCATACGGAGCTCTAATGGACGAGGAAGACGAAGGCTCAAAATTCTGTGAGGAGGACATCGACCAAATCCTCCAGAGACGAACCCACACTATCACTATAGAGTCTGAGGGCAAGGGCTCCACCTTTGCTAAGGTAAAAACTTAACTCAGTCTAAAACACCTTGGCAAAACCTTTTTTTTTTTGTTGTAAAATCTTTTCATTTACTCATACACTCTGTATGTAGCGTTTGTAATGTGTATCTAAATAATCTCTGAACAAGTGTGATCATCCAACATGCCTTCCTCTGTCTGCAGGCCAGTTTTGTTGCAGCAGGTAACCGAACAGACATTTCTCTGGAGGATCCAGACTTCTGGCAGAAATGGGCCAAGAAGGCCGAGCTTGACCTGGACGCCATCAATGGACGGGTACTACACACATGAGCACACACATGTTAAACTGTACATACATACTGTAAACACAAGTACCTTGAATTGAAAACCCACCCACGAACACACACAAATGACATAGCCACAGAGAGAGAGAACGATCAGAGTGTGCTTCTATATACTTTGGTGTGTACAAAGTCTTAAACACACTCACACACACACCCATGCACACATACATGCTTGGTGGTGTCCCCTTATGGAAAGGGGACTAGCAGTGATAATTAGTCAGTGCTATCACTACAAGCAAGGAGGAGGAGGGAGAGGCGGTAAGATCAGGAGAGAAGAAGAGAGAAAGAGAGAGATTAATATTGACAGTTGGGAATCTCCTCTCTTCCTTAATTACCCATGTTTCCCTGCTCTCGTGTGTGTGTTTGAGCGAGAGAGAGTAAGCTGCTTAGCTCCACTTAACAGAGCGCAGATGCCTGGAGGGTACAGAGATATCACTTAGGCTAGTGCTCACACACACACACACACACACACACACACACACACACAGAAATGCAAGCTCACTCACATTCTTACACACCCATTGAGTGCTCTGCTAACAGGCATCTTCATATTCTTGCTCTCCTTCCCTCTCTATATTTGTTCACTTTTTATATTTGTGTATTTGTCCCTCCTGGTTTCTTCTTCTCTCCACTCCCTCACTGCCTCTCTTGTGGAGGGCTCTCCACTGGAACACTTAATCCAGCTCTGCGAGCGTGAATACGGGCCGCTCCCCTGGGATTTCTTATTGTGTGATGTTAAAATGGAAATGACTGCAGCGCTCTGTGATAATTGTGGAGCTAACTACTGCCCTGTTTGTGCATATTAATGGGATTGTGAGGGAAAAAATCTAATTAATTGAACAAAAATGTAATTCATTAGACAACATAATTAATGCCAGTTTGTTTGAGCTGGGCAGAAATTTTTCTCAGCATCAGGAATGAAACACGGGGCCAAATATCCAATTAATCAGGTTTGGTACAGAAGATGCCGTGTATTCACAGGGTTCACACCAGTCATAGAAGTCAGAGTATACAAGAAATGTGCAAATGGGCCACTTCACAGGAGGAAAGCAGAAGGTGCTTAGCATATTGTTGTTGATGGATTTCAGGCCATCTGTAATTGAAACCAGGTTCTTAGTGAATAATAAAAAAAAGAGGGCAAGAATATCTAGGCTATAAAACACAGACTAAACATTTTCATTGGCTTTGTCTCCAGAACACATTGGTGATTGACACACCAAGGGTGAGGAAGCAAACTCGACACTTCAGCAGTGTCAAAGAGGACGAGATGCTGGAGTTCTCTGAGCTGGAGAGTGATGACGACGAACCAAGCAAACCCTCATCCAAACCACGACGACCCCAAGACAAAACTCAAGGCTACCCCCGATCTGAGTGCTTCAGAGTGGAGAAGAACCTGCTGGTCTACGGGTCAGTCACATGTTTATGTTTCATACTCAAAAAAACAGACGGAGAACAATGTCAACCACTGGCTTATTTACAAAAATGACTACAAATGAGGCATGAAATCAGTTTTTGAAGAGCACGTCATTTAGATTCAGACCTTTGTTTTATTTTACAAACAATATGATGTGGTGAAGAGATGAAATGCAATTCGTTTTCAATACATATATGATTGAAAGAAGTAATACATTTACAAATAAAACGAAATCCACCTACCGGCACCTCCAAAGCTCGCTCATTAACTCATTATACTTATTATGTTTAACCTGTACAAAAGCTACAAATGACATGTTATGTGCCAGAGTATTTCTTGGTCGCTATTAGGACTGGCCGATATAACCACTATGTACAATATGTTTTCAAGCAAGATATAAATTTAGACAACAAAGTTTATATCGATATAGGGTCGAGTTGCCTGCATACCACACACCAGTGTGCATCTTTCCTCTCTCACACTCTCTGCACAGCGCCGCCCCACTCACTCATTTACTCACTCAATACTTCTGCAACTGAACATGAAGCCCATTTCATAGAAGATAACGAGATATATAACGTGTATCGCCATTCACCCTGAAAAAAACAGAGATATTAATTTTTGTCCATATTGCCCAGCCCTAGTCGCTGTGATTTCCTGGAGTCTCCACCAGAGTCCTGCATCGTGCTGGATACCCAGGGCATACCTTAGCAAGTGTCTTAATTTTTTTTCTAGGTTCAGTTCTGGTTGAAACAAAGAACATGCAGGTCAGATTGCTTGAGTTGAATGATTAATATATTAAAATAAATGATAGTAATAGTAATTCTTTTTTGTCCCCCCATATTATCTTTGTTTTACAATATCTTGGTCTCACATGTATGTCCCAAAAAGATCACTAAAAGTTTTTGCCTTACCAAATTATTTGAACAGCCCAAGTTTGGATCCTGTGCTGACAGGTCGGGTGGGGTTGTAGAATTAGTTGGTCATTTGTGTGGATGTCAGGGCGGGTGCAGTATTGCACGTTATGGTGCTTGTCAAAAAATCAGACTCGTGTTGCACTCAGGTCTCGTTACCTGGTGGCCTCACCATAACGACAAAACACTTTGTGTTTTAGACAGGTTAAGCAAATGACATAAAGTGCTGATTAGTGAGCTTTGGAGCTGCTGGTAGTTGGACATTGTTAACCTCAAACAGAGCCAGGCTGCTGGAGGTACCGTCATAGTTATAAAAGACGTGTGTGGTACCAGTAGTCATCATAAGAAGCCTGTTTTCCAAAATGATGAAAATAAAGCAAAAGGAATCAAAACCTTTAAACCATTTGCATAGGTACGTCCCCAGAGAGCAGGTAGGATAATAAAAGTACAACATTAAAGGACTACGGTGGAATAAACCCTCACTGAAGGAGACAATTTAACAGAAAAGGAGAAGAGAACCTGGTTTGGTCTTGGATGTGGATTCATGCTGCTGGGTTGAGTTCATACTCAGCTAATGTGTGTGTAAAAGAGCACACGAGTTATTGGATGCAGACCTGCACATAGAGTGATTTAGTAGACAAATGCTTGCAACCAAGGCCATCAACACACAAGTAATCGGAGGCGCCTTTAAACACACCCATGCACACATACACACTTGTGTACAAGAAGCATGCTCGTTCTAGTGCACACAAAGTGACCTTGGAGAGCATGGCACTTGCATACACACTTACTTTCAAAGAGTTCACTAAATTTGACTTTTCAGGCACCTGTTTTTGTCCCTTTCCTCCAAAATCCTGATTTAAAATATATTCTGTCTATCCTAATAAAAGCCTGTAGATGACGCATATAATTGCAATTGAGGATGTAAAGAACAATATTTAATTTGAGTGTCTATGAATGTGTGCATGAGCATCTTAACATAGACCTCCACTAGTACAGTGTAACAGCCTTTAAAGTCACAGATACAAGAACATTACACTGCACACACAGAGGCCAACTGACACACTTACCACAGACACTGATTATTGGGTGAGCCCGTCCATTTTCATGGCTGACTTGGTGTGACTGTGTGTGTGTGTGTGTGTGTGTGTGTGCGTGTGTGTGTGTGTGTGTGTGTGTATAAGAAAGAACAGTGGTGCTAGTGAGATGTCAGCGTTGTTATTGTTACAGTCTAGTCTCGTGGCCCGAGGCTGTAGGACACAAAAACACACTGTCTGACTGGGCCTGTCCTCTCTGCTCACTGCTCTGTTGTCTTTTCCCATCATCCATCTCTCTCTCACTCTCCCTCGCCCTCATCCACCATTTTACCCCGTCTAAAATCATTCCGATTAAGACTGGTTCTCATGGTTCAGTGGAGATCTGGAAGCAGCACTGGAAAATTTTTTAGTTGAGAACAAGAGAGTGTGAGGGATGCTGTCCACTGCATCAGCCTTTAGGGTGGCTTACGCTTTTGAGGCGGTGGTGGAGCATTGGGCTGTGATCCATGAATGCACACAGAGGGAGGCCTGGGTGGAACTAGTTAGGCTAACCATAATGGTTAAGTAGACACACTGGTAAAATGTATAACTTTTGGGTATAGAAATTCAAATTTCACTTCACAGTATCCTTATCTAAGTATAGCGGATGTAACCAGGGTCCTTTTCAGGAATATGCTTATTAATTTAAGCAGCTTTCACCCAATTGATTACAATTGTTAGCTTAAAAAGAATAGAAATGACAGCCTAAGATTTTCAGTGTGTAATAGCATTAAAGATATAATATGTAATTTTTCCACATCAGAATGTCTTTAGACAAGTAGGCCAGTGTTGTATACCGTGTTGAGTTGTGTACTTACATTGTCCTGAATGTTTCTGACCCAAAAAACCTGTCATTTAATTAAGGACTCTTGCGCATGTGTCAGGGTTGTGGGTGTCTGCAAGAGGCTGTCATATATTTACTTTTTATCCGGTTTTAAGCCACATTGTTACAATACATGCTTTAGATTTTGGTTGTTCTTACTATATATTTTAACTGGGCAAAGGATTTTTGAACGTATCTTAAGTTATCAGACAAACAAGCTGAGGAAATGTCAGTGGCAACTTGGCTCTAGCCCATGCCATGCCAAACAGCATCAGAGAAACACTGATTTTTAGAGTGAAACTGCCTTATTCATTGTTTTTACTGATTTCATTCACTTGGTCTGTTTGTTTTGGAGAGGAAGAGATTTCCGTAAATTATTTGGCTCCTTGTAGAAACCTCCTAAACAATGAACACTGAATGAATACTTCTTTGGAGAAACAATGCAATGATGGCGTCACTACTCCTTCTGGGATTGTTTTGATTGAGAGACAGGCAGAAAATTATAAGTTATATGTTTAATTACAAGGTGTCATTATTGTTGGTAGTATAATTTATTTATTATATCATGTGTAATATGTTACGTTATACTTATTGCAAATATCTTATAACAGTTGATATAATTTGGTACAGCACTGACATGAAGTCCCAAAACCAGTGACCTACTAGTGTTATGTTCTCTCTGATTTAAAAACATGGTACTTTTTTTTTCTCTTCAACTTTGCTAGTTGTTTGAATATTTTATTTAATAGGCTGGGTATATCAACAGGCTGACCGGGTTGTCCCTTTGTTTTTTGTCTGTCTCTAGTTGGGGCAGGTGGAGTGACATCCTGGCTCATGGTCGCTTCAAGCGCCCCCTGAAGGAGGCCGATGTAGAGACAATCTGCAGAGCGCTCCTGGCCTACTGCCTGCTTCATTACCGTGGAGACGAAAACATCAAGAGCTTCATATGGGACCTGATTACCCCAAGTGAAGACGGGACTACCAAGACACTGACCAACCATTCTGGTAACACACACACACACACACACCTGATTAAATTAAAAACACTCTACTGCATTAGCACATGTAATCACAAAGCACAACTACAGGGCACTGTAATAACAGAACATGGTAAATCTAAAAATGGCTGAGCTAACTGCTTAATTTATGAGAATCTGTCATATAGTGAACCAGTAAATTAATATCTCTCCCACAATGTTAAAGTGCACATTAGAGTTTCCCCTTGTCAGGCTGATAGGTGGGTGAGAAAGTAGATAATAGTTAGTTGTTGGTTATCAGAGAAATACTGTATCAGGATATTTAGGCATAAGGAGTTGATTATTTAAAGAAAACAATGGCTGTGATACACGGCTGCAGTAAGAATCTTCATCCTGTTGTCTGATTACATTACAGTGTTAGATAACTGAACCCAGCAGTGTTTTGGATTTATTTTGGGAGGGATTCTGTTGGCCATGTTTTGGAACATGTTGTGGAAATTTTTGATCATCTTACAGGTTGTCATTTGCAGATGCCCCTGATCATTGTCTTAGCACCTTCTCATTCTGCCCCCCTCCATCTCTCTCCAGGTCTCTCTACCCCAGTCCCTCGGGGCAGGAAGGGGAAGAAGGGAAAGCCCCCTGCCCCGCCTCCACAGACTCCACGAGCTGATTGGCTGGCCAGCTGCAATCCTGACCACTTACTGCAAGAGGATAGCTACAAGAGACACCTGAAACATCACTGTAACAAGTAGGGCTCTGTCATTCACACACACACACACACACACACACACACACACACTCCACTAGACACCGTGGTAGCTAGCGTATTGATATTGAATATGTAGTTTGCCATTATCAGTTTATAAAATGATTATTAATTAAATAAGTATTCACATAAAGTAAAATGTTCATGGATACCAAACTAATGTGAATTAATGGCGCTGTAGCTTTAAAACCTGGATACAAGTGGCAGGTGCGATGGTTTGATTCTTGCTCCACAACCGTACATACAGCACTACTTAAACCGTGGCACCAGCCTCGCAGTCTTCTTCCACACAGATACACACACACACACACACACACACACACACGCTCGTTTGCTCTGTGGTCAGCTCTCTCTCCTGTTGTCAGGGAGATATGCTTCAATTCCAAGATTTTTTTTCTTCTTGAGGGGGAAGTTTGTTTGTTTGTGTGTGTGTACGTCTGTGTGTATGTGTGTGTCTGGCTGTGTGCCAGGCCAGGTGCTAGGCAGGCAGACCTGTTGGAAGTGGGTGAAAGACGTACACACACACATACACACACTTGGGGGTGATTATGTGGTGCCATCTGCTAGGCTGGAGCACAGCGTTGTGTGGCTAATCAGGCCTGGCACATTGATGGATGAGCTCACACAGCCTGCCAACAAACACACACACAGCCACACACACACACTGCAACTTGTGATGCCATTGATGCACGAACACACACACCGCAGAATGAGTTGCAAGTGACTGTCTTTATACCCTCCCCCCATCTTCACTGCCTCTCCAAACTTTCTGTTCCCTCCCTACCAGCACCGCTCTCTGTCCTTTCAATTCTTTTCCTCTCTGCTCCTCCCACTCATCTCCTTCCCCCCAGCCCCCGCCTCTTCTCCTCTGTCTTCTGCTCCAAACGCCGTTATTGGCATTAAATCCTGGTGACAAATCTGGTGACAAATGTTTACAGTGAAACAGATCTCCCAGATAGCAGTATTTCCAATGTCAGAAGATCAAATCTGAGTCTCATTCTCGAGCCACGACTGAAGTGATTCATTTTACTGGAGGAGATGACTCTCACTAGGAACATCTGTAATTCGTATCCAGAGAGGATGGCCATCTATTTGACAGCAGTGGTAGAAAATGCAGAGATGCAGTAATGAATTGTCGTTTGTGCAACCAGTATGTTCAACAGAAGAAAACCTCAGGACATTTCCATCTGAAGTGTTTGAAATCAAAAATCCAAGATCCTGTTCGCAGTGTGCCGGCAAACTGCTCCTTTCTATTCTTAACAGCATGTCCTCCAACAGAATTAGGTCTCCCTCTGGTAATGAAATATCTGATATCAGAGGCAATATGAGGGACTTTTACAAATAAGTTGAAAAATATATTTTGCTGTATTCTTGTATTTACAAAAATATTACATTAAGGAATTAGATCGTCAGAATTACGGGAGAGGAACTTTCCTGGGGCAGTTTTATCTTTAGAGCCATAGCAATTAGTCAGTTTATATGCTAGTCAGTCAACAGAAAATAATTCTGCAACAATATATTTAATTGATAAATATTTTCAAGCAAAACATTCTCTGGTCCTAGATTATCAAAATAAATGCTTATGTGTTGTTTTTCTGTTTTATATCAATGTGAACTTTAGAGCTGCAACCACTAATTGTTTGGGAAACACTGCTCCACATTTATCACCATTTTCTGACATCTTATAGACCCAGCAACTGATCGATTAATCTTCAATCAAAATATTGTTAGCCCCACTATCTTTGGGTTTGAACTGTTTGGTTAGTCATATCAAACCCAGTGGGCTCTGGGAAATTTTGAAAGGCACCTTCCAATGTTTTTTTGACGTTTTATAGGGGACATTTTTAAAGGATTACAAAAAAAAAAATTTTGTTTAATTAAATTCACTCGTGATGAAAATAACTTAGTCGTAGCCCAGCTAATCTTCTGTGTAGAGTCAGACCAGACAGCTCTCCTCAAGAATGGTTTTTACCAAGTTTGCTTTGTTTTGTAGGGTGTTGCTGAGGGTGAGGATGCTGTATTATCTGCGCCAAGAAGTCATAGGTGACCAGGCCGAACGCATCCTGGAAGGAGCTGAATCCAGGTTAGTAAACCTCTCTGTGTCTTCATTTTAGTGTCTCTGTAACCACATCTTCTTTCAAGCGGCAACCACCGGGGCTAGAAAATGAAGCTGAAGCAGAAGTGCAAAAAACTGCAGTTCTTTGAACGATCAGTTGATGCTCATTCCAGTAGCCAGTCAGTCCTCCTAGACTCCTGTGTTTAAATGCCTCAACTTTACAGCAGAATTAAACATGTTTAATGGCCTGTTACAAAAAATGATTTTAGTCTCTAATCGCTAAGTTCAACATTCATGACAATTGTATGGGGGTGAATTTTTAAATGTTAGTAAGGCTTAAAGTTGTGCATAATTAAGGGAGGGCCTCTTTGAGTAAGAGGTGGGTGCTGTTTGTTGACAAGTCACCCAAAAGGACTTGTTCAGTGATTGGTTGGACAAAAAGACCCTCTTAGGAGTCAGATGTTGAGTTTTTTGTAATCATGGTTTTGGGCTTGTTTTTTGCTACCTAAAATTAGCATTAGCATTATCACAGTTAACCATAGTTGTAAATGCATTGTGCTAACCAGGCTAGCAGGTAGCTTTAGAGTTAGATCCATCCTCTTGTCCAAATATGGTCACTTCTGGCTCCAACAATCCAAGATGGTCACAGCCAAAATGCTAAACTTAAGGCTTCAATACAGGAGTCTACAAACCAATGGGTGTCTGGACACCCTGTCTGTGACAGGGTGTCCAGACTTCTTTGAATGATGTGGAGATACCGGTGGGCCAGCTGCTTCCTGCAATATAAGGGTTATTTAAAAAAAAAAAAAAATCTGTACAAATTCTGAGACAAACACAACTGTTTCATCTTTCACTTTTTACTGTTCATAAAGGGGTGGCGGTCCTTGACATCTATTTAACGCTACTTTGCTGTGGCCATGTCTGCTAGCTAGCAGGAAATGTCTGCTGTGAGATAACCAATCCTTTGCTTGTCTGTCGTCTGTTTATGAAAATACATTAGTTCCGCCTGTGTAGTTCCTATTTGTTGTGTGTCTAAAAACCGAAAGATAGTCCTGCCAGCATGAGGTGAACGGAAAAAATGCAATGTGACCTTGCTTGATTAATCAATATTGTGTGGTGGGCCACACATAGCATTTTCTGAAAAATAAGCTAAGGGGCTTTTAAAATCAGTCTGAAGCCCATGATCGGCCCTTGGGCCAGACTTCGGACATGCCTGGTCTATGACTCTCCCACACTATAGAGGACTGACATTTTTTTCTTTGCTTCCTCAGTGTTTTTGTTACTGAGCCTTTTCCTTTTCAAGCAAACTATTCAGTTCCTGTTCTGTTTATAACAAATTAATCTGGCAGAGCCACACTTCCTCTCACAGACATCTGGAGATCTTAAAACAAGACCAAGCTTTCTTGTTTGTGATCTGTTTTATTGCTAACTTAACTGAGTCAGTGTGTCTGCATGGACAGGAGAAGTGGCTGCCTCTGGCTTTGTGAGTCTTACTCATCCAACACTTTCTAATAAGAATTTGTCCAAACCTTCTTTAAGTGTCCATAAATTTGGCAACATTTATTCCAAACCCAAAAAGGACATCCATCCTGGGCAGCAGAGTAATTTACAGCATTCTAGGTGTTCACAGTGAATGGAAAGGCTTCCATGTATTGGATGCATCATGAAAGTGAGTTGAGAGATGGTTATTTATATGAATGTGTGATGAATTATTAGTGGAGTGTATTTCTGTCTGTTCTAGTGGCCTCTTTGGCAGAGTTCTTTCTATTCTGACAGATACACCACAGTTACTTTATCTGGGGAAAATGAGCTTGTTATCGCAGTTTTGACCCATTTGGAGTATTGTGTGTTGGGTTTTTTCACATCTTAACTAGCTTTTACTTATCATTTGGCACAAGGCCTTACAGTGCAAGGTTGTTGATGTGAAGGTTAACTCTACTGTTTTCTTCATCTCCTTCTGACAACTCCTTCACTGCTTGCTCCATCTTTTTCTCTCTCTCGCTACACCTTTCTTGCCATCTGTCCATCTCTTCCTCGTCTCTGCAGTCCACTTTAGTCTCTCATCATCTCCCATCCCCCCTCTCATCACCCTTTCACCCAGATGTGATTGCATTTATAATGTGGAGCACGTGCACTTCATGTTGATCTCTCCCGCTCCCTCCCCCCTCCCTCTCAATGGCTACTGTGACAGACCTGGTGTGTGTGTGTGTGTGTGTCAGCGCATGCCAGACGTGAGCATACGGGGTGCCATCGTGCCAACATATGCCAGGGGGATTTAGCATGCCAGTCTTGGCGCGCACGCGTATGTGTGTGTGTTGCCAAGGCCGGGCATGCTGCTGTTTGCAGAGATAAGGGACTGTTTCCCCGGTTTCTTCTCTCCTCCTGTCACCCTCTGTCTTTCTGCTTCCATTGTGTATTGTACCCTTTCTCTCCATAACTAGCTGGAAACACCATTTTCTACCTTCTTCTTTCCATAATGGAGGAATCTTTTTTATTTTTTTTATTTTATTTTGGTGCTGCAACATACAACCCACCCTGCAGAAACCTTGCTCATTATAGCTGTTCTCAGTTTGTCATTTACATGCATGAAGAATTCTGTTGTTGACCAGATAACTGGTTTTGGTTGTAATTTAAAAGAAATTGTTGAGAGCAACACCTCAGAGTCTAAGTTTAGGTAGAATGTTGGTGGCACCAGTATATTGCTCTCAAGTAACTGTCAGTTAAAATGAAACAACTTGATAAAATTAAAGTAAATAAATGAGACCATGGGGGAGATGATTGTGAACATGTTAGTGTTACTCTTGTGTTCCTAAATTTCAGGCTGGGATGGAAACAGAATGTCAGAATGTATAAATAGGTACACTTAAAGGAGCACTCCACTGATTTAACATTCCAAACATAACATTGTTGACACAGGATGGACAGTTTATAGAGAGGTGTTGTGTTTTTCCATATTTTGAAGGATATTCATATTGAAGTGGCCAGTGATTCAAATAATGAGGTAAAAGTAATCCCTGTGATCAAACACCTCAGGCTTCCTACCGCCGTGAACCATCCGTTTCCAACATTTTACCTACTTCTGGCTACAGTATGACATCATAGTGTGCAGGATTTCTTTATATCTTTATATCTGCTCTAGGCATGATACTGCAAGTGTTTAAAGTGTGTAGTTTAGACTGCTACATGTGGCGACATGCCACAGAGAAACAAGTAAATTTGGTTGCTGATGTAGATTTCGTCTTCCTTGTTTTGGATCATATTCCTGATGGAGCATGTCAGGTTGTGTTTAAAAGCTGTTTTCTGTGATTTTCCACGGTAAAAAGTGCTGCTATCCTCTGTCCCAGTTATTCCCCGGCTGCAATGACGGTGCAGAGATGCCGAGATATGGAAGACCTGGAAGCACTGACAAATCAAAGTAGACTGGGCTTTTTCGTGGGGGGGGACTTAAAGAGACGGGTGCTAAACAGAGCCTTCTCAAACAGAGGGTGAATTCACTATATGAGGGAAACCATTAAAGCACATAAACATGTTCGAGTTGAAACCTTACATACAAGTATGTAACTCAAAATGAGCATAATAGGTCCCCTTAGAAAAGGATCATAATCAATGCTGCAGAACCAGAAATACTGTCTGTCTTCTGTTATCTACTTATAATTATGCCTCATATTTTGGTGTAGTGATCACATTTTATTTGTAAGATGGAGACACTGTGAATATTGAAGGTGCAGCTCATAAGACCAAAACACAACTTACAGCTGAATAACTCTTTACATTAACAGTCAGAGGTTCTGAATGCAACAATCAGGACATCAATGTAGCAGCAAACCACTATTTCTTATGTAAAGACATAGTGGCATCCTGAGCAGAGAATGAAGTCACGTGTGTGTTGTCATATGAGTTTCTCTCTGGTTTGTTGTGGTAAGCTGGTCCGGTTGTGCTAGCATGTTGGTGCATGTATCACCCACTCTCTAGTTCCCCCCTGGTTACCACTGTTAGCTCTGTCAGCACTGTTATTGTTTAGCACTGTTTATAGAGTTAGCTCTGTTAGCTGCTAGCCACTGGCTTAGCAACCTCCATGTTTAAAAGTCATATGCTCTAAATTTTTCATATTTTGGATATTAGTTTTTATCTCTGCTCAGCAGCTGACAGCTTTTACAATCTGATTACAACACGAATGGCTCATAATCTAATTTCTGCCCTTCCTTTTGTTCTTATCTCCGCTCAGCACTGAAATACAAGTCTGATGCCCAAATTGAACACACACAGTTTAGTTTAATTACCAGTGATATGATATGTTTATTTCTTTCACAGTGAGCTCGATATTTGGATCCCCCAGCCGTTCCATGCCGAGGTCCCAGCTGACTGGTGGGACAGTGAGGCCGACAAATCCCTACTCATTGGCGTCTTCAAACACGGTAAGAAACCCACACCGGCATCCTCACCCGCCTCCCGTACATACAGATCCACATCTTCCAACACGGCAGCCATAACGCACATACACGGTGAATACAAAATGAACATCACACACCCACAGATAACATGTCAGCACCTTCAGACACACTCCAGCGGCTTCCAACCCAGTAAGCATCACGCAAGCACACACACACACACACACACACACACACACACATCATATTCAAACCGGGTGAGAGCACACATACAAACACATCCCACCCACTTCTGCTGCCACTGGTTGATTGGTGTTGCTATGGTGATAGCGGTACGCAGCTGGCAGGCTCAGTGTGCTATCGGGAGTGTGATTGATGGCTGGTTTTACCGCGAGCTGCAGTTGTGTGTTTGTGTGTGTGTGTGTGTGTGTGTTTCCACTGTGCAGTTTGTTACAGGTGTTAATGTTACAAATAAGAAAATTAACAAAAGCAACTTTCAAGGTTAAAATAACAAAATCTGTTCTCTCCGTTAACTGGTAACCGGGTTATTTGCATTGTCATTTGGAGAAGTTGCGTGAATCTCCAAGTGAGCCACCTTTTGGTGGTGACTGAATGTGACTCCCAGTGACAGACCGATGAGGCCGAGTGTCGTGTCTGTGCGCTGCGGATGGAGACCCTCATTCATATTAATTTGGCATAATTGTCATAATTTTTCCATCATTGCCACCCTCTATGATTCAATTAGGACACACACACACACACACATACACACACACAAGAATACAGGAATACAAAAGGGCTCACCCATAGTTAATCATAATCCTCATTCACTAGGGAGGCCCTTGGGTGGGGGGGGGGGGACTAACACACACATCCACACACAGTGAGCTTTGTATGCAGACACACACAGGCACACAAAACAATGCATCACATATACACAGACACACACAGAAAAGTGATGGCCTGTAAAGGCCCCGATGATTAACGTTTGGCTGCGGGCACAGAAGTGTGTGTGAGTGTGAGTGAGTGAGTGAGTGAGTGAGTGAGTGAGTGAGTGAGTGAGTGAGTGAGTGAGTGAGAGAGAGAGAGAGAGAGAGAGAGAGAGAGAGAGAGAGAGAGAGAGAGAGAGAGAGAGAGAGAGAGAGAGAGAGAGAGAGAGAATGCGTCACATCTCTCCTAATTGAAATGTGATGGAGAGAGAGAAGGAAGGAGGGATGATGGAAAGGTTGAAGGAGAGCGTGGCAGTGTGGTTCTGTCATGGTGGTCGTCCTCGCTCCTCTTCTCCTTCCTCCTGTCCTCTCCACTCTCATTTCTTCCTTCTGTCCTTTTTTCCCCTCATCTCACCTTCTCCTCTGCATTTTCTTCTCATTCCTCCCATTCCCCCACCCACCCACTCTCTCTCTCTCTCTCTCTCTCTCTCTCTCTCTCTCTCTCTCTCTCTCTCTCTCTCTCTTCTTCACTGTGTGTCTCAGTAGGATCTGCACATTCTAATCTGTTCTGCTTGAATGCCCCTAACGGACAAACACACACACAGGCACCGTTTCTCACACCCACTAGCTCACTTTCACAGACGCCATGACACGCACTTTTCCCCTTTTCATTCTCTCCCCCTCTCTATCTCTCTCTCTTTCTCTCTCTGACACAAATGAGCACCTGCAGGCTCACTTGGATAAGCACACACACAAACAGAACGGAGGCAAGTGTACATGCACAGATACACACGCACGAGCTGTCTGTCTTGTCAGCAGCTGGCTCCTGGGGTCTGCCCTTCTGCTGCTGTTTTTGTCTACTCCTTCATTTAATATTGGATGCTGTGTGTGCGCGTGTGCATGTGTTAAAAAGGAGTGTGTGTTGGACTGTGTAGCATCATGTCTGTCTAGGAGTGAGCTAGAAAGCACAACTTTTTTCCCACCTTTCTTTCTAAGAGTTTGTCTAGCTGTGCGTTTGTTGACCAATAACTTTTAAGTCTTTCTGAAACTACATCGACTCCTTCCTGATTAAAGTCCACTTTGTAGCCTCTGCATTTCCAGAGATGGATTTCAAGCCTCTGTATTTTTTCTCTAACTCTCTTCAGGCTATGAGAAGTACAACTCGATGCGAGCTGACCCCGCCCTGTGTTTCTTGGAGAGGGTGGGCATGCCGGACGCCAAGGCTATCGCCGCTGAGCAGAGGGGCACCGACATGATGGCAGATGGCGCCGAGGGGTAAGAGAGCAGGCTTCACTCCCCCTTCCCTTTAGTATTATTTACTCTGTTTTTGAGTCTTCTATCTCTGTCTGTGATATCACATTTTAATCCCTTTTTCCAGTCTCTTTCCCTTTCATTGTTCACTTCCTACTCCTTTGGTGAGCTTTAACACAGCTCAGAATATGTAAAAGGGACAGTTCACCAAAAATCACCAAAATCAAAATATTTATATTTACTACTCACCTGTAGTGCTATTTATCAGTCTAAATAGTTTTGGTTGCGGAGTGTTGGAGATATTGGCTGTAGAGATGTCTGCCTTCTCTCCAGTATATAGGAACAAGAATGGGACTCTGCTTGTGATGCTCAAAGCACCGTAAAAATACATTTGAACAACTCAACAGCAATGTCTCTCTAGAAATCATGACCCAGTTACTTAAGATCATCCACCGACTTTGTTGTGAGCAGTTTCATGTAGAAACTATTTTTTCTTCCAAACGACACATTTCAACCATATTATTGCACAGAAGGAAGTGTGCATCTACTCATAGACGAAAGGCACGTTCTCATGACAGATGTAAACATTAATGGGGTCCTCCTCGGGTGAGCTGTAACGTTAGCTCAGTGGTGCTAGGTGAGCGAGAAGTAGACGAGAAAATGTGCATGCAGGCAGATATTCAGCTGAGCTGTTCTGTCAGGAGATGCAGTGACTTAAAACAAGGGTGAGTAAGGAAAAATAATAATGTTACATATAATTTGTTAAGCTTTGAGGAGAGGGCGTCTTCTAGCTGATAGGCTAATTTAATACGAATTAATACTATTGTGAAAGAATTAATATAATATTGTATGGTGATGAAACAAGTGGTTTACACCCTTATCCATTATATTGAAGAGAAGGCAGACATCTCTACGGCCAGTAGCTCTAACTCTCAGCAACTCACACCAAAACAATGTGGACTAATGAATAGCACTACAGGTAAGAGATAAACTACATTGTTTTGATTTTGGGGTGAAATGATTTTGATCTAAAACAAAAACGCAAATTGCCAAATAATCCAGTATCTCCAAACATGTAACTGAGAACAGATGTAGGCCTACATGTTTCTGCATCTGATGTACCTTTTCTGTTTGTTTAAACTTAAAATTGGTTGTCTTTACTTCCTCTGAAACATGCTTATTATAAGTGATTGTATTTCCCCAAAAACCTTGATGTTGATTGAAAATTCCTTGAGTTAAATGGGAGCCATACTTTGTTGTGTTGTTTTTTCCACCTTCTTTTTAATATTTTCCTTTCCCCTTTGCTGTGTTGTTAGTTCTCCAGATATTAAAACTGAAAATGATCAATCAGTGAAATTTAACTCACTGTTTTTCCATGAAATTACAATCTTGAATTCCTTGCCTTTTCCCCAACCTCTACAGTGAGGATGAGGATCCAGAGTACAAGCCACTGCGAATGCCTTTTAAAGATGACATGGATGACTTCACCAACTCACCACTGGATGACAAAGATGACACTGTGGAAGGTGAAGCCGAAGGTACACTTAATATTCACTTAAAATTCACCCACAGAGGGAGAGGGAAAATGGTGTTCTCAAAGCAGAATAATTTAATAATGTAAGCTTTTTATGGGCAAAAGATGAGAAGGTGACCATGCAGTCTTCTTTACACAACATCCACAACAATAGTCCTGTACAACCCTAAGCAAAATCTTACCAGCCCATTTTAAATCAGTTTGTTTTGACAAAAACTGTTGACCATAATAAAATGGAAAACTCTGAAGTAAAATAAGATGACATAACTGTTGGTTTTGAATGCCTTAGTGAAGTATTTCATGTAGAAATCACTGTGTTGGTGACTGCTATAGGCTTTTCAGTGAGAAATCTACAGGATTTTTGCCATATGAGCACATGAACATGTTAAACATTCAAACTTCAACTTCTTCAAATGTAGAACAAGTGATGTAATGGCCACTCTGCTACTCTCTCTGTCTTCTCACCTCTCATATAGCGAAATCAGGTGAAAACGGTCAAAGTGCTGCTGTGGGCGGAGCTTCAGGCTCCAATGAGCGACTGTATTGGCCAGCAGCCTCGGCTTTGACTGCCCGTCTGCGTCGCCTCATCACGGCCTACCAGCGCTCCAACCGCAGGGAGCAGCTCCGCCAGGAGGCCCTCAACCGGCCCGACGGACGCAGACGGCGACGCAGAGAGTTCCTGCCTGCCATCGGCATGGTTACCGATACAGGAGGAGGAGGGGCGACTTACATCCAAGATGGAGCAGGGGTGTTCATGACAGAAGGAAGCCCGTATCTGGCTAAAGGAGGTGCTTACTTTGCCAAAGGTGGGCAGTTCATGCCAGAGGCGTCACCAGTGATGACTGCCAGCTCCCTGATGACTGATGGAGCCATGTACTACAAGGAGAGAAGACAAAGGTAGTGTTACATTCAGTGTCACAGAGTTACAAGTTTTCTTTAACTCTTGTGTATGGATACATATTGATGTAAAACAGCTTTTAAATATACCAGAATCATATGTTAGTTTTTGTAATGGAGAATATATTTTCAATAACTCATTAATTTTTGTCCTGTTAGATGGACTCGTCGTGAGGAGGCTGATTTCTACCGTGTAGTGTCCACCTTTGGAGTTGTCTTTGACACCCAACGTCAGAAATTTGACTGGGCACAGTTCAGGGCCTTTGCCCGACTGGACAAGAAAACAGATGAGAGCTTGGAGAAATATTACTATTCATTCATTGCCATGTGTAAACGGGTCTGTAGGATGCAGGTCAAGACTGAAACAGGTAGGAAGAAACATAAATTGTGTGGGGTTAAGGTGCCTTTTCATTGTTATGTATTGTGTAACTTAAGTGTCAGAGTTTGTTTGCGAGTACTGGGGGAAAGAACAGTCTAATATGGTATTTCTTGATTTTCTTATTAAAAAGGTCTGTCCTTTATCTCATCAGAACTCCCAGACCCAACCCTGATCATTGACCCCATCACAGAGGAGCGTGCCTCTCGCACCCTGTACCGCATTGAGCTGCTCCGCCGCATTCGAGAGCAGGTCCTCCCCCACCCACTGCTCTCTGAGCGCCTCAAGCTTTGTCAGCCCTCCCCAGACCTCCCGGAGTGGTGGGAGTGTGGCCGCCACGACCGGGATCTCCTCCTGGGGGCCTCAAAGCACGGCGTAAGCCGCACAGATTATCACATTTTAAACGACCCTACCTTGGCCTTTCTTGATGCCCACCAGCGCTTTACAAGCCAGCGAGGGGCCGGTGTCAGCATTGGACTTCAAGGAGAGATCACCAAAGCGGGGATGGGTGCAGTGGAAAGCACCCCTGCACCCCTCCTCACTTCTGCAGAGCTGGCAAGCGCCGCAGCTGCTGCCAAAAATGCAGTTAAAGAGGAGGAGGGAGAAGGGAAGGAGGTGAAGATGGAGGTGGAAATGGAAACGGAGAAAGGAGATGCCAGCAACATTCCATGTACCAAGACTGAAACTCCTGATGAACAGAAGGAAAATGAGGGAGAGGTTGGAGAAGGGAAAGAGGAAATCAATGCTTCACCGAGAAAGGAGGTGAAGAAAGAGGAAGAGGAGGCCCAGCCAAAAGTAGAAAAAGAGGAGCAGGAGGAGCAGAAAGTGGAGCAGAGTGGAGAAGAAGAGACGAATTCCAAGCCAGGAGATGACCAAGACAAAGACTTAACAGAAGAGAAGAAGAATGTTGACTCTCTCAGGGAGCGGATGGAGAAGACCACTGCGCTCACGGAACATCCTGACTCCTCTCCTAAAGCACAACTGGACCACAAGGCTGCAGAGCAGGAAGATGGAGAGGAGAGGGAGAACCCAGAGGCTCTTAAATCTCCAAAGTCCGCTGACACAGAGAAAAGCCCAGAGGAGGAAGAGGAAGAGAGGATGGATGAAGATGACAAATCAGAGAAATCCTCCCAGGCTGAAGGTAAGTGAAAAGTTTATTGCATTGGAGGTGGTCAGAGTCATTGATCTCAGTGAGCACAATGTTTAGACTTTTAGGTTTGGGTAATCAGAGAGACGATGACGTGAAGTTCTAAATGCAGCTCTTACACAACATTGATGTCTCACATGTCTAACTTTAACTGTACTCTGGTTTATTATAATCCTCCTGTTTATTTGCCCTGGTTGTCAGCTCCCGTCATTGCTGACACCACACTCGGTCACAGGCCTATTTCTGGTCTTTCCCCTCGTGACTTGGCAGTGTTTTAATAAGTTCCAGGGGCAAGAGAATAAAATGAATTCGGATCCCTTGATAACGATTTGGAAACCCTTTTTAATTAAGAGCGACAACGTGACTTTCCCTCCCTCCACAGCGAGTGCTGCGTCAGAGCAGAAGAACTTTGATGAGGAGAGTATCGCGTCTCTGAGCACGTCGGCTCAAAACGAAACCAGAGACGGGTTCTGCCCCGATGACCTGCCGGAAACGTCTGCACTGCAGGCCTTACAGGACCGCACCTACTCCTTCTCATTCTGGCCTAAGGTGAGTCTCAGTTAGCAGTCAGACCAATAAAAGCCATGCGCTAATAAAAGCTGAGTACTAATCATGCAGTTATCATTCAGTAATTTCAGTTACTTCCCTTTAGTTAGCTCTTAATCGCCTGTCAATAAAACTCAGCAATTCTGTGTATTTCAAATTAAATCACAGTGTTAACGATTTGTGAATTAATTAGTGTAACAGTTTTTCTAACAGTCATTAAAGAGAAAGGCCTGATTTTTTTAAAGTGGGATTGTATGAGGTATTTATCCATAGTCAGTGTAGTGCATACAGTAGATGTCTGTCAGCATGCCTCCAGTTTGGAGAGGCAGGCAGGAGAACCGCCACAGAAGCTAAGCGATGTACTGCTGTGGAGGGGGCAGGCAGCAAAGCATTAATTTGCCCCACAAGAAATATCATTTTAAGTGTATGCTATACTGAGGATATTTTCACAGCTCTACCTTGCTGCAGACAGCCCTTTCCAACTGGGGAGCCATTGACAGCTTCAGTTCCTCATCTATGCTCTGGTAAAAGCCACCACTGACAAAAACAGTAATTTTAGCGTGCTAGACAGCTGCTGGTCTGCAGCCTCCTCAAACAGTTAATTTGTCTTGTCGTGTGATTATGGTAAAACCAAACTAACCCTTTTAAACTCCAAAGTCAGACAATAACTGAAAATAACTGATTAAGGAAGGCAGCAGTAGACCAGCAGCTCCTGTGTTAGGCGATGTTAAATTGCTGTTTTTCTCAGTGGAATCTGGTTTTCAAGAGAACAAAAAGACATATAGACTGAAAATTTAAAACTCAGATTTATCCATTATGAAAACAAACGTACTACCCTATATTCAGTGTCTCCAGAAAGAGAGAGAGAAATGATTGAACCATTTGGAGGCTGTTTATTTGGAACATCTGTGCAGGAAGTTAAGTTTCATCAACGGCTGCATAACAGCATTTGAAAAAGGCCAAAGTAGACTCCACTGGAATTAGTTGTTGAATAAAAACAATGTTTTAAAAGAGAAAGTCAGAGCAGCAGAATGAGTATTATATGACTCTGGTGTTGTACTAATGGTATTATTGCTGTGGAAATGTATCCATCAACATGGCTGCTTCTTGATCAAATATACTTCTAAAAACAGGGAAAATTTGGAATGATGGTATGTCTCTAATACAGGCCTATAAGTCTGTAACTGTTTGAGAATGGACTACACTTTCTAGAATAGTCCGTCATCACCTCTCTCCATTCTCTACCCCCCTCAGGATCGAGTGATGATCAACCGGATGGATAACATCTGCGAGGCCATCCTAAAGGGCAAGTGGCCTGTCAACAGACGCCACATCTTTGACTTCCCCAGCAACCTGTTGCCAGGGCATGGCTCCACGGTAACCGCGGCGTCTGTAGCCACTGTGACCGAGAGCCCGCTGCAGAGGCGGAGTCTAGCTGAGCTGACAATGGCCGGCATTCATACACCTTACAGTGGGAGTGAGGATAAAACACTATCACCCCAGCTTCATGTGAGTGTTTGTGCACACACACACACACACACTCACACTCAGATATTTGATGTTTGATGTCAATTTTTCAACTTAGTTTTTCATCCATCTCAAAATGCAGCCAGTTTTAAGCGTGAGATAGTTTTAGCATTTCAGGCTAATGGCAATTATATTTGTTTATATTAAACCCTAGAATCAGCCTGTTAGCGCTGTGTGTTAATGTCATCTGTGGTAACTATTGCTGAAGTACCAGTAACAACCATATGACAAGCTCCCCTTGGTAAGCTTCTGCTGTTAGGCTGACCCAGGTGTAACTGTTTACCTGATGCTGCAGGAGGACGCTCTGAGCCTGTCAGTGCCTCGCCAGAGGAGAAGGAGGAGGAGGAAGATCGAGATTGAGGCAGAGAGGGCAGCCAAGAGACGTAACCTGATGGAGATGGTCGCTCAGCTGAGAGAGAGCCACTCTGCTGCAGAGTCCCAAAGCCAGGCTATAGACCTCACCAAGGTGCTCACACAAACTCACACACAGTCCAATTAGTTCCTTATTATGATTCTTAATTAGGAACTGCTTAACCAAACTACCAAAAACTTAACGTCATAGTAGTTCTTACTGAGAAACAGAGTCATGTGTTTTTACTAAAAGTGATTTGAATTGTTGTTCAGGGGATACACCATCACCACAAGGCCTCTCCCTCATTGGCCGGCTTCCCTAGCGCCCTGGTGACAAGCCCCTCCCTCAAAGCGCAGATGGAGTTGCTGCAGCAAGCCCCGCCCTCAGGACACAGAGCCAATGGCTCGCTGGAGGCCGACCTGCCCATCATGAGGAGGAGGCGGGGCCGCAGGAAAAATGTGGAAGGCCTGGAGCTGTTGTTCATGAGCAACAAGAGAGCAGGAGGGGTATGGAGTGTTTGTGTCTTTTAATAGGCAGTAAAGTTGCCAGCATTGCAACACAAGACAAGACAGTATGACTGTCTTACTAAATATGTCTTTCCTTCTCCCCCACTTTATGTGTCCCTTCTGAACTTTCAGGATGATGCTGATGGGACAAAGGCTTCAGGTGTGGAGGGGGTTCAGGATGCTGCCCGTGCCCACAGATCCCTCACCGTCCCAGAGCAGAACTCTAGTGCCAGATCTCTTGCTTCTGGCAATCTGGAGGAGGAAGAGGCAGCAGTTTCTAACAAGGAGCTGGGAGAGTGGCTGAGGCAGCACCCAACATACACCATGGACATGGCTGGATTCACACCAGTACGTCATCCTCTTTTATAAATATATTTGAATATGTTTTCTTCCTCTTCACCTTAAGTCCTTTGTTAGTGTGAACCATTAAAGCCTAAGCATGATTATATCTTCAAGGACTGGTCCATCTGCATTTTTTCTGGGTTTTTAGAATAAGAAACACCTACTCAGCCATTAGCAAAAAGCGGTGATGTAGGTTAGAGTGGGAATCGCTGACAATAATAATAACAGAAAGGTTTTTGAAGTTGGGTTGTAGAAGTATTTATCCATAGTCAATGTAATATTTTCCCTGCCTTACATTGCTGTCAGACAGCCCTTTCCAACAGGGAACCAAAGCCGTTATATCGCTCTCTTCAAAGCCAGACTCCTTTGACAAAAACAGCAGCAGGTCTACTGCTGTCTAACTCATTTAGTTTGTGTTATTGTGTGACTTTCTGGTCCAAACAAGCATGGCATCCACAGCAGTACATCTGTGTAGGTTGGGGGGTCAAGAGGAATTCAGGAAGTCAGTTTGGAAGATCAATAACACACAGTTCTCAAAGAAGGCTTGCCTCAATCACAAAGAGGCTCATTTGACCAGTTAGGGAATTAATATGTAGTACCATCATCATGCAGAAACCTACGTCAGGTCACATGGCACGTTTTTAGAAGGGCTTGGAAAAATAACAATTTTATGCTAAAATATATGTACATCAAATTTAAATGTGTTTATTTGAATATATTATGAACACTACTGAGAAGCTGCATAATGATATAAAAACCTCAAAAAATTAGTAAATAATGGACCCGTACCTTAACGAAGTTTTCTCCTGTTTATTCTTGCTGCCTTCTTTTTCAGTGGTCTTTTTTCTAAACCACAAATAATTCACACTTTCCTTTCTGTTTTTGTTTCCCTTCAACAGAAGAGCGAGGATTTACTGCTGGCTCAGTTTTCTAAGCCCAAACAGAAGCGCCATCGCTGTCGAAACCCCAATAAGATCGACATCAACACCCTGACTGGGGAAGAGAGAGTGCCTGTGGTCAACAGACGCAATGGACGCAAGGTAAGTCGACCTGAAGCTGAAGCATATCTGGATTCTCCATTTAAAACAGCTGGAAGTAAAAACTGTGCAGTAGTTCATATCCAAGGACAAGCGTCCTGCAAAGTTAGTGTCTGCGTGTTAAAACTGCGTGTCTCTACATGAATTGATTTTCCATAATAAATTAATTCCATCTTCCTCTTCCTCAGATGGGCGGGGCCATGGCTCCACCAATGAAGGAGCTTCCCAGATGGTTACTTGAGAACCCAGAGTATTCTATTGCCCCTGACTGGACAGATATCGTCAAACAGTCTGTTAGTAACCAAGAACAAACCTACTGTTTTCATTACATGTGTCTTTAGAAATTGTGGGTTTCAAGTGAAACTAGTTGCATCATTGTGTTCCTTTGTGAAACTGAAGTTGTTTTCTGACCTAAAACCCTCCTCCACACAGGGTTTCCTCCCTGAAGCCATGTTTGACCGCCTTCTGACTGGCCCTGTAGTCAGGGAGGAGGGCGTCCGTCGTCGGGGGCGACGACCTAAGTCTGAGATCGCCAAGGCAGCTGCCGCCGCCCAGGCAGCAGCAGCAGCCCAGGCTGCCCAGGCATCACTGGCCACGGCTGCTTCATCTGCAGGTACAAGCTGCTGCTAAAGCAACTACTTTATCACGCATGCAAATCCACATGTACCAACCAAAAAGCTAATAATACAATGGCCAAGCGCCACAGAGGAGAAAATACTGAATTTGTCAAAAAAGAAGCCTATTAAGTATGTATGATTGTTTAAAATTTATATCATGTACATAATACAATCACATAAGAAGTTCCTAAAAAAAAAAAAAAAAAAAATCAAGAATAATGAAAATAATTCCTGCAGTTTTGTGTTCACTATTTGGGTTAATTGTACAGTTTATCAGTTGCTCTGTACTGATATTGTTTTGCATTGAATACAATGTGAAATATTTACAAAATACCTCCCTTACTGACGGGTTGTCAGTTTATCAGTGATAGTGAAGTGGTCTCTTAAGGAACTACTCGTTAAGCTGGGATCCGTTCAACTTCATAGCAGGTAGTGTTTGTGATTTAAGGGTTACCGAGCTTCATTTAACCCTGCCTGTGTGTGTGTGTGTGTGTGTGTGTGTGTGTGTGTGTGTGTGTGTGTGTGTGTGTGCGCGTGTGTGTCTGCAGGAGGAATCAACCCTCTGCTGTTGAACAGTCTGTTTGGAGGAATGGACCTGTCGTCCCTCCAGAGCCTCCAGTCTCTTCAGTTGGCCGCTGGTCTGATGGCCTTCCCTCACCCCACCGACCCCAAACAGGCCGCTGCCAGTGCTGCCGCTGCCTCCATGCTGCCCCTCATGCTGCCCGGCATGGGAGGCCTGCCCAACATGGCCGCTGCCCTCCCCAACATGTTCAGCCTAGGCGGGCTGTTTGGTGGTAACCTGGCAACGGCTGCAGCCGCCGCCGCTGCCGCATCAAACTCCATCGCTGCCACTTCACAGAACACCAACGGAACAGCAGAGGGAGAGGGAGGGGAGAGCGATGAGACAGCAACGACGAAGAGAAAGAGAGATAGCGAGGAGAAAGAGGAGGGAGACGACTACGAAGAGGTGGGAGACGATGACGAGGATGAGGCTGATGGTAATGAGGAAGGAGCAAAGAAGAAGGAGAAAGAGGGTGAGGGAGCAGCAGAGAAAATGGAGAAATCTGTCAGTGATGTCACCGTAGCTCCTCATGTCCCAGCTGCTGATTCGACGGCTGAGGCATCCATCAACGGCGATGCCGCAGCCCTGTTAGCTGCAGCTGGCATGTCAGCCAATTCCCTGGCGTTCAACCCCTTCCTCCTCTCCACCATGGCCCCTGGCCTCCTATACCCCTCCATGTTCCTACCTCCAGGCCTAGCGGGGCTCAGCCTGCCCGGCTTCCCCACCGCCTCCACCCTGGCCGAGCTGCAGAACGCCATGGCCGGAGCTCTGGGGAGCAACGCCGTGACCACAAACCCTCCGAGAGACGAGGAGGAGAAGAAGGGGGGGCCGAAAGCTACAGGAGAGGAGGAGGAGGTGAAGGCAGGAGGAGAGAGGGACTTGGCTGAGGACAAGGAGGAGGGAGCAGAGGAGGAGGAGACAAGAGGCGAGGATTCAGCCCTGGAGGATGGAGGGGTGGGAGAAGAGGAGGAGGAGGAGGTGGCGGCATCTCCACAGAAGGACAAGAGTGACTGAAATGAAACACAAAACTGACTGGCCTTGGACATTACCTCACCTCTGACCTCCCCCTCGCCACGTTTACACGCCTCCACCACAGACATCCAAACTATTATGAATCCTGTTTTTTCCCCCTTTTACATTGTTGTTGATGATTTCTCTCACTCTTTGTTATTTTTTGGCCAGGTATATTTACTATGCGTCAGAGAGAACGAGGTGTGTGTGTGTGTGTTAAGTTAAATCTCTCTGATCGACAGTGTAGTCAGGGAAACTCCTCACAGCCACTCGCTCAGAGCTCGGCTCCTCTTCAAAGACTCTTCCTTTCTATCTGGACGGCCTGTGTGCACTGTGAACGGTGCACCCACACTTTTCTCTCCCACAATCCTTCAAACAGGACTTCACAAGGTTCCAGTAGTACTATTAATATTATTATTATTGCTGCTTTCAGCTCTCAAATCTTTATTTTTTATTTTTGCTTCCCTCTCCGCCTGGACTGTTTGTTGTAGCAGCATTTTTCTGACATCAGTTCTCAAATATACAGCATTACAGCTAACCCAGCTGTCTGTCTGACAAAGCTGCTGCTGCTGCATAAGGAATTGTGGGTAATGAGTTGATTGAGCTGTTCTGTTTCAGAGCAGATTTTTAGTTCTCACATATCAGACCAGGTAGACTCTGAGGAGGGAAACGAAACCAGACTGGCCTAAAACTCAGTCTCACACACTGACTACCACAACACACATATTCCGACACATACTTGATCATTAGCTGCACACACATGCCGCTACACACACACTAACCCCCTAAAGCCTCTCTGTCATGTGACTGTTTCTGGGAGGACTCCTCCCCGCAGCTGTTTTCCTTTGAGTGTATGTGTGTGTGTGTGTGCTTGTGTGCGTGCACACTGAACCAATACTGTTAACCCAGTCCCACACTGTTTGAATACCAGTCTTGAGTCTTTCCACTGCCACATCTGAATCCTGTCTCTCTCTCTCTCCAAGGCGGCTGGTTTTTGCTCAGGAGTGGCAGGCGGGCTGGGTCTGCTACCAATCAGGCCTTTTGATTGGTCCGCTCCATGCAGCCAAAACCAGCCGTCCCAGTTTGGAGGTTTCTGTGAATGGATTTGGAGCGGTGGCCCACACAGGGATGTGATGTTTCAGGTTTATTCTTTAAAGGGGGCACATGAGATGGATGATTTTCCCGGTCGCTGCCACATTAAAATCCTTTTGTTTTGTTTTGTTTTTTAATTTGTATTTTTTTCCTTCATATCCCGGTAGTTTCAGACCAAGTGCTGCTTCCTAGTGACCTTCTCTTAAAAAGACTGTTTCTCTAGTCACACACACTGACACCAGGCCTGGCCAAAACAGGACTGAGACGCATTTTCAACGGAGTTGGAAATTCACAAGTTTCTATATGAAGTTCAACTCTGGTCGCTGAGTAAGTTTTAAATACTTGAAGAGGCAGGTGGTGCTTGATTTGTTTCCATCTCTGAGGCCAGTTCAAGTATTTGAGATAAATCAAGCGCTGCAAGTGGTTCAAATATTTGAAAGTACATTCAAACACACACTGTGGCCAGGTCATATTAACATTTGCTATCACAGCCAGCCCAGCAGACGCAGAGAGAGCCAACAGGGACTGAGGGGAGAGATCAGTTTTTGCTGTTTGGAAGACACCTTCCCCTTCGACTTCCTCGTTCTCCTCTCTAATGCTGAGACAGCAATAACCAAGGCAGCTTTTGAATGTTCCAACATCACTCTCCCAACACACACACACACACACACACACACACACACTCACACACACACTCACACACACACACTATATGAATAACCACAAGTGTCGTATGAATAGAAAAACAAAACTAAAACTGTAAATGATGACAAATAAGTACTGCAATCAATTTTGTCTCACTCTGTTCCTGTTGATGCACTGGTGTTAAAGAGTTAAAATAATCAGGTACCTTTATTACTTAGCTACTTTTCTTGAAAATGGACTTTTTGTTACTTTTAGCCAGCAAGCTGAAGAGCATTACCTCAAAATTCTTATCTAGCCTTGAAGTTTACAGACATACCATGTAAATGTTTTTTTTTTCTTCCTCTTTTTTTGGTGTTTGTCTTTTTGGTTTTTTTTTTTTGTTTTTTTGGAGACATCATGTATGATGAATTGTAGCTATGATGCTTTTAATAAAAGTGAATCATGATATTCGCCTAGGAAACCAAACCTCCGCTTGGATCTCATTATTTGCTTCACTCGTCTTCACATGTGTTTGTAGGAAAATGTTCTGATGACACTTTGTGTTTCATTTGATTCCAGGATGAGGTCACATTCAAGCACTTTTTTTTTTTCAACCAGCTCAACTAAAACCACAGCTCACTGATAATTCTTACTGTCTATGAACACACTGGGGTTTTGTGTGTGTGCAGTAGATGCAGTCCCACTGAGCAGGCTGGTTTGTTCGATTCCACACAGGGACTACTGGGACCTTGATCACCTCTCCAGGGAATTCTATCAACTTCCACCTTGCTTCACTGTTGTTACTTTAAATGGTCTTTAGTCTACTGGAGTAAAATCATGAGAAAATTAATGAACCGGGAAAATAATCTTATTACTCAAGGTCCACTCCAAAGCAACTTAAGCAAATTTGGCTGTTGAAGATGGAGAAGTGGTTAAATCTCTGAAAAAAAAGAGGACTTGGAGATAAAGGTATCGTAGAGTTTAACAAAGTCAAGTTTACGTTCAGTGTTTCTTACAAACATTGAGATTTTTTGAAAGAATCTGAAACTTACCTTTTAGCCTACATTAAGTTGTTTTTTCATCATCCTTGCCTTTGCTGCCAAAGTCTTCTAATGTCTTAAAGATCCAGTTTATAAGATATGGCATCTAGCGATGAGGATGAGACTTCTCCGAGTTAGGATTCCTTCAGTGTTCATTGTTCAGGAGGTTTTTACCAGGAGCTGAATTATTGGCAAAGGTCTCTTTTTCTCTGAAACAAACTGACCAGGTGACTTAAAACAGTAAAAACACTGAATAAAATAATTTCAAGTTACAAATCAGAGTTTCTGGTATGCTGCTTAGCACATCACAGACGGGCCACTGCTAATGTGTGCTCACCTATTTTCTCTGATAACTGAATGTGTCTCCTCCTCCCAAAACAGCCGCACCCAGTGATTTAAACTGATAACACTGAAGAAATATGACCCTCTTTAGAGCCAGTGCTTGGTTTGTCTGTTCTGGGCTTCTGTAGAAATATGGTGGTGCAACATGGTGATCTCCATAGACGAGGATATGCTACCTATGTAGATATAACCACCTTATTCTAGGGTAACAAAAACACAATGATTCTTATTTTCAGGTGATTACACACTAAAGAAAACATCCTTATTATATTCCATTTCTGACAATATATTTCCCTAGATCCTACACACTGGATTTTTAAAACATATTTACTTATTAAAGGCCTTAAAGCATATTTAATTGTGTTAAGTTCTGAATGGATGGATCACTGTGAGAACATTTTCATATATTGAGTGTAAATTCATGCTTGTATGTAACAGGAGTCTTAAAGGCCTGGTAGCAGCCCCTAGAGGCCTCAGTGGTCATTACGTGTAACTGGACCGCAGCAGTGAGAACAGACTGGCGTGAATAAAGCAAAGGTTTTGATTAGAGATGTAGATGTTGCAGTCATAAAACAGTATACAGTATGTGTCAGCATTACAGAGGAAAACAGAGAGCTGAACTTACATTTCAGGTCAAATTGAGGTGAAATAAGAGAACAGGAAATTGCCAGGCCGGGCCTTGTATATGTGTGTGTGTGTGTGTGTGTATGTGTGTGCGTGCACTCCAGCCAGCCATCAGAAATGGCCTTTCTCCCACTGGAGCTGCTGACAAAACACAAACTGACAGCCAGACCCCACTGTCTGTGTGTGTGTGTGTGTGTGTGTGTGTGTGAGAGAGAGAGACAAAGACAGAGACAGAGAGACACAGAGAGAGAGAGAGAGAGGGAGAGAGAGACCGGATTGAACATTGTGTGATTTTGGCTGTTCTTTTCTTGTACCATGACACTACTAGCTTAAACTCATGTAAGTTGCATTCAAAGGCATGGTGGGATGTCTGTAAACATAGGCCTACAGTAGATATAAACAGTGTGTTTGTATCTATGTAGGAGCTCACAAGTAATTGTCAATCAGTCTATGAAAGACTGCTTTATATTTTCAGTATAATTGCAGTAACATCCGTTGAACCATCAGGAATTAAAAAAAAACACTCCTGATAATGAGGGAAAAAAAGTTGAAGATTCACTAGTCAACACAGACTGTGCCCACTTGGTGATTGACAAGAGACACTGCATATTCTGGCTTTGGTGCAGGAAGCAGAGGATGCCTGCCTCCACAGTTTGTCATAGGTTGGTTCAGGTCATGTGGTCACCCTTTCACTTTGCTCCCACCTGAAATTGTTGTCATGTCACTATGCCAGTGATGCTTTGAGTTAAATGCTAATGTCAGCATGCTAACATGCTCACAATGACATGCTAATGTACTGATGTTAAACAGGTATACTGTTTACTGTGTTCACATCTTAGGTGAGCATTTGCTTATTGAGGTGAATGTCATCAGTTTGCAGAAAGCTTTTCATAAACAAAAGTATTGGACGGATTCATATTTTTCTCTGATCATGGGACAAGAGGAAAAAGCCCGGGAACAGCTAAGTCCTTAGGATTTATTATCTGGGAATGATGACTATGTGTACAAAATTTTTGTACCAATTCATCCAGTACATGTTATGATATTTTTCAGGATAAGACATGCTGGTGGTGCTAGAGGAAAAGCCATGAGATCACTAAAAATCATTAACATACACACTCTGGGAGCCCTCAATGTTGTTTCATAGTAATCCATCCTATAGTTAAGATATTGTCCATCAGGGGCGTAATTTAAGGAGGGGACCCAGGGGACGTGTACCCTGCACAAGGCAGTATTACACCCCTCCACTTTTTAAAGTCCAGGAAAGGTATGGAAGTTGGAACAGTGTTTTTATGTGATAAATTGTAGATTATGGGATTGAGAATAACTAAAAGTAATAATTTAAAAAAATTGTATAAAACCTTTAAAAGTGGTGACAGCAGTGGGGCTAACGCATTACAAAAGTAACTTGTAACAGTAATATATTACTTTTTAGCAGTAACATACAGGATTTCAGGTAATATTATTACATTTACAATATCACGTAACATGTTACCACCCAAAAAAAAAAAACTGTTTATCGTTTTCATTTTTCATTTAGCCACACTGATTCACACTGCACCACTTCCGCCAGTGCACCACCGGAAAAAAATATCCCCCAAAGGTTGTTGTGTCTTGTCATTTTATTCATTATGCTACCTTATAGTAGTGCCAGTGATCATGTGCATTATCATGTCCAGTATGTTTCCAATCATATACTTACACTGTATGTAAGTACTTACAGTACTTACAAATGAAGGCAGCAAGTAATGTGTAATACATTACATTTTGAGAGTAACTTGCCCAACACTGTGTAACAGTATCTATTACAGTGGAGTTTAATGAGGCTAAAGTGAAATTTTCGCTGTATCTCTAAAAGTATAGAGGAGATAAAAACAATTATTTTGCATTGCCTACTTTGTTACATATTAACATGGAAAAATGCACTTTACTCCTCGCTTGATACATTTTACTTAATTGTGCCACTTTTATTGTTTTACTGGAAAGTTTGTTAATCAGTGTGATGGCCCTAATGATGCCAGCATTCCATTTAAAATGACCATAAGTAAAATCTACTTTCTTTCAAGAGGGAGTGAAATTTTTCTTTTAAATTTTCTGTCAATGATAGCCTTGTATTTAAAAGCATCCGGGCTCTTGTTTTATAATAAGTACAAATTTTATATTTATATTGCTTTGAGGTGTAGGACAGATGTCAGGGCAGATGTTGTTGTTGTTTTTTTTCTGTACTTTTTTACTTATGGGGTGAATGAATATATAATGATCAATTTAATCAATTTTGGCTGTGTAAAATATTTTTGTTACAAACATCCCTTTCATGAGGTGGTCATACCAAAATGATGGAAAAAAAGGTAATGTTTTGTTGTACTAGCTCGCTGCACCCTTCACCTGTCAAATCAAAACTCCACCTGTGATGTCTGTTGTCATTTCCCTCTGTGGAGTCATGCTACTAACAGCGCTAAAAAGGGGCCACTTCTTCTTTTCTCCACAAACTGGAGACTGTTACTTGTTGCACACTATCCACTATTCACCTGCTGTGAAAATTAATATAAATCATTGAAAAAACAGTAACACCAAAGATATGAGAACATGACTTGAAGTTTATAGCTTACAAGAGTGGTACTACATTAATATCAAAACCAAAATTTCTCTGAGTCTCAAAGAAGCTGCTGCTTTTCATCTGTCCGTGTTGCCTGTTAGCACTTTCTGCTGTAAAACAGTTCACAAGAGGTTGTTTCTGAAATGAAATCTCACACCAAATTCAACTAATTTGAATGGTTTTATTGAGTTGTTGACCCAAAGCAAAGCAACGTCAAGGTGGTACTGTAGAATGAGTAACCTATCCTTTAAGGTATCACACAGATTCATAGCTACATTTCTTCTTTGGTAGAGTAAAAAATATAGTGTAGAGAAAGTTTATTTCTAAAATGCTCTTAGTCATCTGGAGGATTGAGAACATGCTGTATTTTGTTCTTAGTTTGGGTTGTTAGCGTTCTAGCTTGCTAATTGGCGATGTGGCTATGATAGATCATTTTTGGTGAAGTTTTGTTTAAAACCTATTAGGCAACATTCACTTTTGTTGTCAGTCACCTTACAAAAGTGTATACTGCCTTCCCCAAATGAAAAACATGACCTAACAAGTTTTACTTGGCGGTAACAATACCAGCAATATCATAATTAAAATGTAGCCCAGTGGCATCTGATGTAAACTCCAGTGTAAAGGCTGCCAGTCTTCTCAAGTGTTGGTACACCCTGTCCCGTCCAGGCATTGATTGTCTCAGTGTTAATAGCATAATTAGGTGATCACACTAAACTACCACACCTTTGAAAAGCAATAGGCAACACGTACGGAATGGAAGTCAATAGAATGTCCTCACATGAATAGTAACGCATATATATGTGTGTGAGCGAGGGTGTGTTTACTCTAGCAGAAAGTAGAGAGAGGTGGAGTGTGTGTGTGTGACAGACGTCTGGCCTAATCGTGTTGCTGGAGGAAGTGGGACGTGAAATCCACCAGCCGCCCCATACCACACGCACACACACACACACACACACACACACACACACACACTGAACCACCGACTCAGCATGTAGTCTTGTCTTCTACCCCCATTTCTCCTTCCAGGAATTTAGAAAAAAAACTGTCTCATTTAAAAGATTTCTGGTGGTGTGTTGAAGGTCCTTGGAAAAATGTAGAAATTACAAGATCAGATATTCCACAAAAATACAAGTTCAGTGATACAAGTTATACACTGTACATTATTATAAATGTCATTTTACATAAGATATCTGAAACTGAGGTGAATTAATTTGATTAATTTCAAATAACATAATATAGTTGTTTTCAAGTTGGAATTCAGTTAGTCAAAAGCCACTGCAAGACAATGTTTCCTGAATTTACACTCATGATTGTTGCTGATATTGTTTAAAAAATTATCTTAATATGCAGAGCAAGTGAGCAAACTCCATGTTAAACAGTGATATATTGGGACAAAGCCTGCCTTTGTTTCTGAAGGCTCTTCAGTCAGAAGCAGCTCTGCTGGCATCGTGGCTCTGTCTGCATCTATATCACTGCTGCACGTCTTGCCAGGCTGTGTTCTGCCAGCTAACATGTAATGAATTTGCCCCGATTAGTGAATATCCAGGCTTATTGTCCAACATACTGAACATCATGCTGATGATAATCCAGATCTCCAAATCTAGATACCAAATCAGAAAAATCCACATTGAAGGGCACTTCATCATCTTTACACTGATTTTACACTGAACTCCTAAAGCTAATCAATCTAGCCAGCATTTCTCATTATGCTATTAGCTGCACAATGGGAAATGTGGGAGCCAGTGTTTGAAGCTTCATATTAAAGAACTCTGTACAAGACACAATGCTGCTGAACTAGCTGACTAACCAGCCTCTTTGTAGTTATATGAATGAGATCTTTAAGAAAGCAATCATCTGTCAGTCACTGACTGATAAATAATTCTCTGTGGATAGGATTATACAGCAGTGGCGCCCCCAGAAATGTTTTGTCAGTTTGGTCAGATGGGGCTGAAACTCTTGGGGTGGCACACCAAAACTAAAAACCACAACCGAATTTCAGGAATTCTTCTATGCTGTCAAAGTGTACACGCTGACTTCAAATGTCAATATGGAGAGGTAAAGAACCACATACACACATACTTTGGTTTCCTATTACACAGTTGATATTACTATGTATCTGATGTGCATAGACTAATACTGATACTAGTGCAGGTCACAATCTGAGTTTTACAACAATCCATTCATTGCTCTTTAAATAGGCTGGTTGTCCTTTCCTTAAAAAGTTAATTATACACAGCTTCCATTTGAAAGAATACAGTGATTGTAAGGAACAAAACACTTCTATGGAAAAAAAAACTTTATCAAAACTTTTAGGTACCTATAGAACCCATTTTCATTCAGATATCTTGAGGTGAGAGTTCAAGAGACCCCTTGTTAAAATCGCCATGCCAGTTGTTCCCTCGCCAAAATTTAGCCTTAATTTGAGTGTTATTTAGCCCCCTTCCTTACCATGAATGGTACCAATGGATGCCTTAGGTTGTCTAGTTTTACAAGATACCATTACCTTTGCGCTAGCTTAAAAAAATTGTGTGTGCCACAGGCTCTTAAAAACAGTAACGTTGGCCTTCAATTACAGAATTTTGCATGCCGCTTGTTGTCATACAAAGTATACAAAACTGTCACTAAATTCTGAAAGTGTCAAGCAACCAGTTCATGGTGTAGTGATCATTTTGGGAACTTGGTAGGTTTGGATACCCCTTGCATGACTAGCCACTAGCTTTACATTTGAAGCCAGTTTCAGTCAGACTGACATAGCTTTATAAATGGACAAAAAGTTGAGTGGCCCTGAACAGTAAAAACTGCTGAGACATTCACAGCGGAATGTTTGTGAGGCATACATGAAGCGGAAGCAGGGCCAGAGAGGTGACCAGGGGTGGCAGAGGCCCTCCCTGAAATATGATTGGCCCCCATCATTGTACCCTACTCTACCAGAGTAAGAAGCTGGTAGTTGGCTCATCAGTCGCTCGCCACCAGACAATCAGAGATCTCCGCCTTCTGATAGTCTGGGGACACTCCTTTCTAAAGTGTGTTTAACACATAGGAGAAAACGGCCAGCAACAAAGCAACGCCTCTTGCATTTTTTAAAAGGACACGCCCTCCCGGAAATGTGCGCTCCCCCTTTTCTCGTCCGCAAGGAAACAAACACAGAGAGAGCTTGAAAATGGATGCCGAGAGATTTAACTCGGTTTCATCAAACGTGTGCTCAGTCCACAAGATTGTGGAAATGAAGGACTTACAGCGACTTTGTTTAAAACTTTTAACGCAGTCGGACTATGTTTACAAGCACAAGAGTTCAGCGAGCCACCGAAGGACCGCCCTGCAGATTTACTATTGGTTCTGCAACGTAGGGAGTTTTTTTAAACTCTGAAATTGTATCCCCCCATCTAAACACAAAATCAGGGAGAAAGACATCAGTGTTTAGTTAAACAAAGCGTCTAAAGACTGACTTGTGAGTCTAGCTCAGGGGTAGGCAACCTGTGGCTCCGGAGCCACATGTGGCTCTTTAGCCCCTGTCCAGTGGCTCCTTGAGCCTTTGAGAAAAGAATTCTATGGAAATTCATTCTATGAATCCAAATGTTGCTGAACCTTGATAGCAATGGCTGGTTAGCTATGGATGCCAAATCTGAAAAAGTAAATTGAATAAAATAGAGAATGTAGTAGTGCGTGGACAAATTTGTTTGCTCTCACTGCCAGCTCTGCAAAATTTAAGTACCAGATAATTATTAATAGTGCCCTGCACAGTGGCCACCTTGTGGTAAGACATATTAACAAATGCTTATTTAGACCATAAGTATAAGCTAATTTAGACTTAATAGGCTATTTACCTTGATATAATGGCTCTTTTAATGACAAAGGTTGCAGATCCCTGGTCTAGCTCATCAGTATCATGGATAGATTGCTGAAAAAGCCTACTGGGCACAGGCGCAGTAGTCTCTCTGTAGTCATTTCACATCTCTTTGTGATTCGTTGATGCAAAATCTCATTCAGTCTGGGTGTAGGACTGGTGGGGAGCCTTTTACATGTTTGTATCCAGAGGCTCGTTGTTTCGTAAGGTATCAATAGATATAGGCTACTTGGAGTTATAAATACTGACTATTAATTGATTTAATGTTTAAGTCATTCTTTAATTAATGTGAATAAACAATGTAATGACTGATAATGCACAGTTTATAGAAGCAGGGCGTTAAACTTAAAGCAACACATCTTTAGTCATTTTACAAATGTTTAACACTTTAGGAATTTTAGTAAGGTGTGCTTTGTTCAATTCTTGCTTTGTTCAAGAGCTCAGTGAATCATGTGTATGCAGGTAACAGGCAGTGGAGCTCCTAGATTCTGGGGGGCCCAGGCAAAGAAGGTCATGAAGGCCCTGACAGTTGTGCTAAAGGTTACACCTAATGTTGTATGTATGACAGTTACAGGTAGCTAGCTGACTGTCCTAACAGAAGATGCTCAACTTACGGAGGTTTTGGGGCAGTGGTGGTGCACTTTATAGTGCCTTTATGGGAGGTTTAAGGGGATTTATAGTTGTGCCAATAATAGCGGCCATCAAGGGCCCCTGAGGACTCAAATACAAGTAAATTAAGATGGGACCTGAAAATGAACCCTGTGGAGCACATGAGCAGTGGGTATATGAATTCCATATTATAATAAAAGAAGAAGTTTTGTTTGGTCCAACCAATAAAACCAAAGCAATGCCTCAGACCCAACCTGAGCAATCAGCAACTGAGCGGTGAGGTGTATGCCACAGGAAATTTCTAAAATAAGTGACTGGAATTTAAACAAAACAGTTGAGCCAACACTTCCTATCACACTTGCGAAAGCAATGACACTTTGGAAATAGGCTTGGTATTATTGGAGATTATGGCATCAGTGCTGTCTGAGGATTAAACTGCTTTAACTTTTTTTAAAAGTTATCCTTTGATGTTAGAAAATAATAAGTTGAAGACAAAACCCTGGAGTTTAAAAAGCCTTAGTTTTTCACTCTTGACGTGCATGCTGGTTAGCTTGTGTAAACGGTTTGTTTTTGGCCAAATAAATAAATAAATAAAAACATGTAGAATAAAGTGATATTCATGAAATATCACAATTTTAAGCCATTTCTAGCTATGATAAATGGTGTAATTTTGGTGATTCTAAAAGAAAACCTGTCTTCCAAACCTGCTCTGGCATGTTTTTTCCAAAAATTGTCAGTGGAATAAATAAAAAAAATACAACCATTTGAAGATGAATGCCCCTCCCCTAAGCCAAATAAAAAACATAAGTCTGCAGTGCTTACAAAAATATTGGACATGCCTCTGCCTTTTTGCCCCACCCCCTCCCCTCTCATAATCAGCGAACAGTCCCTAAGTTAAATAAGCCTCAATCTGCCATATAATGGAAGCTCTGTAAGACTCCCTCTTCTCCTCACCCTTTCATCTCTGTTACTCTTCCATGTGTGTGTGTGTGTGTGTGTGTGTGTGTGTGTGTGTGTGCTCTCGTGTCCAGATGAATCTCTCTCCACTCGGCTGGATGTGTCACTTCCTGCTCTCTGCGGTTGTCATGGAGAGGCCAGGGCTCCAGCGATAAAGAGCCATCTGCCGTCAGCATGACCACCTACAGCCCGGCCGCCGTCACGGCAACTGTGATTGATAGCCCCCAGAGAGTGACAGAGAGAGAGAGAGAGAGAGAGAGACTGTGATAAAAAGAGAGGAGAGAGAAATGAGGAAGGCATGGAGGAGGAGAAGAAGAGAGGAGGAAGACAGAGAGTTTGAAGAAGGAGAGGAGAATAAAGGAGGGAGGAGGTGAGAGAAAGACAGACAGGTCCAGATGTCCTCCTGTTTGCTCTGGGGTTTTAAGTCTCTCTCTCTCTCTCTCTGTTTCCAAGGGAGACAAATGGTAAAAACATGACATTGAGAGTCAGTGCATCAATTGCCCGTTCACTCTCTCTCTTTCTCTCTCTCTGTGTCTCTCTCTCTCTCTCTCTCTCACACACACACACACACACTCAGAGAGGGAGAACATAATGGCATTCATTGAGCCTCACTTCCTCCTCCAGCTGAGGGGAGGATGTATGTTTCTGCCATAATGAGAGTTTGGAAGGACAAATAAACTCTTTCTCGCTGATTATAGATGTTTTTGGATTTGCTGTAGCTCAAGTTCAGATTTGACACAATGTGAAGGAAAAAATGTTTAGGGTTGTGTTTTGTGTCAGGAACAATCATCAAAGTCACAGCTGGTTGATGAGAGGTGGGAGGCTGAACCAAAGCAAGAGCTGTGTTGTTGCAGTTCCTGCTGGTCATCACTAGAGGTGGATGAAGTAATAAAGGGAAAGGACATTTTTTAAATGTTGTTACCTACATTTTTCAATTAATTAGTTCTACAAGTGCCGTGCCTTGCTGGTTAATGTTAACATTAAGTTACACATTTCACTGCACAATATGAATGTTACACAACTTTCTTCATCAGTATGTTGGATGTTAATTGACTTTTGTATCAAGTTCATTAATACTGTGCTGACATTCATGACATAAAAGGGAACAAACATTTAAAAAAAATCAGAAAATACTACAACTACAACCCTGCATTAATATACAATGTAGTATAGTATACTGGAGATCATTTATAATAAACCGGATACAATACAAAACCTTTAATGTTTCTAAAATGTGGACTTTAGCTTTGTTTATGATTTTTTCATCCTCTGGAGAAATTAATTTGTTGTTTAAAATGGTGTCTTATTACATGTAGTACCAATCCAGGAAGTATTGTGATGGTGGATAGATGACATACGTGTCGGACACCAGAGATCAGGTTTGTTATTGAAACAGCAGCCTCGTTCTTGGCCTCCAATTTGATCCACTTCATGAGTTTTCTGTCCTGAGTCCCCCTGAACTGAGAAATTCCAGTAACAGACTGGTAAGATGAGCAGCCAAACCAGTCAGCAGTGGAAACAGCTGAGTGCTTTCCTGGAAACAACCAGCTGCAGTATTACCACAGTTTTACTGTGGCGACCTTCAGCTCTCTGAAGTGACTCATGACAATTTTAGCTGTATTATCTCATAATTCATTTCACATTAAAGCTTAAGCTTCATGCTGTTGCAACGTCGCTCTTTTGCAATTGAGCATATATACATACATGTATATATGTAAACTGTATATAACTATAACTGTTTCTATATGTGTATCTTGAACAAATAAATTTGATTAATTTGTAATTTATTTTTGAAGCTGATTTCATTTCATTCCATTCAGTTCATCTCCTCATCTAAATCAATAGAGATATGAATCAGCCCTGTGTGGTCTGCAGGGGAAAAATCCATTTCTATGGCTGGAGATACGAGATCCTCACTGGGCCAGCATGTGTATGTGTGTGTGTGTATGTGTAGCAGTGTGTGTGTGAGAGAGAGAGACCAGTGAAATACGACCCGGGGTGTCTGGGGTCCATCCATTTCCAGCAGCGGCTGCTGATGGCACTGTGTCAGCCTATCATATCGCTTAATGACTCTGAAGTCATCACTTACCTCATCCTGACATCAGGTATCGATTGGCTGACTGAGAGAGGGATGATGGATAGATGAGTGGCCAGAGCGACGGATGGATGGACAGATGGACGGACGGATGGACAGCTGAAGATGGAGCTAATCTCATTAAAATAATATGTTCATTACATATGGCTCCTTCAGTGGTCTTTGATAATCATACAAATCATAAAAAGGCAAATCATTAAATGTAACTTATACTGTGTTTTCACTTTCCAATCCATTATGGCTGCATCGTGTTCATTGCACAGGGGTGGCAGATTTAAGATGACACTCTTTACCTGACTAGTTCATGGATGTATGAGGAGTACCCCTCTGACTTGGCATTGGGGCCTCATGACATTATCGAATTCACAGTGGACAGTTAGGAGGATCAAAACTGATGCAGCAGAACCAGAGATAATGTCGTTTCAGTTTTAGTGCATGCATTCCTTTTTTTCTTTTCTGGTGTCTACATTACCCACAATGCAGTGTGTTATGCTAGTAGCGACTAATGTAGCTTCAAGCAGAGATGAAGAATGGACAACAGAGGTCTGATAAACTCATAGCTGATTATTTTCTAACTCCACACTCCCAGTATACAATTCATACAGTAGTACTCCCCAAGACCCGTAAACACACCTTAATGTGTAAAATCTAGGGCTGTACCTGAATAGCAATTGTGTCAGTCAAATCAGATTTGGCTGTTTAGTACGAACACTCGACCATTCGTTCCTTTTTTTCATATAGGGACAGTTTGAACAAGGTTCAGCCAGACATTCGGAGTGACACTTTGACGTAATATAGTAAACAAGCAAAGTCAGCCCTCCAAGCTAATGTGTGCTAACTACGCTAATAACAGTTCAGAAAAGTGCAAAAATTTCTGACGAAACTAGATATCAAATAAAAGCCAGACACTGTTTTGTATTAAAATGCTGTGAAGTGTATATTTACGACTTCTAAGCAGTAGGAAGAAGATAAAGTAATCTCACGGCCTGACCGGGCAAAGCCTCTCCCTCTTCCTGCAGACAGCTGCCTCTGTCTCACTCCCTGGGTCTGGGTCTGCTTCTGCCTGTATGGTAGAGCCATGGACGTCAGAACTATTTTCTGAGAGGGGGGCGGGATTTTTGTTGGGAGGGGTGGGGGAAGCACGCACACTTATCAATGATTAAGGATTTGATTTGAAGTTATTTTATAATAACATGCAGTTATAAGAGAACTAGAATGGATGAACACGGCATCTTTATTGTTAAGAAAATGAAACTTTGATAACTAAATCAAGCCATTTAAGGAGCATTATTGGGGGCGGCAGTAGCTCAGTCCATAGGGACTTGGGTTGGGACCAAAATATGGAGCGTGGACTGGTAGCTGGAGAGGTGCCAGTTCACCTCCTGGGCACTGCCGAGGTGCCCCTGAGCAAGGCACTGAACCCCCCAACTGCTCGGAGCGCCTGTCATGGGCAGCTCACCCTGACATCTCTCCACTTAGTGCATGTATAGGTCCAGTTTGTGCATGTGTGTGTTCGGCCTGTGTGTAATTGACAAACAGAGTGAAAAATTGAATTTCCCCTCGGGGATTAATAAAGTATATAAAATTAAATTAAATTAAATTAAATTTGTAACCTTGAATGCAAAAAAGAAAAGTCTCCGCTCATGACTCAGGGCCGAATTCACAAAAGGATTGCGTGGCTTTTGCGGCTGCTAAACTGGTAAAAATGGAGCAAACAGATAGCATCTAACTCACAAAGCACGCGCAGAGGGTGAAATGCTCCACTAACTGCGCTGCCAAGCAGATTGTGTCTCGGTGCTCCGGTGTTATTTGCACGTATTTAAATGAGGTAATATGCATATATCTGGCGGAAAAATATAATATATATTTATGCAAATGAGCCTCATTGATAAACAACGTCTAATTCACTAACACCAGCGCTAATAGTCACACGCAGTTAAGTGAAAAAAATAACTTTGCCATGTGGCTAATTGGCAAACTGCACTCAGCTGCCAAACTTTGTGGGCGTGTTTGCGCTGGTATATCATTAGCGCAATATCCTTTGTGAATAGGACATTAAGACGGAGCAAACTGCGGGTGCAAATGAAGTGCAATTCAAGGTGCTTTCAGCGGCCGCACTTCATTCTTTGTGAATTCGGCCCTCAGAACTTTCATGCATTTCCAAAAGTGGACCTTCTCTCAGTTGACCTATTGATGAAGATTTTAAGCAGGGTCGAGACATCGCTTTCATCCATAAGGTCACTGTGAGCGTTCATAATGGCCAAATGTGTTTCTCTCCTGCGTCATCATGGTGTTGTGCAGCCAGGTTTTCAGCCTGCGCAAGGCTGAGAAAGAGCACTCGGATGCAGGGCAGGGCCAGACAGAGCTTAATGAGCTTCTCCACCTCCGACAGCATGGAGCGGGTTTGGGGCTACAAGGTTTGCAGGATGGACACAACATCCTGGATGTAGTCAGGCAGGTTGCATATCACATCAAAAGCATAGATCTATGCATTAATGATATGAAAGAGATAAATGTAAGTCAGACAAATTGAGTTTAAATTCAGATTCTTTATGTTTTTTAAAGTGTAATGCAGTGGGTAGGGAGGCTGGGGTGCGGGGGTGCGGATGGGAGGGGGTGCGGCCGCACCCCCCGCACCCCTAGTTCCGACGTCTATGCATGTCACTAAAGGCCTTTGCACACTGTGTCCGTTTTTCTCGTCCAAAATTGTTGCACGTCTAAAAATAAATATGACCTCATGTGTCTGAAACTTTTATCCGTAATTACATTTTTTAGAACAGGTTAGATTTTCTGTGTTTTATGCATCTGTCAGAAGCCTTTAGAGAGTTGTTTGACCAAGAATAGGTGAAGAAAATGTGGCAGCAGGATAGAGCTGTGACAACACAGAGGAATGGGGCACACAGAATCATTTTATAACTCAGATAGCTCACTTTCAACAGGTAGATAGTAACGTTCTATCTATATTGATCTGTATCTCTTATATTGATGAAGAAAAGGAGGATGTGGACTGCATACAGAATGTGGAGACAGAGAGGGAGGACAGCTCAGCCCCTTCATGCAGCTGCCAAATGCAAGACAGGGAGAGGGAATGGTGACTGCCAGATAGAGAACTCCATTGGTGAGAGGCAAAGGCAGAAATGTGTCTTTTCATTTTGTCACATGTTGTAAATTTTTGCAACAATTAGAAAAAAAGGAAAAAAATCAGAATCAGTGTGCAAGGTTTCTGTGCATAATGATTTTTTTTAATTCAGATGACGGATAAAAAAAAAAAACACATCCGGAAAAAAACCCCAAAAAACCCAGACTCAATGTGTAAAGGCCGTTAAGTGTGCAGGCAGTTAACTTGCTCACCCAGAGAAATAGTTTTCATATTAGACTCTTTTCCAGGAGCCTCTGTAGGAATCCTGGGCCATTGCCTGTTCCTTAGCCATAGTTCCTGTCTGAGAAAATCCCCAGACTGGGTACAACTTTACAACGGTGTAGGGACTATTAATTTGGAGTTAGCAGTGTTGAAAGTCATTCAATGATTGGTCAAACCCCGAAACTGATGCAACTTGTGTACAGCTTCAGGCTACACAGTTATCTTGGCTGTATTGATGGGCAAAAATGAATCAACGAATCTTTTTGAATTACTCTTTTTATGACTGGACAGGTCAGTCTGTTGAATGTCCCAACGCTTATGAATCCCCAACTTTTCCTACTTGCCCATTTACTGTAAGTGTAGCGTATTGCTCATGCTGCCTGCTATGTTGAGTGAATGTTAAGCAATTGAATAGGACTTGAGTTCAGACAGCCTGTCAGCTACACTCATGGATGAGACCAACGGAATCATTCTCAAGAAGTGGGATTTCTGTTGCTTGCCCATGAATGACAACAAATCAATGCAGTCAAATCATATTTCTGTAACATCTGTTGGGCCTACATGACCTACCTTTAATACAAGCATGGGCGTGTTACTTAGAGAGTATAATATATGTAATATAAACAGCTTAGCAAAAACCCCTTGTTGCCTTGAATACCCAATGAAAGAACTACAGGCTAGTCAGGATGTTATTGATACTGCTGCATTAGATTCCAGAGCAACTCCTAAACACTCTGATATTTACTGAAGAAAATCAGAATTAGCTTTAGTGGCCAGGTATGTGTACACAGACATGGAATTTGACTGTGGCATTTTGTTGCTTTCTATGTACTTACACAGGAATACACAAGAAACAACAACAATGACATTTGTAGAGAGTAAGACACAATAAACAGCATAGAATGATTAATGTTACAGGTTGTTTATATACATGAGGTAGATGGATATGACAGTGTATACAGCATGCCAAGATTTATATTTGACAGTGATGATGCGTAAATGACCAGTGTATATTTAAACTATATGAATATACAATTACAGGGTTATTGCACGGAGATTGACTGTCATATGTGTCTGACTGTGGATGGTGAGGCTGCTGAATGGATTTGTGGTTTGTTAGTAGCAGCAGTGGCTGTAAGTAGTTAGCTCCGCATGTTTGCCACTGAACGGCAGCAGAGCAAGCAGCCAGTGGACATGAGTTTAAACCTCCAGACTAGCATGTTGCAGATTTGGGATTCAGGCTTTAACTAAGTTATTATTCTGCTTCTTAACAGTGAGATGGATTAGTCGGAGTTTACAGTGAACCTGGGTACAAATCCTAGTTGTCTCAGATTAGTTAATTTGTGGTGTCAAAATTTTTGACAGCATAAATAGAGAGATTTTCAAATGATGATCAGTAAGTGTGTGCAGTGCAGCCAGGAATGCACAGATTTGTACATTGGTGAAACAAAACAACCACTCCACAAGCGCATGGCACAGCACAGGAGAGCGACCTCATCAGGTCAAGACTCAGCTGTTCATTTATGTCTTAAGGATAAGGGACATTCTTTCAAGGACAGCAATGTTCACGTCCTGGCCAGAAAAGACAGATGGTTTGAAAAAGGTGTGAAAGAAGCCATCTACGTCAAACTACAAGGACCATCGTTAAACAAAAGAGGTGGCCTACGACACCACTTATCACCCACTTATAATGCAGTCTTGGGATCCCTTCCCAGGCGATTTAACACCCATTCTCACCCGGACCCATCTAACCCTAAGGACACACAAGTTGGCTGGGTGGGTCAACGACTCACAAGTGACCTTCAAGACTCTGAAACTCAGATCTCACATGTGACCAACTTTGTAAGGATTCATACTCACACAGAGTTTACAGCCTGCGACACCACACCAGTCACTTGGAATCACCTTCTACAGTCATCAGAGTCTATTTGACATACATCCAACCAGTCTTTGAATACTCTGTCCCCGCCTGGATCACCATCTCCAACAACTAACTCCAACACCTGCAAACAATACAAAACAAAGCACTGAAACTGGCACACAGACTGCTGTCCTTCATCAGCAACCATTACATACACACCACAATAGACGCCAAGACTATAAGACAAAGACACCAAACAATTGCACAAAGATATTTGAAGATTGCGTCCAACAATCCTGCCCTCCAGAGAACCATACAGCAAACAGACCTAACAGCTGCCATCCCCGTCATTCATTTTACAGTTGGCCAAATCTCCCCAACCACCCGACCCACCATAACCAAGTAATCAACCCTACAGACATAGAACACTATTCCACCACTGCTGCCTAACATCACCTACATACACGCATGTACATCAACATAAATAACACACACAAGTCTTCACTCTCATTCTTTCTTTATTCCACTCCCTTTTCCTCTTTTCTTCTGTCCTCCTCTTGTTTTGTGCCTTGGTCCACATGTGTCCTCTAACCTCTACGCTCCTTTTGCCTCTGCCATTAACCAAGACACCAACGATGGATTGAAAAGGGCAGAAGCCCTGAACTATCCAACCAAGTTCATGATCCTCTATTCGCTAGTCACTTAGAACTGAAGAGGGCACTTGGATGAGAGGCGAAACGTTATCAAGAAACACAAGCAAGTCCAGTTGACTACAATATAGCACTTATGACTTATTGGATTAGTTTATAGATAAAAAAACAAACATAGAAAATGTAATGACTAAAAGTTGACTAAAATATCATGGGTTTTTGTCGACTAAAACATTTTCAGTTTTCGCCGATTAAAACTATGAAGGATAAAAATGACTAAAATGTGGCAAAGACTAAATCTAAAATAGCTGTAAAATTAACACGTAGAAAGAATCTGTTCCAGTGTCTGGTAGTGTTGGCGTACAGTGCGCTGTGGAGCCTACAAGAGGGAAGACGTTTGATGAGGTTGAGCCTTCCATTGTAGTTTTGGAAATTGGAGAGTTGCTCTGAAGACTGTAGTGGTGTGAGACATGCAGGGATGGAGGGCTGAAACTTTCAAAAAATCATTATTTTTTCTTTTTCCTTTTCTTTTTAAAGCTAGGTGAATTTTTTAATGGAGATTTCCGTTGGGAGAAAACACAGCATGGAAAACATTGATGTGTGTGTGTGTGTGTGTGTGTGTGTGTGTGTGTGTGTGTGTGTGCTGCTCTTTCTGCTCTCCTTTTAAAGCTGCTGCCTAATGACCTATACCCCCCACCCTCCTGACCCCCTCCCACTCTCCCCTCCCCCTCCCCACAAGGACTGTGTGTGTGTGTGTGTGTGTGTGTGTGTGTGTGAGGAAAATGGAGGTATGAAGGGGGAGGGGAGGAGCAGATCAACCACAGATCTGTGGATCATCTGCATCACTGAACACACACTCACACACAAGGGAGGGACTCTGAGGTCATCAGGAAGGCTAAATGCTATTGGTCAGCTGGAAGGTTGTAGCTCTGTACAAGCAAAACTGTATTTCTTTCTTTTTTTCTTTCCTTCCTTCCTTCCTTCCTTCCTTCCTTCTATCCTGGGGCTGAAGTGATTTCCAGTGTGCACTGGGTGAAAGCCAGGGAGGCCACCATTCAAACACAGTGCTAACACACACAGACACATACCTCTGGAGAAATCAGCATCTGCAGTCCACCTGACATTACATAATTTATTAAGATGGACAGATTCGGCAGTGGATCATTAAAATATGCAGCACCACAGGTTATCTCCATGACTTTCTCAGCACAAAAGCTTTGTTTGAAAACTCCATTGTCAATAAATATTTTTGGATTTTCATCACCAAATTTGTTAAAACGTTTGTGTCTCTTTTTGGTGCCTGTGTCGTTTACCTGCTGAGCTGGGTCATGTGTCTCATCAGTGAAGTGCTTTGCTAACATTAAGGAGGATCATGTGTATATTGGCAGGGGATCATACCAAAACCAAGAGATAAGAAGAGCGTTTTCAGCTCTTTGAAAGAGGAGAGGCCATCGTAAAAGAACATAATATGTCAGTACAGATGTTAATGTGTGATCACTCAACATGACTTTACAGGATTGGCTCACCCCTTTGGAAAATCACAGATGTAAATCATAAAATGAAGGATGACTGAATTTCATTTAGCTGCTTCACAGTCGCACTGTCACGTCTAGGTTTGCTAACATAGCACAAAGACTGGAAACGGGGAAATAGCTAGCTTGTCTCTGTCTTAATGTGTCACAATTCTCCTACCAACACCTGTAACATTGTTCCACTGTTAACAGGTGTTCTTTTAAACCTTCTAATTGGAGAAAATCCAGGTGTTACAACCACAGACTGTTTTAAAGAAGTGGACATAGCCACTATGAGGTCATCCATTGGTTTGTGGACTAGCGTTTTGAAGCCTGGAGTTTGGCATTTTGGCTGTCCCCATCTTAATTTTTTGGAGCCAGAAGTGATATTTGGATGGGAGGGTTTAGCATTGGAGGACATTCATTGCTATGCCTATTCTGATAAAGAGATTGCCCTGGCAGCAACTTGCAATTCACAAAGGATTCACCGCCTAAAGCATACTCTGCTTCATCGTCTATTTTAGTCTAAATGGGACCATAATTTAGAAACGAACATCATGGTGTATTAAAGAAGACTTGAAACTATCGATTGAGATCATACACTCATTAGGAAAATGTTACTGAGGTAATGAAGCAAATATATAGCAGGCTCATTATCTCATTGACAGTCTAATCAGACTTTTTCTGCAAACAGTGGAATCACCACCTGCTGGCCATTAGAAAGAATGCAGGTTTAAGGCACTTCGCATTGGCTTCACTTTTCAGACCTGGAGGCTATGTCCACTCCATGAATATAGTCTATGGTCTCCCTGAGCTGCAGGTTGAGAGCTAATTGCTTGCTAGTTAGCTAGATACTGGACACAAACTGTAGTATGAAAATAAGTGTTACAAGTCATAAGATGCATGCATTGGATATTTATCATATCTGATCCCAAGGTCAGCAGTGACACTCCATACTTAAATCAAATCTTAAGGTTAGCAATAGCTATCTAGCTTTATCTAAGCACATTAAGTCAGATTGGTGAGAGCTGAAATTGTGTGTATCTTCAAACAGGTAGGTCAAGAGGTAAGTCAGGTAAAGAACTGAGTCCAAAGAGCCTACAACATGGCCGCCAGTGTTGTTTCACCAGCTGAATGCCTCCTGGAGAGTTCAATAGAGCAGCACCTGGTTTAAAGCTCCATCCACCATCTGTGAGGTAACAGTTGCCTGATGATCTCATCCTGGATAAAGTTGCTCTCCCTGTAACTCTATCCCCCTTTATTCTCCTCTCACACAGCGTGTGTGTATGTGTGTTGGTCATGTAGAAAGGGCTTGGTTATGAAACATTTTGGGTGATGACCCTGACTGATAACAGATCACCATGGGCAGACTATGAGACAATGGGCCCCTGGGCACAGACATGCAGAAGGCCCCACCACCTTACCTACATGGTTGCAAGACACATGGACTTTATAGTTATTCAGCTTCTTTTTTTTTTAGTTTTGAGTCTCTTTGTAGTTATTTTGTGTCACTTTGCAGCTGTTTTGTACGTCTTTGTAGTTGTTTTTGTTTCTTTGTGTTCATTTTGAGTCTTCCTGGTCAGTTTGTGTTTCTTTGAGTGACATTTTGCAGATGAAGATGGAGATGGGTGGAGGTGGGGTCAATCCATTCTGTGCAGATTACACTTTTATATTTAAGAGTGTCTTTCACAGTAACCCCGCCCCTTTTAGCAACCTCCACGCAGTACTCTGATATTTTGTGTCACTGTGTTAATCCTGTAATGCACCTCTAGAGTTTTCTTGGTGATACAATTGTTTGTGAGTGTCAGATGACTTTTATTTTGTCTTTGTGGTTTCACTAGAACATTCCTCTCCCATAATCCTGTCCCATAATCATTATCCTGAGTTTAAGGTTTCTTCCTCTGCAGACAGAGCTGTGCAGGCTATAGGATTAGCTCACACTGACCTCTGGTGGATCACAGATGAACTACGTGAATGAAAACAATGCATTTAAGCACTCAACCTATTTTACGCATCAACTTCAGTTAACTGGTCACAGGGAGAGCAACAACTTAACCTGTGGAAACAGTGGTGAAATGTTTTCTGTGGAGCCTCAAGTCTGCCAGAACAACCTTGATGATGTCATATAGTGATGTCATCAGGGTTATCTCATCTTGGGCTTGTACACTAAAAAATTACAGCAGAAAGCCTGCTTTACAAACTGAAATGAAGCTGAAAGATGTGAACAGTTACCAGGCAAGAATGGTCTGATGAACACACCCTATTAAGCTGCATTATGGGTAATGTAGGATCCAGTGTTTTTGGAGTTTAACCCCATAGTAGGGGCTAAAAGTCAGGGGATCTCGACCTCTGTTGCTTCAATTTTGACTGTCTTTTAAGGCTGCTTGCCAGATCCCTGAGTGTATGATAATACAGTATTAATCACTAGATTGCCCTTTTAATCAAATATCTTTACAAACTAATGTAGTGGGAAAAACCTGACCATATCTTTATGTGACTGTGTGCTGTAACTGATAACACTAAATGTGATGGTTTATATCATGGAAATAAAATGCATTCATGTAACAGTCAGGGATTTTTTCCCATATAGTTGCTCTACTTAATGACAATAACTGACGATTCTCATGTTAATCAGTGGTGTAACAGTTACTGCTTACAGCTGCATGTTAATAAGACAAAGTAACTGATTATCGGCATCACCAACATACACTGTACTTCCCTTAACCACATTCCCATCAATAGTGGGACAGTCGAGCAGGCTGACAGTTTCAGATTCCTTGGAAACACATTGTACTGTAAACTGTGTTTTGACTCACACACTGACTTCCACAAATGCTTCCAGCAAAGACTCTGTGCCATTTGCAAACTCAAAGCACTTTGTTTCCCCCCACCTTCTGTCACTGCTTTACAAAAGCATGATTCATTCCATAATGATAATACTTTCTCAACACGCTGTCCGTCTCCAACAAGGACAAGTTGTCCTGTATTACACACACTACTTCCAAATTCATTGGTCTACCAACCCCCAAGCTCTCTCATCTCAATAACAGAGCCATCACTCGCATGGCAATCGTCATAGCACATGACCCTGGACACCCCTTCAACCCATTTTTTACTCTACTCCCATCTGGTCACAGATACAGGACACTAGGTAGAAAAAGGATAATTTTAGGAGAAGTTTTGTCTCTGTCTGTCTGTCTGTCTGTCTGTCTATTTTAATCTGAAATAAATGTACACAATTTTTTGTTTTTCAACTGATAATGATTACAAATACCAGTCTGTTCTCTTGAATGACTACTTTAAACAAATCTTAAACAGGATCACAATACATCAATAATTTGGGTTTAGTTTATTAAGTCTTTTTCCTGAAGAACAGGAGAGAAGAAAGAAATATATGTTTTCAATAAAATGGTTTTCACCTCTTTTGTTTTAAGAAGGGAACCTTTTTGTTGGGATTTTATATATGGAGCTTGAGAGAGCAAACAAATGTATTTCTTGGCAATGTAATGATATATGTAAGAAGTTAGTAGGTTCATTATTAAAACACTGGGTAACCGCTGCAGCAGTAGAGTGCATTTAATGTCTGTGGGGTAGGGCACTTGTAAATGCATGGACATAAACAGTGGTAGACAAAGCATTCAGATCTTGTAGTCAAGTGTAGCAATACCACAGTATAAAAATACTCCATTACAATTAAAAGTCCTGCATTCAAAATCATGAAAAAAGATGTACTTTAAATATCAGAAATAAAAGTAGGGGAGAGCAGAGTTAGGTCAGACGAGGGGGCAGCTGGGACGGTGCCTCTTTAGCAAGTTAAAAATACTGACACCGGAGCAGCATCAGCCGCTGGTGCAAGTTGTGAGCTGTAATTCAGCAGTAAATAAACAGTAGTGTGTGTCTGCCTGTGGATGGTGGAGCTGCTGAATGGATTTGTGGAGTTTGTTAGTTGCAGCAGTGGCTGTTAGCAGCTAGCTCCGCTTGTTAGCTGCTGAATGGTAGTGGAGCAAGCATCCACCGGCCAAGGCACTTCACAGCTGAAGGACTCCACTCAGTCCAGACTATCTCAGTAAGGTTTATGAGTTGATGCTGTTTGACAGGCAGGTAGGAGGCTCAGTTATCTGTCAGTGTAGCTGTGTTGTAAATAAACAGTCTGAACTCAAATCAGTTTTCGCTGACAGAGATGAAAGTTTAGTTTTGATCACCAACTCTGTGAAAGGACATGAGTTTAAACCTCCAGACTAACATGTTGCAGATTAAGAAAGAATTCAGGCTTTAATTAAGTTATTTTTCTGCTTCTTAACAGTGAGATGGATAAGTCAGATTTTACAGTGACCCTGGATACAAATTCAGGGTGTCATAGTTTTTGAGAGCATTAACAGAGAGATGTTGAGCTTTTCAAATGATGATCAGTAAGTGTGTGAGAAATGACAGTTGACAGTTTGTAAGTGTGCGGAAATGATGTGTAGTTGTAGAAAAAAATGTCTAAATTAAAGTTTTAATCAGCCTGTCACCTTGATTCTAATGATGCATGAATTAGCCTCACTGGATTAGTTTAAAGATTAAAAAAACATAATGACTAAAAGTTAACTAAAATATCATGAATTTACATCAGCCATAACAATTTGAGTTTTCATAAACTAAAACTATGACTAAAATGTGACTAAAAGAAATAAGTATTTTTGTCTCAAGACTAAATATAAGATAGCAACCAAAATTAACATTGATGTTTGGCCTTTGAAGAGATTTTGACTGTTAAGCTCAATTAATAGGCGTTGTAAAAAAATGCATGAACTTATTGGCCACCATTTCAACCCCTGAATTTTGGGAAAATGTACTCCTTATAGACCTACATTTAACAAAACTGAGACTATCATGTTTAGTTTGGGCTTCAAGTAGTTTATGAGTAATGGAAGGTTATTTCGTGTTGATGCAAAAGTGTTCCAACTGACCCCGCCCTCCCCCACTCATTATACAGAATAGCTCATTTCAGAAGTTTATATTATTGCCTATTACACTGAGGTAGCAAACATGTAATTACTCCAAGTGCCATTACTAGCATTCAAGTACAGCTCTTAATGAATGATTAAATACCAACTGCATATTTGCTTACCTGTAAGCCCTTGATGCTTTGACTGGTCAATCTTTTTTGTCCCACTTCGTTTCACTTTTTTGCTTAAACAAAATGATGACTTGATATCTCAGAATGATGTCATCAACTGCAATGTTGCAGTTCTGAGAACCTCAACCTAGTCAAATGTGCCTCTTCATCACTACAGCTGTTGGGTTCATAGAGAGTAATATGGGCTGCTTTTATTTTGCTCTTACTTCCTGCTACATTGGAGGGAGTAACAACAGTAGTTAATACATTCTTTGACTTCATCTCATGTCTCATTCAACTGTGATTTATTCATTCCATGTTCTCAGCAGACTTTTGGACATGTCATAGAAGGAAAAGCACGTCAAACAAATTTCAGTAACATTGCTCTGTTCCATGAAATGTCCCAGTGAGCCATGACACCGAACCAGCATGCACAATACCAGTACCCTGGAACTAGCTCACTTAAATGGGATGCAGTCATTTCTAATGTTATCAATTACACCTGTGCTTTTTCTATTATGATAAGCCAGAATTGGAAAAAAAAGGCTGGTTCAGAGCAAAGAAACAAGCTGTACCATGTAGTGAAGATCAAAGTTGCTCTGAGTCCCTTGGTTGAAAAACAGACGAGGCGACACTGATGTTTGTCTCCAGTCTGAATCACACATATTTGGCTTTAATCTCTACTTTTGGAGCTATTCTGTCCTGACCGCAGCTGAGTGGAGCTCTCTTCAGTGTGTGTGTGTGTGTGTTAGTTGTGCTGATCACTGCCTTCACACTTTATAAAGAAGGATTATAAAGCAATCTGTGCAGCTGCTGAGGCTACAGCAGCCCCACCCTGACCAAATCACGCCCGATTTAACTCAAGACTGGTAATTAAGCAGAATGAGTCCATTTATCTATATTTACTCTCTTTTGTCTTCTCCTTCCTGTCATGCTCTGTCTTCCCCTTTTTAAAGGACTCACTGTGCCATAATACGACCTTCATTAGTGACTATTTGATAAAGAAATCAAAGGAAGAGAACAGACAGATGAGAGCAAAGGTTTCACTTAGTGCTCATTTGCCATTATTTCATCTTTAGAATAGAGCAGTGCTACAAAGCTGTGGTTAATGGAGAACCTTGTAATGTGATGGAAAATGTTTCGGAGCCAGGATTCAGTACGTCAGCAGCATGACTTTTTATTTAAACCAACATACTGGAAACTGAATCATCCTGAATATCTACAGTACATTAACAGAGGCTGGCTTCAAAAGCAATTATATCACTCTATGATATTGGCTGGTGGTGACTGACTTTATAACATATGGCACTGAAATACACATCATCAGATTCAGACAGGATCTGCAGATGTTTTGGGGGCGCTGCTGTGATTTAAGAGGAAAAACAGGAGCAGGAACATTTAACTCTAACCAGTGTGTTTTCCCTATATGATGACCAAAAAAATCCTGAGAGTCATTATGAGAAACCTCAAAATAACGATAAACAATACCAAGCCATTATTTTGAGAAACTAACTCCTTATTCTAATAAAATTATTCACTATTTTGCAATACAAAGTCAATATTTTGCATAAGTTTCTCATTTTTTTTGTGATAATTAGTTATTATTTTGAGGTATTAAGTCATTATTTTAGTTTTACTTATATTTTACTTATTTTTGCTGCTTACTTATTCAATTGCTGTTTTTTTACTGTTTGCTTATGATCTTGCTCTTTGTTTTGTACAGTTTATTTATTATACTTATCTGTGTGTTTCTACTGACAGATACATACTTAAATATTGCTTTGTGCTTTTTTCCACTGATGCTTCCTGCTTGCACTAGCTGCTGTGATGTTGCAAATATCCCCGCTGTGGGATGAATAAAAGATTATCTTATAATATTTTGAGATACCAAGTCATCCTTTTAAGATATTAAGTCATTTCTGATACTAAGTCAATGTTGTGAGATACCAGGTCAACTTTTTTTGTCATACTAAGTCGTTATTGTGAAATACCATTTTGAGATATCAAGTAATCATTTTCAGAGTCATTATTTTGCAGTAGTATGTCATTATTTTGATAAACAAAGTCAGTATTTTATGGATGTTTCTCATTATTTTGAGATTCTAAATCATCATTTTTTCATACTACAGTAAGTAAGGAGGTACTAAGTCAGTAATTTAAGATACTTAATCATTATTTCGCAATATTAAATTATCTTTTTGTTCGTACAAAACTATTTTATATCATCATTATTTTGAGATATTAAGTCATCACTTGAGATACTGAATCACTATTTTGAAATACTAAATCATCACTTTTGATACAGAGTCATTATTTTGAGATTCCTTTTTTCAAACTACGTTATCATTTTCAGTTACTTAGTAGTCATTTTGAGATAGTCATTTGTTTGAGATAGCTTACGAACTCATTATTTAAAGAACGTTTCTCATCATAATGACTTATGGGATCTTTTTTTCATCACATTGGCAGAAATGGGCTTTAATTATTTTGAGCAAAGATGACCACTTCATTATGACATAAGATGTAGAATGCACTGTCATGATAAAGCTGAGTGGGAAGTAAAAAAATGTGTGTAAGTGTGCTACCGCTTTGGTCTGTGGATCAAGCACGGAAATATACTAAAGGCACACTGAAATGTAGCCTACACTGCAGAACATCAAAAGCTGGAGTCATCTGAAGAAGAGACAATAAAAGTTTTTGACAAGGGATTGTGGAGCACTGTGCCGGTATTTCACTGTCCTTTAAAGATTTTCAAAATGTTTCTTATTAACCTGTTCATTCAAAAAGTGCCGTTTAGCGTTTTATCCAGGGATAGTTACTGTAGCATTAATGCTCTGCTCCACCCTTATGTCAATGGTGATAATAAGGACTATCATTTCCACATCCAGATTGATCCAGCTGGGGACTGAGCTGAATACATTTGCTCACAAACCTGTTTGTTTGGTACTAGTGATGGGAGAATTAAACAGCAGAGAGGAAATACAGTTTTTGTTTTACAGAATGTCTTGGTTTTGGTTTTATGGTCCTTTGTGCTGTGGCTCAATTTGTCCTGAGAAAAAAATATATGAAAATACAAAGCAAAGGCCACAGACATCATAAAATCTACAAATCTTTAGTGATAATGGCTAAATATTGTCATAGGACAGTTTAAGGTTGAAAAGAATTTTTTTTCACTTTCTAGACAAATTCAACAATCAGATTTTCCTTTTAAGGTTTCATATATTACGTTCCCCCTTGCAGGTTCACACTCTGTGGTTGGGTAATACTGATTTTTTTTTACGTGTCCCAACCAGACCACAATAACTATAGTTGTTGTAATGTTGCAGGGCTGTGGGTTTAGACATTGTGGCAGAGATCTGGACATATAATGGCTCTACCGCCTGGACTAAAGTGGATTAGTTGAGAAATGTTTTTGTCTCAGCAGAAATAAAGATGAAAGGAGTGAAGAGTTGAGAGAAAGAAGTGAGAGTAGAGAGACAGAAGTGAACAGAGTGAAGTAGGTTTATTGACAGGTAAGATACAGATGAGAGCAGAGGCCTGAACCCAGTTTGAACACACAAACACACACACACTATTTCATTTGGCTAATTGGTAGAAAAAAAGGTGTTTAATTTGGCCTAATCTGAATATGAACAAAGAAGAAATTGAACTCAAGCTGACCATTTACAACAACCTCTTAGCAGAAAAAAACTTTTCAGCTGTGAGAAAGAACTAGTGCTGGTTGACAAATAAAAACACACTTTGGAGAAGACCTCAGTAGAAACACTGACCCAGTTTTCTGTGCATCTCTGCTTGATAAACAAACATATTGTTAGACAAGGTTCACTTCTATCTAAAAAATAATTAACAAAATAATCTGTTTTTACAGGTTTACAACACAAGATCAACAGACATTACCAGTAAAATCATCTGTTTAAAGACACAACAGATCAAACCAGACCACAGACTAAAGGCACATGTACTTTGGTCCCAACAGGCCTCCACCCAAAATCAGAGACCAAGACCAGAATCACATGTTGAAACCTTGTCCAAACAGATAGCATTAGCATGCATCCTGTGTATTTGTATGTGCACCCACTCACAGCGATGGTTTATAAAAGACTGGGTGGGATTTAAAACAGGAACTTTACATGCGGATCTATTCTTTGATGAAAGCTCCACCTGTGGATCCTCAGTATCTTTACATGTCAGCAATGTGTTACTGACAATACATTCAAAAATATTTTGTGAAGGAAATATCAGGAGTATTCAATTGTCCTCAAGGAGCATCACTGGCTTCAAGTTATGATTCCCATTTCCCAGAATGCCTTTCAACATTATCACAGATATATATCCTAGTTGCTTCTAATCATGTAGCTTCGGCGTGATTGTTCAGTTACGGAAATAACAGCAAGAAAAGAAAAACTGCCTTTTGACATTTAGAAATTGCACAACGCTATACATATTGTTCATTCTATTTCCTCTGAGGATTTCTGGGGACAGAAGTTTAGTTACATCTGGTATTTAAAGTACATTTAAATGATTCTGTGCAGTGCAGATAAATCATTAAAGCTGCAAGCTGCTATAGTGTAGCTTTCTAACATGCCTACAAAGTATTAAATGGGGTGCTGGTAATGTAAAACTGGTGACATTTACATTGCAGAGGAGAGGGGAGAACAGCATGTATCTCACTCTGGCCGTTAGTGACAACTCCATCTACTAGTTTATGCTTGTAGCTCAAATAAAATGCTTTTATTTTGTTTAGTTTTATTTTGAATGCACCAAAGTGCACAAATAAACAGGACAACATTTGGAGGTGTGAACAAGCACACTGTCAGAAACTACATAGTGTAAAACACATCTTCAAATGACAGCAGCTGATGGGTGCCCACCAAATAGGGAAAGAGGTGTTACATGATTGATGACATGGTGGTGACGGGATCGGTCATGACAGAGATGTTGTGTTAGAGTTACTACCACAAGGAAAGGTAAGTGGCTGTATGGATAATAGCTGGTAGGTTGGGGTAAATATTTGCTTGGGAACACAAGAGAATGGTTAGGAAGTTAGATTAGCGACACAATGTATTCCAACGACACCTCAGCTAATTTTAATTTAAAAAAAAAAAAAAAAAAAAACCTTTGAAAATTAAAAGCAGAAAAACATCTGCTAAATTCTGCACATAGGCTATTCATTCAGGATCACAGCTAAAAAACAGCAAAAAACAAAGAATTCTGTAAATTCTGTTTGGTTTTGCAGAACTCAAACCACAACATAAAATCCAAGAAAAAAGAGACGAATGCCATACTGACAGGTGAACACTTGGTAGGGATATACAAAAAGGTGTGCTATTTGTACATAGCAGTGATAAAGATTAAATAAATAAGTAAAAACCTCCACTGCTCTAAAGGTTTACTATGCAGGATTCCACACCTCCAAAAAGACATGTATAGACATACAGAAGTAATCCCTCTCAATCAGCAATTATGACCCACTCTCAGTGTGTGGTGGTGGATTTATCTGTAGAGACTCTGCCCTCTGCCTGGATTTTCTTGTTTACTTCTCACTTAGTTGCGGCCAGGACATCCCTGGCCAAGCCCACAGGTGAGGTTGGGACTTAATAAAAAGGTAGTGACCAGACTAGAAGCAGCACGCATCCAGCAGGAAGCTACAAACAACAAAAACAGAGGCGAAATGCCAAACGGACAAAGCTTGTTCCAAATTGAGAGTAATTCTGGGGTTGGCTTTCAGATTTGCTGGCGATACTGTTTACAAACAGTAACTGACTATTCCTGCATGTACACCTTTATAGCAGGCTAAAAGCAGTGTCTCACTGTGCGCTCTGGTAGAAGGTTTCAGGTCTGTGTTACCTCTGAACAACATAACTGATGGCTGTGGGTGGGTGTGGTCAGAAGTGTGCACCTGTAGCCACATTTAGCAGTGATGTTACAGTGTACTCACTCACCCTAGAGAAAACGTTTACATCATTACACCAAGGTGAGGCCTCAAGAAGTAAACAAAACTTGAATTTTAGCTGGTGTTTAGTTGCTCTTTGAGTTGTTGTATGGGTCAAAGCAGGAGTTTTAAATTTTGCAAACTGCCTTCAGGTCAAGACTGATGTACGTACTTAGGTTGGAAATATCGATACTCTCGATACTAGGTTTTCATGTTAAAGACTGATCATAGCGTCAATAGGATTGATACGAAAAAAGGGATTTGTTTCTCATTTCTGTTGCACCTATATGTATTTCAAGAGTAAAACTGTTTGTGTAAACAACATTCTATTGTGCATGTACTCTTTGCTTCTCCGCTGCTTTCTTGTTGTCTGCACTCAATCAGCTTCCTCCAGATCCAGCATCACCTTCTTAGTCCGACTTTCACCCAATGTCTGCAGTAAGCTCACCTCCCAGCCCTCCTGTTTACTGCTGGGGGCTGATGCGACCCTGAATTGTACTATGTATAGAACAATTTGCGCATTTGCATGACCATAGCTGTCTGTGGAAATTATGTTTAAGCCTGACTAGTTTATTCAGGCACATGATAGCAGTGATAGATCAATGAAAGTGGAAAAACAGGAGAAAGAGAACTTAAAGCTGCATCCAAAATAAGGAAGGGGAAGGAGAGAAATGCCAGACAGAGTTCACTGACACAGTCTGGTGTCAAGAGGATCAGACAAGGAATATCCAAGTATAAAGTAGCCTTATGAAATGAACATTTTAGTCAAAATTGATATTCAGTATTGGCTAATGTTAAATTTTCAGACTGTTATTGGTCATCATTAGCTTAACTGATTATTCACCTCATAAATCATGGTGCACTGCTTTCTCCTCCATAAAAAACAGACATTTTTGATTATGAAAAAAATGTATCAGTATCAATATCGGTGATTGTGGCCTTGTATTACTAGGTATCGGATCAAAACCAAATTTTGTGGTATTGCCCACCCCTAGAACGTACTGCTCTTTCTGTTCAACAACATTTGCTTTGTGGAATTTCTAAATACTTTAACTGAGAAGTATTTCTAAAGATTTAATGTGGGTTTGAAACATTGGACACTGACGCACATTTCAGTAATAAAATATCTTGCTATTTAATCAAAGGAGAAGTATGTAGGATTTAGTGGCATCTAGAGGTGAGGTTGCAGATTGCAACCAAATGAATACCCCCTCTGCTCACCCCTGGCTTTCCAAGAGTTTAGGAGAACCTACAGTGGCCTTAAGGTAATGTAAAAATGGGAAAGGTCCACTCTAGGGCCAATGTTTGGTTTGTCTGTTCTGAGCTCCTGTAGAAACATGGCGGTGCAACATGGCTGACTCCTACGACAAGGACCTGCTCCTGATGTGGATATGAAGGGTTCATTCAAAGCTACGAAACGAAATCACAACAATTCTTAGTTTGAAGTGATTATACACTAATAAAAATATAGCTATGAATATCCCATTTCTGCACATAGATCCCCCTAAATCCTACACCCTGCTCCTTTAAATGTTTGGGAATAGTGCAGGAGAGGTTAACAGAAAATGTTGAAAAGAAGACAAGTGGTAGTGACTTCCTCGCTCGTCATAGATCTTAAGGTTTAGGATTAAGGTGTGCGGGTTAGATTGTAGACTTTGAAAAGGAAACTTTGAGATGGTGATTCCCTCCCATGTCATAGTTGTGGAGATCCATCAGAGTCTGGATCGCTTCCTCTACTGATGTCATCTGGATCAAGGCCATCTTACGGTCCCTGATGAGGAAAGAGCAGAGACAAACAGTTCTATATTATGGAAAATAACCATAAAAAGTTAATATCTTGTCTGTCTGCAGTGGCTTGTTATGCTCAGCCCAGAACATAACAAACCACTGATCTCCCATGCACTAAGTACGCAAGATTTTATACGTGTAGCTTGTTAGAGCATCACCTTTTTATTTTAACAGGCAAAAATATTTAGTTGAATTTTGGTGCCTTGCAACATAATCAGAGAAATATAAATAAATCAAAAGTCTTTAGGCTGGAAATTGGGGACATTTGTGGTGTCATAAAGAGCTTTATATTGAAGTGCTTCTTACTGGAAGAACTTGAAGGCCTTGACGGTTCCTCCACTATTAGAGAACAGAAGTCGTAGATCATCCTCTCCAACTCCCTCCCTGGACATGCAAAAGACAAAATATTATCGTCTTTAAGCAGAGCACCATGACACAAAAGTGATCAATACATTTATTAAGCTATTTGCTGGGCTCAACAAAAAAATGTCTAAAATGTAATGTGACCAAAATGAGTGGTTGTAATACCGGACATTGGAGAGATGAAGTGTTGCAGAAGGAGGAAAAATGTTCTGGAAGTTTTTGGATCCTGGCTTCTTAAAGCGATGGAGTGGTGAGCCAGAAAAATCTGTCCAATAAAAACAAAATATTGACTCAATGACAGTAACAGGTTCAATTATTTAATGTCACAAAAACATTTGAAAAATATTGCAATATCTATCTTCTTATTATTATTATTATAACTTTGGCACTGTATAGTGTTGCCTTTACCCCACTCAAAAAAATCTGTGCCAAACATTAGTCAACTTAATTTATAGCACTCCACTGATTACCATTTTCTTCCTCTAGAGTGCTCCAGGGATGATGTTTTTCTGTAGGCCGACACAGAAGTTAGCATTGCACTGGTTCCCTCATCAAAAAGACTACAGGATTTTTTTATTGGATTTTGGATTATTGCCAAAAATAAGATCTACAGCAGACAAACATGTTACTTAGATGTTTAGTTCGTCAAGATAATCTTCACAAATGAACACAATTTTCATGATTATTGAAGCCTAAATGCAAATGCCAGAGGTAAAAAGTTATGTTTGGCTATAAACATGACCTAATGCCACCAACATAACAACACTGTAAAGCTGCGTTTGGCGCGGCTCAGCACAATGACGTTCTGTAGTCTCATTAAGCCACTTGTTAGCACCCACCTTTTTTACACAAGGCACATAAAAGCTTTTAAGTTCAGGACTGGGCTATTTACTGACAGTTCATGTCGAAGAACAAAACATCAAAGTCTCTTACGCCTGTGTAAACCACAGGCCTTATTTCAGGTGTCTAACCAAAAAAACACAAGGGAACTGGGAGTGCAAAAATGTTCACTCATTTCCAGGTTTTAGGACTCATAACTGGGGTACTCTATGAAAGTGTCAGACAAAACAAAAGGTATCAAAACTGATGCAGCAGAACCAGAGATACCAGGCGCCTACATTACCCACAATGCAACTCGATCACTTAATGTGGGTTGGAGGTTCGTGTTTGTTATGCTAGTCGCAGTGTGCATTCTCAAACCTTTCTTCAGAGAAACGCGTCTCTGAAGCTACTGTAGTCAGCAGAAAGTGTCTGAATTATCTCAGGTTCCAGCATAACAACCAGTGATGTTCCCAGGTCCACATCCTGCATCCCTGACACATTAAAATCTGAAAGGATGCAGTAAACTCACTATCGAAGCATCTGGTACGCACTATTATTTTTCCTTAATAATGCTGCATTATGAACATCAAGTTTGTATATAAAGCAGCGGTGTTGCGTGACTTTTAGTAAATGTTCTTCTCATGTCACAGGAAGTACTGAGAGTAAAACGTATGTTTTGGGTGTTATCATTATACTGTCAGTGTTTTTGTTCAGATGCTCTGCCCTCCATCTTCCCCTCATCGCTGAAGCTCTGTGGACCATCATGACCTGGTGCAAATTCAGCAGTGTCTGCGGCATGGCGCAAAGGTCACCGTGGACCGCCGGTAGACAATAACTGTATATTTTTAGGCAAGACAACTGCCATGCTGCAGACTACTGTTAATTGAGTTATTGCTGTGTTTCCATCAGCTTTTAGGCTCCACAGGTGGGCGTCTTGTAGCCATCCATTGGTGTGTTTCCATCGTTTTTTAGCTTTCAGTTGTGGGTGTTTAGTGGCAAACCACCGCTGGGAATAATGCCACAATAAGTCATACAGAGACATTGCTGCTTTTCCTTCCAGGATTATGCCCCCCAAACGGGGTATTTTGAGACAAAACATGATCTCTTCCTAATCAAGTGGATTATTTGCACATTAACCACAGTGTTGTTGAAACTTAAGTTTCAACCTATACATAATAACGTGCAAATGTATCATATCTGTGGTTTGCAGAAACATTAAATGCCAGCATTTTTTTCTGGCAATTACTGGTATCAATTTTTACAGTTTGTGCACATCTCACACAATATAACACAATCCCATTTTGTTATAGTGTCGATATGTTTCTTCTCAGAAAGAAAGATAATTTATTTCTCAAAATGCTAAACTACTTAATTTATACAGAAGTTTATTTACATTTATTTTTCATTTATCACATAATATCACAATCATATCATATTTGATTCAGATTTAAATTCCTTCTATGTGCACACATACCTGGCCATCAAAACTGATTCTGATTCTAAAATATGTTTCTGAAAACATCGGAGGTAAGAAATAGGCAATGCAGTGACAGACTCTTGATTCATATTTGATCAGCACTGCCTGTTTTGACAGTTTAACCACAGTTCACAAGCAATGACTGACAGCTGTGTTTGAGACTCCTTGGCTCTGATTGGTTGTTTTTGTTCATGTGCAATGTAATGCCACTAGAAGCAATATGAGGAGGCAGAGGAATATGATGTTTTTCTACAGATTATGTCTCATTTACTGCTTTGTACAGTTTCATCAAATATGACAAAAACTTATTATTTCAAAGACGATCAAGTACCGTTCCAGGTTGCAGATAACCTCTTACCTTTAGTTAGTAGTTGGTCATCCAAACCCTCTCTGGGCAAAGCCACAGTCTGATGCTTAGACAGTGTCACTCTCATCACTTTACCAAACACCTTTTGACCATTCAAGTGGCTCATCGCTACAGACGAGGAAAAACAGAAAATACGGTCAAGTTATAATCTAAAATACAGCAGTTTCACATTTGCTAAAACAGTCTCTCAGGCTGATACATCGATAGTATTAACTCCCTGAAATTGTTCTGTGGTTAAAAATGTTATTGAGGGAAGTGACTGGTGCTGCAGTGGTTTTCAACAAAAGACCTTAACCTGATTCTGCAGTGGCAACTACACTGAATTCAACACTTAATAATGTGAGAATATATAATACGTGTCTTTATTTCACAATATGGTTATGCTGAGCATAAACTGATGTAAATATAATGTCAAAAAAGCAAAACTAGCCTTTATACTGCATTGTTATCGATTTGGACAATATTTCCAGTGCTGTCAGTTTTCAAAATTTATATTGATTTCTTGACATTCAATACCTCTTAAAATGCTCGATACATATTTTAAAAAATACCCAGATCAGTGGGGCTAACAAATAGCAATGGGAATCACCAACAGCCATACAATACGATATTGCCACAATACAATATTAGTGCGAATTTATGTGTTGTAATACATATTGCAATTTATTACTTTTTTTCCAACTGTTAATTATGTCCTCAAAGGAAAACTTTGAGGACATACAACCATTTTATCTCATACAATAAACTTTTCAGTCTGTTCATCTCACTTCAATCACTTTTATTGCCATAAACTGCAACTAGTGGACGTAAAAGATATTGATTTTTATTATTTTAGCAGGCTAAAAGTTTAATTTGTATTTGTAATATTAATAATTTATGTAATAAAAAGATCAATATTTGACTCTGTATATCAATATGATATTGCCATGCAAAAATGTCCTGATATCATGCTGTATCAATTTTCCCCCCGCCCCTACTAACAAGCCTACCTCACAGGACTTAAACAATCACTTCTAAGAATAATAAGTAAGTCATCATGTCTTAATAAATCTTATTTTGTATTCCAATACTCGTGACTCATATTGCTACCGTGATAACTCACCCAGCTGAGCCTGGTTGCCATCGGACAACTGTATCAGAGCACTGTCCTTTTTGTTGTAGAGGATCTTCACCCTCTGGACATCACCATAGACTCCTGAAGGTAGAGAGAGAGCGAGAGAGGCAGACCAAGAGAGGGAGAGAGAGCAAGAGAGAGCAGGGTGGAGTAGAAGATGAGGAGGACAGAACAGACAGAGCAGGAGAGATGGAGCCGACGAAGATAAAAAAAAGGAGAGGTGTGAAGGATGGAAGGAATAAAGTTAGTGCTAGAAAGACAAATGAAAAGAAAAGATGGAATCTTCCCATTTGACTTCCACTAGAACCTCAATCAAACCGTTCTGTGTGACCGAGTGGTTTCATGTAATGACTGTCAACCAGTGAGACACCTCCGTTGAGCTTTACCATTGACATACACCTTTAGCTGTTTGGCATCTGGCCGAGTGATGATTCAGAAATCCAGCTTGAAGACTGGTGATTAAAAATGTAAAACCATAAATGGACAGTGTCAGGAAAAAAGCTTTTACAAAACCTTTTAAAGACATGCACTAACCTAAGACAGAATGGGTTGTATAAAGAAACGTAAACAGTAAATGCAAAAAGACATTTGTTTTTAGGCCTGTGATGCAGGTCATTTTGGATTTTTGAAAGATCTGTAGCTATCCTCGAGCAGTTAAATATGCAATTCAGTAAGTGGAAGGACAAAACTGTATATATTGTTGGGCTGATAGACGGTTTAATGTGACCATTATGATGTGCCTACTTCAGGTGACCGAGTGGCTGGTAATCCGAATTGCAAAACTGCAGAATAAAATGGAATGGTGAACTACGACTGCAGCTGATTAACAACATCTGGAGAAAAAGGCAAAAAGACAGGAAGAGATGCAGAGGTTTTAAGAGCTAGAATGAGTCTTACTAAGTAGACTGGACTGTCACGATCAACTTAAGTAATAATGTGGTGAAAATGAATCAAGTAGAGAGTAGTATTTTCTGTTCTGTCTCCCTGTAATGCTACATTGTGAACAACAAAAGTAATGTAAAATATAGTTTCTGATGAGAAACTTGGTGAGAAGCAAATACAGTTGTTTGAAGGAGAAATGCTTTGATGTTTTCACAGCAATACAAATAGATATTGGAGAGGGAATCGTGATATATTTCCATAATATCCATAAATAATTTCCACAAAAATCCCTACTACAAACTGCAGCTGTTTCACACATAATTTTTTCAGCATTATTAAATTTGCAGATTTGATTTGCAAAGCAGCTACAGGAGGTGCTGGCTTGACAGTCACTAACCACAGTCCTTAAAATCAGTCTAAATGTCGATTTGGAGATTTCACACCACATTTTCATTGGAACAGAGTTTTGACAACACATGAATGATTTTGGTGTCTGTGTTCTCATCAGAGATAAGCTGACCAAACAGACAATCTCCCAGACTCACTATTCTTTCATTGTAGAGACAGAAGAAGATTTTAACTCTGTAACGTACAAAATATGAGGGAGACTTGGAGATACAGAAAGATACAGAGGAATAGCGTGTCCACGACATCACTGAAGAAAGTGAACAAAACTGGATTAACAGAGAGAGATATACAGATAGAATAGTAGAGGTTGAACATACCGAAGAGGGTAAAGAGACTTTGAGGCGTGACCATCTTTAGAGAGAGAGACCGCAGAGCAGAGGACAGGAAGAGGAGGAGCATAGGAGGAGGAAGAGGAGAGACGAAGGTAGAGATCAGACCGCCCAGCGTTGGACGAGGGGGGAGGTGGTGGTTTCCATGATGATGAGGGGGTGGAGCAAAGATGGAGGGCACGGGGGAGTTGGGGAGGGGGTCAAAACAGCAAACCCAAAGTTGGGTTAGACGTTAAGAAAAGGAGAGAGGGGAAAAGGAGGTGAAACAAAATTAGGGGATACGTACATGAGAGGAGGGAGGGTTTTAAGGGAAGTGTACAACATTTTGGATATATGGCCAAATGAAGAGAAAATAAACGTGTGAAGGGAGGAGCAGAGGAGGGAAGAAAGGAGGCGGGGAAGGGAGAAAGGAGGAGAGGAGGACAAAAACCAAAGCAGAGGTCAGTAAACAGAGCATCAGTGGAACATCAACGGAGTCTGAATGATTGCTGGTTCGATTCCAAACACACACTCAAACACACATCTTCCAGTTGTTATCCCACGCACATTCCCTGCTGGATGTATTTATCAGTGAGGAAAAGAAAAAGATGGAAAGAAAATAAAAAATAATAAATTAAAGAATGGGTAAATGAATAAAGCAGGAAGTAAATAAGTGAATGAAAGAGTGAGCAGCACGAGATATAAAACCAAAAGGGGGCAGTGCCATGAAGCAGATGAACAACCAGATCACGAGGTAACTGGAGGGAACGAGTGCCAAAAGGACTACTGTGGTAGATTGAGAGATAGATGACTGGTAGATTAGACTGACGAGACACTTGTAGAGAAACTGTACATTGCTCATAAATAATGGAACAAGAGTCAAGTTGACATATTTCTCTTGATTCAGCAGGATCCAGCATCCCAAAACCTTTGAAAGGGGCACTCAGTACACTGTGTGAACAGAGTCCATAACTGATAAAAATTTGTTTGGAACATGTTAATTTACACCGCCTTCAAAATCATATCTAAGAGTCTTCACCTATTTGTCATAGACTATGTTTACATGCACACTAATATTCAGATATCAGGGCTAAAAACTTTTCCATGACTTTTCAAAGAAACCAATGATAATAATGATGTTTTTGCGAAGTAAGTTTAGGGTCCATTAGTATATTTTTGTTAGTTGTTTTGGACACTGCTGAGAAAAATAAAGTGTGTTCTTTGCTGTTTGAGATACCATGTAACTGGCCTTCCTTGGAAGTGGGAAGACTAAGTTCCCCTACACCGGGGACATAACAATGGATGTCTGAGGAAGATCTGCTCGCTCCAAATGTTACATGTCATTAAAATCATTCTAAGTGGAGCCATTTGGAATGCGGATGTATTTGTTTCTACTTTAACCAACATTTCTTCGAACCAGCACTCACTCCGTTGGATACTGGGATGTGCATGTCTGTTTTTTTAACTGTTTTTCATGAGTTGAACACAAACCAACTAGCCCACAGTTTGCAAGGCTGGGGTAGAAGATGCATGCCCAAAATAAAAGCCCATATTTCTAGTCAGAAAGAGAAACACACACTGTGTGTGATGGTTGAACAAGTTCGCCACCAGTAGAAAAATGTTTTGTGCATGTAAATGTAGTCACTGTGAAACAGTTAGCTTGTAGGTGGGCAGGTTTAAGTGTCTGTGATTCACCACCTGTGAAAACAGGGAAATGTTTGCATAGGTTGGGCAAAAGATGGTCTGCAACACAAATATTCAACCAAAATGAAGTTTGGAGGTCTATGATCATTGCCACACTACATATCAACTTAACTTAACTCAACTTAACTAACCCAACAATTTTCTCTTGTCCAGCTCAACTGCAGCTGGACAAACTGATTTATCGGCTGAACATCGGTATCAGCCAATATTTACCTTGTTCACTGCCATTGGCCTATCAACAAGATGACATTCACCAAGGAAAGAAGAAAGAAGAAAGAAGAAAACAATGATTGTTTGGCAAATGGGCTCTGTGATCTCGCTGTTGTGTGACAAGATGGTAAGTAGCAGCAGGCGTCGCAGGGACAATAGGAAACGTGTTTGGGACAAACAGAGACTGTCCCTGGGACACCGTCGGGACAAAAGGACGCAGTAAACTCACTCATTTCATCAGGGGACACACCTTATTTTTTCCCTGATAACACTACACTGCGAACAACAATTCTGTGTTAAAATCAGCAGGAGGAGAGCTGGTTAACGTACGATCTAAGCAGCCAGTGGCTGCAGCTAACAGCACATGGAGATTGCACTGAGTTACATTATGACGTGTTCAAGCTCTATTCAGTAAAAATGAGTATTGGCTGAAGGTAAATTATAACTTTCTAATGATGTGTTTCATGTAATCTTGTTAAATGTAGTTTTTGGTGAGAAACTTGAATAAAGTTCTCTGAGGGAGAAATTTGTTGATGATTTCACGGCAATATAACTAGATATCAGAGAGGGAATTATGGAATTATAATTAGTAAAAATACTTTTGAAGCAATTTTTTTAAAGAAATGTTTTTCATGTGAAAGGTTATATTAAATGTTGTTTCATAAATGAGTTTGATTAAATTCAGAGACAGTGTAACGAAAAGCTTAATTACATTAAAAGTTTTTTTTTGTGGTGTAGATTTATTTCCTTCCCTGCTGCAAAAGAGGGAAATAAATAACAAAAACAAAATAAACAATATAAAAACATCACTATCGGCTATTGAGTAAATTTTTATTTTAAACATCCGTATTAGTATTGGCCGAAAATATAGAAATCGGAGCATCCCTGGAAATAAATGACATATCCTATAATCCATAATCCCTGACAGATGTTTTACATTGAAACGTTTCGGCTGAGTCTTGCACTTAATCCACAACTTTAGAAAACTGGACCAAAACAGAAGAAATGTTTATCTCTGTTTGGAATGTACTGTATAAAACTGACTAAAATCTGAACATAGATATTAGTCTTCCCATTTGATGACACAGCAGAGAAAGGATGAACATGTGACTGAAAAACTATCCTTGGATTCAACACTCACAACATGAAGAATGGCCCACACCACACTCAACCACTACCTAGCCACTGGATTGTATTGCGGACACTCCCAAGTGTACCCAGTAGCTGCTGCTCTCAAGCTGATTGGTCACTGGAGAGAACACTATGCTGCTGCCAAACAGCCAGGATACAGCTGTTGCACCAAGACTTTACCAGAAGGGGGCAGAAGTGTCAAAACCATCACTCCGCTACAGACTCCCTCTCAACAAAGAAAGGGGCAGAGACCGACAGAGAGAAGACTCTGACAGAGAGATGGAACACACAGAAACAGATACTGCAGGTACCGAGATACAGATGAAAGAGTAGGTGCACATTTATAATTAGAGAATAAACTCAAAACTGACAGAAGAAACAGAAATCTAAGTTAAACGTGTACAAGTATGTAGGTGTTCAGTTCAGAGAAAACCACAGCATCAAAAACACAGAACCTTTCAGATCTGATAGAGAGATGTAATATGTGCAAACATTAAGTAGTTAAAAATGTTTTAAGGCATTTAAGTTTAGAGCCTGTGTCAGTCCATGGTGAGCACACACACACACACACACACACACACACACACACACAAACACTCATTAATAACCTGCACTGTGCTGAAACAGAAGAAGTCACTGAAAATGTTTTTTCTTGCTGGGAAGAATACCGTAACAGCCACAGGTTGGGGATCAGTTGATTTTCTACCACTTTGTTTCATCTTTACAGACCTGAGTTGAAAATCTGTATGTAGATCTGTTTTTTTTGTCAATAGCTTCAGTACTTTCAGTGGTATTGAATATAAAATCACAGTGATCATATCCTTTTAAACATGCTGTTTCGAAAAAGTAACAAATCATCAATACTTTTGACAACCTCAGTGTACACTGTAAAGGGGAATGATATGCAGAGGAATGTGTGTCCTGTGTGAACAATTTATCTGTGAAAAAATAGGTAAAAGTGAGTTTTCAGTGTGCAGTGTAGAAATAACGTATATCACACTGATATTTAAGATATTGTAATGCTTTTAAAAGTTCAGACAACTAATAGTTTGAGATGATGTACTATACTTTGACACTCTTAAATCTACCATAATTACAATACCCGGACTATATCTAGATGGAGGGTGCACAATAAATCATGCTGGAAAGTGGACTAAGCATACACACACTTACACACACTTACACACACAGATTCACATTACTATCAACTCCAGAAAATCAACTAGTAGTGTCTGTTAGTTGAAATGAAGACTTAAAGCAGAGATTGCAAACACTCGGTGTCACAGTTTTGCTTATGGTTAGTGTACCTCTTCATTTAGGTTGGATGCCAACAGAACTCCGGACACCCCAGACCCAGACAGAGCAACACGACCAGCAGCTGCTGCCGCTGCTGCTGCAGCACTCAGCGGACTAATGGCTCCTGTTAGGAAAGCACAAGACAATAAACAGGTCAAACATGTAACACAGCAGCAGAAAAGCAGATTAAAACATTAACATTAAAAAGACTAACAAGCTTGTTAAAGGATAACTTCGGTATTTTTCAACCTGGGCCCTATTTCCCCATGTGTACAGTACAGGCCAAAAGTTTGGACACATCTTCTCATTCAATGCGTTTTCTTTATTTTCATGACCATTTACATTGTAGATTCTCACTGAAGGCATCAAAACTATGAATGAACACATGTGGAGTTATGTACTTCACAAAAAAAGGTGAAATAACTGAAAACATGTTTTATATTCTAGTTTCTTCAAAATAGCCACCCTTTGCTCTGATTACTGCTTTGCACACTCTTGGCATTCTCTCCATGAGCTTCAAGAGGTAGTCACCTGAAATGGTTTCCACTTCACAGGTGTGCCTTATCAGGGTTAATTAGTGGAATTTCTTGCTTTATCAATGGGGTTGGGACCATCAGTTGTGTTGTGCAGAAGTCAGGTTAATACACAGCCGACAGCCCTATTGGACAACTGTTAAAATTCATATTATGGCAAGAACCAATCAGCTAACTAAAGAAAAACAAGTGGCCATCATTACTTTAAGAAATGAAGGTCAGTCAGTCCGGAAAATTGCAAAAACTTTAAATGTGTCCCCAAGTGGAGTCGCAAAAACCATCAAGCGCTACAACCAAACTGGCACACATGAGGACCGACCCAGGAAAGGAAGACCAAGAGTCACCTCTGCTTCTGAGGATAAGTTCATCCGAGTCATCCGCCTCAGAAATGGCAAGTTAACAGCAGCTCAGATCAGAGACCAGATGAATGCCACACAGAGTTCTAGCAGCAGACCCATCTCTAGAACAACTGTTAAGAGGAGACTGCGCCAATCAGGCCTTCATGGTCAAATAGCTGCTAGGAAACCACTGCTAAGGAGAGGCAACAAGCAGAAGAGATTTGTTTGGGCCAAGAAACACAAGGAATGGACATTAGACCAGTGGAAATCTGTGCTTTGGTCTGATGAGTCCAAATTTGAGATCTTTGGTTCCAACCGCCGTGTCTTTGTGAGACGCAGAAAAGGTGAACGGATGGATTCCACATGCCTGGTTCCCACTGTGAAGCATGGAGGAGGAGGTGTGATGGTGTGGGGGTGTTTTGCTGGTGACACTGTTGGGGATTTATTCAAAATTGAAGGCACACTGAACCAGCATGGCTACCACAGCATCCTGCAGCGACATGCCATGCCATCCCATCCGGTTTGCGTTTAGTTGGACGATCATTTATTTTTCAACAGGACAATGACCCCAAACAAACCTCCAGGCTGTGTAAGGGCTATTTGACCAAGAAGGAGAGTGATGGAGTGCTGCGGCAGATGACCTGGCCTCCACAGTCACCGGACCTGAACCCAATCGAGATGGTTTGGGGTGAGCTGGACCGCAGAGTGAAGGTAAAGGGGCCAACAAGTGCTAAACACCTCTGGGAACTCCTTCAAGACTGTTGGAAAACCATTTCAGGTGACTACCTCTTGAAGCTCATTGAGAGAATGCCAAGAGTGTGCAAAGCAGTAATCAGAGCAAAGGGTGGCTATTTTGAAGAAACTAGAATATAAAACATGTTTTCAGTTATTTCACCTTTTTTTGTGAAGTACATAACTCCACATGTGTTCATTCATAGTTTTGATGCCTTCAGTGAGAATCTACAATGTAAATAGTCATGAAAATAAAGAAAACGCATTAAATGAGAAGGTGTGTCCAAACTTTTGGCCTGTACTGTATGTGTGCGTATGATTCATAGGTTCAACTCACTTCAAAATTGGTTCAGTATTGAGGGAGGCGGATGCAGCCGGCAGCCGCGAGGTAGATAGGGGGACAAATGCGTCCCGTATAAGTTTGCGTATTAAAAGTGCTTTTTTCGCCACTGACCGGTTCAGATCGCCAGTGTTATCTCTGTAAATAGCATACTAAGCGTTTCGAACATTGTTTATATAACATTACCTCCACTGTGTCTGTAGCTCTCTCTACTCGTGGGACAGCTGTTTTCTTGAGGAAGAGGTGTTTTGGGATTGGATGTCTTCTCTTCTTCGGCTGGCAGTAGTCATCTTGGGAGAAGTGAGCACTGCAGACCCGATGGTCTGCAAGGCGCAGTGTCTGGACAGGAGTGTTAGCATCCATTTGTAGCACAACTAGCCACAACTTCAGCATCTCGCCGTCCGACAAAGGCAGCCTATGAAAGCTGTACGGGGTGTTCTTGCAATTTGGATAAGCACAAACACGAACCATTGTTTTCAATCGATGCAGTAAAACTCTCAACTGTACTCCGGGACAACCAGCGCCACTCTGAGCAGCGCTCAGCATGGCTCCTCTGTTTTCTTCCGGCAACAAGCAAAGCTCTCATGAGATGACGTCACACACAGCCGGGAGGAGGTGAAGGGTCAGGGAAACGCTTAGTATGCTATTTACAGAGATAGCACTGGCGATCTGAACCGGTCAGTGGCGGAAAAAAAGCACTTCTAATGCGCAAACTTATATGGGACGCATTTGCCCCCATATCTACCTCGCGGCTACCGGCTGCATCCGCCTCCCTCAATACTGAACCAATTTTAAAACGAGTTGTACCTATGAATCACACGCACACATACACATGGGGAAATAGGGCCCAGGTTGAAAAATACCGAAGTTATCCTTTAACGTCAACTGCAACAATGGAAAAAGATGAATACTTCCTTCTGTAAGTACACTTAACAAATTCTAAATGACAGAAATATTGTCAACAGAAATGCATTACATTCAGCTCTGTTTAACAATTACCGCAGAGTGCTTCAGCATAAAAATGCATCCATAGAAATGTAAATGAAAAAAAGAAATAACGATATTCAGATTAGGGATGGTGATGTGCTTGATGCCATGATAGTATGTTAAATGTTATTTCAGCTTGGTTACCTTCAAGTAAAAAAGCTGGTCAGCTTTTTGTCAGTTTTACAATAAAACCTATGCAATCTCATCACTTATCAAAACATACATTACAGTTGACATGTACATTGAAAAAGTTGCATTTGATGCAGCAGAGAATTCAGCAGACCAACAAAGCTGCTTAAACATAATCTACACTCTAATGCAGAAGCCATTATATAGAACTTAGCAGTTCAAGCATGATGTTTGTGAACTGGGTTATAAGACTCAAATCCTTGATCACTCATTCCCATCTACCCTAATGAAGTACTCCATGTAATAAACAATTAAACACTCTCCTAATTATTCATAATTAAACCTAAATTACATACAAAGAGAACCTGAAAAAAGGAAAAGCCTAGTGGGATTCCAGAACTTTCAGATCATCTATTATAGGTCACCATGCAGTGAAAATGACATTTGTTTTGTAGGCTTGATTCTTTTTATTTACATTTAACTTAGTGATACTTGAGAAATACACATTAGTATTGCATTTTGTTATGTCCACTGAAACTAACACAGGTATATACTGTAATTCTGGGGGGCAGGAGTTACTGTGATATGAGGGGAGGGGCCATGCATAAACAATTAAACCAACAATGCAATTACTATCATTTCAGCTAAATCATCTTATCCCACTTACATGGCAAGTTCATTAAATATTTATCTTAGGATTATGACTTCAATGAACTCAAACTTACTGTACTTTTGGTGCCGATACACAGATAAAGTAACTTGCACCACAAAAGCCTTTTTCCACTTAAGTTTGGAAGCTGTTTGAAGTACTTAATAGCTGAGAAACCTCAATTTAATCAAAAATTCTTTAAATTCTAAGCAAAGACAAAAAAAATTGGAGTCTGACATCTGATTAAAATATCTCATTACAACTAATTCAGGGTAATGATTTCCAGTGGACAAGCAGGGGAATACGTAATATAGCAGACTATTGTACCCAGCCACTTACACAAGAACTAAATTCCCTCTAATCCCCAGTCCTAATACCAGTATTTGCCTCATCTATTAATTTAGCAGTCATATTAACCAACCACTGAAGCCATGAGATAAAACCTTTTTCTCATCCCTGACACATTCAGACAACTCTAGCAGGACATGGCAATAGACAGGACAGCGGCATAACTGAAAACAGCAGACAGAGTGATGGAAAACAGAATTAAGACAAAAATAAAAGGTAGATACCTCCACCCTGTGAGAGGGAGAGAGAAGATGAGTAACCTCCTCCACTAGAGTAGGAAGCTAGCGCTCCAGATGGGGTACCTATAAGACAATGACAACTAGATTTAAACCACAGAACACTTATCTAACCTAACACCAAAGATTACAATTAGCAAAAGAAACCAAAGCTGCCTAAGTGAGTAAAATATTAAAACTATAACAGTATATACCATAATGAATAAATAATGTCGATATGTCAAATATTTATCTAAAACTACACATGTATGAAGCTGGTTTTATAGCTAAAACTCATTTCAACTAATTATCCTGCTCTCAAAAGATGATATTTAGTAAAATCACATTAATAAAATAAAAGCATGTATGTGTTGCAGTCACTTCCCTGTTCCAAAACTTTCCAAAATGTTTTTTAAATCCACAAACAAATTAATGAGCTCCTTTATTTGGAACAATACCTCCCCCAGAATAGCTTTCAATGAAGTCTAAAGTGTAAGTGTAAGTGTAAGTCTAAGTCTAAGTCTTAAGTCTAAGCCTAAAGACTGATTAGTTGGGTACAAAAACAAAGAACTGTCTCCCTTCCTCATTAAACGCTTTACCATTTGTTAATGATATAAATGCCCTTAACCCAGTATTAAGCACCAATGTAATTCACAACACTCTTCGAGCACGGCTGGATATATTTTGTGGATCTGGTCTTGGAATCTCTATGTTAGCTCCTCTATCCTCCAACCCAGACCTGCCACCCTCAACTGGAAGGTCCTTGCTTACGAAGCGGAAAGAATATATACAAGAATGTATACATCAGTTTCAACAACTGTTTACTGATGGTTCCCTTAAATCTTTCTCAGATTTAAGAACAGAATTTGGAATTCAAAAACAGTAAATTTGTATTTACTACTCTCAAAAAGCAAGACGACTATCCCTGGGGTTGTCAAGGATGGAGGAGATTCTGGAGAGCTCCACATAACTGAAAGGGAAAATTTCCCAAATCTACATTGCTCTGTTAGAACATCACTGCTCCCCCTTGATCCCACTGAAGACTGTATGGCAGAAGGTTTTGGGCTGTGAGTTTAGTGATGATCAGTGGCAAAGTATAGGCCAAAATGCCTTCACTTCATTGTCTTGCAACTTAATACTTAAACAGAATTACACATTTATGCACAGGATGTATCTATCCCACTACATTTGAGTAAGATTTATCCAAACTCATCCTCTCAATGTCAGAGATGGCTCTGTTTCGAATACTGATATGCCTCTCTATAGGCTATAGCGAGTATTCTTGATTGTTCGTGAACAAGAAACCTCTTAATATGTTTTTTTTCTCTTTTATGATGCACCATCACTGATGCACACTCAGAGGGTTGTTGGAGGGCATTAAGGTCCACTTAGCCTTTGTGTTTACTTATTTGGGATGACATTTAACATGTTAAACCTTCTGTACCAAAGCAAAAACAGAGGTGGAGTGGAAAAGGTGAGGATGCATTGGTCAGAATGGTGCTGAGTCATAGAGGTCTGTCTTTCCCAGGAGAACTGTCTTTGGCAGCACTACTGGCAAAAGAATGACAGTAAAGTATTATGGTTTCCCCGAAGGGAGGGATGAATGGATGTGGTGTGGATAAATAAAGAAAGAGGTGTATTTACCCAACAAAGAATGATCCTTGTTGGCTGACTCTCCATCTCCGGTAGGCAGGTCAGGTCTGGTGTAATCTCGGCTCTTATCGTTGTTGTATTTGACATTGAGGTTGACCAGTTTACTGAAGTCTATCCGCAGAGTACAGCACGAATTATAGATGTTCTGTCCATCCAAAGACTGACACAGAAGGTGTGAAAAGGGGAGAAAGAATCACGATAGTGTTTAAATGTATATTTATTGACAAACAAACAATCTTTATATGGAGCCCTTAAGATTCGTTTTTTTTTTAAATTGTGCCCAAGATATACAATAAGAGGGACACTTCATAGCTATGACTCAAGCAGGCTAACATAAAGGTCCAGCTCAAATGTCAAGAATATTGCAAGGGCTGAAAAGAACAATGTAAACTGCCTAATTTGAATGTTGGGCACTAACAGGCAGAATGAAACAAAATACCTCTGTTAATTCACTGAGACTGAATCTGAAATGTAAATAATCTCCTTTAAAGAAGACTGGATGTTATGTTCTACCAATACTGGACATGAACTTGGACATATCTAAATTTTTCAACAAGGGATTTTCATATAAAAAGGCAATATTTTGGGTGCATCAAATACTAACATCTCCACTGTGCTTCTTTGTTAACTCTGTATAATGTAATGAAAAGGAAAAAAAGGAGAAGCTGTTTTACCCTCTTTTACCTAAAAGAAATACAGTAAAGGCTATGGTTGCTGTCACAATTTCACTTCAGGCCCTGCTCTTTCAGAGACAACAGCTAAGGCTCATATCCCTGTGACACACTATCAAAGCCTTGAAAAACTGAAATTGTTTAATGCTAAAAAAAAATAACCACAGATCTGTCCATCTGTTGTTGCAATTTTTAACTGGTTGCTGGCTGGTAGCCAGAATTTTCATATGTGTGTCATCCTACCAGTTTAGCTTGCTGTGCATTCACGGGGTCGCTGAACTGCAGAAGAGCCTGAAACTGGTTGTTCTTGGTGAAGGTTATAATCTTCATTACGGTCCCAAACTTACTGAAGATCTGAAAGAATCAAATAATTCATAGAGATGAACACAGAAACATGTCCAGGGTTGATTTGAGTAACAGTTCACCGACTTCATTTTAATTTGCTTTGCTTGTGATGTTTTTAACGTCAAGGTCATTCATCAAACATTAAGAACTATGCTTCATACCCACTGTCCTCCCAGCAGCACAGAAGATCTATACAATCAGCACAGTTTTAAGGTGGACACCCAAGCGGAGTGTCACCAATTCAGTATCTGACCAGATATTTCCCCTTCTGTTCCTGAGATATGACACTGAGTAACACGGAGTAAAAGTGTTTTATGCAGAACATTATGATGACACAGTGAAGCTGACCTTTGACCTTTTGCATATACAATGTCATCACTTCATTTCTTTATCCTGTTAGATATTTGTGTGAAGTTTTGTCACAATTAGCATATGAATTATTGAGTTGTGGCCAAAACACTCTGACACACTGACCTTGACTTTTGACCAAACAATTATAATCAGTTTATTCATCAGTTCAAGTAGACGTTTGTGTCAAATTTGGAGACATTTACTTAATGTGTTTTTGAGATAACGCATTCACAAGAATGAGCCAAATGCAAGCTAACAGTGACCTTAACCTTTGAACACCAAAATTCAATCAAGTTAACTGTTGAGTCCAAGTGGATATTTGTGCCAAATTTTAAGAATTCTCTCGTGGTAGGCTTCAGAGATCACATTCACAAGAATGAGACAGATAAGGTTACATAAACCTTCACCTTTAACCACCAAATTGTAATAAGTTCATTGTTGAGTCCAAGTGAATGTTTGTGCCAAATTTTAAGAAATTCCGTCAAGGCATCGTTGAGATAGCATGTTTATAATGCCCCTGGCTATCACTGGAGCGGAGGCTTAACCAACCAAAAAAAAAAAAAATCTTGACTATGGGGCTGTGTGTACCAATCTGAATTGTGGTTCAAATAACATGTTAAGGTTTTACCTGTTGCAGAACATCCAGTGTCACAGGATAAAACATGTTATCGATAATAATTCGCAGAACAGGGCTGGGGGGTGGAGCGAGGTCCAAAACTCCAGGGTCAGAGGATGGAGAACTTCCATCCTGCACTGCTGAAACTGCCTGCAACACTGCCTGGGCCCTCTGGGTGGAAAGAAAGAAGACTAGATCAAAACCTTGTATGTAGCTGGACTGTGTATGAATTGCTAGAGGGCCTTTAATTTGAAATTAGGCCTTTTAATTTGAAACAGGAAGTGGCAGCATATATTCAGTCATTTCACTATGACTCTCTTACAGCACTGGCCCTGTTGTTGCGGTCCAGCCACAAACTTCATGTAAATACATGTTAAAATGAAGAGCAGTACACTTAGACACAGTCACACAGCAAAAGGGACCTGCTTGCTCTGGAGATGTACCCACTGATCATTTAACAAAACCCTCCTCTCCCCTCTTTAGCTCCAGTTGGGGATGTACGTCCTAATGTGACTGGTGGAGGCTGTGAAGCCATCAGCCACTATCAGAGCCAAGTACTGCAATACCAATAGTTTGTAAAATGTTCTATTACCAAAAAGAATATCTTGTTAATGTGGCGTGCATGTCTCTTATTTTCAGTTTCCCCTCATAATGGTGGTGGCATCCATCAGACAGTGTAACATGAGGGCTTATAGTGAATAACATTTAAATAAATATCAGGCTTGTTTCAAACAGACACAGCTGTTCCTCAGACAAATAGCTAAGATAATCCTCTCTTTCCTCCGTCAAAAAGTGCCATTTTTAACGCAGCTGGCTAGGTAGCTAGCTAGCTTGCTAATTCCACCATGCTTTTACGCTAATGTTACAGTGACAGAAAATGAGCTAACAAAGTTGTCACTCATCTGATGATAGCCATATGCTTTCCTATGCCATGACAAGAGTGAGTGGATGAAGCTTTAAGTTGTTAAATTTTACTAATGTAGTAGCTAGCTAATTAGATAGCTAGCTTGCAAATTCCACCATGGTACCATGCTACATTGGTTACGGAAAATGAAGCGTACAGTTAATACAGGACTGTCAGCGTCCACAGCTCTGTCAGCGCCTAGTCATTTCAAATGAGCAAGAGCCAATAGAGAAACACCAAAACTTATGGTCATAACTCACTCCAACCAATGTGTATCTCACTCAGTCAGTCACTGACTGAGTTTTATGTTTATAGGGCTGGCCTGGCAGCTGTGGTTGAGGCAAAAACAAAGGATACATAATGGTGGAGGCATCAAGTGCTACATCACTCTAACCATAGTTAGAAGGACAGCACTTGGTGTATAAAAATATCTACATTTATACCTGGTTCAGAGCTGAGTCCGTTTTCAGTTCCTTATGGTTGGAGTACTGGATGAAGACAGGAGTGTTTCTGACCTAAATGGAATAAGATCAATACAAAAAACAATTCGGTTAGTAGCTCTTACAACAGAAATAAATAATAATGTGTAATAGGAATGCACACTTAGTATTTCAGACCTGTGGTGTGACAGCTGTATAGTAGTTAACCATAGTAATGGCTGCTTCTTCTGTACCCAACTCCAGAAATGCCTGGTGGAAAAACAAAGGAATATTGAGCTTCAGCAGAACAACAAATCACTTTCAGGAAAATCACTTAAACTTAAATGTAAACAGAGGACTGTTGTTTCATCTTCATCTCAAAGTATTGGTTGGTGGTATGGAGTTCTGCCACAGTTTACCTGGTTTTTCCCCTTAAGCATCAGTATGTTAGTGACCTTTCCAAAGGGCAGCCCCAAGGCAATGACTTCAGTCTCTGACACTTCATTTGGAAGTTTCCTGATGTGGAGAACTCTGGAGGGAGGGGATTCATCCAGACGCTGTTTCTTACTGTCACTACCGTTTGCTGAACATGAAAATAATAATAATAAATCATGACAACACAACTCTAGATAAAAAATTAAATCAGAGTAAAGCACAAATGTAAAATGAATGATGACTAAGCTCCAATTAGCTGCTTTAGTTTCAGGGTCCTGGTATTGTACGTGTGGGCCCACACACTGACTATGTTTCCATGCACAAATTATTCAGATTTTTACCCTTATTCTGAAAAAGACAGCATTCCTACCAAGCTGTTTACATGGCTAATGAAAATGAATATTTACCTAAAATTCCTGTTTTTATGCAGCCATGCATACTCCAATTCACCTGCCCTAACATGTCGTTTATCACATCAAAACATGAAAAATGGGACAGCTGGAGCCACTCGTGCCATTTTGCATCTTTTCAAGGTCTATCACCAGTGGCGGCCCTGTTCAACTGAACGATCATTTTCCCTCTTTCATTCCTCTAACCACCTTCTTGAAAAGGTTGACATTGCCATAATTGTGCATATCCAAAAACCTGTTATTATCCAAGTTTTTCATTATGTTTAAAAGTAGGTGCGTTTCTCCTTCTAACCAGAAATGTGGGCTTTTCTTTTGGGCATGCATCTCTACCCCAGCCTTACAAACTGCCAGTGATTTGGTCTGTGCACATTGCCTTCATGACAACACACAGAGCTGAGTGTAAGATGCTTGAGGCCGTGTGTCGCAAACTGCGGTACAAAATCCAGTTGAGACGCATATTTGTAATGTGCTCTATACATGTCCAAATAATGCTTCTAAAACCTGGCTAATACCAGCGTACTCCACGTTTTTATTTGACATTGCTTAATTCGGAAAAAGGTCTATTAGGTCTAAGGAATATTCAAACAGAACATGCTGTTTACATGACCCTCATTAAATTCAAAATGTTGCCCTATTTGGAATAATAGTGGAATATTAGTGTGCATGTAGTCATGGCTCACCAGCACCACCATAACTAATATCAGTAATTTTCTTTTTAGTGGACTACTCTATTATTAGGTTGACAGAAAGTAATGTGCACTTATTTTAATACTCAAGTTATTGTCTAAGTCATATTTCAAGGAAATAAATTAAAAAAAATATTTAAATATTTCCCAGTTCCTGCTTCTCAACTGTCTGTTTGTTTGTTTCATCTTTAGGTTTCTGAGTGACAGTGAGAAAGAACAAGCCATCCGTTGATATCACTTTGGGCTTCAGGAAATGCTGACATTTTGTAGACCAAATGATTTATCAGTCAATTCAGAAAATAACTATTTCTGTAACTAGATGCAATTTGTCAACTTACAGATCAAGACAATTTATCACAATTTAATGGCTTAAAAGAATACTTTGCCAGTTTTCAACCAGCTTTGTGTCACAACAATGTTCGACGTATGTGTAAACTTCCCTCCATCTAACTAGTCCCTAGATATCCCTTTGTTAACACAGTCAGAACTCCACTGGATGACCCAAGTATTGCTGCCTCTTGGGCTGTTGCTTAAACTACAGGCTGTACTTCCGCATTTTCATATTGTCCGCCACCCATCACTACAAACACAATGAGTTTCTCTCTCTTGAACTCAGCGCAAACTCCTATCAAACATTAAACCTAGCCAGCGCTGATCAAATATAAATATATATATACTGCATTGCCTATTACTAACCTAAAATGCCTTCAGGAACATATTTTAGTCCACGGTTTAGCTGTAGTAGTAAGAGTTTCTGAACAGAAAGTGGACAGCATACTGTTTCCTGCATAGTGAAAACAGAGGAAAAAACTGAGATCTAACAGTAAAACTAGGGAGTGCTGATCAAATATAATCCAAGATTATGTAACTGAGTTTTATATTTCTTGCCACAAATAGCTATTTTCAGAAACATGTTTGACTGTAATTCGACATTGTTTGTCACCAGCCGCCCAGCATTGTGTCAAACAGACAAATTCACATTACATCACCTACCAACTGGAGCATTTATTGGTCCAGTACTAGGGTTGGGTACCGTTCATAATTGAACCGATATGGTACCGGTACTGGTATCTGGAATTCGGTACCGGTACCAACTTTTACTTTTTAACCCTATGGGCCCTAGGCCTTTTTGGGGTATTTTTACTGCCTTTACTTTTAAGCTCATATCACAGTCATTATAAAGGCTACATACACATGCTATATCTTGTTTCTTTCGGGACAATCTGGGCCAACCAGATTTGCCATCATTCCATGTTCTTCTATGTGCCTGTATTTTATATTAATTTTTATATCAATGAAAAAAACAAATCTGTGTGCCTAAATTCTTTACATTTTTACATGTATCTCAGCATAGCAAGTTGGAAAAAGACATATTCTGCCATACATGAAGAGGGGAGACTCTCTCTAATCTGGCAATATAAAAACCATGATGCTGGGACATTCTGTCACTTCACAGCTGTCCAAAACATGTGGTTTGTGCCAGGCAGACATGATTGCCAGTATTTTTTCATTATTGCAAGAAATTCCATTGACTCATTCACAAGTCAAAAATGTTCCCCTCAATGTATATGGCGAGTACGGCCCTGTCAGCATGCATAATTAGGCTACTGTTGTCTGGGTGCGCAAAGGTGAAGTGGCTGGTCTTGCCATACAAAGTTGGATGGAGTGTCAACTGGACAATATGGAGATATTTGCATCTTGCATCTCCTGCGCTTTCATGTGATATGCGTGGCATTTCTGTGCGAGCCTGCGTTTGCGAGTAATCCATCCAAGAGTAATGTGTGTGCAAAGCTGTATGAAAGCTCTGTTATACATCATTTTATTGTAATTGAAAACGCTGTGAAAACATTGGATTACCAACACTGTTTCGCTGATATGCGTGGCTTCTCGCTATGACGCATGGTGGTGGAGAAAATCCACAGAGAAGAACAGGTGTGAATTTGGACGCACTATGTGTCGTTCGAGCCCATAGTCTAAACTTCTCAGTTTGAACATTTTATTGAGAACATTTAGGAACAGTGCTGCACGTTAACTTTTGTCTGCACATTGTTTCTGTCACCATTGTTGCTGAGTCTGAGGTGCCAGTCATGTGCTCTCACTCCACCTCCACCTCAGGTACCGAAATTTGGCACCGTTTCATTTTAAGTGAATCGGTACTCGGTAGTACCGACGTGAATCAGTACCAAGTACAGAAAGTACCGAGTTTCAGTACCCAACCCTATCCAGTACAACACTATGCATTCTGGTAATCATAGGTTTCTACCTTGGGCAAAAGTGAATGTTCCTTGGGTCATTACAGCACCAATTTCAAAAGTATTTGCATCTTTCTACTGCAAAGACAGCCCAGTTTTATGAAAAGACCATCTTTTCAGCAGTGAAATACTACTTTAAGCAACTTCACTCACACCCTTTCATTTTAAAACAAGAATTTTCTCAAAGCGTGTAAAATGGGCTTTCCTCAGCATTAAATGTGCAAATTTTAAAAAATACACATATTTTTCAGTCTCTACTGAAAACATTGCTTTCCTCTGATTTTCACCATGCCAGTCCATTTCTGACCATTTTGGTGCCCTTGGCAAGACTTGCACTGGCATCCCTATGGGCTTTGATCTTTTCATAGCCAAATGCCTTTCTTGTACCTCTGATTTGACTGGGTCATTTCATAAGTGTACAGAAACACCAGAACATTCACATTCTTACTTATGAGTCTGGTTTTAGTCCTAATCAGGATGTAGTGTTTAAATGTAACACACAGTAACTTGGTGATTCAGCCCCCTTCATACATGATGATTCTAATATTTATTCAGGTTTCTGGTCATCTCTGCAGGCATGTCATTCCCTCATCCAATTGTCAGACAGCCTCTGTCATTTCTGCACCCACTGAGGTTCTGATACCACCCATTAAACTCTCACTGACCACCACTTTCCCATATACAAAACATTATGGATTGCAGCTTTAAGTGATTAAGTGGGTTGTGTTTACTAATTAAATCCAAGTTCAGATTTAATTTACCAGTCATAGAGTTGGGGCTGCTACTGTACATGTTGAGCTCATCTGAGCCTCTCTGGAAAAAAAAGGAAAATAAGTTAAACTATCATTTACATTACATTTGCATATATGTACATTTACATTACTTAAAGGCAATGCAAACCATAACATTCAACTGCAAAAAATTGACAAAATTGCAAATTTTACTTTCAGCTTAATAAAATTATCACACCATTTGTCATTTTTTACCATCCATCTGTAACACAATTTTTAGTATATTATTTTGTAACATCACAGCCATTACTTATCAGTTTTAAATCTATTCACCTGCCCTAAGAGAAAATGTGTAAACTACGTACATTCAGTCAATTTGTGGACAAAGTTACGAAGAGCTAGTAAATGCAAGTCTGTTTAGGTATAAATTGTAAAAAGTAAGTCTGCTTGCCTTCACACCAACCGCAACATCACTGTCAATGGAGAGAATGCAGGGAAATGAAGAATGAGAACAACAAACAAATAATGTTACTTCAAATTTTTAAGGAAAAGAAAAAAGAAAAACATCACCAAATCTGAGATTAAAATAGTGATATTTCATCAAAATAACTTTATTCTATGTCTGGTTTAAAATGTGGCCAAAAATAAACCATTTGTACCAACTAACCAGCATGCACAACAAGACTGAAAACCCAAGGCTTTATTCAACTCCAGGATTCTGTCAACTTACCCTTTCATACATAAAAGGGTAAGTTTTAAAAATCTAAACTAATTTATGGTGGAGGGAGGGTCATGAATTTTCCCCAAGTCACTTAGGGAGAATCAAGGAAAAAATATTTGTATCTTCAGGGAGGGTTAAAAGAAGAAAAAAAAGTCACACCCCAGCCACCCCCTCCTCTGATAAGTAAAGAACAGTCCCTACATAATATCACAATTCATTCTTAGATATTTCACTCTCTACGCCACGCAAATGTAAAAATCAAGCTACTCGGTTGCTTTTTATTATTTTATAATGCCTTTTCCCCGTTACTTTATATGTCTTTTGTGTCGACTGCACATATGGTACACAATGTGTCAGTCACATGCTGTCGTGATTAGTGCGCTGTATACAATAAGCCGGCGGAGGTCGCGTGCAGCATTCATTAGCTCCAGACAAAGGACGACGTGACAGGTGGGCGTAACATGTCGGCTGTGACATGGTTCATTAATAACACACAGGGCTAGTAGCTTTCGCCACTTATGCTAACCGACAGCAATTGTCGCAATCATCGTAAGAACATTTAATCCCCACATTTTCCCCTTATCGGCAGCTAAATCGGTCTAAACGTAGCTATCATCAACGTTCCTTTAACGCACAAGAGAATGTGACATGCTGAACTGGATTTTTACCTTTTGCCTACAAGCCTGCTACCTGTCACTCTACCGAAGTTGGAAGACCCAGATGATACATAAAACATGCTCTTTTATACAAATGTACGTTAGCCTGCAAGCAAAACAACACTGAACTACCACATTTCTTGGTTGAGACTTTGTGTTGTTGGCTAGCTAACGTCATGTTCTTCGTAACGTACAGTATCGAGGTTGCAGCTGAGCTAACGGTTAGCGTATCTCAAATTGGGCACGGGGAAAGGCTCACTCGGTCTATGTCACATGCACAGCTGTGGAAGGTCTACCTAGAAGCAGCAGTTGTAATGTAAACAAATGTACCCGTCCATTGCAGCTCTTTGTCCTCTTCTGTCTGTTGATAGTTCAGCACAATTCGATGCCTGGACAGTGTAAGCAAAATGGGGGGCGGGGGAGGGGGAGTTCCGCCTCCTCCTTCTTCTTCGTGTTTTATTGACGGCTGGCAATCCTGCCTTTAGGCGCATTACCGCCACTTACTGGACTGGAGCGTGAAGCAGATTGGCAAGAAATAACATAGAAAAATAAATAAATATATTCTCTCTATTCCTGTTACTCTTAAGTAATCAAATAGAAGCTCGCGTACTTTCCTTGATGTCTTCCCCAGTAGATTCCCCGATTTATAACTGTGCTTATCTTCAGTTAACCCTGTTATTAGCTCCCTTCTTTCCTCATCATATCTGCTACAATATATTAGTACATTTTTGACTGTTTCCAGTTTGTTACAGTGTGTATGTCAGTCCCAGGGTCTAAATTTGTCCTTAAAGTTACAATGTGTATTTTTTCGGGTTGTTTATTAGCAAATATCAACTATTGCTTTTATAAATATATATTTACCAAAGTGTAATGCAATTCACATACAAATGGAAGCTTTCTCATAGGCTTAGAATGATTTCTCTATATATACACAGGCAGGGCGCGGTCTGCTGGAGGCTGCCCTCTTGCGTCGCCATATTTGAATACAGTGGCCGAAAGGGACATACACGCTTCGCCTTTCGCGTTTACCTAGAACTTGCTGTCACTGGAGACAGTTAAGGTGAAGCTCAATTCGGGGCACTTCTGCATGAACCCGCTTTGTACTTTTAGGATTCTGTCGCACTTTAAATAGAGGACCACACATATGTTTTGCCCCGTAAGAGGGAAACCACGCCACCAAATAAAAGAAAAAGATCAGATAAGCGAGGAGGGTCCATGTCATTGGTTCGACATCCTATTAGTGCGACTGTCCGCGGTGCTGAACGGCTTGTGGCGGGCGTATGGTGCGCTGCGACCGGCTTGAGGCGGAGCAGGCTCATGGTTTATGTGTTTGTCACTTTCTTTTTCATTTTAACCCACACCCTAATCTTTTCCTGACCCTAACCAAGTGGTTTTTGTGCCTAAACCTAACCAGACCTTAACCACAGGGCATCATGATGATTTCGGAACGGACTTCGGAACAATGAGTTTAATATGGTCGGAACAATGGGATGTCGAACCAATGGGTTGTCGAACCAATGGGCAGTTCCCCGGCCAGGCGAGGAGGTAGTCTCTCGGCTACCCAGAGGGAAGAGGAGGAAGAGAGGGTCAGCTTTCGCAGCAGCGCGAGAGGAATCAACAGATTAGGCTGTAGGCTAGGCTAACCATTTAGCTGTAGCTCTGGGATAACATTAGCCAAGGCTAGGATAACGTTAGCACGTAAACGTAGCTGTCACTCGAACTTAGACAAGAGGGAAAAGTAGTTGCAAACATGAAGCCAAAATGATTTTAAAATGGGAACTGCCCATTGGTTCGACATCCCATTGTTCCGACCATATTAAACTCATTGTTCCGAAGTCCGTTCCGAAATCATCATGATGCCCTGTGGTTAAGGTCTGGTTAGGTTTAGGCACAAAAACCACCTGGTTAGGGTCAGGAAAAGATCATGGTGTGGGTTAAAATGAAAAAGAAAGTGACAAACACATAAGCCGTGAGCTTGCTCTGCCTCAAGCCGGTCGCGGCGCACCATACGCCCGCCGCGAGCCATTCAGCACCGCGGACAGTTGGACTAATGGGATGTCGAACCAATGGGCTGTTGAACCAATGACATGGACCCGCCTGGCCGTTCCTGCACCACTTCTACCACCTCGCCCCCTTCCTCTCCTTGGTCTTCCTCCTCTCCGTGTCCTGTGGAAGAACACTCTGGAAACGCATATATTATAATCGTACCAACCTATATTTGCCGCACTGTGCCGTGACTATCACATAAAACATGTTATTTTAGCATTACTGTGTTTGCTCGTGTTACCAAAACAATTAGAAATAAAACACTCCTATATCTCACAGATAACCTATATCTCACTGGTAAGCTATAACATATCGTAACATGGTTTAGATTCCTAAATAAATATTCACCTAGATACTCCTGAAAAACTAAAAAAAAACCCTCTGCTGTCTGTGCAAGGCTTTTTGTCCCACGAGGCCACCGTCACTTACCCGATGGGTGGGGTGAGTGAGTGAGTGAGTGCGAGTGAGTGTTGCAATCTAGAATTTGACCGGTGATGTCACTGTTACTCTTCATTTTTTTACACTGAGGCTATAAGTTCAAGGTCTACACAGTTGAATATATTCAGTGTCATACCTGTGTTTGGCCATGTCATTGAGCTAGTTTGCTGTCTCTGTCAAGTAGCTGCTCATGAGTCATTCACTTTGCAGCAGGAAAGAACACTTCAAATAAAAGCTCTGTGCCAGAAATTCACTGTACTTCAAAATAAAGTGCATTTTTTTTTACAATCTTGACATGTTCACAAGTCACTTGTGGTCCATTCAGAATCCACCCGCGACCCACTTTTGGACCACGACACACCAGGTGGGAATCACTGCTTTATGTCCTATCCTCAGACGGGTAGTGACCATCTCTTCCCTTGGTCTCCCTCTACATATTCCACCAAGACTGACATGTTTTTTAATGCTGGAAAAATGTTTCCCAGTCTCAGTATGAACATGATGATTTTCTAGAACCAAATTGTCGTGCAGTGTGAAGTTGTTCTGTAGGCTAGTAAGGCATGTGAAATACTCAGGTAGTTTGCCAGGAAGTATAAAGGTGGATGACAGAGCAACTCCTTGCAAGTGAAGCCAAAACATCTCGATCGCCCCCTGGTGGTTGGCTGCAGTACAGATCATAAAGCCTACCCCCTCCATGTTAGTGAATGGGACAAGCCAAAGTAAAAACTCAAAGTACACGCTGCATAGATTTTTCCTAAAGATGGTTTCTATCATTTTAGTTAGTTCTTACTACCCTGTTTTTTGTTTAAATATTTGTTTTCTGATGAGTTGGGTTTTAGGTAGTATTATTTAATGCTACAAAATGGGGATTTGACCCCATGATCAACAGCTGTGTGTGCCAGTGTGCTTACACTCAATGACGCTGCTCACAGTTGGTCGGACAGGTGTTTGGGCGGTAACTCCTCCACCACTGGCTTCGGGGTAAGTGGGGACATGTTGTAAATCTTTATATACAGTCTATGTCGTGCACCTGACTGCAATCTGGCCACACTGCTGTATTCATGAACCTGCTGCATCCCCTTGTGCGCACTGAGCATCAACTAACCATCAACTCATGGAGGTGAAGAGATAAAACAAACATTCTGAGCAGAGAAAATAGTGGCTGCTTCTGATTCTGAGGACAAACTGAATGGACATCTGAAACACAAGACATCACTTATAACACTTTGAACAAAACACCACACAGTTAGTGGTAAATGGTTTGTACTTTTCTATGTTCAAGATTCTTTTTGTTTTTAGTTTTGCAGTTTTGACCAAGGTTATAAGTCAGGGCAGCAGTCACCATATACGTTGAGGGGAACACGCCCCCCCCACTGTTCAGATATGCCCAAAATGTCCCCCCAATATATAACTGAAACTGAAAAACAAATTTCTATTCTACGGCAGCCTTGTAGCCCAGATTCTGCTATTTAATTTGATGTGTAACATCACTATATTCTTCGTGATCAGTGCATTGTTTCACACTGTGTTTGCAAAGTCGTTCTCAAAGTCCCCCAGTTGGGGGACGTTTGGGTTTCGCACAATTTGGGCAACCCAATAATAGAAGATGAGTACTCATTCTTTCTCAAAATTCTTTGTCAAAATACGTCAAAATCACATGTTTAACAGGGAATTATTCAAAATTTTCCTGGGGGACAAACCCCCAGACCCCCAGGTAAAAAATTGTTCCCATTTCAGGGCTAAAGCCCCATGTTTTCAACTCCTACCGATGCCCCTGGTACCCCCCCAATGTTGACTCCATGGCTACAGCCAAAATGCATGGCTTGTAAAAAGTATGAATTGAATGAGTCTCATGGTGAATGATTGAAGGCATGAGACAGAGTTTTCTGAAAGAATTTGGTGAGCTTTTATTGAAAATCACAATTGATAGTGTAATATATGCTTTTTTTGTCAATATTCATGTTGATAACAGCAAAAACTCAGATAAAAAGGAATTCATCAATTTACTAAAATCATTTGATTTCATGCAATATGTCACTGGGTCGGCTGCTTGCTTTAGCTGCTTTTTTTGCTCACTTGTGGTGCCCTGTATTTATTTATTTATCTACTTTATTAAAAATGGATGTGATATCACAGTATGTTTCTATATCTATTATATGAATGTTTTACAGATGAGCAGGCTGCACCTTGTATGGTAGCTTGGGCCATCAGTGTATGAATGTGTGTGAATGGGTGAATATGACAGGCAGTAGACAATAAAGGTGCTATACAAGAGCAAGTCCACTTTCCATTTTTCATTTAATTGTGGCCCATCCTTTAGTCCTTCAAACATGAATTTCATTCCAGTTTGACTCGTGATGTCTGAGATACATTAGTACTTGTATGCCCCGTCTTACATGTGTCTGATCATGTCAGTTTCACTCCAGTGTACAGACGGTTTGTTTCATCAAAGAAACTTTATTTAAATCATAGACTATATCAAAGATGCATTTCCTTTTACATTAATATATCTAATATACAATATGCACAATTAATTTGAAGTTGTCCATAATCACATTAAACATAAGGGGTCTCATTCATGAAATGTTTGTAAATCTGTGAGTAGATTTGCACATGAAAACCCTTGGTAATAAAAACCTACACCGGGTTCATGAAGGCTGTGGAAAACTCGGATTTGTTCAAAAGCATGTATGCATGTTGATGAAATTGACAGCGTGCTCCTACTAGTCAGCAATTAATGTACATCCCCGCCCATTTATAGCCAGTGACGACCATATATGGAGGTGATAATTACCAGAATAGGTGCATCCTGTCGACCTGCAAACATGGCGCAAACAAAGAGAGAGAGAGAAAGAAAAACTTTTCCGACAATGAGGTTGATGTTTAGGTGAAGCTGAGTTGAGAAAAACATTTTATTTTCTTCTGTTAGTAGAGGTGTGACAGGGACAGGTAAATCAATAGACTGCAGGTGGTGCTCAAGCATCTGCCCTTTAACCCCCTGCCTAGATAAGTGCCCTTTCTGCAAGATGTTTCTTCTTTTTCTTTGAATAATTTTATATTTTAGTTTTTAAATTTGGCCGATGGCATCAATTCTCAAATTAAAAGTGTGTTGTATGTCTGACTGCGACATTTGAGTCAAGCCCCTGTCCTCTTCAGCTTCCCTCGTGGCAGCCACATGCAAATCAAGCACTCTGCAGAGCAGCATCACATCTCCCTCATCTGCTGTCATGGACAGCCAAGTAACGATAGTGTTTTCCCTTAGCATCAGCATTCTTTGTCTCTGTTGTGAAATTTAACCACTATTGAAACATCTTAATACAGGCGGTCTAATGTAGGCAATATCCTGCCGTTAAGTTAACAAGTAGTCTGATTCCTGTTCACCAACTGCCCGGTGTGAGTAGACAGACGCTGAATTGCTTTCCCACTTTCACTTGTTTCCTTTAAACCAAAATTCCCTTTAAAATAAAGTTTATGTCTCCCCACTTAGCCTGCTTGTTGTGACTGAACACAGGCCTACTTTGCAGTGTGGAGGGTAGATTGGTTGGTTTGTTATTTTATTTATTCAGAGAACAGTGTTTTCCAATTTTGTATTAAGTCCATTCAAATAACTCATTCACATTTTTAAGAAGCCTAATCTGAAGCTTGAATCTGCTAAATGCCAACTAATTTAGCTAAATGTGTTATATTTCTAATCTTTTGTCATGTTTAACTCATGTGTTTCAAAGGCATCTCCATATTGTGAACATAATAGAGCACAATACGAAAATATATGTGTACAATGGGTACAGGTGGGTGTAGGCAGGTGTAGATTTTGTTAGTATCTACAAAATGATTGGAGCTACTAACATATTGATGAATGCCAAAATACACGCAAATTTCCTTCAACGTATAGTTTACACACAAATTCGTTCTGCTCACGTTTCATGAATGAGACCCAAGGTGTTTACAGAGAGATAACATAAAGCAGATTACACATTTACTAACATAATTTTGATAAGAATTACGGTTAAAATATTGAAAAAAATTATGTTTGTTGTGAACCTTGAACTTAAAAAGGAAGGTTGCCCCTTTTTCCAATTGTAATACCGTAATGGTGCCAGTATTTTTCCAAATCAAGACTAAATTTCTCACAAGTCCCACCCATTCTTCTCTATAAAGCCAATAAACATGTTAAATTTCATTTTTTTGTCACTTTTGAATTCTTTACACCATCCAAATGACTTGCATCAATGGCGAACAATGCTTAAACCACAATTAATTAGTCTTAAAACCAAAGTTCATAATGTCTGATCTCCGTTTTTAAATAGGTGGAAAGTTCTGGATTGTCTTTCCCTTTAGCACACAGGACTAACGGGCACACCCCTCTTAGGTTTATAAGGTGTTTTCATGGTAACCATTTTGATGCAGTCTATAATTGGACAGACGCTGAAGCACAGAGTGCAGCCCGTGCAGCTGTCAGTCACCACGGGAAGGTGGGTCTCTGGGTCAAATGTTATAGCCTGCAAAGACAGTAAGCATGTCATGTTACAGGACTGAGGCTGATAAGTCTGAAAAAGAAGTGCTAAAAACAAAGAGTCAACTATCTGTATGTAACAGACAGACGGACTGACAGACATACCTGGTAACCAGAGTCATTGCAGGTCATGTAACATTTTCCACAGTTGATACACATCTCTTCATCTATTAGAGCCTGGACCTGAGAATGCAGGGGAAGGTCATGATTATGATAAATTGATATTTAATTTATTTCAAACTCAAAGTAATGATCTGTGACCTTTCATACAAACATCAGTTTTACAACTCTTTGTGGATACTCCATGACAGTAACACAGAGTCAGCAGGGACTAATAACTTGGACATTAGTGATCAGCAGGTCCACGTGAAAACTGTGCCAGGGACAGTATAATAAAGATGGACAACATGACAACTCCCCAAAAGTAAAGCCAGCCAAAACATCTTGATCGCCCCCCAGTGGTTGGCTGCAGTATAGGTCATTAACCTCACGCCCTCCATTTTAGGATGGGACATTTTCCCAAAGATGGTTTCTGTCATTAAAGTTAGTTCTTATCACTCTGATGATGTGGTTTTGATCAGTGGCGCTGGTCACAATTAGTCAAACAGTGAGGACAAGATACCGTGGAGATCGCTGCTGCAAAGACAGTGGCTCCAAATGACATCGCCAGCGCAAGATGGCAGTGGCTGTATCCTGGATATATTAGCTTCATTTTTGTACAGTGGGACAAAGTGGAGAGGCATTCTCCATCTTTATATACCTCTAATGATCTGTGCTCACAGAATTCCAACAACAGCTCAGCAGATTTTTAAAAACATGTTATCTTAGATAAATACTGTCTATCATATTAATAAGAGCAAAAACAAAATTTCCACTTTATTCTGCAGATGTTCATTCTTTATCCCTGCTGAAAACTGTACAGAAAAATCTGCAGTTTCTGTTTTGGTCTGGTTATTAGTGAACAAGTTTGTCTTGTGACCTTTAATGAGACAAACAAGATCTGGTAGCGGCTGCCTTTTCTTTGCTCTCTATAAATGATTACCACATCAGAAGCTCACACATTAATTATCCAATGATCAGGAGAAGACAGTTTGGGTAATGTCAAAATATCAAGAATATGGGAGAAATGGGAGAAAAAAAGGATTGCCTGCCATAATCCTTGGGGTTCTTATCATTTTAGAGCCAACAATCTAACTTCAAATCTGTAATTCTTAAAATATGAAATCGCTGAACGAAATAAAAAAGTACCTGCTCCATGTTGTTCAGGTCCTGGTATGCTCCGATGTGGCGCAGGGCTCTGGCTATCACATCCTAAAAACGCACCCATGACCACACACACACACACACACACACACACACACACACACACAGTATGTTTAAAAACTTAGTTGACAGAACATTGCATCAAAAGAATAGGTGTGTGTGTGTGTGTGTGTGTGTGTGTGTGCCATACCTTGACAGCAGGAACAGGTTTTTTGGGTGTGTTGATCCGGCTGATGGTGGCCTCCATCACATCAGTTTGTGTGTTTCTGAGCTTTTTCTTGTACTCTGCAATGACTTCTGTCCTCTCCTGGAGATATGGACCAAAGCTAGGGAGGCTCTACACACACACACACACACACACACACACACACACACATCAGCACAAGTTAGGGGCAACAGTCATGTTTTATAATGTTCTTTTTTCTGTAATGTATATTTAACTTCACTTGTATAAATGCAAAACTGTAAATTAGACAGATGGAGAAGCAGTCAAATGCAGGTGTTTGGTGGTGCTTTTGAAGCCTCTTCAAGACCAAACAGCCTGACAGGATGTCTTTGATTTACTTCTTCTACATTAGTATGTGGAGCTAATAACAGTAGTAGTCACTATAATGCTAATAGTAGAAATATTGGTAGTAAGCAGTAGTACCTTTCCCACCAGTTGTTCCAGTCTGGGAACAGGTTTTCCCTTCTGATGTCTCTCTGTTGGAGGAGACTGACCATCCCAGTCCTTCAGCTCCAGGCTCTTCAGGTACAATAAGGCCTTCAGACCTGAACACAGATAACCACAATAATGGTATTATCCTATCATTTAAAGGAGCGTTTGGTCCTTATAGCTTTGGTGAATTTGGTGGTCAAAGGTGAAGGTCACTGTGAACTTAGAAAACATGTTTTTGGCCAAGCTCAAGAATTCATATACCAATTATGAAAAAAATTCACAAAAAAATCTAACAGGGTAAAATGCTTTAGTGATGACATATTATATCCAAAAAGTCAAAAGTCAGTTTCACTGCAAAAACCCTTTTCTAGCCATTACTCAACATCGTATCTGAGGAACAGAAGAGGTTACACTTAGTCAGATACTGAATTGGTGACACTAATCTTGGGTATCCACCTTGAAACTGTATTGATTGTATAGATCTTCTGTGCTGTTGGGGGGAAGATATGTGTGTGACACATCCATCTTCACAGACGTGGATGTAAACTGTGACTGAAACTTGACAGGTTTGCCAAGGCACACAACCATGTGGCATTCTTGTTTACTTAAAGGTTCCGCAGGCCCATGTGATATTCAGAGCATTAACATAGCACCAAACAACAATTTGCTATATTAAGATATAGTGGAGTAATGCGTCCTAAGCAGATAATAAAGTCACGCCCCCCTGGTGTGTTGTAATTTGATCTTCTCTGTTCCTTGTATGCGCTTGCATGTTATTGCATATGTCCCTGTGTGTGTATCCCGCTGGCTGGCTAATCACCACACTCTGCTCTGCCGCTCAAATGGCAGTTACTGCTGATATTAGGATGCCGTCATCAGGGAAGTGTAGTGCCAAGGACAGCTGAGAGCATACAAACACATCTCAGAGCCAAATGCATGTATTTTATTGTTTATAAAAAAAACAGTTATAGACATCTAGAGATGTTTGTCGTCATTGATCATTTGTTGTTTTAGGTTCAAATATGCTAGATTTACTTCATGTTTTTCCCAGGGAAAATATAGTATCAGAAACACAGCAACATACCCACACAGTAATCCTCAATCACTGTGAAGTCCTGGTTCTGTACTGCACTGCACACCTGTGGGAATCAGACACAGGACAGATATACATAAACAAAAACATAATCCAAACCAAACAGAGTTAAATTTTATTTTGCTTCAAATTATGCTATTTTGTGAAGACAAATTTGACAATTCATACATTACTGACTGCAGCTTGTCATTGCCTCTATCTGTCAAATTGCTTTTGACATTTTTTGAAACCCACTTACTGTATGGTTTATACTGTGCACACTTATTTTTGTTAACCACAATAGCTTGCTTTTAAATGAGGGGAACTTTGTTTTGCAGTGCTCCTTAAAAAAAAATATCATTGTTCACACCATCCTCTGCGAAAAATATCCACTACAGAGCTTGATATGATTACTTACTGGATAATTTCTAAGTTCTCTGGATCAATCACTGCCATTCCAAAAGGCACAGACAATAGAGTTACATTTAATTTCATTACAAATAAATTGTAAATCAATTAGTCCTGCCCCGTTACCTTGAATTCATGAAGACAACTTTGTTTTTCTTGCAATCATCTATGGAAAATGGTGAACATATTTATTTATTGATTGACTGGGGACCATGTTTAACAACAGTAAAACTGTATCAAATCATCTTTTTTACAAACTCTCACTCAACTTGTTCAGTATAATCCAAATCTCATTTATCCAGCCAAATGCTCAGTACCTCCCAAATACATGCATTATCACTAAAATATTAGCATTTAAGTCTGACTTTGAAGAGCCAAATGACGTAGGCGCAGATGCTTCCAGCTGCCTCTCTGTCTGCTTCCCTAAATGTGTGCTAAATTTGTGCTCTTCTTTCTATTTTGCAAGGCTTGGTGGTGCTTTCTGTGGTTGGCTTGGACAGTGGTGGCTTGTGACAGTGAGCCATCAGGATGAGGAAATCAACTCAGCAGGCTGTAAACGCTCCACTTCTAGCTAGCTAGCTGCTAGCTAGCCAGGTCAAGGTTTTCAAATGTTAACATCAGTAAACATCAAGATGGAGAAGAATGGGCAGCAGCTGAACTAGCATCCTGCTAGCCATCAAACAGGCATTAATCAGGAACTGTGATATCCTTTGATTCACAGAAACTTGGTGGTGCAATGCCTCCTTGTTCAGGAAGAGCGACCCTGCAGATCATCTTGTTGAGGTCAGGATGTGTGGACAGTTAAATCATCCACAACCAGACATGATGGATTACTAGGACCATATACAGAATCGTGGATGACTATAAGGCATCAGCCAACGATGTAAGAAGAAAAAAAAAAGGAATTAAAGGAGCTGATGCAATCCCAGTTTACTGGAGTTGTACTTTGTATTGTCCCCATGTGACAAATAAATGATGATGATGATGATGAGATAAGTTTTACCTTCAGTTCAGTTTTAAATAGTGAGGCTTTAGCGAAAATGCATATGTTTGGGAAGTACTGAGTGGATAAATGAGACTTGGATTATACTTCACGAATTGCGTGAGTTTGTAAACAGATGTTTTGATATAGTTTTGCTGTAGTTAAACGTGGTCCCCAGTCAATCAGTAAATCAATATGTTGGCAGTTCTCCATGGAGGCATGCGTGAAAAACAAAGTTTTCTTCAGAAATTCAAGGTAACACAGCATGACTGATTGATACAAATTGTCATTGTGTGGGTGAAGGATTCCTCGAACAGCGAGTGACTGATAATATATTTTAATAAAGAGTGTGTGAGGAAACTGGTTCTTCAGTCAGTGTCACAATAACATTATCACCTGTAACACTGAGGCCCCAGCGTGAAGAAACTGTAGTCCACTCTCTGCTGAGTCGATGCCTCCGGTGGCCAGAATTGGGAAACCAGGAAGTGCTCTGGCGATAGCTGATACAGCTTTGAGAGCAATGGGTCTGATGGCATTACCTGCACACATTGTTAATATTATTAAAAGCTTGCTCAAATCTTTCACCAAAAGGTCTATCTACTTCTTCTTTTCAGGCAGTCTGTGGTTTCTGCTATTTTAAATACTCTGAAAACGAGGACACTGAGATTTGATACTTGCTTGTAACAGAGTGCTATTTTTGGTTATAGTAGTATTAAATGGTAAAGTAGAGACGCACCCTTTATGGTGTATTTAAACTCCAGCCATGGTATGGGCTATTCTACAGTAGCTCAGAACGGACAAGCCAAATATTGGCCCTAAAGAGGACTTTTTGTTTTTTTTTTATGTTACCTGAGGGTCACCGTAGGTTCTCCGTTATGCTTGGAGAGGGAAGGGTGAGTGAAGGTGAGCAGAGAGAAGGTTGGAATCTGCAACCTTACTGCTAGATGTCACTAAATCCTACACACTGCTCCTTAAAAGAGGGAGTCCACCAAGGTTTATTAGAAGTGCAATACCTTTTCTCTAGAAGTACTCATGTTTGTTAGCCTGGGAACCAGACGAAATCTGCAAGCTCATGTTTTATTTGCTCCAGCAGATGCGTCTGGTCCCCCTACTCCTCAATGCCAAAGAAAAAAGTACCATCACTGCAGTCACCATTCCCAAGGTATTTTGTTTGGTATGACAGAGTTTAAGTCTTCCAATGACAAAACACTGGAAGACATTGTCTCCAGTCTCAGTTCTTCTTCTTGCTGGCTAGACGTTTTACCCAGTAGCTTCCTTAAAACTGTGCTGAGCAGCTAGGTAAAACAACTCACTCTCTCCAATCTGGAACTTTTCCAAGTGCTTTGAAAACTGCAGTCATTGAGCCTCTCCTAAAGAAGAACAGTCTTGATGCCACTGTTCTGAACAACCTATTTCAAACTAACAATTTTCAAGTATAGTTATTGGAAAAGTTGTCTATTAGCAACTTGGCAACTTTTATGAAGCTGAACAACTGCTTTGATAACTTTCAGTCAGGTTTTTCGGCTCCATTACAGCACTGAGACTGCACTCAGTGACATTTGCCTGAACACTGACTCAGGCAAAGTCTCTGTTTTAGTGCTATTGAATTTAAGTGCTAGTCTTAAGGGCATTTCTGGAACTGTCCTTCAATGGTTTAAGTCATATCTTCATGACAGGAAGTACTTTGTCTTGATTGGTAACTATTAAGTCAGAGCAGATGACTGTGACATGTGGGGTCCCACAAGGGTCCATTTTGGGACTCCTAATCCTCCTAATCTTTGTATACTTCTGTTAGACCAAATCATACAAAATACAACCAAGATGGCTGAAGCTTATGTGGAATTTCTGTTCAAGAATTATTTTCAAACTCAGATAAAACAGCAACGGAGAGGTTCCAGACTATTTGCATTTGTGAATTGGTCTGGTGACGCCAGGCTATGTGTATGTTTGTGTATTCTTACCAGACACCCCTCCATACGTGGTGCGTTTGCCCTTTCCAACACTCGGCCAGGGGACGCCATCAGTGTTCAGTCCCATCAAACCTGAGACTGTGTTGGTGGCTGTTACTCCATCTGCTCCACCTATAAAAAACAATATTCATTACACACATACCTTGCTGAATGTTAATGATTTGCAGTGTAATGTAATGTAAAATGAGGTACTGAAATACAGTAGCAGAAATGATGTGGAGGAAGAAAAAAGAAGCAAGCATGGTGTGGTGAAACATCTTTACCTTCCTGAGCTGCCTTGGCAATGTCGACAATACTGGTAACATTTGGTGTCAGTTTGGCAAAGAATGGGATGGAAATGGTTGCGCGCACCCAGCGACAGATGTTACGCACCAACACTGGGTCCTAATGGCAAAGACATAAACATGTGAATACACAAACAATTCAGCTTATCACTGTGTTCATTTTTGAAAGATTACACCAGGTGCTACCATCTATAATGTGGCAGAACAAGATATTAAAGATTGTGTACATCCGACCGGCACATATAGGTACTTTGTAAAATATTAAGGCCATGCCCCTTTTTGGAGGATAGAAAATCAAAGATCCTATTGGTGTCAGTGTAGTTTGACATGCTTGGATTATTATTTTGACATATCTGTATGTATTTATTTTCTGTTAAAAACCCTTTGTTTTATAGATATGTTTATAAAATTGTTTTGCAACCTTGCCTGAACATGAGATTTAGTTGGAGATGACATTCTAAAACTGCTACACAATGTTACTGCAGCAGCTTCCCCATCAAGCTAACATCCATCAGTAGTAACTGTCACCAACATCATTTCACCATTTACCACACTGACAGTGAATATTCATGTATGTTATGGGCCTCAAATCTGAGTGTGAAAGCCTTCTTCAACCCGCTGCACAACAGCTTTTTTTTACATTTCATCCTTCCTCTCCTGATGTGGAATTCTTTTCCCCTCGCCGTTGGTGATGACAGGATGCCGGCCTGATTCATAGCTTGAAGCCAAAGCTGTTTTATCTTATGTCTTTTTTAGAACATGGCAGGGGAACAAATTGGAGATCAATGAAATAGTGAAATGTCGAAAAGCTGTTCGGCGTAGCATTATAAATTTAAACCAGTTTCTTCAAAGTAGAAATTTGGAGACATGTTTCTATTTCCTCTGTATACGCTGTTGCCGCCTACGCTCGACACTGGATTGTTTTACCCCAAAAGAGAGCAAGGTGATAAGAGCCTACCTACCCTACTGATGGTCTGATAAATGCAGTATGATGATGTATACTGTGTGCTTACAGCAAGGAAAATATATGTGCATATACTGTAGTTTAGAATTGTGTGTGTGTGTGTGTGTGTGTGTGTGTGTGTGTATGTGTGTGTGTGTGTGTACCTGTCCACAGGCCAGTCCCATGCCTCTCTCTCCCATCCCATGGGGACAAGACAGGTTCAGCTCCAATGCATCTGCTCCTGATGCCTAAACACACATTAATGTCTCTGTTTCACACTCTCACAAACCACAGAGCTGTAACATTTGTATATAACAATCAGACAATAGTGATCCTGTGTTTATTCTGTAAATGGTGCAGATTCTGTTCCTGGTGTGTGATTTTTCTCACCTCTGCCATCTTGGCTAGTTCTGTCCAGTCTTCCTTGTTGTAAGCACACATTATGCTGGAGATCACCACCTGACAGAGAGACAGGGAGAGGTTCATTTTCAAATGTCCAAAAGATGTCAAACCATTTATTGGTCCATTCTTGGAGTCACATCTTGTTTTGCAGCCTAATTGGCAATATTCTGCGTGTTGTCAATTATGCTTTTCATGTTCTTAGTAAAACAGAGTCAAAGCAGAACTATGTCCGTGAAGACACAATGTGACGTGATGAGAAACTTACATTATTAGGGAAGTCCTTCTTTAGCTCGGCCACCGACTGACACCAGTAGGCTGCTGTCTTCTCACTGATGAGCTCAATATTGAGGAAGGAGCCTTGACCTGGTCCATACAGATGACTTGAGGTAGTGCCACGCACAATACGAGGAGACACATTGGTCACCAGATCCTGCAGACACAGATTTATAGACGCCCATCATAACTCTTGTTTCCACCAAGCAGTGCAGGTCAGTTTAGTTCAGTTTGGTGCACATTTTTTCCATTTCCACTGTGAGAAGTTGTGGATGGTATGAATAGATCCATTCCTTACTGTCCCCATTTTTCATCACCCCTCTGATAGGGTACGTAGCACACCGATGCAATACAAAAAGGTGGAGCTAGAAACACTGCAGTCTGTTGATTGGTCAGTAGAGGATGGTCCCTCTTGCTCAGGGCTGAGTTGTGGCTGGTTTGAGGCCTGTGTAACCACTGTTCATATCGGGGCAAGTCTTACATACATTAGTAAACTTGAACTATGAATGAAAGGATGTTTTGCTGCCTCTAGCAAGAGCTCTAGTCTGAGAAAGAAATGTATTGGGCCAACTGGGGGCAGCTACTGGCACTTTACTTGTAAATATTTTCAATGCATAAGTTGACAACATGAATCGATCATCCTTCCATCCATTTTCATAACCGCTTATCCTCCTGCAGTCGCAGTCATTGGGCAAGAGGCAGGGTAACAGTCGCCAGACTATTGCAGGGCTGATACACAGAGACAGTCAAATATTCACACTCACATTCACACCTACAGGCAATTTAGAGCCACCAATTAACCTGTGTCTGTGGGAGGAGCTGGAAGCCGGAGTACCTGGAGAAAACCCTCGCTGACATGGGCAGAACATGCAAACTCTGCACAGAAGGGCTCCCTCCTGGGATTGAACCAGTGCTAACCACTACACCACTGTACCGCCCCATGAATCAATCAACTCACCTTGAATGTCAGTGTGGCAACTCTTTAATTTAATCCTCTCGCTTTAAGCGTTTAAAAAAATGTAAATGGATTTCAATGTGTGAACTGCACATATTCTAATCCTAACTTGTGGAGGAGTGTCGTTCTGATGCGCTCTAGCAGCACTACACCCCTGCTCTTGCCTAAAAAGGTCACAATGCAAAACCCTGCTTTTTCTTAAATATCCCACCGAAAGAGACTCTCACTTCACCCTGTCCTTTTTTTGTACAGAAAATGTTGGTGTTCCAACTGTGTGCTGTGGACGAGGTGCAGACTTCCCTCTACATAACTGGTGAAGAGGAAATACAGCAAGAGCTGGACGGAGCAGTGAGTGACAACAACCACACCTACATTTAAGAGTGCTGTCTGCGTTGGAAACGCTAAATCGATCTATGGTCTAGTAGGGCTGCACGGTATATGCGGTAGACGGTAGAAATGATATAAATTTGGCCCACGGTAGAGATTTGCGCTCTACCGTCCTATCGTCGATGACGTCATCGCACCTGCCTCAGTGTGAAAATGGCTGCGAGCACAGAGACAGCGGAGCAAGAGGAGCTGGTTCATGTCCGTGATTTAGCGTAGCACGTGCAACATGTGTTGCTGGAGAACTTGTGAGCGAGTGAGTTATGAACAGCCCCGGACTTCTCAGACTCTTTTAGCGACTTACCACTCAGAGGGAACTCATTCAGTGTCTCCTCTGGCAGCAGCAGTGTCTCCTCTGGCAGTTTTTTGTGGAGCTAGGGGCTCCACAAAAAACTCCATATGTGAATGTGTGATAGTTGTGGTATCATAGCAGCCTGTCACAGGTTACAGCGTGATGATTAGAGGAGAAATGGCAGAGCATAAAGGTCCAGGTGGAAAACACACAACTCAGTCATTTAGGATTTTGCTAAAAGAAGGAAATTACCTTTTGATATAGATCTCAGGGGACATTTTGCACCATAGAGTACTGGGTTTTAATTTTGAGTTTTGAGATCTGCATTCTGCACAATAAATGCTGTAAAAAATACATTATATCTTTGCTTTTGTTGTTGTTGTTGTTGTTGATTTTTTTTTTTAATCAATTTAGCTTTGCTAAGGGACTACAAAACCCATTCAGAAGCACTTCTATTATAACTTTTACACTTAAATTTAAGCCACAATATATACCGTTACCGTGAAGGGATTCGATTTATACCGTGATATAAATTTTAGGTCATACCGTCCAGCCCTATGGTCTAGGTATATGTTCATAAGAGCTACTTTTGGTTCTAAAGGTACAATACCAAAAGTGTTTGGTGGAAACGCAGCTATAGAGGCAATGGTGGCTGTGAAAGGCTAATTATTTTGAGTAAAATTTGAGTCAAAATTTAGTTTCCTGTCATGTACACAATTTTTCATGTTTTCATTAGAGTTAATAAAAATGGCATTCCCTAAAATGTGAGCTAAAATATATTTATCTTAGCTCTCAGGGGGAAAAACGATACATTACTGCATTTTAGTTCTGGTCCAGTTCACACCGACTTTCCACAAACAAATAAAGAAGAGGAAACCGGAAGTAATGCAGACTGACAGGTAACTTGTTGATTTGACTGTTTTGGTGATTGTCATCCTGCATCATCAGGAGGACCAATGTGGAGAAATAATTCTGGTGACTGACAGAAGTTAATGCAGCACTTTAATGCTTCTGATGTGTATGTATATGTCTTTTGGTGTTACAGAGAACTCACGAAGAAATAAGCAATGATGAGCATTATTAGTATTATTATTCTTACAATCAACTAATTAGTGTCTTTTTTTCAGTTAAGTAGACAAAAAAATTGCTGGTTCCAGGTTCTCAAATATGGATACTTGCTGATTGTACGATTGTATCATGATGGTAAACTAAAAACATGGAGACTTTGGGCAGTTTGTTGGGCAAAACGAGCAGTCTGAATATGCAAACTTGGGCTTTACCACACTGTGATGGACATTTTTTGTATTTTTTCCTGACAATTTAAAGACTAAACAATTAATCAAGAAAATTACTGGCAGACTAAAGACCAATGAAAACGGCTGCTGATTGCAGTCCTGCAGTATTCGGCTAATTAAGATGTTACCATCTCTGTTAAATGTTAAGCACTGCCTTGTAGTCATACCTGTGAGTTATAAATACACCTGCAACAAACCAAACAAGTCAAAATAGTCACACTAAAATGGGTTTTAATGGCTATGAACATGGGTACAAGAAGTTCGTTCCTTTTGTTAAGTTACTAATATAAAAATTTCTATGAGTTAACTTTATTTTTGTGTCTGCTTAGGTGAACATATTATTAAACCTAAAAGAGCTAATAGGTTTTGCCACCTGGGTTGTTTCCAAAAAGAAAAAAAATTTAAAAATTACTTATTTTTGCACACTAGTGTGCAACTCTATGTGCTGGCTTGGTACATCACTTTGTGTGTTTGTGTGTTTGTGTGTGTGTGTGGGTGTGTGGGTACTGTACCTTATCCAGTCCAAACGTCTTGGTCAGAGCAAAGCCCCATCCTTGTTCAAAAGCTCTTCTGATCATAGCTGTGCTGGTGGTGGGAGGAGCAGAAGCCAGGCCGAACGGGTTGGGAAACTTTATTCCACACATCTCAATGCTGATATCCACCTGATCTATAGCACTGTAGAACAACGGCAGCTTTGGGACTGGGTCCACTGTCTGTCCATACAGGGACTGCAGGAGGAAGGGAGGTGGGACAAATATTTGACTTAGATCATCAACCTTACATTTTATGGAGTCAGGCCTGAGGTGAATACATCATGATGTACTCTGTGTCTCATGACTGTGGTGGTACTCAGCAGCCCAGTCACCAGAGGAAAATGTTGGCACTGTACATTTCTACAAAACACAAATACGTTATATTTACATGTTTCATACATATCATATCAATGTCTATAAAGTAACCTAGTCTATGAGCAGACTTCTTCACTGGGAGGTGGAAGGGATGGTAGATGGCGAGACACCTTGGCAAGACACCTGCCAAGCTGCAGACTTAAAGTTTTAAGTTATCTGCTACATCATAACATGTACATGTATTGTATCTGGGGTTTGCAGAGATGAACGATACCAACATATTATTAGCAAGAATAAACTGGCCCATTCATTAAAAAAAAAAGCCATTTAATTTACAGTATACAACTGTGATGCTCCCAGTCATGGCAGATCATGACTGGGAGCATGACTGCGACAAGTGGTGAATCACTTTGTGCAATAGAGCCAGCAAAACATTTAAATTCATCCCACATACAGGAACTGAGTTGCCCGTTTCAGACTCTTCTGATAAGGGCAAAACTTCAGTGTTCGCAGCACCTGGGCCCGGTGCTCTCAGGCTATAAAACCCTGACTCTTTGGCTGAGACACTCTCTTCCCTCAATGCATTCTTTGTTACTTTCACACTTCCAACATCCCACACTACACACAGCACTCATGCAGACACACGCCTTCACTACTGATTCTACTGATTAACACATCTCATTGTTACCTTAGCTTGGTTTGGGGTTTCCTGGGTTTAGAATTATTCCTTCTATGTAAATGAATCATTCATTATTTTACCTTTAGACTGCGTCTCCCTCTTTTTGTCATGGTTTTAGAGCCAGGTCATGAGAAATTGAGGGCTTGTCCGTCCTTTTGGCTGGTTCTTGTGCAAAATGGTATGTAACTTCAGTATTTGATTTGTTGCTGTGTTTGTTTGTGACTGTTCGGTCGCAATTTGCTCCGCCGATTGGCTTGTGTGTGGTACATTTTGACACAGGTCCAACTTTGTGAATGAAATTGCCATTATAGTCGACATCATTTGGTTTTCAAAGTGTCTCCCTGGGGATTCCCGAGAGTGCGGTCCATTTGCTGAGGTGAGAACTGGGTGCAAAAGATGTTGGACTGGTGGAGCAGGCAGCTGGTTCTACTCAGATCATTGTTTTCTTTAACAGTTGGTAATGTATATGGGTGTTTAAGAATGTGTAATGTGTTCAGAGTTATTGTTGTGGGGTAAGATGTTTGCTTACTGTGTTGGGCATCAATACTATAAAGTCCTATCAAACATTATGGTATTTGGCCGAGGTTAGTCTGTAACAGTGAAGCAATGTAGTTAGGGAACAGTTTCATACTACTGAAACATTTTGGCCAAATAGCTGTGCTATTGTTTCAAGCGTATGGATCTTCTTGTGAGCTGCAATGATTCGTTTTGCTACTTCTCGAGCAAAAGACTTTTAAATACTGTCCACCTCAGAAACAAATCTGCTAGTAATTTTTAATAGCTTAGAATTTAAATACCATAAGAGGGTATGTTTAAATGTTGCACTTTAGGCCACACTACACCTTATTGCAGGCCCAGTTTAATATGCAACTCAATTTAATACAAAATATGTAGTAGGGCATCCCTGCGCCATCTCTCTTTCAGCTAAGGGGTCTTTGACCTGAAAAATGTCGAAGACCCCTGCTTTACATTCGACATCACATGAATGAGTTGTATTGACAGAAGATCAATGTGTCAATCGAATACCATATTGAATCATTTGGTATCACGTCTTACATTATATCAAATAATAAAATAGACAGGCCTTTGCCATCGTAGCTCCGACTGCACACAAACATACCACAGAACATCATACAGTAATAACAAATGTCAGGAATGTATACAGGGAGCCCGATGGGTTCATTTTGGATGCTGATGTCACATAATCAAATTTAATTTGCTTTTATATTATTCCATATAAACTCTATATACATATATGTGTCTTGGCTCCTTGTCACTGATGGCAGCTGAATTAGATGTGGTCGGAGACCTGGATTTTTAAGATATGCTGAATGTTTGAAGCAGAGACATTTTTACCTGCATGTATCTGTGAATGTGCCACGAAGCCTGTTTGCCGTCGTTCACTGATTCCACTGTGGTGTTTGCCAAACCAGCAATATCTCCTCCTGCAAACACCCAGGGCTCACTGGTCTGCATGGTGTCTGTGTTCACCTCTGGAGTACCCCAGCGGGTCATCTTCACAGGAGCCATGGCTTCACTCACTACACACAAATATGGTACAGGTTATGTATGAAAATACGTCGTCTCTCTATTTATGGTCTGCATTATCCTACAGCATCAATCAGTAACAACTCTTACAGATGTGAAGAGCTCAAAGACTTGATTTCTGTTATGTACCCTGCGGCTCGTTGAGCATGGAACCGAAGGCACTGATGATGTAATCAGCCTTCAGCCTGACGACTTGGTCCTCATCCTCCAGCCAATCACCTTCCTCAGTCTGCTCGGTGCGACAGAACTGTAACCCTGCGACCCGACCATTCTTCATGATGACCTCACGAGGAGACAGAAAGGGCAGAAATTCACACTGCTCCTCTTTAGCCAACTCCATCTGACAGAAAAAAAGACCCACATATATTCAGTATTCCCTGTGCATCCATTTGCCTATACATCCAGCCATATGTCCCTCATCTGTACCTCCTCAGGAACAGCCCTGATGTTAGTGAATCCCTTCCTAAAGCAGACGTAGACTCTCTTGGCTCCACAGCGGAGGGCCGAGGTGGCGCAGTCAAATGCTGTGTCACCGGCCCCCAAAACGATCACTACACCTCTTAATTCTGGCAGAGAGGAGCGACACTGACACATGCCTAGACACAGTGGGACAGAGACAGAGAGACATAGTAATATGTGGTTGTCTCTGATTCATAAATATACCTTTCACAAACATTTTATATTTGAACTAACCTACAACCTGCTAGAGTTTCTCATTATTACCTACCTACGTTTGTTAGTTAAGTTGATGTCACCAGTGAAACTGTTGTGTGTGTTGTGTATTTACTCTAAATGGTTATATATGTGCATGTTGTATGTGCATGCTTGTGTGTTTGTGTGTGTTCAGTACCTTTCTTGCTAGCTGAGGCCACCATGGGCAGAAAGTCTTTGGAAGTGAAGAAACCTTGATCCATAGTGAAACCCTGAAAGACTGGAGCTCTGTTGGCCTGAGGGAGACCTGGAGTGACACACGAATAGAAAAGAGTATATTTTAAAGGTGCTGTATGCAACATTCAGAGCATTAATTTAAGAGCAAACGGCTGTTTTCTGTGTAAAGATATGTGGAATAATGGTGTCCCGAGCAGAGAATTAAGTCACACTCCCTCTCTGTGTGATGTAATTTGAGCTTCTCTGTTTTTTGTTGTGGTAGCCATGCCGGCTCTGTGTACATGTTAATGCACGTGAGTCCCGTGTGTGTATCTTACTAACAAGCTAATCAGCTTCATATGCTCTGCACTCATACAATGGTTACTGCCATCTTTCCACCATGGTTTGGGATGGCAGCAGCTCAGCAGCTCAACACCAACCCTCAGATTCCCCCAGGTTAACACTATTAGCTTTCCCAGCACTGTTGACCTTGTTAGCACTGTTAGCTTGGTTAGCACCGTTAGTGTGGTTAGCACTGCTAGGTACTGCCATTTTGGCTCAGCCACCTCAATGTTTGCTTGAGAAGTCAGAGGTGAGAGGCATATAGCAACCCTCGTCCAGACTGTGAATGTTGTATATACCACCATTAAAGTTGTTTAAACAGGTGAAGTTTTCAATGGAACAGTCCAAAACTGTGTCCCTTAAGACTTTGAAAATTTTTACAAACTTAAACAATTTTTTACAAACAGTAGCTATACACATGTACTGTATAAAACCAGATTTAGATAACGGCTGAATCGGAGGTAGGGCTAAGTCAGCGTTTTGCAAGTCACAAGTAAGTTTCGAGTCCTACAGTGCACTCTTCACCAAATGTAATGCCAATTTAAATACAAAATAATAATATATCAAAATTACAAAAATCCTGAATGCTTTTCAAAATGTTGCCTACTTATTTGTTGAAACAAGTTTGTTAGCAGTTGTTGTGCCTCTGTTTTTAATCCGTTTTGCATACTGCAATTAGTTTTTCTGTTGATCACTGCCTTGTTTTTTCACATGAACAAAATTATCTTTGGTATAATTTCTTTCAACTGGCACTGAGTAATGTAATATTAGTTCTTCATGGTTCTCTTCTGCAAATTGATTGGATGCTATCGGATTGGTTCAAACAAATTGGATCTAGGGACTTAAGTGTTGACTTGCTGGGAATGAATAGCATTAATGTTAGTTGATTCAGGAAATAAAGGGAATGAAAATATTAGTGGTACACTTTTTAAATAACATACTTTATAATCCTTGCTTTGGTGAGGGCATCCAGTATTATCAAGTCAAAAGGCTCAAGTCCAAGGTAAGTCACAAGTTATTGGTGGGAAGGACAAGGTAGAGGTGCAAATCTTTTTTGATTTCGTCAAGTCAAGTTTAAAGTCATCAAATTAGTCACTTGAGTCACATGACTCGAGTCCATATCTCTGGGCTGAAAGCACACACATGGACATACACTATATATACCACTGCTACAGATTAGGGATGACCCGATCTGATCTCAAACATCAGGATCAGGGCCGATCAAGGCATTTTCTAACCAATCGGGTTCGGCTGTATTGAGCTATATAGAGGATCTGATCTTTTCATGCAGAGACATGCAGAGAGAGAGCTGTCTACAGGTCTACACTTTCCTTTTCTCCTCCACTAAGCTAAGTTTCTTTGTGTGCGTAAGAGCAGGGGCTGTGTGCCGCCCACAGCAAAATATAACACACAATAACCGACGGCAAAAAATGCAGTATGAGACTGTTTATCTATGTTTTTTTACTGAAATTATGAGCACTTGTTTCCTTTCAGCTAAGTCTTAAAGTCTTGTGCATTTACAGCACATGGTATTTCACCACGGGCAGAAGAGAGACAGACAGCGGTGTTGAACCGTCAACAACCACACTCACCACTGCAATGTGCAACAAAAGCTCCGAGAGCACATAAGTGATTTATATTAATGTAGCCTAGGTTTGTTATTTTAGACCTATTTACTTATTTTGTAAAAATTAAATAAATAAATAAACATTGAGGAACAGCTTGGATGCAGCGACTTTTTTCTAATGCACTGCAGAGCTTTTCAGTTGTCAAGCATACACATTGGATTGATTGATTTTAGATAGACTGATTTTAATAATGTACTTGAAGTGTGCAAAGTGCAGCTGTATTATCTAAGAAAAGAAGTATCGGATCAGGACTCAGTATCGGCAGATAGGATTAAATGACTTGGATCAGGATCAGGAGCAAAAAAACTTGATAGGGACATCCCTGCTACAGATGGATTAAAAGGTGTAAAACTTCAATGGTGGTTTATAATGCACCTCCATGAGGCAAAATGCGAAGATGATCTCTGAAATGTTTTAAAAGGGGCACTCACCAATCCCAATGAAGACAGCCTTAAAGCCTTCTTCTTTCAGGGATGTCAAAGTCATTCCATTAATACCTAGACCCTTCTCACACACCACCTGGTATGTACACACACACAAAGTGAAAAGATTGAAAAGATCAGAAAAGCTCTGAACACACTATCATTGTCGTAATGTTCAGCAATTTTCAATATCATGAATCAATTCAAATTATTTTATCTTTGTCCATTTTCTGTCTAGCATGGGATTAACAACACATTTTAATGGTTTGGTATCACATTTCAGCGCACATGCTGAGGCCACTAAGATGATTGAAAACCAAAGCAACTAAAGGCATAATAATGAACAATTATTGAAATACTGTATGTACATTTTACAGTACGGACACTAATTGCACTTAAAAACTACATACCTTGACTCCTAAATCCTTCATCAGGTCTATTTCAAACTGGACAACCTCATAGGGAAGCCGGAACTGAGGGATTTCTGATGTGCTGCCGGGAGGCAAACATAGCTGTTAAATGTTGAATTTCCTTTATTCCCCTTTCACCTTGTTTGACATTGTGTCATATTTCTCCTCCTTCCATCTTGATTTTCCAGTATGAAAATTAGTTTAAAGGGTTTAAGAAGTCATTGTCAACGTTGCCAGTGACTGTCAGTGCGCACAAGTCCTTATCTTGTTTGCACAAGATGATAAATATCACCTTACGGGACCTTACGTTGATTGATCTGAGGTTGTTAAAGACACATTTGAATTTATAGTAAATTATCTTGTGTGACAAATAATAACTGGTTCCCACAAGATAAATAACTTGTGCGTAAAAGATTACAAAAAAAAAAAAAATCATATTTTGGGACTGTAGGGGTTCTGAATTTTTCTCATGAACAGCATTGGCTATATGAAGTATTTCTGTTACTGCATATTTTTAGTCCTACAATAAAATCTGACTTGAAACTCCATAAATTCAAGTTAAATAATTTCATTGATTCATTTCATTCAATTTAAAATAACATACTTTATAATTTCATCTTATATTAAACTTAACAATCTCTGATATTACACAGTTCGATGAAGATGCGTTACCTCAGCCCTCCAATGTACTTCTGTTTCTCAAATATGGTAATATTATCATATCCAAGACGGGCCAGGAAGGAGGCACAGCTGATTGATGCTGGGCCACAACCAATCAGAGCTATAGAGGCATGGTAAGACTCTGGCATCTCATTGGCTGGTGGGAGTTCAGGATTCCTGATCTGAGGGATGCCCATCTTACTAAACACCTAGGAAGAAAACAACACATAGACATTTTTGAAAAAGTAAACTTGTCAAGCCCTTTCATAGGCTGCATCCATATCACAACACTTATATACTGTAGCTCTCAACCAAACATGGCTGACTTTAAAGTGAGCCTTTGTACCTTTTGCTGAACAGTAGCTAATGTGGCCACATTGGCAATAGCATGATGATGCACCATTTTAAAATGTATCACCTGTACAAGTAGAAAAGAGTCTAGTTTACTGCACAATTTCGACAGCAACTGAACTGAGAAACATCTTTCCAAATCCAATCCACTGATGAAGAGAGTTAGACGTGGTTAAAAAAAAAAAAAAAAAAAAGCCACCAGGAAGTGGACGTTGACTTGAGGTAACTGTAATTTCTGAGGTCAAGAATGAAATTTCATGCTCAAGAATCATAATACAGACACAATGACTCAGTGATATCAGTTACACAGTAATATCAATCTAAAGCCTGCTAACATTATCTAACATTAGCCACCATAAGATAATGGTTATACTAGGCTGACCAAATGTCCTCTTTTGCCCGCACATGTCCACTTTTCACGTCCCGTCCGAGGCGTCCGGGGTGTTTTTTTTATAAACTGATGATAATGTCCGGTTTTCCATGTGTTTGTGTGTATGTGTTAGAGTGCGGCACGGGCCGCATATTTCTGTCCGAACCCGAACCGAGCCCGACATTATTTAATGACGAAAGCACTCAGTTTGTGTCACACACTTGTTATGGTTACAGGCCGGGCGTGCTCAGCGGAGAGGGAGACCTCCGTGTTTGAGACGGGAGCAGGAGACGGGAGGTCCGAGACTTCCAGCGAGGAGAGAGGTAGAAACAAACAGCCAGTGTGTGTCTGTGTGTGTTATGTTCAGGTGTTGTCACGTAAATAACAGTGCCCAAGCAATAAACAGGACAGACAATAGGATTTTATTTATTTTTACACTATATTTTCACTGAAAGCTGGCCGAATCGGATCGCCACACTCTAGTGTGTGTATGTGTCCCCTACTGGGGCCTATCTGAATTTCTGTCTTTGAGAGATATTATTTTGTAATATAACTGAATTTTCTATCCATACATATAAATTTTAAATATATTAAAATGATAAGGCATCTTTGAGTAAGCTGCGAGTATCATTTAAGTAGGCTATGTTGTGGCCGGTCGAATGTCCTCTTTTTTGGAAATCAAAATATGGTCACCCTAGTTATACCAGAACCAAGCAGCAACCTCCAGGGCTTCAGGCCAACACAGCAGTGCCAAAAACTGCAGTTCTTTGAGCGACCACTTGAGGCTGGCTCCAAAAGCCAGTCAATCCCGATAGACCTCCATGTTAATACGTACAACTTTACAGCAGACAGAAACACGTTTACAGCCTGGTACAAAAATGGTTTTGGTCTGTATAGACAATTTCAACATTCTTGACAACTGTATATTTATATTACTCACCCATTTTATTAAGGCGTAATGTTACGCATAATTAAGTACCGGCAGCTTTGAATGAAGCTGTCTGCCGATAGAGTCCTCGGCTTCTCAGTCAGAGCCACCCCTCACTCCTTCACAACTCAAACCTTTCGCCCAAATATGGTAACTTCTAACTGCAGAAAAACAAGATGGTGACGGCCGTAGTGCCAAACTAGAGGCTTCAAAATTGGAGTCCACAAAGCAATGGGTGACATCACAATAGCTATGGGTACATGCAACAAAGGGCTGCAGGCTGGAATTGAGCCTTTGGCTGCTGTGTCAAGGACATTGCCTTTGTATGTATGGGACATCTGCTCTTTGCACTAGGCCACTGGGTGCCCCGCTTCTCTTTAAAGTTACAGTGTTGCTTTAACATTTACATTAAATTTCCCATGAAATTGGCAGCAGACAGCCATTTGATTCCCCATATTTACGTACCCCCTGCGAAACCATTAAGCTAAGGAGGGACTTGTCAAAAATATTAATTGGTGTCTGTGGTAGCTAGTGCCGCTGAATGTGTGCCTCCCTCTGTTGTTGAGGTGAGGATTTATTGCAGCCACCATCATCTGCATCTGCAGGTTTTACTGACGAATCAGTCAGGGATTAATCAGAGCCAGAAGACAACGACGACAAAGTCGTTTTTGGAGTGAGGCCATGCATGTGTAGGTGAAAGAAAGACACAGGTTCATCCCTGTGATGGAGCTGATGCCTCCAAATGGTAGGTAAAGCATTCCATTTGACACAAAATTAGTATGTGTAACACAGGATGAGTTCCCAACATTTTTTTTATTGTTTTCCAGGAAATGACAAACACTTAAAGGAGCAGTGTGTCAGATTTAGGGGATTTAGTGGCATCTAGCTGTGAGAATTACAGATTGCAATTAGAGGTACTCCTGTGTCCATTTTCTTTTTTTACCAGAAGCCAAATTATCTGCAGAGGTCTCTTCCTTTACTAAACAAACACACCCGGTGATTTAAACCGGTAAAAATACTCAATAAACCAAGTTCACATTCCACATCAGTGTTTCTCCAATGCAGTTTGACATATTGGAGACGGGCAGCCAGGCCAGCACCTACTATTGTGTGCCCTCCTTTTTTTTCTCTGATAATTAAATGTAAAATTATCTGCAAAGGTCTCCTCCTCTCTGAATCACATATACCCAGAGATTTAAACTGAAATAAAAAAACACTGAATAAAGGCATTTTTCTGTTAAAAAAAAACATCAGTGTTTTTCCTATGCTCTCAACGTGGAGGGGCTGTGAGTTATGGTGGCCAACGTGAAAACGCAAATGACCTTATCAAGAGCCAGTGTTTGGTTTGTCCGTTCTGGACTGCTGTAGAAACATGGCGGCGTAACATGCCGATCTCTGTGGAGGGGGACGCACCCTGTATGTAGATAGAAGCAGCTCATTCTAAGGTAACGAAAAACACAATGATTCTTATTTTTGGGTGATAATACACTAAAGAAAACATTCTTATTATATCATTTTCTATTTCTGCCAATATATCCCCTTAAATCCTATACACTGCACCCTTAAATGACATTAAGAGCATTTGCAAAATGACTTTTTTTTTGGGTCATTGTTGGGCCAGATAATGGTGTATAGGTGATGATCAGCACAAGACAAATGTGATTGAAAAAAATAAAAAAACATAAACATCAATTTTGATTTCTAGCGAACTTTCATTTCAAACAAATCTGTATTGTAATCCTAAACCTATAACCTAAAGTTATAATGTGTATTTTTTCGGGTTGTTTATTAGCAAATATCAACTATTGCTTTCATAAATATATATTTACTTAAGTGTAATGCAATTCACGTACAAATGGAAGCTTTCTCATAGGCTTAGAATGATTTCTCTATATATACACAGGCAGGGCGTGCTATGCTGGAGGCTGCCCTCTTGCGTCGCCATATTTGAATACAGTGGCCAAAAGGGATATACACGCTTCGCCTTTCGCGTTTACCTAGAACTTGCTGTCACTGGAGACGGTTAAGGTGAAGATCAATCCGGGGCGCTTCTGCATGAACCTGCTTTGTACTTTTAGGATTCTGTCGCACTTTAAATGGAGGAACACACATATGTTTTGCCCCGTAAGAGGGAAACCACGCCACCAAATAAAAGAAAAAGATCAGATAAGCGAGGACAGGACAAAACGTGAGTGAATTTCGGCGTTGCTTATTCCAGGTGGAAAGAACTCCTGAAGGAGAACGATTTCACAAGGGATGCGGAGGTTGCCTGCTTTGTGCTAGACAGGTAATTCAATCTGATATTTTAAAATCATTTTGGCTTCAGGTTTGCAACTACTTTTCCCTCTCGTCTAAGTTCGAGTGACGGCTACGTTTACGTGCTAACGTTATCCTAGCCTTGGCTAACGTTATTCCAGAGCTACAGCTAAATGGTTAGCCTAGCCTACAGCCTAATCTGTTGATTCCTCTCGCGCTGCTGCGAAGGCGTCCACCCTCTCCTCCTCCTCTTCCCTCTGGGTAGCTGAGACACATCTCTTCGCCTGGCCGTTCCTGCACCGCTTCTACCACCTTGCCCCGTTCCTGTCCCTGGTCTTCCTCCTCTCCCTCTCCCTCTTCCTCATCTCCCTGTGTCCTGTGGAAGAACACTCTGGAAACGCATATATTATAATCGTACCAACCTATATTTGCTGCACTGTGCCGTGACTATCACATAAAATGTGTTATTTTAGCATTGCTGTGCTAATGTTTGCTCGTGTTACCAAAACAGTTAGAAATAAAACACTCCTAACATATATCTCACAGATAACCTATATCTCACTGGTAAGCTATAACATATCGTAACATGGTTTAGATTCCTAAATAAATATTTACCTCGTCGCTAGATACTCCTGAAAAACTCAAAAAACTCTGCTGATGTCACTGTTACTCTCCATTTTTACACACTGAGGCTTTAAGTCAAGTTGAAGATGTAAATAATCACCTGTGAAGAATGTTCTGAGTTTTAAAGACATTATGTGACATTTGCATTAATAATAGAGTGATAGCTGTGTATCTGTAGGCCTTACGCTGAGAAAAAAAAACATACAAAAATAATAATTACGTAAATTAAATGATGGTGCCATGGCTCTAATTGGTTCAAACTCATTACAGTTGAGTCAGGTGAGAAGTTGATGGTGATAAACTCCAACAGTTCTGTTTTTCAAAGAAAATGACCATTTATCATATACTTCCTACAGAAAACTTAGCAGCTATAAATGTTGTGTACCTCAGTAGCAAACTGCTGAAGCCCTCCGATATTAATGGGTCCTTCCTCAGAAGCATACAAGTTGCAGCCCCCCACACACAGCTCTGATGTGGGACACACCATTCCACAGGTCAAACCCAGGGGGTTGTCAGAAAGGATGGCCCGTGCTGATCCGTAGTAGTTCTTGTAAACACACACACACACACACACACACACAAATGATAAGATAATCATCTGTATATTTTACTACTCTTCATTTATTGTTTGTTTTTAATATCCTCTAAGACATCTTCCACATTATTGAATTGGTATTCAAAAATGACTGTGCATGGATGCATGACTGTGTTTACCTTATTAGAGATGCTTGTAATAAATGACTTTATGTCCAGGTTAGTAGGGCAGCTCTTCTGACAGGGAGCATCCACACATTTTAGACACCTAAACACAGATTTCTACTGTTATTTTACAGTTTAACAATGAAAAATCACTCTGACCTCATCACATATTGACATAAGGTCATGGACTTTCCATGTCGATAATATAATGTACAAGGTACCCTGGGTGCATTAGTTGTTGACATTCTGGGACACTGTGTCAATTTCAGCCTGCTACATCCATTGTCTCTTTTCAAGTACACTTCAGTTTTCACAGAAAATGTACAGTGTACAGGCGCACCATGTCAGTACAGCACCACGAATTGACGTTTTTTTCCTTCAACAACACAGGCATGTGACTCCCTGACAAAGGCTTGTATGCCGAAACGCGAGTTTTTAAAGGTTTAAGATGACCAAGCCATAATAATAAAGGCTTTTAAATTTTTCCAAAGAGAGTGCCTTGGAGTTTCCTGAGTTTTGCTATATATGATTGTCCCATCCAAAGAGCACCTCAAGCAAACAATTTGAGTCCTGGAAGCACTCCTCTACAGACTTTTCTGAACGCAGGCATGTGGTTGGGATTAGGCTATAAAAGCATGTGGTTGGGCTTAGTAAAAAAGAGTTTGGTGTTAAAATGGCACTTCAGTTGGTGGTTGTTGGACCCAAACACCACCCCCCTCCTGCCTGTTCTACTGTTGTGTCTCGTCAAGTATGTTAATTTTATTCATGTTCATGTTTAGTGCTTCATGTTTTATGTCATACCTTAGTTTAGTTTCATGTTTTGTCCTTTGTTGTCATGAGCACTTTATGTTAAGTTAAAGTCACTCATGTCTAGTCTCGTCGTGCACTTCCTGCTTTATTTTGTACTCACCTTTTCCCTCTCGTTTCAGAGCCTCCCTTTGTGTGAATTTCCCGCCATTGTGATTGTCTACCCCGCCCCTGATTGGTTTCCCGTTTTCCCCTACCTCATGTATAAATAGTCCTTGTCTCCCTTTGTCTTGTTGCCAGTTCGTCTTGTTCAGTCTGATTGATGGCCTCGTCAAATGTCCCAGCCAGGTTTTCATGTTATCAGGTTTTATTTAAGTTTGTGATATTTTTTGATCCTCCAAGTGAGCGTTTTTCTTTGTTGTACTTTGATCCTCTTTGTGAGTGGTTTTGTTTTGATTGAATTTTTGCCAAGTAAAATACTTTTGTTATACCTACCACTGCTTGAGTCGTGCATTTGAGTCCACCAGTTTCGTGTCCGAGGTCGTTACATCTACTCAGACTTTCTTTGTTGACCGTGTTTCCCCTGATGCAGCCGAGCTAACGGCAACCAGCCATCTTTTCACATCATGCTACTTTTACTTTACCATTTTAAAATGGTATTATGTGTGGTGAAGAGCACATTATGACTTATTTAGGACTTGAAATTCAAAGCTTAGGACTTGGGACTTGACTTGTCAGTTCTGAGTTGGGACTTGGGTGCAAAGGCATGAGACTTACTTGTGACTTGTAAAACAACGACTTGTTCCCACTTCCACTAATAAACACTGACACTAAGTACAGCCAAGACTGATGGGAATGTCATTAGTTATTCAGGTTTTTAGTCATTAACCAAAGTACAGAACAAACTGAAGAGAGACAGAGCTACTGCTAGAAGAAAAAGTCAAAGGATCCCTATAGTGATTACAGTTCATTTTGAGGTGGACAAGAATGTGTATACCAAATTTATGTACCAATAGTTGTAGAGCTTTTTGACTAAAAACGGTCAGAGGATCATCAAAGTGAGTAGAGGTGTCCCCATCACCTGGGGATCATAAATGTCTATGCAGAATTTAATGGCAATGTAGCTACTATGATACAAGGGTGTAACTTTGGTCTGAGAAGTGTGTGGGTTGAACGCATGGTCCAGGAAGCTGAGAAGTACAAGGCTGAAGACAATGTCCAGCGTGACAAGGTGTCTGCTAAGAACGGCCTGGAGTCGTACGCTTTCAACATGAAGTCGACTGTGGAGGATGAAAAGCTTGCTGGCAAGATCAGTGAAGATGATAAGCAGAAGAATAGGGGTTATGGGTCTCCTCCACCGATTTGAAACACATTTCCTGCGTTTGTACATACATTTAGGGACTATGGTAACCAACACGAAATCCAGGAAATAATTAAGCTGATCATCATGCTAAATACTGTCAAAATAGTAGTAAATATGCTAAATATGCTACTCCTGTGTAGCATTTATATTTCAGCTGAGGTGTTAACTTCCACTCTGGACATTGCACTTCAGCTGAGATATTTTATTCTGATGACTATTTATTTATACTGGACTGATGGTGATAAGGTAACATGTGCCTTTATCTGCAAGGGAGTGAGTTTGTGAGATTTGGTGCATGATACAAGTCAGCTGAAAGTGGTACTTTACTTTAAAAAAAAGAAAAGAAAAGAAAAAAATTTAAAGTAACTCATTCTCACCTGAGTGCTTCCCGTAGAGCTCCACGCTCGCTCAATGTTGTGTGCTTGATGTCATCAAAGTTGTTCTCTAACTTCACACAGGACTAAGAGGAAGAAAGAAGGGAGGAAATTGAATAATGAAAAAGCAGACAGGGAAAAGAGGAGGGAAAAAAGCAGACATGGAGGGTGAAAATATTGCTACATCGACTAAACTGTGCAACTCTAGCCAAGTTGTGTGTGTACGTATGGTGTACTTACATCACAGCTCCTTTCGGGGTTTCTCTTCCAGTGTTTCTTTTCTTTCTTTTTGCTCGCTGTGGATACGATCTGAGCATGAGTCTTCACCCTGGGATTCAGAGCCAGGATGCTCTGTGGGTGAAACAGATCAACACATACATAAAACTCTTGATTATTAGACTCTGAACGACACAAACAGAATAGTGTTTCTTGCCTAAAACAACAACAAAAAAACAAAACTGTGAATTTTATTAGGAAACACACGTTTGCATCATTGTAGGGAAAGATAGGTTTATCGATTGACATATTCCTGTCACACTTCTTCACTTGTAGTGCTTGTAATATTATTGTTCTTTTAGTCTTTAGTTTGATATTCCAAAATCAAATAGTGACCATTTGGAATAACGACAAGCAACTTTCAATAATTTATTTTACGAAACGGGGGAAACAAACATGAACAAAAACGGTTTCATAATTCATATTAAATTCAAAAGATAACGAAAAAATAGCTACAAGTGAGAGGGAATAGTGATAAAGTGGTCAAACTTGGTCAAATCCACAGCCTCAACCCATCCGACACTGTTAGACTGACTCACCAGCAGACATCACTACATGAGGGTATACAGTATTCAGTATTCTGCCATTGTTCTGCCATGGTGTTCTTGGCGCAAAGCCAGCATTTATACTTTGCCATGTGGCTATAATTGCAATCAGGGGCAAACTGCACTCAGCTGCCAAACTTTGTGGGCGTGTTTGTGCTGGTATATCATTAGCGCAATATCCTTTGTGAATAGGACGTTAAGACGGAGCAAACTGCGGGTGCAAATGAAGTGCAATTCAAGGTGCTATCAGCGGCCGCAGTTCATTCTTTGTGAATTCGGCCCTAAGTTTGTTGTAACTTTAGGCTATGTGTCATACGAAGTGTGGTTTAATTTTATTTTTTATAATACTGTAGCGTCCGCCAGGACGTGTGGAAAGGATGACGCAGTTATTCTGCAATTAAACCACCGTTTATTACTGAACAGTACAGGTTACTGTTGGCCGTAACCACGCCAAAACAACCAACAAACAACAACTTAGCTGTAACTCCATCTGTGCACTCCTGCTCTCTCCTCCAGCACGCTCATACACACACCAGCACGCGCACTCACACAGCCCTCCTCATCCCCGTCACACTCGCACCCCGTACCTCATTCAATCACAAACATGCCATTAACTCACAGAACATTGACATTATAACAGAACATTTACTGCAGGGTCGCTACAATACATAGCCTATAACATTATCAAATCATAGCTTTAAAACAAAAAAAACCCCGTCATATCTGACCAGGCCCGGCCTGGGCCCGTCAGAGGAAGGGGGGCTCCCGGTCGGGCCGGGCTCGGGCAGAGAATCTAAGCTCCACCCTATCAGCAACCCTCATGACATTTCTGGGGGCACCACTGCTACTATTACCTGTCTTTATAGCACAGACACAAACAGATCTGCTGACAGCAACACTAAAACTACTGAACATTCTAGGAAGTTGGCTTGTTTGAATGGTTGGGGTCAAGATGATAAGATAATGATGAGCTGCAAGGTCAATGCCCTGAGGTTAGAAATAATTTTCCATACTCACATGTTGTTGCCACAGGAAATATATCTGGCAAAAAAGCAAGATACAAACTATATGAACCTACCAGGATCCTACCAGTTGGATCAGGATCTCAAATACTTATTATCATCATCATAAGTTTGCTCTGAATATTAAAGTGAGATGTTTTATATCCAATTTCCAGTAGTTTAATATAATTTTTAAAAAACTTTTATTCCATTTAGACAGGTAGTTTATGATATTTTGTCATGATAATGTTTGTTTTGGTGTTTGGTTTTGTGTTTGGGATGTTCTGTGTTTTTTCTTTTTCCCCCTCCCTTTTCTCTCCCTGGCAGTGTGTGTGCAGCTGAGGGTGTGGCTGGCCGGTGTTCTGAAAGTTTGCGCTACCCACTCAGGATGAGCTACCAGTAGCTCATCCTGTCAGACTAGTCTGATGAACTAAGCCTCTCAGTCGTAATGACCTACCCTGGCAAAAACATTGTTTAGTAGCTACTCACAGGGGCGGAAATCCCGGGGGGGACAGGGGGGACGTGACTCCCCCTTCAATAAAGCTGTACCCCCCTAGAATAATTTGAGACACAATTAATAATTTTTGAACAATGCAGTAGTATTTATTAAAAGCACAATGTAAGCGGTGCTCATTATAATCATGCAATAATGTGCTATTTAAATCTCAAAAGATTTAGTCCCCCCCTCCCATTCCTAGTAGTGGTATATCCCACACTCTTTCCAACGGGCGGGGCTAGCAGCCGTTAGTACTTGGTAGCAGTTGCAGCATGTGGCTGGAACCGCTGCCCACATCGCGCAGGGTAAGATGTACACTTGCAGATACAGTTTAACTTACACAAGTTACAACACATCCCATTTACTGTTACAACAAGCCCCAGGCCCAGGCTGATAATATAAACTGTCTGCAACATTTCTCCTGCATTGTTCAAAAGCCAGAGTTGTGATAGTCAGAGAGGACAGGAGAGAAAGAAGAGGGAGAGGACAAGACAAGAGCAGTCAGTGACGGAGTGGCTCGTAGTTAATATCTGTAGGCTCTCCACCTGTCAGTGAGACAAACATGACAGATGTGCAGTTTAACTGACGAGGAGCGGCCATTACGAGCAATCATTATGCACGGTTTTGAGGTGCGCAGCGGCAGATCTCACAGCACACTGTTTATAAACCAGTTCACCAGTTTAATTGCAGGAAATGTTTATCTCACTGCCGGTAAAAAAACGAAAAAAACAAACAAAACGGTTTGCTCCTGCAGCCGGCCAGAGACAACAGATCCATTCCACACACCTGAGCCAGATGAAAAAGAGGGAGAGAAGGAGAGAGATCGAGTTTCGGTCTTTGATGAATGAAGCCTTATTGTTTTGCTGCTATTAAACAACAAGAGACATGTTTTCTCCGCTTACTTAATAGCATAAATATTCACACTACTGCACACGGGGAGACAGAGACCTGCTCTGCTCCAGACACGCTCAGCACCTTGGACAGCACGGCGCACCTGACTGTTGTCGTTGTGTACATGTTAATTTGATTTCAATCATTTTGTTTTAAATCTGGACATGTGCAGGTGGACTCAGCCAGTGCTAAGAAAGGTCCTATGCCTGCCTGTTGGAGAGACAGAGAAAAGATTAAAGCGTCAAATTGCGGTAAAAGATGCTGTATAAAAGACAGGCTACAACTTTTTTTCCTTGTCCCCCCCCTGGAATTATTCTCTAAAATTTTACTGTTTATTGTCCCCCCCAACTATGAAATGGGATTTTCGCCCCTGGCTACTTAGGTCAGATATGTGTAAGAAGCAGACATACAGCCTATATAAATGTAACTATAAGCAGAGTAGCTCACTCTGTCGGGTAGGAAATATCTATCAGAATGGACTATTACCTCTAGAAATGTTATTAAAAATATGGTAGCTCATTCTGTCAGGTAGGAAATATCTATCAGAATGGACTATTACCTCTAGAAATGTGGTTATAAGTAGAGTAGCTCATTCTGTCAGGTAGGAAATATCTATCAGAATGGACTATTACCTCTATAAATGTAATTAAAAATATGGTAGCTCATTCTGTCAGGTAGAACATATTTATCAGAATGGACTATTACCTCTATAAATGTGATAAAATATATGGTAGCTCATTCTGTCAGGTAGGAAATATCTATCAGAATGGACTATTACCTCTAGAAATGTAATTAAAAATATGGTAGCTCATTCTGTCAGGTAGGAAATATCCATCAGAATGGACTATTACCTCTATAAATGTGATTATAAGTAGAGTAGCTCATTCTGTCAGGTAGAAAGTATCTTTCAGAATGGACTATTACCTCAGTGTGACATTTGTCTCTGATGGGCACATAATGTCTGAAATCTGTTCCTGCAAATGGAAAGCAAACTTACATTTGCTTGAATGAGCTACCATATTTTAACTACATTTATAGAGATAATAGTCCATTCTGATAGATATTTCCTACCTGACAAAATGAGCTACCATATTTTTAACTACATTTCTAGAGGTAATAGTCCATTCTGATAGATATTTCCTACCTGACAGAATGAGCTACCATATATTTAATTACATTTCTAGAGGTAATAGTCCATTCTGATAGATATTTCCTACCTGACAGAATGAGCTACCATATATTTAATTAAATTTATAGAGGTAATAGTCCATTCTGATAGATACTTCCTACCTGACAGAATGAGCTACCATATTTTTAATCACATTTATAGAGGTAATAGTCCATTCTGATAGATATTTCCTACCTGACAGAATGAGCTACTCTACTTATAATCACATTTATAGAGGTAATAGTCCATTCTGATGGATATTTCCTACCTGACAGAATGAGCTACCATATTTTTAATTACATTTCTAGAGGTAATAGTCCATTCTGATAGATATTTCCTACCTGCGAAGATCCCGGGTAGTTTAAAATTTTGGGCGTGTCCTCTGGAAAAAATTTTTTCGCTCTGCACATGCGCACATCGCGTTGGTAGGTCATTCTCAGCGGTAGGTCTATTTGTCAGGACATCAGCTCTTCATAATGAGGCACATCTGGTGTTCATCCAGTAATCACTCCTGCAATAAAGCCTGGTCAAGACACCACTCCTGTGCCAGATTATCCCGTCTCAGTTGGTAACGTAGTGGCTCCAGTCTTTTGTGAAGAAGTGAATTTCGTGTTTTTTCATCGCTCTTAAGTGCTTTTGTTTTTGTGCAGCTACTGGTGTGCCTCCTGCTGTACCTGATTGCAGCTTCCAGTGCTTCAGTGTCTCCGCATGCTGAGTCTGTTCCAGCAACGCCAGCCAGTCCTCCGCCGCTTCCATTTGCCCCTTTTTCTGATTTTGAACTTAGTGTTTTTCAATAAACACTTTGAACTGTTTTTTTTTTGCTTCCATCTCTGCATTTGGGGTCCAAACACAAAACCAAAACATAACAGTATTATGTAATCTGGTAGTTATTATATTATCATTTGCGTCACCCATACATATTCTTATCTCTAAAACTAATATAGTTGAATGCAGACTTTCTTTTATGGCAGATGTCGAAACTTCCCCCTCCTCTTCCATGGCACCCTCCACTGTGATCGTAAATCATGTGGCTTGTTGCATAAGACTGTAAAGCCATATTAGGACTATATAACATGGCTTTTTATTCTTTTAATCCTAACTGCTGCTGTGACGTGTTAAGTGACAGAATACATCATTGTGTGAGATATAGAAAACAGAAAACAGAATATCATGAGAGTATGTATATTGTGGTGAATATCTTAGATTACACCAAGATTGTAGGCAAACCAACAGCTTTTCTTAAACTTTAAAAGTGTGAATGGACCATATATTGTATGTCCAAGGATGCTTTTGTTGGGCCAAGACAAAAACTCTGAAGTCAGCTTCTAAGGTTTAACGTGCTGTGCAGTTACTGATATTTGACAGTTGGTCCACTCTGTTTGTGCATTTTGTAATTGCATTAGTGTGTTCACTGCAGGAAGTGACTGTTTCAAGTCACTATTCAAGTCAAATTTTTACATGTTATTTTGCTTTAAAGTCTCACAGACCACCCATGTTGGAATGCAACAGTGTGTTATCTTATTAAACTGTGTTAGAGGACTTTTAGGTAATACATTTCTGTATATTTTCAAGGTATGCCAACAATGATCTCACCTGTATTAAGAGTGACTGATTAATTTAAAGGGCTACTCTAGAGATGTATTATTGCATTTCCATTAAATCAGGGGACTCCTGAGAGAAAGATTTAAGAAAGCTAGGTCACTATTATGGGAGTAGGGGCCGGAAAAATTCCAAAAATACTGGATCCTACATTTCCCATAATGCAACTCAATGGTGTCTTTCATTAGACCCTTTCTGCTTCCTAAATGCTCACTTCTTTCAAACCCCACACATTTAGTTTGTAACATCAACCAGTTGATGTTACAAACAAAAGTTTTCAAATATCGAGGCCTTATCACCCTTTGGCATCTGATAGCAATGCAAAGAGCACTCTTTAGTGTTTCTATGAGCCTATTTATACTTGGTATTAACATGCATCCGATCACAGTCAGATAGCGCTCAATACAAGTTTTAATGGCCACCAAGATGTGATCAGATCACTCAAATCACTTGCCAAGGTAGTCTGGGACACACTTGACCACATATCTTTTGTAGTGTAAACGTTAATGTTCCCTTATGCGTCCCTGACAAAGACTGCATCATCAGTGCTGGTCATGGTGGTTGTTTTACCGATAAGGAACAAACACTCTTCAAAAGTGGTTCCTAACTGGTCCAGCCACGGGTCCAGATATCTCCTTATGCCTGGTGCACACAACTTTTCTGCCTGTTCTGAAAGTCACTATGTCGCATTACACGATTGTGGAGTCATAAAATCATGCCGTGACTTGGCTGACAGACATGACACACTACATGATGGTTCACACCAATCATCCCTGGTCGTCTTTCACGACGTGTGTGATTATTTTTACAATTATTTCAGTCACTGTCTATTTATGTGCCAGGTGAAATGTTATTGTAGTAATGTAAAAAGGCGCCAGTAGATGTCAGGAGCTAAATTTGAAGTAGCGTATGCAAACATACAAGTCACTGAATCCTCCACAGCAAGTTCCTGCAAATATTTCACAATTAAAGCCTATTTAGAAAATGAAGGGATTCCCCAACCGAAGTGGGAGCATAGTAAAGTAAGAACATAAAAACACAGAGGGAATAATAAATAACAGCCCTTTTTATAATGTAGTCTGTTTCAAATGAAGCTGGTAGCCTCTGTAGTAAAAGAGGCCCACCACTATTTTTTAATTTTCTTACTGTATGTCCGTCTCCATTATAAAGAAGTAACATTGTTTGCTAGCTTGATGCTAATGGCAGTACTCACTAGGTTGATAAAGTGCCTTTGCTATTTCGCACCATCATTTTCCCTTTTTACTGTGTGTAGCATGCATCCCTGCAGGAAATATCAAAAAGCCTGGGTTGTTGTTGCCATACAGTTGTCTATGGCAGCAGATCACTCTGTGTTTCTAATGGTCAAAGTGATGGCTGTGACGGGAGCACTCGTGAACGACAAAAAGAAAATCAAACATGCTCGACTTTCAGTTGGAACATTGTGAGGCGTCCCAGATGTGGTGTCGGTTGTCATTAACTATAGCCCTTTTTAAATAGGAGTTGTGCAAATTTGCAGGAAAGCCCAATCAGTCTTTTTTCAGCATTGGCAGTATAAAAACAAAATCGGGGAGTGCATGCCACATACCTACTTTTGTTTATACAGAATGCGCCTTTTTCGGGGCAATGGGGGGCGTGAGCAAGTAACAAAACGTGTAGCTCAGCATGTGACATAAATAGTGACGTGGGAGGGAAGCTGCAGCTAGTCAGTCCTTCGGGGATTCTCTCGTGAGTCAGCCTGTTCCTCACCGTTCCCGTCATCTGACGGTTAATGGCCTCTTCGTTTGCAAGGACAAGGAGGGTGCGCGATTCCTTGTCTCCCCAGGTGCTCATCTTTACAGTGTCTGTCAGGTTTGCGTTTCCCTCTTGCTACTAGCTGCTCGCTAAATCAGCTGTTTCCTGTTTATCCACCGCCAGTGGGTCACACGTGCGACCCACTGGCTGAATCAACAGTTCCTCCTGAACTGAATCAACAGTTCCTCCCACAAGTCTTCAACAGCCCCTTCCGTTGCAGAAGGCCGCCTTGGTCTGTTTAAACTAAAAGGGTTCCGCCAATATGACTACCCCGATGGCAAAACGGCCCTACATTCGTGGAAAATCTGACAGTGTAAAAGGGGCTTAAGACACACTACACGAGATGAAACGATGAATTGTCGCTTACGATCCATGCCGACACCGTACATCGCTGCGTCGGGCTAGAATCGGGCTGATATCGTGTAGTGTGTACCAGGCATAAGTCATTAGTTCTAGGTCCACACAGTTTAATATATTCATTGTTTTACGTGCATTTGGGCATGTGGTAGAGCTAGTTTGCTGTCCCTGTCAAGTAGCTGCCTGTCACTTACTCTACAGCAGGAAACAGCACTGCAAAATAAAAGCTACGTGTCAGAAATTCACTGTACTTCAAAATAAAGTGTGCTTTTTACAAACTTGACATATTCGCGAGTCACTTGAGATCCATTCAGGATTGGACCAACTTTTAGACTGCCACCCACCAGTTGGGAACCACTGGTCTATAAATTGCTCATGGTAGAATGAGTTGGACGAAGTGTTGTGTGACCATCCATTGTTTTGTCCTGTGGAAAAAGACGTGTTGATTTTGTTGGGAATAGAATGATTTTATGTGTTTTACTATAAGTTGTGTTTCACTATATAAGTTTTAGATGTGTGAACAATGAGAATACTGAGATGATTTCAGCTGATCTGAATGTGTTTGCTTTGCAGAAGTGGAGAAGTACAGGAGAGGAAGAGACATGAAGTCTGAGGAGCACATACCGCAATGCTTAGAAAATTAGTTTCATATATGGTAAAAAGAATAGAAAGTGATATACAGATAGTAAGGTACAGCACGTGTACGGAGTTGTGTTGTTCTCTTGTCTTTCAAAACAGGAACCACGCCCCCACCGCCAGCGGGAAGGAGTCAGATTAACACGAGGCAGGGGCGTGGTGTGGTGAAGGAGGAAGTGGAACTGCCAATGAGAAGAGGACAATGCCTTGCGTGCACAATGACACTCTGTTACGCTCAAATATACTGGGTCAGGGAAAGGACAGGAGGTCAGACTTCGTGAACTGACACACCTTTGTTGTTCGTCAGGGACGTGAAGTTGAGACCCAGAGCTCTGTAATTTTATTCCTTTACTGCTTAATAAACTACATTAACTGAGACCGAATATCTTCTCCTATTGCTTCATTAAAGAACACGCAGGACTGAGCTCACACATAGCACATTGGACAGTAGGATGAGACTCTTAGTCCAACAATTTCTACCAAAAGCAATATCTCCAGTTGTGCCAACACAACTGCTAACGTGATTAGTGAGCATGCTAGTGAGAGTGTGGATGTAATAATGCTGCGCTGTGCACTTTGACCTTCTAAGTTAAGTGATATAGGCAGCAACGGAATCTGAACACAAGTGGTCTACTGGATAACCACAGGGCTCTCGAAGTCTCACGCTTTGAGAGTGGAGGGGGTAATGGCTGCAGCCTGCGGGATTTAATTATTCTTATTCTTATTATTTTTTAATTTACCCACAGGCTATGCAGGAAAAGGAAAACGAGGGAAGCTGCAGGGAATCTATTCTGAGAACTCTCACCCAGGCTTCTGCTCAAAGTTCTGCCAGATGTGTGCAGGGCTTTGTGAGTAAATGAGCCATGGATTGGTCTGTGAGTATTTTTATTTCGATACAGTGTTTAAAGCTCTCTTATACTTTTGTTTTTATTTTTTAGTACTTTTCTTTTTTAATGACTTTGAAGACAGAATGACTAAAAACTACATAAAGTTGACACCATTTGAACGTTTTTCTCTAGCCATTTTTAATTGGGGGTTGCCAACAAGCCATCAATTATATTCGCAACAAATATTTATCGTTCTTCCATTCTATTCATCCAGATTGAGTACATGCCCTCATGACTAAATAAATAACTTTATTTATTATTGACAAACATTCTACTTTTGTGTCCAAGTTGAGTGAAATGTTATGTTTTTCTTCTAGGAATCACAGAGAAGTTGGGTTCGTGTTGTCTATATGTTTTGACCTTTGTTATTTGTCAAAATAAATTGTTGAAATTAAACAAATTATTCTTGAGTGGTGGTGGTGGTGCTTCCGATGGTGCTGGTGGGAGCATGAGAGGACAGACAATAGGATTCTCCACCTACCATGTGACAGTGGATGTGGAGGATGTCAACGAGGTTCCAGTCTTTTTTTCCCAGTCAGTTTTTTCCTGACCTACTGCTGACTATTGCTTCCAGACTAAGTCTGTTCATTTTTAACAAATCAATAGAGCTACTTTTCCTTTGGTAGTCATTTGCATTAGAGTCTCAAAATACAGCTCGACGTCCGACATCGTGATTGATGTCTGACGTATGTGACATGGGCAGCCCTGCCTTCCCGCAGGCCGGAAGCCGTCAGTAGCTAGCCTACTTGAGAGTAGGTTCGTTCGAGATGAGCCAGTCCTGCGCAGATTCGATCACCGGCGATCGGCACACAATGCATGCCGGTTAGTTTTGTGTCCGACATCATCCCGACTTGCTCTGACATATTACAAAAGTGGACGTCGATAAAGCCGCGAGAGCGAGGCGGCTGCAGTTTTTAGAGCCAGGCGCTGCAGTTGCTCTCCACCGACTGCACCGCCTGGCTCTCACCTGATCTAACAGCTCACTGGTTCAGATGTCGACTCAACAAGATGACATTTTAGATAAACTATTCATTTTTGTTGAATTCTAGAGATTAAGATTGTATTTGTCTGATCTGAAGGTTTATTCTGTTCACAGAAAACATGTTGTGTGACTGATGGTGAAAACAAACTGATATATGGGTCTGATCACTTTTTTAATGAACTGACATCATTCCAGACAGGATGTTAGTGTGTCTGTGACTTCCTGCCAGACTGAAGGCTGCTGGAAACTGTCGGGAAACTGTCCGACGTCACCGCAGCTTTTTGTCACCGCCCCCGCTGCGGCCACCTGCTCTCGTCTACTTTTCAGGCGAGGCGCAGTTCATCTCCAACGAGCCTACTGTGACACACGCATGTTAACCTTTTCACACTCTCACCCGCCACACCTGGTATTTCTCGCGCATAAGAAAATTATTATGATAACGCCCACCAAGTTATACCGCTGTATACGGAGTGGAACGTGTTGCAAGACGCTGTAGGTACCGTAGAGCTCAACAAGAGCTTGCCATACTCCAGCTAATAAAAGTAAGACGCAGCTACCCATCAGCCAATCAAAAAATAACATACAGCTACCTATCAGCCAATCAGAAAATAGTATTGCTGTATGCGGGTAAGATTCAAGTGATCTGACTGCAGCAACTCTACCCAGAAAAGGGTGCGGTGCACACACAAGACGGTCACGGGAGCCATACCAGTGGCATTAAACGATGACGCGTGATGCATATAGATGGTTGATGACTTATTTGAAATTTGAATCCTCTATAAACTATCATACCCAAGGCCTGTCACATCGTAGGCTACACAGACTTTTTCTATGCCACTGCTGTGTAACAGAGTAAAGTCGGTTTGCAGGTTTGCAGTCCAATAAACAGGTAGGAAGACAGAAAACGTATTAGCAATAACACTGTTAACAAAATAAGAGCATTGAGCATCAGCTTAACAACCATCAATATGATCAACAAAAGTATTAACATTCAGAAAATGTGTGATTGTTTTCTGTTCCTCTAAGTGCTTATCCTCACACAAGTTAATAAAGAGTTGGATGCTTTGTACTTCGATGTGTAGCCTACATGTATTTTATCAAAGTTAATAATAGCACAGTTATGTGTTTATATACTGTGAGTCTTAGGTCGATTTATCCTCCGCCCACCTGCAGACACTACAGAGAGTAAAGAGAGAATGCTACTGAGGGAAAAGGTAAAAGAAAGCGATAAACACACAATAACTTACCTCAATGTCTGGAAGGTCTTTACTCAACATGATGCTTCTGGCTGGTTTGAGGACCAAAAGCTTTCAAATGCTTAGCCTACTGAAGATCTTCAGGAGATTCTCGTTTGTGGATCAGAGGTCCGAAGCACTGTCCGGGACTGCTCTGCTCCCAAAAAGGAACTATCTATGAGCTGACCGTTCTTATCCACTCACCCTCTTCTCTCACTGACAGTTAAACAACAGGCTGACCGTTAAAAGCCACCATATGTTGTCTTTTCTTCAACTGATCTGTTGATAAGATAGACTGACAGACAAAACTGATATGGTTCTCTGAGGGTCAACGTTCAGCAGAGCTGGACAGCAGATATGTTTCTGGGTGCATTGCTCCTGTGTTCTGGATAAATCAAACAATAACCACACTGAACTGTCAGGCTCAAACTCCACCCTGCATTTTTCTTTTAACTCCTTCCTGCCTGTCTAAAGACTGCTACACTTTCTCTTCCACTTTGTAGGCACTTCACTCTCCTCACAGAACAAACATCTTCTGTTCATCTGAAGTCAGACGGGACAGTGCCAGGTAGTGCTATGAGGTTGTTTCTCTGCAATCCAAACTTATGACAAGCACCAGAGGGTCTGTTATATGTTTTTCCATAGCCTCTTAGGTCTCCCATCGATAAAATCTTCAGAATCAGAAATGTTCTATCACCAAGTTACTTTGCCATACAAGGAATTTAACACGGTGATGATTTGGTGCGTAACATTTAAAACAATGCAAAAAATATAAAGGCGTAATATAAAAGAGAAAGAGGAAAAAATGCATGTAAAAGAATATGTAAATGTGTAACATTATTAAAGTAAATGTTGATCAAGTGTGTCGTTGTTCAGTATAATGTTCACAGTATAATACACTTAAAAGAATATGTGCAAGAGTTGTGATAGTAATAATGGTAGGATGTGCGTTAATTGTGTCGGGAGTGTCAGGGTGGGAGTCAGTGTCAGTGGGTATTCAGGGTCTTGTTGATGAGGCCAGCTGCAGTCAAGAAGAAACTGTTTATCTGGCATGAGGCAGCCTCTGACCATAGGGGAGTGTTTCAAAGAGTTAGTGTCTGTGGTAGTAGGAGTCAGCCAATATCTTTTCTGCCTGCCTCAGAGTCCTGAAGGCGTGCTGGTTCTGGAGGGATGGCAGATTGCAGCCGTTCACCTTCTCAGCAGAGTGAATGATATGCTGCAGTCTGCAGTTTGAGTTCCTGGGTGATGATGGAGCCCAGGAAGCAGAAGAACTCCACAGTGTGAACTGGCGAGTCACACAGGGTGATCCAGGCTTGTGGGGCTGCATTCTTCTGGAAATCCACAACCATCTCCACTGTCTTCGGAGCGTTGTGTTCCAAGTTGTTTTGGCCACACCAGGTCACCAGATGGTCCATCTGCCACCTGTAGGCGGACTCATCCCTACCAGAGATGAATCCAATGAGGGTGGTGTCATCCACAAATTTCAGGAGCTTGACAGACTGGTGACTGGAGGTGCAGCCATTGGTACACAGGGAGAAGAGCAGAGAGAAAGGAACGTAGACTTTGAGGGAAAGTGGTGGTTATGGTCCAGGAGTCAGAGGGGTGTTTCTCCAGTTTCTCCTGTCAGACAGGAAGTCTTTGATTAACCTGCAGGTAGAGTCGGGCATGTGCAGCTGGGAGAGCTTGTCCTGCAGCAGAGCCAGAACGATGGTACTGAAGGCAAAGCTGAAAACCACAAACAGGATCCTGGCCAAGGTTCCTGAGGAGTCCAGGTAACGGAGGATGAAATGAAGAACCATGGTGACTGCATCACCAAATGGATTTTTGTATAAAAATATTTTACTGCGAACATGGTTAAACTGATAGATTTTATGACCCATTGACAGAAATAAAAAATAAAACTAAATTGAATGGGATATGATCCACCAAACCTCAAGTAATTTTAAAATGCAAACACTGATTGATTTTATTGATTTGGTGTGACAGCGGGCACAAAGTTCCTTTACAAGTGTGAAAAAACAGAATGCAAAAATCTTGATGCATTGAAGAAATGCAGAACTACAAACATGTAAATCCAATGAGGAGAAAGTCGAAAATGAGACATTCAGCCTCCACCTGCTCTCATCTTTCTAATGGCTATTCTGCATTTTTACCCTGGATGGTCTTTGTTATTTGTCTTTGTTGTGTATGCCAGAGGGGCTTTAACAAATCCTGCATTTCCAGCTGTATAATGTAGTACAGCCCTGCATTTTCTAGACTAAGGTAGAGGTACAGCAGAGAATGAAGTCACAGTCCCTCTATGTGTGTGTTGTAATCCGAGACTCTCTATTTGTTGTTGTGGTAGACAGTCCAATGGCCCGCGCATGCAACTCCCTTTCAGTGTATCCTTCTAGCTACCTCACTGCTGCTGCACTGCACTGCGTTCGTATGGCAGTTAGCGGCGGTTAATGCTAATCATCACGCGTCACCATGAAAGCATAGTGACCACCCTCCAGGTTATCGCCATTAATTCTGTCAGCACTGTTGCCATTATTAGCACTGTTCTGTTAGCATCATTACCTGCTAGCTGCCGCCTTACCTGGCTCCATGTTGAGAACCATTAGCAGACAATCTCGGCCCTGAATGTTGTACAGAGCTCCTTACAACTTTGTTTTTTTTCCCAAGATATTTTTTGGGCCATTTTGCCTTTAATGGACAGGACAGGTAAGCGTGAAGGGGGGAGAAAGAGAGGGGATGACATGCAGCAAAGGGCCACAGGCTGGATTCAAACCCGGGCCGCTGCGGCAGCAGCCTTGTACATGGGGCGCCTGCTCTACCACTAAGCCACCGACGCCCTGAGACGTTCACCCACTTTCCTGGTTGCCTATAACAGCCTGTGGACTGGGTTCTATGTAAAGGACTCCGGGAGGAATTTTCTAGTAAAATCCAACAGCATATGACGCACCCGTGCCACGGCAATGTGCTCTTACCTTTTGACAGTCTCTGAACCAGGCAAACCCCTGGATCCTGTTTTCTTCCCAGTGTCAGTCATGGGAATACCACTCTTAAATAATTTATTTGCAAATGAAATCATGATAATCAATCCAACACAGAAATTTCAAGGCTTAACATGTAACTGAACAACAGGCTGAATAGCAGTGTTGCTGCTCTTTCTGGTTGAAAATATTTCAAGCCCATTTCACCTCCTGAGCTGACCACACCCAGCGGGTTCTGGCGCTCAAAAAATGTATCCACTGATTTACAGACATCTCTTTAACAATGTATGTCTGCCAGAAAAAGTCTTTTTGGGCCCAATGGCATCACATATTGGACCTGGAATTTATAATTCCACTGTTTGGCCACTATGTCAAATGTCAAAGCCTTGCGCTGTTCCTGGGTGCCTGGTCATCACCACCGGCAGAATCAATGCCCAGCGAAATGGAAAAACAGTACCAAGGAAACTGCGGTAAGACGAGATGGGGGTTACACAGGAGAAGAGATTTAACATGTGAAAAGTAGGGCAGAAATAAGTGTGATAATAATCATAGGCCTTTCTCACAGCAGACATTTTGTTTTGTCATAGCAGGAAAAGCACAGGCTTTCCTAATAGCCCTAATAATGCCTCTGTTCTTTTCAAGTGTCCCAGTGAGAGTGACAGTAAGCAGTAACCATGCCAGTACCCTGAAATTGGGGCAGGTAAATGGAATTCAGCCATCACTCCTTACATTATTTACACTTGTGCTTTTCCTCCTGCGATGTGTCAGAATGTCTGCTGTTAAAAAGACCTATTGAATCAGTATGTATGAATAGAGTTGTGGGATTTATTCTGTGATTCTGTCATGTTAAATTGTATGTGCAGAATAAATCAACATTTAGCGATGATTAGTAAATGGTTTTAAAAGTTAACTTAGAGCGAATGTACTGTCTGGATCACCCTGTAATGAATGTAGAGTGAGTTTATCCAGAGTTTTTCACTGAAAACAGCTGCCTGCTGCTGCTGGAAGAGATTGGTGAGACTGACCCAAAACATTAAAGTAGTGGGCTGTTGAACCAAAACAGTTAGCCGAAAGACATTAAACGCTCCATAGTACTGAGGGGAACTGCAGAGTTTCACTACAAGTAAACCTGTTCCCATTACACAAAACATCATGATTATAAAAATATTAATATCATGATAGAATATAGAAGAGCTTACTAAAAACAAATAACGGACAAAAGATTTTAACAGTTTGCAGTCAGTCAAATTAAAGATGTATTTCACTGCTGGAAAGATTCATAAAACTAACTGGCTGTCTATACAGTAGAAAGATGCAAATACTTTTGAAATTGGTGCTACTCAAAGCTGGTTGAAAATCAGCAAAGCATCACTTTAATGTTCCCAAATTTAAACTGCACTATTGCACTTTCTGATTCAACCAACATACACATTGTAGAAATGTTACAAACACTTTTTTTGGTGTGTACATGTGTGTTTATTAAGCATCACTGAGATAGAGCATTGAGGCAGCAGTGGCAAGTAGGGCGACAGCAATAGCCATGGCAACACCTAAACAACACAGAAGAGAATTAGGGCAACTCATGCACAAATATGTACACACTCACATCATACTTTTTTGGTTTAAGTGTCAAGTTGTTAATTCTTAACAAATTTTAAAAGTGGTAAGGGTGACTGGTATGCTGTAGTGGACTGATTATTCCTGTACAGTGCTTGATGCCAGATTAAGCCCCAACTCTCTGAGATGCACTGTGACAAAAGTCAAAAATTAAACAAAAAGCCTGAGTGGTTCTGACTGGATGACAAACTATCGTCTCAAACTACACCATACGCAATCTAACCAACACAACACAATTCCACCACCTTCCATTTTCTACAGTATATGAAGAAAGCAATACACTGCACAGTGCATGCTGGAAAAGGAGTGGGAAAAAAACATATGTGCTGTATGCTTGTTGTTAACCAGTTGGTTGTTAAAAGGGATTTATCAATTTGAACTCCCCGAAACAAATTTTTCCAACTCCAGAGTCTACACATAGTAGCATAGAGTAATAATATCTCATGACTACCATGAGTTAGAGGCCGTTTACACGTACACGGTGATTTTGATAAACGGAGACATCTTCCTTCGTTTGTGCCCTTCGTTTACACGCAAACGGAGATTTCTCCTCTGAAAACGAGTCTTTCTAAAAACTCCGGCCAGAATGGAGATTTTGGAAAACTCCGGTTGCACATTTGCATGTAAACTGAGATAAATGGAGATAAACGGAGTTATAGGCAGCCGACGTCACAGTATGCACCGGAACTTGCGCCTGTGTCAAAAGTGCGACCTATGTTGCTATGGTGACAATGGATACATGGAAGGCTTGAGCTTCTCGTTACACTGCCACCTACAGGTTTGGCATGCTCTTGTGTATATATATATACAGGTAAGTGTAAACGAAGATCTTTTTGAAAACAGAGACGGTGAAATGTCAGTTTATGAAAATAGCCGGCCACGTGTAAACGGCCTCTTAAAGGGACAGTTTGGATCCTTTGAAGTGGGTTGTATGAGGTATTTATCTATAGCCAGCGTATTACCTCGAGTAGGTGGCAGTCAGCACCTGGAGAAGCTAGCTGGAGTGATGCCACTGAAGCTAAACAATGTCTTGCTGTGGACAGGGCAGCAGTAAAATGTATTTTAGCCAGCAAAAAAAGTCAAAAAGTAAAAATACCAATATCAGTATAAGTGTAGGCTATATTGAGAATATTTTTTACTGCTTTACCTTGCTGCAGACAGTCCTTCCTGGCAGGAAAGACACTAATACCTTCAGTTCCTCATTTATACTCTCATCAAAGCCACCAGCCTCCATTGACAAAACAGTTATTATAGCTCGCTAAACAATGGAGCTTCTGTTCTTCCGCTGACTTGATCAGTTAGTTAGTTTGTGTTGTTGTGTGTGACTTTGCTGAATCTGACTTTTTTAGGTGGGACATTGTTAGGTGGGTAAATTTCTTTTGCTTCTGACCCCTCCACAGCAGCACATTGATTAGCTACTGTGGCTCCTATTATTTACTGTGTTCATTTTTGTGTTCTTAATAACATTGTGAAATTTTAACTTTTAGTAGGTGGAGGCTTTAAATAAGTCCACTCGGTTCGCTGCCTCCCCCTGCACTGTATACTGTTTGTTATTTTTGTCATTTTGCATATTTTAAATTGTACAAAAATAAAAACATAACCTCTGTCTACTTCTCCAAACTGGGGGCGTGCCGACTGACATCTATTTTATGTAATAATTGACTATACATGAGTATCTCACACAAACCCACTTCAAAAAATTCAAAATATCTCTTTTACTATTTTGTAAAGAAGCCAGTTTAAAATATCACTTTTTTTTTTTGCTTTACTTGGCTATAGTAGTGATGTTATAAGAATTTTTCTAAACCTAACTGTAGGTGTTACAATGGAAAGAGTTTTACCAATATAGTTGTTCCTCTTGGGCTCTAGCACCTCAGCAGTTTCCCCAATGGGCTCTGGAAACACACAATACACACTTTCATAAACTGCAATAATACAGTATCTCAGTAAGGCAAACCTGGTTATTTATTATATATTTATTTATTTAGTTATGTATAAAAATCAGAGAATTCCTTCACATCAAGCGTGATAACCTCGTTTTAACCAACCTTTATATACAGTCAGTCCCTGCAGGCTCGGGAATCGGAAAGAGAACACAGCTTTTCTTTACTGTCAGTCTCTATTTTACAAATAACATACTGCTCAGCTGCAGAAATTACGTATTTAAAGTTTATTTCAATTTCAGTTGGACGTTAAATATAATTATTCTGGATACAAGTACACACCACTTAGTTAATGCTAATTTTTTTCCAGTGTCCCTTATATCTTCAAACTGTCTGAAAAGGATCTTAAATATTTGTTGACATTTTAAATACATTTTGGAGGACAGTAGGTAGTATCATTATGGTTAAGCTATGTATAATAAATACAGTTCAGGAGCAAGATTTAATGTTTTTTCAAAGGGACTGATTAGCTTTTCACAGCTAACATTGTCAGCCTGCTTCCTGACTGCTATACGTAAAATAAAGTATCATGTCCACATGGGGTTAGTGCAAGTAGATAAAAAGTTTGTACATAACATTGTAGTGATGTTCCAATGGCAAAACCATGATTATCACTCTACAGGGCATTTAATAACGATGTGATAGGAGTAAAGAGAATGAAAACTGATGCTTCCATTGCAATGCTCTCTGAATTAAAACATGTTTTGGTGTGAAAATCCTACTGTATGAACTGAATTCATAAATCACACCGTAGATACTGTGCAGACACACACTCTTTCCCTACCTGCTGCAACATCTGTCTCTGGGATTTCTGCTGGTGTTTCCTGCCTGGTATCTAAATCTTCCTCGGCTGCGTCAATGTCCAGCATCTCCTTCAGCCTGTCAGTCACCTCAGACAGGGCCTCGTCACTGAATTGGTAGTCACACACACACACTGGCCCACTCACTTTTACTGGACAGAAGACACGATGAGGGAGACAGAATTGTTCTGAAAGAAAGACATAGAGTCAGAGGCACAGTGAGAGGAGCGGTTGAGATGTTTTTGATCTAAATATTTCTTGCCTAATGTTACTGTGGTTATCAAGAAAGACACTAAAATTGTAAAGAGCAGCCACTGTTGCCATAAGTGGCAATAATATAATAATGGCACATTGCAATCTCTTGGGTCAGTTGCTTAAAGCCAGTATCATTGAGTGACTTAATTGAATGTGCAGTCACATAGAAATTTGTCCTCGATTCATCTGAATGAAGAAAAAGTTCAGTTTGATTGACCTGCAAGACCTTAAAGCTTTGAAATGTCATTTGTTGCCATGCCAATGTCAAACCCCAATGTCAGTACCCTAAAAATCCCAAATAGCCCATAAATTAAGAAATCGTTATCCAAAATGATTTATTACAAATCAACGTTAATTATTTTTAGTTTTTCCTCAGACATGGACATTTAAACCTAGTGATAATTCTTCTTCAACTTGCTCTTGTCGAACCTCAGTAACCAGCAGTCCAGCACCACTGAAACTGAGACAGTTTGACCACATGTGAATGGCTCACGGACACACTAGCAAGATGTTGTAAATGTCAAGCATTTGGCATAGTTTCAAAATTTGTGAAAGTGACCCCTAAAGGCTTGTTTGAATTTCAACTGGCAAAATCCTGTCTGACCACACCGTGAGTGCACAAGCACGTTGCAGGGTGAGGTAAAGTGTATACTCTTTTTTTTTTCTGTGATAAAACCATGTGTCGTGCTAAAATGTAGTGTAATAGTAGCACAGGGGAAAAAAGAATCATAGAGTCTGATTCTATAATATCAGTTAAACAGCAATATTTATCTAAAGTTGCCAACATTAGTCACCATAAGCTGCTGGTCATACCAGATCAAGTAAAACTGCAGCAGAAAACCCCCCCAGGTGTATTGAAAAGGTGCATTTCATAAATTATTAAATTAAGTTTTGATGAATAAAGATGTTACTTCTTCTTTAAAAAGTTACACAGTCTTACTTTAACTTCACTTTAACTTATGGACAGTAATCTCATCCATAAGTAAACTCAAGCTTTTATTTCCTTTTGTTTGGCTGCAGTTGGACACAAAGGGCAAAATCCAGAATTCTCACTTAACCATCTTAAGCTTTGTGCATTGTTCACCTAGCACTGTTACACTTGTATTTTACTCTTGGTGAACTGGGTTTCGTAAAGTCAGGTAATCATTTGCTCACAGTAAAGCTTCTAGTGCAGATCATCCTATCAGAATACAGATCCTTCCTCTTCACAGGGATTGGCTGACCCTGAACCCACCCACCACCCTGACCTCAACCTTAACCTTGACTTCAACTATCTGTAGACACAAGCTTATGATTGGTGGAGCAAACTGGTTAGTTCTTGTGGGTGTGTGTACCTGTCTGTTGTTTGTCTCTGCTGCTGCTGCTGCTGCTGCTGCTCTTGCTCTCCTCCTCTGATGTCAGCAGCTCCTCCAGCACCATCTGAACCCTTGTGGCCACCGTAGAAACCACGTCCCTCTTCAGCAGCTGTCCGAAATTAAGAGTTCATGATAAAACGATGGATTGTTGTTTCAGATTCAATTCATATTGTCTACTGGATCACAGCCTTACCTTCTCAGCCAGTTTGGCCTTTGGTTTGTTGCTGTGTAAGTAAGCTCTGCTGTGGATTGCTCCTCTGACTGACACACTGCCTCCACACCGCTGGACCACATCTGTTAACCTCCTGTCATCCTAACACACAGGAAATCACAGTCCTCTATAATAAAAAGCATGTACAATCAACTTGATTTTGTAGCTTCATTCCAGCCATGATTGCTAATTCACTATGGAGTGCGTAATATACAGTGCCTATATGGTATACACTACTATTCAATTCATTCTTAATGAGAAATGCTTGAGTTGTAGGAAAACATTCAACAAATATTCATGTTGACATTTTCAAAAGTGGTGGACAACAAAACGATTCCGTCTTGTGACATGTAGTCGTGTATTTGTGTGTGTGTGTGTGTCTCTTACCGGTGTGATGAGTAACTGAGCTGTGTAGGTCTGTCTCACATTTCTCTTCTACAGAAAAATATCAGACACATTGGGTTACAAACATAGTCTTGTCTTTCACACAATCCAGAGAGTCTGTTAGATTCATTATTGTCATTACATGTAGTTCTTATTGTATTATATGCACTGTTAGTTGACAGCAGGGACATAATTTACTGGGGACACAGGGGAAGTGTCCCCTGCACTTTATCAGAAGGCAGTATTGGATCCATCCACTTGTATAGTCCGAGAACTAACATAATATTTAAATAATAATAATAATAATAATAATAATAATAAATGTTGAATTATCGCCTTGCCTTACGATTAGTGTCAACACTTCAGTATCTGACCAAATGCCTCCCCCTCTGTTCCTGAGATATGACATTGAGTAATGGCCAGAAACGTGTTTTTGCAGAATAATATAGCTGACCATCAACTTTTGGTTATAAAATGCCATCATTTTGTCATCATATCCTATCAGACATTTATGTAAAATTTTGTCATAATTAGTATATGAATTCTTGAGTTATAGCCAAAAACATGTTTTGTGAGGTCACAGTGACCTTGACCTTGGCCTTTGACCTTCGACCACAAAATTCTAATCAGTCCACTCTTAAGTCCAAGTGGAAGCTTGTGCCAAATTTGAGGACACTCCCTTAAGGCCATCTTGATATACTGCGGTGTTCTAGAGATAACACGTTAAAGAGAATGACAGTCACAGTGACCTTGACCTTTGACTAGGGATGTCCCGATCCGATATTCGGATCAGTATCGGCCGCCAATATTAGCAAAATACGTGCATTGGCAACGGATGGGACTGCATGGAAAAATGCCGATCCAAGAACTCAGATCCAGTTTTTCACGGAGTTTTTCACGATCCAGGTTTTCTGGCCAGCCCAGCGCTCTGCGATTCAAACAGTCCATTCCAGTGATCTGCTCCAGCACTTACTATCAATCCACCAGGCCAGCATGCAGACACACATGAAGGGTAGGAGGGGTAGCGGTCAACTTAGTTAACTAACTATTTATTTTCTGCTCTGGTTTTTTGAGAGTGATATTTTTATTTGGTTTACACTCTTACTGTTTAAGTAAAGAGCACTGATGGCATTGTTTTGGGCACAATTAGTGAAATTGGAGCCATGGATGGACTATTGCTTGTTTAAACAGTTGTACAATATTGTGTGCCTGTGCACCAGGCTGGCACTGACACTACAAAAATAACTGAAAAGGAAAGGCTGCATTGTTTGTTAAATGTCAACAATGTCTTGTGGTGTTAATCTATTTTTTATTTATTAGGGGGCCAAAGCACAAGTGTGTAGAGTCTTGCTGCTATTTTAATTTCAATGTTAGACATTTTAAAGATTTCTTGTGTTGATGTATTTTCTATTTATTAGGGGGCCAAAGCAGCCAAAGCAAACCAGCTATATTTTTTATTTAATGTTAATGTTCAAGTTTAAAGTTTGTTTATTTAACCCTGTTAACAATAAACGGGTCAGTTTCTCATACCAACTGTTGTGGATCATTCTAACTAACCCGATTAAGTAGTTGTTCTTGTTAGAGTAATATTGCTTGATCAAACCTTTTCTAACATGACTGACAACAAAATAAGTGAATATGTATAATATGCACTTGGATCGGATCGGTATCGGTATCAGCCAAAACTCAAGGCTGTAATATTGGTATCGGATCGGAAGTGAAAAAGCTGGATCGGGACATCCCTACCTTTGACCATCAAAATCTTATCAGTTTATGGCTGAGTTAAGGTAAACGTTTGGGCCAAATTTGAAGAAATTCCCTCAAACTGTTCTTAAGATATCACATTCACAATCTTGAGACAGGTGAGGTCACAGTGACCTTGAACTTTGATCTGTGACCACCAAAACCTATTCGGTTCATCTTAACGTCCAGGTGGACATTTGCTTCCAGCCACGGCTATCACCGGCATGGAGGCATAAAAAGGTCCGGAAGTTGGAATGGTGTTTGTATCTTTTAAGTTGTAGCAAAGAACATACTGTAGGGAATGACTGGGGAGAAATGAGAATACTGGTAACTTAAAAACTAAAAATAAATTTTCAAAATCTGTAGAAATCTTTTAAATTGGTAAGAGTATCTGTTACAATGGAGCGTGTACTGTCTAGCTTTAACACAAAGAGGAGATACGTTTTTAAATATTGAGCTCAATTAGGTTCAATGGGGTTAATTCTTTATTTTTTTTAATAGATCTTCAAAAGTATAAAAGAGATAAAAACAGTTTATTTGTCATACTTTGTTAAATATTTATATGAAAAATATGCATTTTGGACGCAATGGCCTGAGCTGTGCCAACATAACATCACATATTACCTTAAATAAAAGTAACTTGCTTTTGAAAAGGTGTCTGTGTGAAATATCAGACTGACAACTTTGTATTTGAAACTACACTGCCCTGATGAGATTAGGTCTAAGTAAGCATTCAGAACAAAAACAGGACAGAGGTCAACACATGGGAGTGAAATACTATCCAGGAGAACTGGTTTCAGTAATGGACACTAGTTGACGACTTATCAGACACAAAAACACTGCAAAATAGTTTTCAGTACTATGAGACAGGTGTGAGACAAACCAGTTGACACTCTTCAAATGACCTAAAGAAGTACATTTTATATAACAAATACTATTAAAGTGCCTTTGAGCAAAGGTCCAAAAATAAAGTTTCATTGGCAACCTTCTTCAAAATAATGCAGGTTTTATAGGTTTAATTTAATTTGAAGGTTTCTCAGATTCATACAACCTGTCCTCCTGTGAGCTCTGTGTCCTCTGCAAGCTTTTTTCCATCAATCAGACAAACTCCACTCTCCAGCTGATGCGCCCACACTCTTAGCTCCTCCTAAAACAAAGCATGACTTAAGAACATTTCCACTGAAGTTCCTGAAAAAATGTGTGCAAATATGTATATGTGAGTGTGCACAAACCTTAAGACATTTATCCATGATTTCTCCATCGGTTCTGTTGTCTGGCAGTGGTACCAACATGTCCACATTTAAACAACATGTCACCATGCTCCAGGAGGAACACACACCTGACTGGTATTTCCAGTCTGCAGGCTTGGCCATGCTCTGGAACAGCCAATGACATTGATATGAATGAAAACAACACAATGCTACATGTTCACATCAAAATATGGCATCAAGTCCATGATCATTTGACATGTGTAAGTTTGCTCTTCAGTCAGTTAAAGGGGCAGTGTGTTGGATTTAGCGCTATCTAGCGGTGAAGTTGCAGAATGCAACCTGAATACCCCTCCCTTTCCAAGCATCTACAGTGGCTTTCAGGTCATGTAAAAACATGAAAAGGGCTCTCTGGAGCCATAGGTTGGTTTGTCCATTCTGGGCTACCGTTGAAACATGGCTGTGCAACATGTTGGACCCTGTGGAAGAGGACCTGCTCCCTATGTAGATATGAGTGCCTCATTCTAAGCTAACAAAAACACAATCATTCTTAGTTTGAGGTGATTTCACACTAATTAAAACATAATGACTATAATATTCAATTGCTGCCTATAAAGCTCCCTAAATCCAACACAATGCTACTTTAAAGCTAGAGTGCAGGACTTATACAGATAAATTAATGTCTGTAACGTTCAAGACCATGACAACCAAGTTCGCACAATTGAGTGTTTACATTTTTCTGTAGGCTGACCAGAAGTTAGCGGAAGTTAGAGTTGTAGTGTCTGGAGTCTTCTGCACCTGAAGTGATGTATTTCACGCATTTATTGTCAACCAGCAAGAGGGAAAGGGGGCAGAAGGAGGGGAGAGACCATAACAATAGAACAGCAGCTAGGAGTGTGGAAGAAGCTATGGCAGAAAATCTCACAAAATGAGTCAATGCTCCAAATAAAAAAGAAACTGGGTGTTCAGAGGAAGGATTAAAGTACAAAAAAAAAAAAAAAAAAAAAAGACTGGAAACGAGTGCTACTGGAGGCGAGAGATGTGGTGAGCTCAACCAGAGGTATACGTAACAAGCACGTCAGTGTTTTTGTAATTACTGTCACGGCTAAATTTCTGCACTCAAACTTAAACACAACTTGAGTGCGAGTTGCAAGCCTGATGCTTTGGGCCCTGATCCAAATCCTGCCCTGTTGACTGATTTTCCTCTCAAACATAGTTACTGAGAAATCTACAAGACATTCAGAATAATCTGGATGGACCTTTAGAGTGTCTCTGTATAAAGGGTGGGTACCTATTAACTCAAAACATTTCAGCTATAGGTAGATCAGTGACAAAAACTCCTCAGTCCAAATCATTTTAATTGGTGCTTATACAGAACAAATTTTAGGACAAAATTAAAAAACTTGTGTGCTTTTTTTAAGGCAATATGCAATGGAATAAATGTAATGACTGCAGATGAAAGCTGGGGCTTTGTTAGAAACAAAAGCTGTAAACCAACCTTGGGATCTTTGATGTCAAAGGTTCTGCAGATGGTTCTAATAAGTGAGGTTAAAGAATATCCACACACTGTATCTGGTAAGTAACCATCCAATGAGAAGGCTGTGCAAAAGGATACTTCCTGGTTTTGGGGTTGACGTGCAGTGTGACACAGTCTGTGACGTCATCATCTGCAAGGTTCCACAGATGCTCAGAGGAGATCACATTCTCCACCGCAAAAACCAGCTAAACACAAACACAGAGTACAATGGTCAGAAGAATAGAACAGAACACACTCATAGGTATGTGCACATAACCAAAGCTCATATGATGTATAAATGCACTCACTGTACATAAAGCATTTATTTTATATAAACAGAGAAGGAATATTGGACTCCAAATGAATGCAAAGGTTGTTCAGGGTCTGCTGGATGTGTGAGCAGTCTCTTCCTACCTCTGACTACCTAAAAGTGTTTCAGTTACTGCTGGTAACTATGTTCCCTCGTTCAAAACCCTGTGTTGTGTTCTAACCAAGGCTCTGTCCTAGTCCTTTGTCCTTTCTTTTGTTTGTTTAAAACTTCCACATTTGGCAGATAATAAGTCACTGCTTTGCAGATGATATTCAGCTATACATCTTGTTTAAGTTGTTTATTTCTACCCCACCCAGTTTGTCTCTAAGGTAATGGAAGGTGTCGGGTGTTTTTCCTCCTTAATTAATCTTCCCTACAAAATCCATGTCACTATGAACCAGGCATGATTCTTGACCAACATGTTAAGCGTTTGATTATTTCCTGCATTCTTCAGCTGCCAAATTACTTAATTTAGGCCCACTATCGGGTTTCCGTTCAAATGTAGCGCAGATTTTTGCATCTTAGAAAAAAATGTGAATTTATGTAATTATCCATCCACTACTGTAATGCAAATAATGGAAGCTGGTTCATCAAGATAAGCTGTAGATGGCGCTAACTATCCAGACATTATACCACTGCAAAATACAAGGACGCAATGAGATGACTTAACTACAAGAGTGCCAGTCAAACCTCAAATGAAGGGAGGATTTTTTTTTAAAAATTTGGGGTATTTCTCCTTAAGTATTTTAGGTGCAAATTGAACATGTGGATAAAGGCAGGTGGATGGATATGCACCTACAAGTGGAGAGGGAAATGATAATTCACTCTTTTATTTGTCATATCTTGACTGTTGCAGTCTGCTTTTTACTTATCTGAACATCCTTGGATTGTTCACAAGTGGCCCAAGAGGCTCTTGCTAAGCTTTTGCTAAGGTCCTCCAAATGGTCTCATGTGACACTGATTCTGATTTCTCTTTACCGGCTCCCCATTAAATTCAGAATCCAATTTAAGGTTCCTGTGGTCAATGCTCTGCATGGCCAGGCGCCTGCCTACATTAGAGATTTACTACAGGCCTATATCTCCAGTTTCTAAGGTCCTCTGATCAGGGTTTGTTGGGTATGTTCCTTGCTCCAGGTTTAAAACCAAAGCAGATTGGACTTGGTTGTGGCTCTTGCACTTTGGAACTCTCTTGTTTTGGACACAAGATCTGTGGGTACCTTTTAAAAGCAGCTCAAGACCCACCAGTATGGACTTTGTATGTTTTTTAATTTGCATTTGTATTCATTTGTATTTCATGGGCTTTTTGTCTTTATTCCCAAGTCTGTAGTTTATGTCTGTTGTTTTATTTATCATTGTGAAGCACTTTGTGAAATTCTGCTCTTGAAAGTTCCTATATAAATAAACTTACTGACTTACTAGTCACAACAATTTTAAGAGCAAGTGAAATCTGTCAGCTAACTTTAATATTTTTCTGCCCCCTAGTGGCCAGAAATGGACTCATGCAGCTTTAAGCATGTGTACATCATTAACATGCATTGTGTTTATATGCGTCTCACCTGTCGGAGTGTGGTTAGTGTGTCCTTGGAATCAGTATCAGAGATGATGAAGACTCCCAATACAGACAGGCCTCCGGGCAGCATCCGAGACACCTGAAAACAGATCAAACCATAGCCAGGGTTTCCCACGCATTCATTTATTTATGGCGGCATGCCATACATAAATAAATAAATAATCAAAATATAATCAAAATATCTGCTGCCACAAACAGATTTTGTATTTTTGGAGCAGAACCATTAATAAGGAGCGCTGTGCTTTTAAAATATATATACTGGTCAGTTATTTATATCACCACACCGTCAGAGTGCAGAGCGCAATCTTGGCACAGATGGAGCAGCAGAGCATCAGGTGCACTAAAAGTGGAACTCAATTGTTCATTCTAGTGGGGCTTTGGGACGGCAGAAGCTCAGTCCATAAGGACTTGGCTTGGGGACTGGAAGGTTGCCAGTTCAAGTCCCTGTATGGACCAAGTATTGAGCATGGACTGGTAACTGGTGAGGTGCCAGATTGCATCCTGGGCACTGTCGAGGTGCCATTGAGCACGGCAATGGCAAGGCAAGGCAAGGAAATTTTATTTATATAGCACCATTCATACACAAGGCAATTCAATGTGCTTTACAAGAGAAATACATTAAAAAAAATAGATTATTAAAAACAAGAGCTAAAAGCAAGAAAATAAATAGTTAAAAACAGTGCAGAAAATGCATTTAAAAAGCAAACATAAAGCAAAAGCAACAGCAGACAAATATAAAAACAATAGCTACAGATTATCCTAACAATAAGTTACATATCTAGCTCACTGGTAAACTGCAGTAAATAGTAATGTTTTAAGCCCTGATTTAAATGAGTTGACAGTTTCAGCCGACCTCAGATATCCTGGAAGTTTGTTCCACAGGCGGGGAGCATAGAAACTAAAGGCTGCTTCACCTTGTTTGGTTTTGATCCTGGGAACACTGAGTAAACCTGTTCCAGATGATCTGAGGGGTCTGGATGCTTCATAACGTACAAGTATATCAGAGATGTATTTAGGCCCAAGACCATTTAGTGCTTTATAGACAAGTAACAAGATTTTAAAGTCTGTCCTTTGACACACAGGAAGCCAGTGCAGTGACTTAAGCACTGGTGTAATGTGCTCCACTCCCTTGGTGTTGGTGAGGACTCTGGCAGCAGCGTTCTGGACGAGCTGCAGTTGTCTAATAGATTTTTTACTCAGGCCTGTGAAGACACCGTTACAATAGTCCAGCCTGCTGAAAATGAAAGCATGAACAAGTTTTTCTGTATCTTGTTTAGACAGAAATTCTTTTATTCTTGCTATGTTTTTAAGGTGGTAGTAGGCTGATTTAGTAATTGTCTTAATGTGACTATTGAAATTTAGGTCTGAGTCCAGAACTACACCAAGATTTCTGGCTTGATTTGTAGGTTTTAGTGTCATGGCGTCAAGGTGAGCACTGACTATTGATCTTTGTTCTTTGGGGCCAAAAACAACTATCTCAGTTTTGTCTGTGTTTAGTTGTAGAAAATTCTGGCACATCCATGTATTGATTTTGTCAATGCACTTATTTAGTAGATGTAGGGGACTGTAGTCATCTGGTGACACTGTTATGTAAAGTTGTGTGTCATCTGCATAAGTATGGTAGGAGATGTTATGATATTCCATAATCTGAGCAAGAGGGAGCATATAGATGTTGAACAGAAGAGGCCCAAGAATGGACCCTTGAGGAACTCCACATGTAATTTTTGTTTGCACAGATTCATAATTGCCAAGTGACACAAAGAAATCCATGTCGTGTAAATAAGATTTAAACCAATTTAGCACAGTGCCAGAAAGTCCCACAAACTTTTCTAGTCTCTCGATCAGTATCTTATGGTCGACTGTGTCGAATGCAGCACTGAGGTCCAGTAATACCAGAACCGAAATCTTTGATGCATCACTGCTCAGATGAATGTCATTTAAAACTTTTACAAGTGCAGTCTCAGTGCTGTGATGTGCTCGAAATCCAGACTGAAAGGCATCAAAGGAATTGTTTTGTTCCAAGAAGGTGTTAAGTTGCTGAAAAACAACCTTTTCAATGATCTTTCCTAAAAATGGTAGGTTTGATATGGGCCTGTAGTTATTTATTACTGAGGCATCCAGATTAGGCTTTTTTAAGAGGTTTAATGACTGCGGTCTTCAGGGCCGTTGGAAAAAGGCCTGACTGAAGAGAACAGTTGACTATCTGCAGTATATCTGATGCTATGCAGTTAAAAACATCTTTAAAAAAGCTTGTAGGCAGAGTGTCAAGGCAGCAGGTAGTGGACCTAAGGTTTCTAACTATGTCTGTCAAAGTAGCATAATTTAATGGGTGAAAAAGTGCCAAATTAACTGGAGTAGTCTTATGAGGCACAGGTGAAATAGCCACTGTGTTGGAGTTACAGACTGTCTGTCTTATCTTTAAAATCTTGTCTGTGAAAAAAGAAGCAAAGTCATTAGATGCCTTGGTGGATAGCAGTTCAGGAGGGACTGATGCTGATGGGTTTGTCAGTCTGTCAACAACAGTAAATAAAGTCTGTGCATTGTTGTTATTTTTGTTGATAATCTCAGAGAAAAAGAACTGCCGCGCCCTTTTTAGCTCCAAGTTATAGATGTGCAGACTTTCCTTATAGATGTCATAATGAATCTGGAGTTTGGTTTTTCGCCACCTGCGTTCTGCTTTTCTACATTCTCTTTTTTGAGCTTTTACCCATGTGGTGTTCCTCCATGGTGGTTTTTTCTTACCAGAGACAACTTTGACCTTCATGGGGGCAATATTGTCCATAATATTCATAGCTTTAGAGCTGAAACTATGAACCAGATCATTGACAGAGACTGAGGGCAGAGCTGGTGTGGGTATAAAATCCTGGGTGAATAGTGTACAGGTGTTTTCGTTGATATAGCGTTTTCTGATTATCTCTGTTGTAATTTTACTGGTGTCAGCGGAGATGGCCATTTTGAAGAAAACACAGTGATGATCTGAAAGGGCAACATCAGTCACCACAACCTCAGAAATGTTGAGCCCTTTGGAGATAATTAGATCTAAAATATGTCCCTTATTGTGTGTTGGCTCTGTTACATGCTGGGAAAGTTCAAAGTTGTCCAGGATGTAGAAAAGTTCTTTCGCACTGCCATCTTTGGGATTATCAATATGAATATTAAAATCACCAACTATAACAACACAGTCAAAAGCAATACAGACAACAGACAATAGTTTAGAAAAGTCATCAACAAAGTGTGCACTATATTTTGGAGGCCTGTAAATGGTTACTAATACTGCTTGACAGGAGGATCTCAACTGCAGTGCAACATATTCAAAAGACTCCAACTTCCCATATGACAACTGTTTGCACTGGTAAACATCCTTAAATAAAGTGGCTACTCCACCTCCTTTCTTAAGTTCTCTAACTGAGCTGATAAAATGGAAGTTTGGGGGGGCTGTTTCACTAAGTACTGCTGCACTGTTGTTTTCATTTAACCAAGTTTCAGTTAAAAACATAAAATCAAGGTTTCTCTTGATAATAAAATCATTAATTAATAGTGACTTGCCAGCCAGAGATCTGATATTTAATAAAGCTAAGTTTAGTGTACTAACATTGTCTGACACAGTCTGTGGCTGACGCATAACTGGAGTCAGATTAGATAGAGTAGCTGTGCGCTTCGAGTACACATTGTTTTTCCTGATGCTAGTCAAAACAGGAAAGACAGACCTTGGAGATGACTCTGGCTGATACTTTTCAATTTCAAGATGTGTTTGACCATGCCACCGGCACTTGTATTATTGGGGTCTGTCTCATCCCTGACAGGCACCTGAGTGATGACGTCTAGGGCTACTATTTAAGAGTTCATCAATTTGACTGAGCTTTAGTGTGGCAGCTTTAACTAACTCCTTGATTGGTGAGCGTGGTGGAGGGGGGGAGGGTTGACGCTGGCTCCGTGGTGATTGTGGTGGTGGTGGGGAGGGTCGACATTGGCTCCTTAGTGGTTGCGCCGGTGCTGGGGGGGGGGGCGACGTTGGCTCCTTGGTGGTTGTGATGAAGGGCAGGAGGGGGGTTGTTGGATCCCTGACTGGGACAGGGACATCCTCTGAATGCCTTGGGTGATGTGGAGCAAAGGGTCAGGTGAAGGGGGAGAGATGCAGGCTGTCTGTCCCTGTGCCCCGTACTTGTCCTTGGCTCTTATCTGTCCATTCTTGTTTTGGTATGGCATTCCAAGAGCATGACGTAGGTTGGCCCCGAGTAGTCTGCATCCAGTGATGTTCGGATGAATCCCATCACGCTGAAAGCGATCCTTACAGTTCCAAAAGATGTTAAAATTGTCAATAAACTTTATCCCATGAGTGAAGCATGCCGATGTCAGCCATGTATTCAGGGCAAGGAGTCTGGTAAATGACTCGATTCCTTTCCCCAGGGTTGGAATGAAGCCCCAATTGCTTGGGGTGCCTGTCCAAGGCAGCACCCTCACTCTGACATCTCTCCATTTAATGCATGTATAGGTCCTGTTTGTACGTGTGTGTATTTTGGGCTTGTGTTTATATGACAACAGAGTGAGAAAAAAATGAATGTCCCCTCAGGGATTAATAAAGTATATCATCTTCTTCTCCTTCTTCTTCTTCTTCTTGAACTGGGTCTAACTGCAGCTGCTGCTCCTCTCCATCAATTTGATGTGATCAACAACACTTTAGTAGCCTGCCGACACTGGCAAAAACACCTTATCTTTTCTGGTAAACATAGCTGTCTTTCTGCCACTTCAGTTTTTCAGTTTTGCCTTCTAACACCAATGGACATAACCCAGATGTTGTAAAATAAATATACAGCTCCATGCTTTTGATTTTACAATTACTCATGGAGCTAGAGGTGTATTTTTACAATGACTTGAACCCACTGAAGGTCTTTCTGTCATTGTTTTTTTATTATTCATTATAATTCATGGACTGTATGAGCTCCCTGCATCAATAAAACATATCCCTGTGTGTTCTAAAAACCCTCCACAGTCTGAGTTATCATGCAGTACACTGTGACGCACTCTTAAATACTAAACACCAAATGAGAGTGTATTGGGATGCAGTCTTGTCCCTGTTTGCCCACCTGTCGAGCATGCTCAGTCACCCACTCCTTGTCCAGAGAGTTTCCAGCTGCTGCAGTAGACTCCTCCCGTTGGGGCGTCCGAGTTGCCATGACAACAAAGTCCCTTTGGGATGAGCTCTGAAATGTTTAGTCATTTACACTGATTACTATCTCATCACGCCACAGACAGTAATGCATTGATTGATATATGTATTAGTCTGTTTATATCCTCAATAGAAATGTTTACGCAGCTTGTATGGTGTTGTCCTGTGTTACCTGTTGAGTGGTTATTTTTCCAATTACATTATGACCAACAAGTAAGTAGAATCAGTGACATCTGACTGTTTTGCTAGCAAACTGTTGCAGCATGTCTGATGTATACTCAGAGGTGGAAGGCGGCCATACGAGCAAAGGCTAAACAACAGCTGGATGTTTGTATATAACCTTACCTGTCCAATAAGCAGGCCTGTGACTGCACCTGCTTGTTGTTCACATAGTTTCGTCAGATATCCCTCCACAGCATCTTCTACTATATAGCCACGACCCATACTGCCTAAAGAGAGAGTGGGCAGAGATGGAGAGGTGCTACAACATCAGTGTAGCTACTGTTTTTTGTTATCAGTAAGTCTGCATTGAGAAAATGCCCAGAGAGGACATGTGGAAGAATAAAACACGGCTAAACACATTAAGACCAAATCATTTAGCGTTGTCTACAAAAGGCAACACGTAATTAAACCAAGTAAAACTTAAGCTCAACGGTAAGTCGTACAGTTAACGGTTGTATGCCCCTCTAACTTTAGCTAACCGATATTAATTTGCTACTTTCAGCTAACGTCAAGTGGTCACAGTTGCAATTCAAGACGTACAACTTAATTTTGAATTGCATAATACAAGTGCCATGAGGGAAAATACCTGACAGAAGCAAGACAGTGGGTAAAATGTGAATCAGAAGGGAGACTACTTGCTCTTAATTATGACAGTTGGCAGTGGTTCGTCAGCAAAGTACAAAACCTCAGTTTACCACAATGCTTTGTTCGATGACGTACTTCCGTCGCACGTCTGTTACGTAGTAGGTGACGCGAGGTCAATTGGTAAAGTTACACAAGAAAAGATGAACAACTAACGGAACATTGTTAATTTTTTATCGGGGTAAAACTTGTGGTAACAACTAAACGTAGAGTTTGGTAATCACTTTGTGACACAATCAAAAATAAATACATTTAAACTTAAAGCTAATAATTAATAGAAGAGACTGTAGGCATTACTTTGGTTGCACTTTAGCTACCGAAGTACTACGATAACTATGATGACATTTACACTGATTTACACATTCACACAATGGCAATAGTTATTTCTGTACTCCCGAAGCCTTCCTGTCTTGCAGCTATCTAAAATTTACACTATGTGTATCGCATTACATTCTACAACAAAACCAGCAAATTTACGTTAATTTAGTGCAAAGCACCCCAGCTGTCGTTTTTCACGTTGTGGTTTGGTCTGACTTGATTGTCAATGAATACTTTATTTTGAAAGTTGTGCGTGGGTATCCGGTTTTTGTATGAGTGTAACTTGACACTGTCTTGGTTAGTTCAGCGGGTTTATAGAGAGTACAACACTATTGTACCAGAGTTTGTGTGTCCATTAACTGTTATTTTTCGGGGGGGTAGGTGGAGATGGCGGCCGTCCTGCTTCAGATTCTGGAGCGGACGGAGTTGAATAAACTCCCGAAAGGCGCCCAGAACAAACTCGAGAAGTTTGTAACGGAGCTGCAAAATGCTAACGACGCGCTCAGGACGCAGCATGAGCGGTTCAAAGCAGACAGTGGTAGGTAGCTACTAAGTAGTTAGTTGATTAGCTGCTAGAAACCTCATGTCAAACTCTAGTTTACTATGAAGCCGTCTTCTGGTAAACTCAGCAAGAAAACATCAATGTTGTGTGTCATTCTCAATGCTTTCAGCTGCATGCTAACGTTAGCTACTATGTCACGTTAGCTAACTTTGGCGGAAGAGAATACGTTATACGTTATGCCAACAGCTCTTAAACTTGACATTTTAATTCAGTCATTACCATAACTGTATGGTGTGTTTAAGTAATACAGACCTAACTGATATAACTAACTGTTATATAAACGCATTTGCTTTCAACCGAGTAACGTTATACATACATGTTACATTACTATAAACTCAACTGATAGAATGAAAAAGAACTTCCCATTGAATCTTTCCAACACTATAAATCATACCACTACTTCATTGGGAATTGTCAGCTTGTATTGTCAGTTAAGAAACGTTACGTGATGGTCATTAATATTAACAAACCGCAGCTGCCTATAACTTACAAGACTTTCAAATATGTAAGTAATATTTATATTATGTCCTGTGGGACATAATGATGCCATTTTTCAAAGCTGAGGAGCTACTGCAGATAAAATCTGTAGCCGTTTCAAAGTGTAGTCTTTCATCAGACTGTAGTGATGCAGGCATAAAGCTACATGCGTCTGTGTGGTGTAGGTATTATGCTGTGTGACATGTGTACTGTGTACTTATGTATTACTGTTGAATGTTCTTTGCCCCTTCAGAACAGCAATACTTTGACATTGACAAGAGACTGGCAGAGAGTCAGGACCAGTTCCTGTCTGCCACCAGAGATCTGCAGACTCTCAAGGAGGAAAATAAAAAAATCAGTGAGTTTTCACACACATGCTGTTAACACACAATTTCTTACCCATATTTTGTGAGGGATCAGTGCTTCAAGTTCACAGTTGCCACTTGTTGGACTTAACTTACTTAAAATCTGCGTTCTGTGGCTTAAAGTGGCCACAGGGCACTCAAGCATTTGTGCAGTTTCTCTAGAAAATTTGGACATGTTGTTCACTGCATATTAGACCAGGAAAGCTTGGATACAGTGAGTTTAAAAACAAAACTGTAAGAAACAAAGTTGAAAGTCAGTGCTTTTATCTCAAAGTCATTTAATTCTGAATCCAATGTACTGTAACTTTTAACTGTTACCACATAGCACAGAGGTAGTTATGTAAACCTTTGCTTCAAAGCGCATGTAATCCATACACCTTTTGTTCAGGTTATTTGTTATTTGTTTGGACTCATGTAATCTCCTTTTGTTCTGAGCCTCAGTGTGAGCAGTGTCTTTTTCTCTGTGTGCAGATGAAGAACTCAGTACTCTGAAGGGAATAGAGGGAGAGACCCCCGAAGATAAAGCACCACAACAGGTGAGCAGTCCATGTAGTGTTAATGATGTTCTGTTATTGTTAAGGCTGTGATGGTGCTAATGGAAAACGTCAGCCAAAAAGTATGTTTATTTTTTTGTCTGTTGATAAAATGAGTCTGAAGTCACTCTCTTAGTTTTAGAAATTGTTACTGAAATGTAGAATGTGTTGAGCACATTCTCACACCCATGGGACTTTGCAGGACTTCTACCATTACAATCCAATTAACACTTTATTTACACTTATTTAAACAACCAAATATTTCGTATTTTCTACAAACTCTGAATAGTATTGAAGTTTAAGTACTCTGTTTAAAATGTGTATGTGTTTGTGTGCATGCGTATGGCTACAGCAAACCAAAGCCAAGTATGAAATTGAGGCAGAGAAGAGAGAGCTGGCGAGGCTGCTGGAGAAGAGAACACAGGAGGTGGAAAACCTCACCGGTAAGATTATCAGGTTTACACACACACATACAGTCCAAAGGCACACAACTGGGTACACGGTGTGTTAATACTGCATGTCATCTTTCCAAAAGCACATTTGGTTATAGTAGTAACAATCTTTTGTTCCTCATGTCAAGTCATTTTTATTAATACAACCACAACACAAATCTTCCTCAAGGGGATTTACAATCTGTACAGCTTACAACACCCTCTGTTCTCAGGCCCTCTATTCTGATAAGGAGTTCTTTTATAATATTTTGGGGTTAATATTTGTGCATTTCATGTGTGTCTGTTTGCAGAGGATGTGAAGCGTCTGAATGAGAAGCTGACAGAGACCAGCAAAGTGAAGATGGAGCTGCAGTTAAAACTGGATGAAATACAGTCTTCTGCGGCTTCCGTACAGGTATCCACTAGACTTCATGGAAAACACTACAGCTCAGTGTAAAAGATTGTCAGGGTTCCCAGGGTCATGGGAAACCTGGAAAAGTCAAGGACTTTGAATTTGAATTAATTTCCTAACCCGTCCATAGGTCACAAGCTGTCAGTACACCACTGAGTGTGACTTTATTGCAACCACATAATGATCAAGTGCCAACCGCAAGACTCAGTTTTTTTTAACATGCTTTTTCTGATTGTATGTCCTGGGTGTTTGTTTCATAGCACCGAGAGAAGCGTATGGAGCAGGAGAAGGAGTTGCACGAGAAGAAAATCGAGTGGTTAAGCGCAGAACTGAAGACCAAAACTGAAGAACTGTTGAACACCAGCAGGGAGAAAGGCAAAGAGATAGTGGAACTACAGAGTGCTCTGAAGAACAGCAAGGAGCAGGTAACACACAAACAACATGCACACACAGTAAGAATGCATAAACTCCTCTATAACCAGTAACTGTGCAATATGATACAGAGTTTATTATGCTAGTATGTGCTGTTCTAGCTGTTCTTCTCCATGTAAACATAGCCTGTTGGTTGAAATGTGAGATGTAGTTAGATGGCTGTCTTATATTCATTCTTTAATGGTTTAAAAACTATTTTATTTTGTCTGTTGAGCCAAACCAGCTCCATTCCTCTGCCTTCACTCTCAACATTGCACTTTTTTGGGTCCTGAACAAAACACCAGGGCCCCAAATAGCCATAGATTATTATGATGTTAAGATATGAAAAATAATGAATTATGTTGCTATTCTAGCTCATTGCACTCTGAAATAATGTACAAAAGGGATTCATGTGTAATTCTACTTCAGAGAAAAAGACTACATTTACCTGACAGAGAGAAGTTACTAGGAACATTGCAGATTCAGATTTTACCTACAAAATATAACAATTACAATATGATGCATTTTTTATTCATTCACATATTTTGCATTATATTAGAATTAAAAGCTCCACTTTAAACAGATGCTATGTAAATGTAAATACATTATGCCAATGATACCTCTCATTCACTCTTCACTTTAATTAACCCTCAAACTGCCCACTGTAACTTCTTAAACTGCCCCAAAGAGAACTTATTTGTTATAGCCAGTCTAGCAGAAAATTTAACAGACGACAGGAAACCTTGACCTCTTGCAGTGTTAGCTTCTAGTCTTTCTTCCGTGTTGTCAGGTTTCACTGAAATGTCTCATTGGCAATAAGGAGATCACGAGACATGGCATCCCATCCACCGTGCTGTCTCTTTTCTCTCCAACAGGTGACCAGACTGGAAAGACAGCTCACTTCACTGAAGCAAACCAGTGAAAGCCAGAGTAAAAGAGCCGAAGAGCTCAACAACAAACTGAAACAGGTAATAAAAACACAGCAGTGTTGTTCTCAGCTACACGTTTGAAGATTTAAATATTTGCTTCTCTATTGATCTGCATTCTGCATGTCTGCGTCTGTATAGAATAGTTGTAGATGGCTGTATAAGAAAGCTGAGGGTCCTCACACCAATGTAAAGACCCTCAGGTTATTAAAGCATGGATGGCAACATGTCCTAGCAAAAACTGAAATGTGATCTCACAGGAGTAACAGACTTTTGATTCATACCGACCGTACATAAGAAGACAAAAAGAGTTAAATCTTACACCCTCACATCTGAAGGCAGTGTCATAAGTCACAGGGCTTTTAGTCACAGGATTAAGATTTTGCAAAAACTGGGAATCTCGGTTCTCCTGGAGGAGAAACTGGTGGGGCTGTGGAGTAAACAGAGTGCATCTTTGATGTGTGGACAGAAATTGCTGCAGCCCTTGAAATCCCTGGTGAGTATGCTAACTAGCTTGCTTACCATGGTCCCAAACAGGACTCCTTGCAAGCGAATGTTAGCTACTTGAATGTTTGCTATTAGCCTATGAGCTAACCGTACCCTTCAGTCAAAAATTGCAACCTTAAATCATATACATTTTGCTGCAGTAAAAGGACACATTCCCTCCACAACTCTCCTTTTTTTTCCACAGTCCAAGAGAACCTAGACTTGTTCCTATTCTTCTGTTCTCTGTGGAGTCCCCTCCTCCTTTACTTTCCACCTGGTTTGATACTTCTTGTTTGGTGCTAGAGAGTGCAGCTATTGGTTGTTGACATTGTTCACGTCATTGAACTTAGGTGTTTGCATGAGCCAAGTCTAAAAACTTCTAATAATATTTAACATGTTTTTATCAGGATGTCAAAAAGAGAAAAAGACTGATTTAGTACAGTGTGGACAGAGTTACACCAAACCATTACAGGAGTACGCCATAACTTGAGCAAAGCTCTCATGATTTTATGCCGACAATGGAAATTTGTCCATAACAGTGTAATCACTTGAAAAGTTGTTAAGACATTATCTTTGTCCAAGCGTCAGGGATATAATTTGGTGATTTTTTTTTTTTTTTTTTTTTAACTGGCAGAAAAGATTTCCACACACTTGCATCTACGCAGTATTTCACTGTGTGTGGTCCTGCATCATGAATACTTTTTTAAAAAGCAACACAACAGTTTTTATAGAAATTAACTTTGCAGTCACACCATGTAACCTTAAAAGACATGCAGGTATGCATGTGTTTTTCACTGCTAATCTTGTCTGAATGTCTCTCCAGTCTAAAGATGAGCGGAGTGCCATGGAGGAGAAATACCGCAACGAGCTCAACGCTCATGTCAAGTTGTCTTCACTCTACAAGGTGGGACTTGCTGCAGAGCACCTGGGATAAATACAGTTTCTACATTTTTAAAATAATACTATAAGGCATCATCTTTACCTTACACTAATGTCTTTGTTCTCCCTGTAGGGGTCAGCAACGGACATGGAGACAAAGAATCAAGAACTGAGCAGAGCAGTGGAAGAGCTCACCAAGTTGGTTAAAGATAGTGGGGAAGGTATCACGCTAGTTTTTAGCTCCAGTAAATCCATGTCATAAAATGAACCACAGTTTTGTCCTCTTTTCAGTTTGACACACAGAATGCCTGAATGGCCGTTGTTCACATGGATCACCTGTGGAACTTTGAGCCAGACAAAATGTGTCCTCACTATTGTTAGCTCTGTGTGGCTTACTGATATTTGTAACAATTGTATAATCCTAATATATTAAACAAGTTAGGTAAGAAAATGCGACTGATGGCCCTGTCTTTGTATGTGAACTGTAGATTTCCATCTAGTACGTATTATTGATGGCCTGTGTTATTGATGTTACTGTCTGTCTTTGCAGCCAATAAGACTCTAGAAAAGAAGGTATCGGAGGGAGAAGAACTTAAGACACGGCTTGAGGCAGAGCTCAGAGAGAGGATCAAGAAAATGGAGAAAGAGCTAGAAAACGCCACAATGAAGGCTGCGGGCAAACACTGCTGTAAGAATACACATATACACTTAAGTTATTTTCGATCTAACTCTCATACCTAGATATCTATGTTTGTCCTCTGCCAAGACTCATCTGCATAGTGTTAAGTGGGATTTATTCACCTGTTTGAATTGGTGCTGTACCTACAGCGTAGGCTCTGCGTCAATGCAGAGCCTACGCTGTAACCTATGTCATAATATAAGTATAAATCTGCCTTTATGTGTGTTAAGTGTGTGTATGTTATTATGAGTCTTTACATGTGTGTTGTTGCTCTAGGTGTTCCTTCTCTTACCGAGGAGCAGTTGGATGCCATGTGTCCATCAGCAGCTGCCATCGCTGCCATTGTCAAGCCCGGGATGAAGTTCTTTGATGTGAGTTTAATGGGAAATACGAGGGCTGGATGACATGGTTGAACTCATATCAGTAGTATGTTAAATTTATGCATCATAGTCTATTCATCAAATCAAATTGATAATAACATGCAGTGAACTGTGTTCCACAGTTTTACTTTGTTAGACAAAACTCTTTACACATTTTAAACATCAGTAAGTCATATTAACCAGCTGTAGCTTTAAAGTATCGTGCAGCACTCAAACCTACTTAAATGTAAGACTTAAAGACCTTTTATAGGTCTTATTTAAACCATATCCTTGCATGTTTTCAATTTAGTTCTTCATGTTGTATCTGTAACAGTTGCATCTGTTAGTATTTTAAAGTACACTATGCAGGCATTGTCGGTTACATCATTCAAACTTGGCCCCTCCTCCCTACACTTTTTAAACGTACACTGAACGCTACTGTAGGAACACTACATTTACTTAATTAGTTCTCTGAGAAAGTCTTTAGCATTCAAGTAAAAATTGGTATTGTAATTTAAAAATCTCTCATTGAATCGATATGGCATTGAATCGAATCAGAAAGCGAACTGAAATGGGATCTTATGAACTGAAATCAAATTGATTCAGGAAATCAGTGGCGATACCCAGCTCTAGCCAGCCACTAACTGTCCAACAGAAAACAGGCCAACTCTGTGACACTTTACTTACCAGCAGAATAAAAGCCAGCCTCTGATTCAGTCTGGTTTTGGAACGAGCTTTGTCTGCCTGGCGTTTTGCCTCGCTTTATTTGTGGTGGCTGTGGCTGGAGGTGTTATGTTTTCAGGTTGACTGTCCATATCTCAGGAATGCCTGAAAGGAATTTACCCAAATTTGCACAAACATCCATTTGGACTCAAAGAGGAACTGATAAGATTTTGGTGGTCAGAACTTTACTGTGACCTCACAAAAGGTCACAGTAACTCGAGAATCTCTAATAGGGTAAAATGATGAAGTGATGACATTGAATACCCAAAAGGTCAAAGGTCAACTTCAGTGTGACATACTGTTTCCTAGACATTATTCAACAACTGCATAACTCAGGAACTGAAGGGAGACGCTTGGTCAGATACCGAATTGATGACCTTAATCTTGGGTGTCCACCTTGAAACTGCTGATTGTATAGATCCTCTGTGCTGCTTGGTTGAAGATGTGTGTGAGGCATCCATGTTTCAGAATTTGTAGCTTCTTTGCAGCAACATCCATGTTTGAAGTATTGTTACTGTCTTGGTTACATATGAATCTGGACAGAAATGGATGTAAACTGTAACTGCAACTTGACAGTTGGTGGAGGCACAAAACCCTGAGGTGGTAAGTGTAGTTTTTGCAGTGTCCCGTCTGCAATTTTCATAGCTTCCTCTTGGATGCGTGCTGCTTACAGTCTGGCACCTAAATACTACCCTTTTTAAAAAAGTCCCTACCTCACCTGTGCACTAATATTGGCTGGGGGCTACATGCCCAGTACTGTCCCGACCATAGCAAAATAAGAAGAACATAAGAAAACACAGGCAGAGGGCAGAGTCTCTGCAGATACATATACCACCCCATACACTGGGTCATAAACAGCCCACTGATATAGTCAACAGTAATACAACTAAATAAAAATTTTCAACAAACTGTGTTATCCACTGCAGTGTAGAATTTGTCTTTGTGCTGCCAGAATGTTTTTATGCTAAAGGCTAAGTAACTGTAGTCTACCTGATGCACACCATGGTTTTGTTTTTGTTTTTGTTGTAACAGGTATTCTGCCTTCTTCTTCTGTCCTTGTGTTTAGCTGTATAATGCATATGCAGAGTGTCAGACACACCTTCAGCTTGAGAAGCAGGAGACCAGGAGAGTGAGCAGAGTTCTGGATGAGATCGTCCAGGAGGTTGAGTCCAAGGCTCCCGTCCTCAAGCGTCAGAGAGAGGAGTATGAGAGCATGCAGAGATCCATGGCCTCCCTGTGCAACAAGCTGGAACAGGCTCGAACGGTCTGGGATTTATGGGAGTTTATTCACCTTTTACTCCAGATAAGAACATATTCTGTTAAGTTTAATGTGCATTTTTTTTTGTCATTAGGAGATCTACAGTTTGCAGAAAGAGAAAGAGGAGGCCAAGCAGCGCTGCGATACCATGGAGAGAGACAAACTGAGGACAGAGAGACAGCTAGAAGATACATCTACACAGGTACACACACACACACACACACACACACACACACACACACACACACACACAAAGTCAAACTAAGCAATACATGCTTTCAAAGAAATCAAAATTCTCTCTTTGCTCTGAATCTTAAGTCTGTCCATGTGATTATGTGTGTGCTGCAGTCTGTTGAGTAGGAAAACAAATTAATATTACTACTACTGCTACACTAATAACGAGTGCAGCTGATCTGGTCTGTTTTGATGGAATTATTTAACTTAATCTGATTAAATTATTCAACAATCATGTGAACGGGGGATCAGTGCGGTATCCTCTTCAAATGATAATGATAAAAATAGACTAGAAACAGATCTGTGTTGAGTGGTGCAGAAGCTTTCATTCATTAATTCCTTTTTTTTTTACAGTTGTGTGCTCTACTGGTGGAGCTTGAGGAGGCCCGTGGTAATCAGGTGGCCAAGGATGACGGCAGCTCTGCCAACATCTCCAGCACCACTGAGGTCGTCAGTCCACAAAAGCTGTCCTTCCGCAGTGTAGAGGAACTACAGAGGCAGAACCAAAGCTTGCTGAAGAGGCTGAGGGAGCTGGAGGAGGAGAAGGACAGACAGCAGAACCAAGTGACATCAGCACGGTAATAAGTGCTATTACAGTTTATATACAAGTATCTACAGAAGTCCTGAGAGGCAAGTGAGAAGAAAATATCTGGTAATCCATTTTCTAGTCGTTTTCTTTACTGTGTTTACGACTTAAAGGAACACTATACCCACAAAATGGCCATTTGTAATTCAATTCATTCATCATCATACCATGTTAACTTGAATTCATAAAGGAAGCAAAGACTCCAGTACTGAGTTTTTTTAGTGAAAATGTATGTGTTTTGGAAGCACTGAGCATAGGACTGGATAAATGAGACTTGGATTATACTACATGAGTTTTGTGAGAGTTTGTTAATGAAAGTTTTAATATAGTTTTGGCACAAACAACAGTAACTTCAGCAAACTTGTTTATATCTGTTGTCATTTTTAACCATAGCTGTAACATTTAAAAAAAAATCTGATGTTTCTGTGCTTATTTTATGTACTTTGTTGCTTTGCTGGCATCTCTGATAAACCAGATCTACTGGCATGGAAGCTAAACAATGTACTGCTGTGGATGGGGCCACCGTTAAATGTATTTTAGCCACCTAGAAAACAAAAAAAATCTTGTGTGTTTTCTTGCAGTAGATCAGGAGCATTAGTGGGCAGTGAAGCTATTTGAAATGTGTTTTCAGCATTTGCTTTGTCTCTCTGCTTCCCTTCAGTGTGTCAGAGTTAGAGGCCAATGTGAATAAGTTTCAGAAGGAGGCGGAGCAGCTGAAAGAGCAGAGGAACCAGCAGAAACAGCTGGCTGACTCCAACGCCCGCCAGAGAGACATGTACAAGGCCCTGCTGACACAGAGCACTGGCTTCAGCCTGCCTCCTCAAGGTGACACAAACATACCAACAGATTTTGGCCTTTATTTTTAATTTAATTTAATTTTTAAAATTTTATATACTTTATTAATCCCCGAGGGGAAATTCTTTTTTTTTTTTTATGGGGACTTTTGTTTTTTGAACATTCACTGTAATGGCGTTTAAAGATTGAGGTCAAGTTTTCCTGTGCGTGTCTGTAGGTTTGGATTCTTCATCCCAGCCTGCTCATGGTCGGCCCTCAGTTCCAGCTACCCGCTCCACTCCTCAGAGAGCTGCTGCTGCCGAGTCAGCACAGACTGCACAGGCCAAAGCTGCTTTAAAACAGGTACATACAAACATCTACACACACACACTCACTAAAATCTTCATATCAAATTCAGTAGCTTTTCTGAGTGGATGTGTCTATGTCTGTGTATCCCCAGCTGAATGATGCCTTCACGCTGTATAAGAAGGAGAAGGCAGAGAACGACAGAATGCTGAATGAAACAAACGACAGGTTACAGAGGCAGCTGACAGATCTCCGCTCCAGCCACGCCAAGCTGACCTCTCAACTGGAGTTCAGCAACAAGAGGTTTGCTAGCTCCAGTACTGCTGCTGCACCTGCCTCGTATTTCACTTCTTGGAGATATTTTTATGCAGTGTGCGTTTGTTCTGTGTGTCTGCATCAGGTATGAGATGCTCCAGGACACTGTAACAGCCTACCGCAGAGAGATCTCTGCCCTGCAGGACAGGAACCAAAAGATGGTTGCAACAGCCCAACGGCACGAGCACATCATCCACACTATGAGCCAGGACCTGCGACAGGCAAATGAAAAACTGGCATTGGAAGAGGTGATGAAGAAGAGAAGCTTCATTATCTTAGATAGTAGGATAGATGTGATGATGGATAGAAATCAGCTGCGCTGAGACAGGCTTAAATAGTCATTTATTTGGTTTACTCTATTGCTGTTGACAGGCACAAAGGCACAAATTACAATTTATTCCTTGATGGTCTGAACAAGTAAATAATTTATTATTGCTAGTCTCTTTTTTTGGAATTAAGTCGCTAAGAGGGTCTGAAAAGTTGCTTAATCACGAGAAAGTTGTCAAGTTGGATTCCGGTCACCAGCTGATTAATCAATGCATCTCTGGCCGATTATCCCACAAAAACATGGGCATCAGCACTGCTTGTGTTGTTTAAATTTTGCAATAATGGAGCCTTTGCTCCTATTGTAAAGTCTGATGAAAAAAGTGTGACTGCTATATGAGAATCTGTTTTGCATGTACTTACCTCTTTTAGTGAAAACCCACCACCCAAACTGATTATATCTCCCTTACCCTGTGAACAACCAACATGCAAGATTTTGTTCAGATCTATTGATAACCACAAAAAAAATGTTACACTAATCTTTACTGTCTTATTAGAACCTGCCCTGCTCTCTTTTCCATCTTCTTCTTTATTATTATTTAATGTCTTTAGTTTCTCCTGTGTGCCTGCAGGTGCGCGTCGAGAACTTGACCAAAGAGAGAGACATGTTGAGACAAGCAGAGAGTCGACTCAATCGAGAGAAGGAAGCCATGCTGGCTGAGCAACGGAACCAGAACCTGCTGCTCACCAATCTCAAGACTATTCAGGTACCATATCATGCCTCATGATGTATATTTACTACAGTCAGAAAATTGATGTCCTTTTTTATCTTACTGCATCCACTATGATTTAAGATTCGACAGTAGCACCGCTCTAAATACTGTAACAATTTACCAAACATTCAGGTAATATTTTTCTCATGATTTCTCCTGTTTACTTCTTCTCACGTTGGCATAGTTGACCATGGAGCGTACAGAGACAGAGACTCGCCAGCGGCTTAACAACAAGATAGAGCATCTGGAGGCAGAACTGGTGTCAATGAAGACAAGACTGGACCAGGAAGTCGCACAGAGACACACCCTTGGGCGCTCCATGGACGTATGTGGAATATATACATTTAATGCATATGGCAGTCCCTCCAGGATTTTGCGGCCTTAAATGCTTTTTTTTTTTTTTTTTTGCAATGAAACTGCAGGGGCCAGTGAAAACTGCGAAAATAGTTGTGATTGCTGTCTCAGATTTGGACTGTATTTTTTTTTAAGCATTCATTATTTGTAATGGTAAGGGATAGATGGGGTGAGGGCAGCAACAGCTGATTGCTGTTGATCTGCAGTTGCTGCTGTTCAACACAGCACTGAAGGACTGTCCCTGTGAGAGGCTCGCCTCCTGCTCTCTCTGCCCAGTGCGCACAAGCTAACACAGCACAACGTGATCTCATCACTACTTGTTATATTTTCCTGCTTGTGCAGAAGCCCCACAGCAGCAGTTCAGCTGTCACTGTAATTGCAACATCGCAAAATCCTTGATGGACTGATATAGTATACACCTAAATAAGTGTTGTTGGACACAGCATGTAACTTTGTCTTGTTACTCCTCTGTCCCCTCCATTCCTCTGCAGGCTCAGTTATTAGAAGCTAAGAAACAGCTAGAGACCCAGAACACCTTGCAGCAGAAGACCAGGGAGTTATTACGAAGCTCTGAACAGCAGGTGGCAGCACTGAAAACCCAGCTGGCTTCTGCTTCATCCTCTGAGGCTGTTACCACCTCCAGCAACACGAGCACCCCAGCTACCAGAGCTGCAGGCCTCAGAGCACCAATTAGAGGTAATGAGCAGCACTCAGTAATGAGGGGGCATCGCCATATCTGTACTATGTGGACAACCGATAGGAACAAAAAGTTGTCATTCATCATTAAAGGCCCAGAAACACCGAACCGACTTCAGATATCTAGTAGCAACTAGACTGTTGTATCACTTCATGTCGCCTGTATCTCAGTCAAAAAGTTATAAATTAACACAACACAAAGACTACAGCTGACTGCCAACCAGCATGTATGTTCTGCGCCTACTTGGGAAGAAAGTCTTCATACCAGCAGGCGGCTGTAGTCGGTAATTGTCATTCAAAAAGGGAAACTGGAAGACTGTCTTGACGCTAGTTAGCCAGTTAGCATATCAACAACACAATCCAGTGTTGAAAGAACAGAGCATATTTACCATGCACCAGTGGACAATAACATTTCTGCCAAAGAGCTTGTGGCTAAAGAAGAATAATCTTACCTTATGGAACAAGTTTGATTTGGTCTCACTCCCTTTTGACTTTAGCTCCTTGTTTACTTTCCTCACTTCCATTCCTCTTCTCGTGTGCTGAGATGAACTGCCAGTCAGTGTGATTTCATTTGCTGACAGGCTTTGCCATCTCCAGCACCAATTCAACATCCCGAATCGGCTAAAAAAAAAAAGCTAATGGGCCGACAAGAGGCCGACAGTGTGGGACACACTAAAAAGACTAGGGTGACAAACACTGATGCTGACTGTCGGCTTGATGTGTCAGGGCCTCAGAGTACTGAACAACATATCAAACTTCTGACAGCTTGCATACGTTTACATTTTATTGATGACAGAAGTGGTTGATTAGAGTCTGATGCTCTTTTTTTTCTTTGTGTACCCTCAGTACGCTCTCCAGTGCCAGCAGCTTCGCAGCAGCTCAGTCAATCAGAGCAGGAGCTTGCTGAGGTGAAAGGTCTCCTGCGTACTGCAGAGGAACAAAAGAGCGAGCTAGCAGAGCAGCTAAAGAATGCTAATGCCACTGTAGAGCAGTACAGGGCTGTGGTACTGACTCTGGAGGACAGTCTGAAGAAGGAAAAGGAGGTAGAGCTCTTTGATTTAGTTTTTCTTAGTCATCCAATGACATTTTTCTTCGCTGTCTTCTCATACAACTCATACACACCTGTCCACACACATGTAAACTGACCCCTCCTCCCTTCTTTTAGTCTCGCTCTCCTCTGGAGCTCCGGCTAAAGGAGTCGGAGGAGGTGCAGAAGCAGCTGGAGAAGAGGATTATAGAGGTGGAGAAAATGAGGCAGCAGGAGAGAGAAGAGAGGATAAAGGCTGTGGATGCAGTAGAAAAACAGGTAAGCTCGCAGCACACAGTAATATGAATGATGATACTGAATGTCTTTCTTTCTTCTTTTTTTTTTTACATTTGAATCTTTTTGTTTTAAACCTCAATGTCTGTTGTCATATTTCATGATGTCGTCAGCCCAAAAAAATTCTTGAACAAAATCCTCAATTTATATAAATTTATTTGCTCCATTAATGTTTTTTTTTTTTTTTTTTAAACTATAACAGTGTTTGAGCTGAAATAAATTTTTCAGCTCTGAGCTGGTGTGGAGAGTTATTTCCTTTCATGCAGGCACAGAACATACATGCTGGTTGGCCTTTGGCTGTAGTCTGTGCGGCATATTTATGTGCATGATGTGAACTGACACAGAAGGGAGCTGTTATTGCTGCCAGTTCTTTAGACAGCCCTGAGTAGCAGTTTCAGTTGCACTTAAATATTGGTGCCCCTTCGCACTGACCTTTCAGCCTATACATTGTGGAGCTCCAAGTGTCTATAGTTATTTTCCCTGCTGTCTTGTCCAGGTGTGTGAGGTGCAGCGCAACCTTAAGTCCAGCCAGGCAGAGCAGCAGGAGGCACTGGAGAGAGCTGCTGCTGCTGTCACCCTGGAACAGAAGGCCATACAGGACAGCCTGCTGCAGGTTCATACACACACACACACACACACACACACACACACACACATACATACTTATACTGGTAAATATCTACCAGCTAGAATATGTATCACAAATTCTGATGTTTACCTACAGTGAGAACATCACACTCACCATGCATCTTGAAGTTGTGTTAACCTGTGTGAGCTCAATGGTTTTGTGTCTGTCTTCCTCTCAGACTAAGCTAGCTGCAGAGGCGCAGGCCAAGTATGAGCGGGAGCTCATGCTTCATGCTGCTGATGTGGAGGCCCTTCAGGAGCTGAAGAAAAGATCCCAGCAAGACGCATTACAGAAGAGGGACTTGGAGGAGCAACTGAACAAGACGTCGTCCATCCTGCAGGAGAAAACTGCAACCTTCAACACAGCAGAGAAACAACTGAAGGTAGGAAGAGAAGTTTTTGGCCATTACCTTTCAAAGATTTCAAAGTGTCTTAAAGCCTCCAGAGGAAACACAGCTGTAGGACAATGTTTCTGATTGATCCTAACAGTTTGACTCTCCTTTAGGAGGATCTGTCCAATAAGAATCGTCGCTGTGCAGAGCTGACGAAGCAGAACGCTCTCCTGCACCAACAGATCGATGAAATGGCCAACAAGAGTCGTCAGCTGCAAACACAGCACCAGCAGCAGCAACAGCAGCTTGACCTGTCATTCAGTGAGGAGGGAAAGACCACTGAACAGATACTAGAAATACTCAGGTAGCACACCAATGGTGGCTGTGTGTTTGCAGTGATACTTATTAAAAGGGCTTGAGGTTTTAGCCAGGGGAAACACAGAATTTTGTAGAAATGGAAGGCAAAGTGGTTTCCATTTATCAATTTAAAGGAATACTACAGCCTCCAAATGACCATTTGAATGTTGAATTCATGAAGAAAACTTTGTTTTTCTTGAATGCCTCCACAGCGTACGTAGGGGACCATTCTAGATGAGATAAGGTCAGTGTTTAACAACAGTAAAACTATGTCAAAACATGCAGAAACAAACTCTCACACAACTTATGCAGTATACTTCAAGACTCAGTTATCCAGTCGTATGCTCAGTACTTCCAAAACACATGCATTTTTGCTAGAACCTCACTTTTTAAAACTGAACTGATGGTGAAACTTATCTCTTCAAAGCCAGACCCCATTGACAAAAATGGCAGGTTTGACTCGCTTACCACGACAGCTGCTGGTCTGCCTGTGCATTGATCAGTAGTTTGTTGTGTAACTGTGTGACTTTGGTGAATCTGAACTAACCTTTTTTTTTTTAAACACCAAAGTCATATAACACAAACAAACTGACTGATTAAGGCAGTAGCAGACCAGCAGCTACTGTGTCCAGATAGGTAAAATATGGTTTGTTAATGGAGTCTAGCTTTGAAGAACTAAGTTTCACTTTCAGTTCAGTTTTAAATAGTAAGGTTTTCACAAAAGTTCATGTGTTTGGGATTTAGTGAGCACACAACTGGATAAATGAGACTTCGATTACGCTGTACGAGTTGTGTGAGTGTTTGTAGACAGATGTTTAGATGTAGTTTTGCTCTCGTTAAATGCAGATCCCTATGGCTTCAATTCATAAAAAATGGTTGCCTTTTTTTGAATTCATTAAATCACTGTGGAGGTATGCGAGAAACAAACAGGTTTTCTTCACAAATTTGACGTAACACAGGGTGAGTAACTGAAATACAAATGATGATTTGCGGGGTGTAGAATTCCATTTATCTCTCAGTTTGAACTCATTGGTGTTGAGTTTGAAATGTGTGCGTGTTGTAGGTTTGTGCGGCGTGAGAAAGAGATCGCTGTGGCTCAGTGTGAGGCCTCTGACGGAGAAGCTCTTCGTTACAAACAGCGAGTGGAACACCAAGACAGAGAGCTGAAGGAGCTACAAGAAGCTTTGAACTCTGAGAGGGAGAAAATGCAGGTACGGAGAGATGGGAGACTGGTATGGATAACGAAATACAGGGAATTTTGGCTGTTAATGATGGGAACAACTTCTTACTGTCATCCCTGTTCCATTGCACATGAAGTGTAAGATAGGCAGTGTATGATAGTTATGAGAAAAATAACAACAATGAATGAAAGTGGTGTAACCTGAAATCACTGCGAAAATATGTATGATCACATATTTATGAGTTCCTAATTTTCCTAATTAATTTTTATGATATGCTCCTCCTGGCTATAAAGGAGAGCATTGCCTTAAGCAGGCCTGGCAACTCCTACTTTGACAAGTTAATCATGCTAACCTGGGGGTTAAAAGGGCAAAAGTGCCATGAGATAACACTTTTATTTATAATTAGTGTATCTGTTTGTCCCCCTTCCCTGCCTCAGGCTACAGCGAAGACTCTGGCCCAGCAGGAGGAACAGCTGAAGAAGATGGAGACTCTTGGTGCTCTCCAAGAAACCAACAGGATGCTGAAAATGGACCGAGATAAACTGGAACAAGAACTGCAGCAAGCTCAAGCTAAGGTAAGATTCAAGTGTTGTATGTTGTGGTTTGTCCTGTGTCTCCCTTTTATTGTTAGCTATGGCTAGTTTTATTTTTCAGTCAATTAGTTGTCTTATTTATTATTTGTAACATGAAATCATACAAATACAGTTTCAGTTAAATGCATTAATATCATTTTTACAATGTTTATGGCTACAATCAGAGCATTAATTCATGCTTTTTAGCTTTTTTTGGTCCCTGAACTTCTGTCTGGCTAAGGATTAATCCAGGAACACAAGTGTCTGCCCATATTGTACTTTTCATCTTTTTATCCATATTCTTTACTTATGCTTTATGTTTGCACCTAAACATATGTGAATAATGGACATCAATGTGCAAAACAAGCTATAATTACAATGTGATTTAGTGAAGCTTTTAAAATATATGAGGACACCACACTGGGGGTGAGCGATATATCGAATATACTCAATGTATAGCGATTTGTTTCACGTGGGATGTCTAAAATTACTTTATGGCGAATATCGAGTGCAAATGGTCATGGCATGAGACTCGTTGAGGGTTTTTGGTTCTCTGGCTCTCCCCTGTGGCTCTCCCCCTCTCATAGATGCACACTAGAGATGCAAATCTTGCTGATATATCAGCAACATCCGTGGATATTCACAATCCGCGGGTGGGTGGGCCAATAAAAATTAACATTGTAATTAATTTCAGGTGGATTGCGGGTGGGCCGCAAACACTGTATAACAGGGCACAAGAGGACTTGACTTACTTCAAAGACTTTTTTATTGCAACAGAGCAAACAGTATTAGGCTAGAGTAATTTTTACATTAGAAATGTGACCACATTCAAAAGTAGCCTATAATCTTTTAATTGTTTAAGTTAAGAAAATGCGCCTATATGAAAAGCGAATGAGTACAAATGGCTGGACATAATTTAAATGTAAATACAATAACTTAATGTTTGGCGCGGGTTGGGTGTGGGTACAGGTCTCTAAATTTTAGAAGATAATTATGTCGGGTGGGTGGCGGGTGGATGATTGAGTGCACGAGGATTCGGATGCACTCAAACGCCATCCGCACATCTCTAGCACACGCGCATAAAGAAGACTCACAAACATGATACATCACATACGCTCCTCCACACATCCAGATCACCTTCTCCAGAGTGATAGTGCGTGAGCAGGCGAAGCATGTTTCTCATCTGCAGGGCTCCAGACTGCTACTGTTTAGTTGCATTTTGTGACCATGGAGCACCACTACGACTTGCAGATATTATTAATCTATTAACTGGAAAGCTGTTAGTTTCTTTCCAGCTCACAGTGAATAAATCAACACATTTAAAGGCACTATGGTAATAGTTTAACCTAGCAAGCTTAACTATAATGTGAGCAGACAAAGTGTGTGTCTTTGTACAGGTAGGGCTCCAGACTGTGACTTTTTAGTTACATTTTGTGACCATGGAGCACCAGCGCGACTTGCAAATACTGTTAATATATGAACTGGAGAGCTGTTAGTGTGTTTCCAGCTCCCAATGAAGAAATCATCACATTTAAAGGCACAGCAGCAACAGTTTGACTTTGTGCTAACTACTAATATCTGACTGTTGACCGGAAGCTTGAGGTTCACAGCAAAAACATCAACACCTGCTCCCTAGACAGGGAGCGCCAGTGGTTCTGATTTCACATATTTAATTATAAAAATACTTACTTTAACTTTATTATAACAGCACTTTATTTAATTTATTCTAACAATATTGTTTTGAAATTTGCTATATCAATACTTTATTTAACTTTGTTATAACAGTAGCTACTTTAACTTTATTGTAACTGTAGTTCTTTTGAAGAATTTTGTATTTTAGTAGTCCACAGTACTTTAGAGGAGATTTGAAAATATTGGAATATATATCATGTATCGTAATATAGCCTATAAATATCACAATATCTCACCCTTTATAACTGGCACTACAGATATATATAGTTTTTTTTCTTGTTTTTTTTCCCTATATAGAAAAGGCAGGCTGGATAAAAAATAGAATAGTGTTAATAGAAGAGGAAGTTCCTCATTAGCCTAGTCTTGCATCTGAAAGCTATTATCTTTTGTACCCATGCTTGTCTACATCACACCACCTCTAGTGGTGAACACTAAGTTAAAGTGCAACTACCCTTAAACCAGAAATGTACTTTTGTTTAACCTTGCATATCCTACATCCATTTGGAGCGTTGGTTGTGCACATCCTGAGAAATAAGCATGACACGTTTGCAAGGTGCAATATGTACATGAACAATAGGGCAGTGTCACGAGACATACTCGCCATTGACACAACAGGCATGATTTAGGGGCCTTACCTACCATCAAGGATGGCACCGCTGTCTCTTTTTCTGCCGTGATTTCAGAATCAACAATATACCTTCTCAAGTGTTGTCATGTTTATTGTTTCCTTGATGATAATCCAAGAGTTACACATGGTCTGAGTTATCTGGTGTGTTACACGTAGTATGTTGGCAAGTATGTTAATAGTTCTATTCACATTGCAGCTGGTTGTCTATGCAAACTCGTGGTTAAAAAGCAAGTGTATCTCTGGTCTTAAACTCCTATGAAACTCACAACATGTCTCCTCTTTTTCTCCTCCTCTGTCAGGTGACAAAACTCCAGTCAGACATCAGCCCATTGCATCACAATTTGTCTATGCTGTCAGAGAAAAATGGCTCCCTGCAGGCTGATAAGAGGATACTGGAGGAGGACCTCAAACGCTTGAAAGCCAGAATACAGGTAACTGTATTTGTCAAGAGTGTGTATAAATGCTAATTATATATAGCATCTTGTCTCCCATTCCTACTGCAACTACGCAATAATATTTTATATTTCTGTTGTTTATTGCACTATTTTTATAACTGCATTATTAACTGACCAACTGTCCCTCTACAGCAACTGGTTAACCAGCAGAAAGATGGCGATGTTGAGGAGAGACAGAAACTCACCACTGAGAGAGAAGCTCAACAGAGACGCATCACACAGCTGGCTGAAGAGACAGCCAAGCTGAAGACTGAACTGGCAAGGTACAACACCTACTGAGACCACACACACACACACACCATCATGCTGGATGCAACAAAAAGCTTACCATAAAGACTGCCAAAACACTGGAGTACCCTGGTCATGTTGCCTGTGTTGACTGTGTCTCAGTCAAAAAGTTGCACATGAACACACTGCAAAGACTGCAGCCAGTGATCAACCAGCATCTACACTCTGTATCTGCGTTAGAGGAAATAACTCACCATAGCAGCAGATGGCGGTAGTATGTAATCGTCATTCAGAAAGGGAAACCCGAAGACCGTCTTGACGCTAGTTAGCCAGTTAGCACATTAACAAAACAATCCAGAGATTGAACAGAGCATATTTATCATGTGCCAGTGAACAATAAACAAACGATCAGGAAACATTTCTGCTGAAGAGCTCAATGGGTAAAGAAAAATAATCTCACCTATTGTAACAAAGTTTGTTTTGGTCTCACTCCCTCTTGACTTTAGCTCTTTGTTTGCTTTCCTTACTTCTGTTTCTCTTCTTGTACACTAAGCTGAGCTAACAATCAGAATAATTTCTTTCCCCAGCTGGCCCTGCTCACACCAACACAGATTCAACATATTTAATCAGCCAAAAAAGCTGTTGGGGCCCATCAGTGAATAAAATCACTCTGATTGGCAGCACACGAGAAGACAAACTAAAGTGAGAGAAAAAAAAACAAAAAAAAAAAACAGCCCACTCATTCCACCATGCTTTTATGCTAATATTGCAGTGTCAGAAAATGAACCCAACAAGCTTGTCATTCATCTGATGATAGTAATGTTCTTTCCTATGCTGTAACAAGAGTGTGTGGATGAAGCATTAAGTTGTTCACTTTTGCTCATGTTGTGGCTGGCTAGTTATCCAGCTAGCTTGCTAATTCTACCATGCTATCATGCCACCCTGGTTTACAGAGAATTAGGAACACAGTAATACAGGACTGTCAGCGAAACACCAACACTCATGTCATCACTTACTCCGACCTATGGTGTAACTTGATGGTCCAGTCAATAACCTACCTGACATTATTGTTATGTGTGCATCAGATCCAATGCCAGCAGTAACTCAGCTCAGTCTCAGCTGCAAGGCTTCAGAGACTCTGTGGCCCGTCTGACGTCGGAGAGAGATTCTCTGAAGAAAGACGTGGAAGCAAAGAACAGCGACATTCTGGAGAAGAACAAGACCATAACCCAGGTCAAGAAAATCGGACGACGCTACAAAACCCAGTATGAGGAACTCAAAGCCCAGCATGACAAGGTGGGACTGCAGCTTTGGAATTGGTTCATGTTAAAGGCTGTAGTATGGATTAGTATGGATGAAAACTAAAATAGAGATGTGTGTACATGTGGCTGTGTGTTTCAGCTGGTTGAGGAAACTGCTAATAAAGCAGGAAGTGAGGCAGGTCCGAGCCAGGAGGTGCAGCAGGAGCTGACTAAAGCCCAGGAGGAGCTTAACAAGACCAGAGAGGAGCTGAACACACTGAAAGAAGAGATGCAGAAAAAAGTGGAGGAGGTGAGCCTCTATTAACCCAACATACAATTACAGAGCCAGACCAGAGTCAGTGATATGAATCAATAAATACAAATCCTGTTGATTTCTTCCTATGGCACTTGCATGAAAACTATTTTATTCAGTGAATGTCTGCTGTCAGTCAGCCCAGTGACGGCAGGTTGGCCAGCCACTGTCCTCTCAGCTGCACAGGAGCTGCTGCTGACAGAAGGCTGCTTCTGTGGACAGACACACTGAATGCAGCTCTCTCGAAAACACTTAATTTCTGTCAAGCAACACTCATCAAAAGTGTCATGCGCCCAAGCATAATAAGGCTTAATCTGAGGTGCAATGTTGGAGGGTTATAGAAGACAGCACTAAAAATAAAGAGATGGTGTCCTCTCAGTTTGTTTATGAGTGTGCTCTTTCTAGCCTTGTCGGGAGTGCTTAGCCTGACATAACTTTTTGGGTACACTCTAATGGATGGTAGCTGATATACAATAGAATGTTTTCATATAGAAAGCATTTGCTTATTGTCTTTAATAGTGACCTTTTCAGTAAATTGTGATTCTCATCCATATTTGTACTTTCGGTATAAAACATAATCCAAACCAAGACCGACTTCAGACACCTCAGTGAAACGAATCAATCACCCCACATGTACTGTAATAATGCGCCAGCTATTTGCTGCAGAAAAGTCGCTTAGTAATGTGTTCTTGTCTGATGTCATAAAATAATGCAAAAGCAGATCATAGGATGATGTGTTACAACATATAACTCAGGGTTTTGTGGGACTAGAATACATCAGTTACATACAAACTTGTTTCTGGTCCTTAAAAGTTTAAACCAGACTGTTTGTGTTTTTTTTTTTTATTTCCAATTAGGCCCAGAAGTCCCAGCAGGAGACTGAGGAGGCCAAGAAGGAAAACCAGCAAAGCAAGGAAAAGTTCCAGGAGATCCAAAACCAACTGACACAGAACCAGAACCAGCTGAAACAGGTACTGCAGCACATATATCAGGATGTGAAGAATGCCTTTTAATTGCTGTCATTTCCTGAAGAGAGGTTCAGGTGGAAATAACACTCGTTATTGGAGTGGAGGGTTTCACTGGGTAGAAAGGGAAGGAGAAAATTCAGTTTAGGTAGCTCTCATGTAGAAGATCTAGTGAGGAAAATACAGTAGAAAGGGGGGCAATTAAAGGCTTGTTTGTCACCTCTGCCTTTGTAGGTCCAGTCTCAGTTGTCCCAGACCCAGACTCAACTGCAGCAGAATCAGAACCAGGTGACCCAGAGTCAGAAAGAGCTCCAGCAAGCCAAGACCCACAGCCAGCAGGTAGGAAGTACTGCCAGAGCTCAGCAGTTGCTGACACAGATATTTTCATCACATCAGTCATTTTTTGAACAACTTAAAACAAAGCTATTTGCTGGATATTTAGCTGACATTTTATTTTTAATGTTGATCCTCATTGGCATGAATGTGACTATAGACCCACAACCAAAAGAGATTCACCTGACAGTAGACCCACATTACCAGTCCAACCTCCTTCTCTTTAACTTAAAGGTACAGAACCAGTTAAAGTCGGCTCAGTCTCAAGCTCAGGCCCGTCAGAACCAGATTCAGCAGATCCAGAGGGAGCTCCAGCAGGCTAAAGAAGCCCTCCAGCAGAACCTCACTAATCAGAAAGAACTACAGCAGACCCACCAGAGCAGTCAACAGAGCCACAATGAGGAAGTCAACAACCTTAAGACAGCTCTCACCCAAGCAGAGAGCAAGGTGAGGAGCCTCTTTTCTCTTTTTTCTCTTTCAGTTCTTACCTATATTTATACCTATATTTACTTACAATGCATACTTATATTTAGATAGCATTTGTATTTGTGTCTCATACAGAATGGACACACAGTATAGAGGGCAGTTTTTTAGGTGATCATGTTTTGTCACTCAGATGCAGTGCAACATTCTCCAGTGCTTTGCACACCTGTGAAGACTGACCGTTTAAACAGGCTTTAAAATGAGATTACTAACGCAAGTACACTTGGTATGATATTTTGGGTTTCTATTAGAACATGTTTACATGCCCTAATGGTCAAAAAACACTTAATTTTCTCATACAGTTTGTGCTAGAACATCTGTATTCACCCTCTGTCTGAGATGCTTGGTTTTAGCGCCTGTCTCTTTAAGGCCCCCTCCAAAAAATAGCCCAGTCTGTTCTGATGCATTTCCAGGTCTTTGTATCCGTGCTCTCAGTAGGTTCGTTCGAGATGAGCCAGTCCTGCGCAGATTCGATCACCGGCGATCGGCGCACAATGCATGCCGGTTAGTTTTGTGTCCGACTTCATCCCGACTTGCTCTGACGTATTACAAAAGTGGACGGCGATAAAGCCGCGAGAGCGAGGCGGCCGCAGTTTTTAGAGCCAGGCGCTGCAGTTGCTCTCCACCGACTGCACCGCCTGGCTCTCACCTGATCTAACAGCTCATTGGTTCAGATGCCGACTCAACAATATGACGTTTTAGATAAACTACTCATTTTTGTTGAATTTTAGAGATTAAGATTGTATTTGTCTGATCTGAAGGTTTATTCTGTGAACAGAAAACATGTTGTGTGACTGATGGTGAAAACAAACTGATATATGGGTCTGATCACTTTTTTAATGAATTGACATCATTCCAGACAGGATGTTAGTGTGTCTGTGACTTCCTGTACGGACTGAAGGCTGCTGGAAATTGTCGGGAAACTGTCCGACTTCACCGCAGCTTTTTGTCACCGCCCCCACTGCGGCCGCCTGCTCTCGTCTACTTTTCAGACGAGGCACAGTTCATCTCGAACGAGCCTAATGTCTCTGCAGCATCATTGCAGCTGGGGAATGACGGTAATGGAGTATAGCGGCAGTTTTTAACATAACATCCCCAACTGAAGCTTATAAACACAACCCAACATGTTTCAACATGATCCAAAATCAGGGATACATTAACAACAGCTGCAACCAAGATTTCATGTTTCCCTGGCATTAGCATGTGATGTAAACACTTGCAGTGACGTGACTGGAGCAGGTGACCATATAGAGACATCTGTCAAGATCTGACATTGGCTTGTTGCAAAAGTAGAAAAAAAGATTGAAAGCAGAGTCTTCAGAACGGACCTGAGCCGGAGGTTTTTGTTCATAGGTTTATTTTTACATATGTCATTATTTGAAACTTTGGCCACGTTTTATATGAACAGCCAGCACTGTAACACTAAATATATGTAAATATATATATATTCTTGCACATTGTATATGTGTTTGTGTAAGTCACAATGCCTATACGTAGAACCCTGTGTGCGTCTGTGTGGTATCAGCAAAGAAGGGAGTTGGTTTCTGAACAAAAAAGTGCACGTGTTTTTTGCTACTGGATTTTTTATTTATTTATTTATTTTTTGTATAGTACTTTAATAAGTAGTTTTGTGCTTACTCTGTGCTTACCCCAACAGGTGACTGAGCTTCAGGGCCAACTGGACAGCCAGCAGAAGGTTGGGAAAAGCTTCACACTCTTTTTTTATTTATTCTATTTATTTATTTATTTTATTTTATAAAAAAGAGTTTAGATATTAACTCCAGTAGTTATACTATCTAGTTAACATGTTGCCATTCTATACGTTCACATGACTGAACCCAATACAATCTGTAGCTCTTACAATTTTTTCTCTTTTCATCCACTTTCTCCATCCCTCCTCACTTTTCTGTCTGCCGACCTCTTCTTTTTTTTCTTCTTACATCCATTCGTTGTCTTTAAAAATGTCTCTCACAACATTTCTTGCTGATTGTTCCTCGTTGTCAGATGGTTGTTGAGCGTGAAGCAGACATTAAGCGTCTTCAGGAGCAGCTGACTGAAGCTAACCAGGCTAATGAAGCTAGCCGAGCTGCTCTGGCCAGTCGGAACCAGAGTTCCCAGTCCATTCAGGCCAGTGATGCTAATGTTGCTAGTGACACTAACCAGGCACTACAAGATGAGCTGGCAAAACTCAAACAAGAGGTACTTGCAAATCATTTCCCAATATTTTTTTTTAATCTTTTTTATTTATTTGCTTTTCTATGTTGATACCCTCACATCCTTGCTAATTGATGATGAGAGATAGGCAAAAATCTGGAATCTCTTAAGAAAGTTTACTTGGTCAACTGTGTCAAATGCTTGGACAAGTCAATACAAAGAGCTGCACAGTATATTTTGCAGTCCAGTGTGTTATTAATGTCACTGAGCAGCACTTTAAGAGCAGCAGTTATAGTCTTGTGTTGTTCCCCTGCAGCTGTCAGAGAGCAAGAACAGAGAGGAGCAGCTCAAACAGCAGTCGGCTGAAAAAGAGGAAAAGACTAAGAAAGTCTTCATGGGAGCAAAGACCAAAATCAACCAACTAAACAGTAAGTTTCAAAAGCATTCACACACACTAAACTGAAGACGACAAACAACTAGACAAAGGAGCTTTGGAGTAACTTCAGTTTGTTACCTGCAGGTGCTAAGGAGCAGCTCAGTCAGGAGATAGAGGAGATGAAACAGAGTAAGGAGGAACTGGAGGTGAGGATGAACGCGCTCAAGTCTCAGTATGAAGGACGACTTCTTCGGCTGGACAGAGAGCTGAGAGAACTGAGAGAGACGCAAGCACACTCTGACCCAAGAGAGGAGCCACAGGACCAGAGTGGAGCTAAGGTACATGCATTATGCTGGCTGTGGACATGACTGACAGGAAGGTCCATAATTTGAGGCCGCTGATCACTGACTGTGTCTCACCAAAATGGACCAAATGTTTGTGAAAAGTTTTGTTCTGTGATCATGTGTATGCCCAAACAGAGAGAACTTTAGCTTTTTTAACTTCTCTCTTTATGTAAAGTGTTTTTTTTTTTAAATTATACAACATTATACATATACAATTATACAACAAGTATCTCAGCCACTAGTAGGTAGAATGTATTTTCCTCAGAATATTATAACTTTTATTCTGAAATTATTACAACTTCATTCTCTAGATATAACTACTTTTTAGCTCATGCTACTATGGCTTAATTCTGTAAATGTAATAGCCCTGTTTATAGCAATGTCCACTCTCTCTGAGTTATATCTGTCATCTAATTGCAATACAACAAACCTGTATCTGCACTTAGGTGAGTGATCAGGCCAGATCTGCAGACCAGAGACAGATATCTTTGAAGAGTCCTGCCCAAGACAGAGGAAGGTAACTAATGAAGACATGCACTCATGCACAATCACCAGGAGCTACTCAGAATTGTTGTAAATACGATTTTTCATTTACACTTCTTAGACATGTTCACTTTTCTATCAATGAATGTAATCAGACAGTTCTAGCATCACAGACATTGTTAAGTATTAAGAGCAGTCTTAATTTCATTAACAAAAACTATGACCAAATATGTTTGTCAATTACCCTTTTTTTCCCATGGCTAAGATGAGACGATGAGGAGACAGCACAGACACCAATAAACACTAACTCTGACGATATCAACATGCAGTTGACAAAAAAGACAGAAAATGAAAAGACTAAAATGTAGTTAAAGAAATAAAAGCCTTACTAACATCTCTTCTCATCTTCATTTACAAAAAAAACAGAAAAGGAGTATTTTAGACTGTTTTTATCCCTCTGCGATGGCAATAGTTCCAGCTGTAGGCGTGATATTTATGGGTTGACCGTCCGTCCATACATCCGTCCCAATCTCGTCAACGAGATATATAAGGAACACCTTGATGAAATTTGATGAGAACATGCACTTGCCAAATCAAATCAGTTCATTGCTGAGTCCAAGTCTTGGACTCAACAATGAACTGATTAGATTTTGGTGGTCAAAGGCCACAGTGAGCTCACAAAACATGTTTTTGGCTTTAACTTGAGAATTTCTACACTGATGATGACAAAACTAATGATAAAATGATGACAATTTATCCAAAAGGTCAAAGGTCTTATCTCAGAGACAGAGGGGGAGATATTTGATCAGATACTGAATTGGTGACACTAATCTTGAAACTGTGCTGATTGTATAGATCTTTCATGTTGCAGAGGAGAACGTGTGTGTGAGGCATCCATGTTTTCACAGACATGGATGTAAATTTTAAGAGAAACTTGACTGGTGCGCAAAGGCACACAACTGTGGGGCAGTAATTCTAGTTTTGTCCTGCATGCACCGTATCAGGACTACACTGGCATTGCAGGTTTTTTTTCTAGAAGAGTGTTTCACCCTGTCCCGCCCTGTTGTGCTGTTATTGGCTCATACTACTTTGCTGTGATTAGCTAGTACTTGTCACATTGACAAGTCGAGGTCGGACATGGTTAGGGAATGGTAGAGAGGGACTAGGCGGAACCATCTTAGGTAAAATAAATACTGCGTACCAGCACCCAATGAGCATCAAATATCTTACTTACTTAAGAAAGACAACAACAAGGCTTGGGTCTGTACAGATTTCATTGTTTACTGTGGTATGAGTCATAAATGTTTAAACAAAGCTTTTTACACTGATATAAAACAAACACAAAAAAATAATTGCACATGAAAACTGAAAAAAACAAAACCCTGTAATATTTGTCATGCTTTCTTCATCAGCTCCAGCCTATCTGACCCTCCCACTGCCAACATCCGCCCCACCACAAGCACTCCATCTCCTAGCAACAAGCCGAGCCCTTCCCCAGGTAGCAAGGCCACACCCCGTGCCAGCATCCGGCCCATGGTTACACCTGCAACGGTCCCCATCCCAACACCTACTGCCACTGTCATGCCAACCACACAGACTGACAGCCAAGAGGGTGAGAGCAATAGATAAATGCACTTGACATAAAAGTATAACTTAGTAGCAGATAGTAAACTGTTTAACATTCCCTTTTGAAGCTGAATACAGTGTGTGTTCAGTGGGTTACATTTTACTTTAGCTGATGTGTCAAAGTGCAATATGATGGTACACCCTACAGGGCTGATGGGTGCAGGAGCCTCTGTGCACTCTACCAGCTCCAGTCTGGTGAACACATCAATAACTCAGCCAACCAGCACCCAGACCACAGCTTTTGTCCAGCCCACCCAGCAGCAGGCAGCCAATCAGGATGCCGGGCCCAGTACGGAGGCAGAGCGACCATCCACGTCCTCTTCTCTGAGTGGAACAGGTGAGCACGACCTCGTCCCAAACTCACCAGCAACCCTGCAGCTTTACAGATAACCATACAACACATAAACAACAACTAAAATTACACTGAAGGCTGTCATTGCAAAGGTGTTTTTTTCCACTTCCTTATAACTCCATCCACTGTTGATGCCTGAGTGGATACCAGCTCAACAGTTAAATAGTGTCAACTGATACACTGTGTATTTGGTGCAATTAAAACAGGTTCAAAGCGAGGCAGAGACGATGATGACGAGGAAGAGGAGAGCAGACCAGAGAGTTCGCATACACCCCCAACCATGAAAAAACTACGACTAAAACCATCAATAGCTCTGCAGGTAAACACAAACACACAAACAGAGACAGAACTCAACCAAATGCCCTTTCAAAATGTTCTGCATTAGGTGCCTTTTCATTCGCTGTGCTGTATATCCTGTCAGTGTGATACTGGGACCATACTTCATACTTCAAATGTGTTGCACATTAAAGATAAACAAGCTGTTTCTCATTTTAAGTTTTGTGTGTTATTTTCTTCATTGCTGTCACAAAGAGGCACTTGAATTGGCTAATAAGACAAATGCATCTGCAGTTGTTGTTTGTTTGTTTGTTTTTTAACTTTTTTTTTTTCTTAAAATGATTTAAATATCTGCTCTTTTTACCATTAAAGGAATCAAGTGTGAGGCAAATAATTTTACCAAATTTACAGCAGATGAGACTTGAGTTGTCCTTTAGCATAATTTAAGCATCTATGTATGAAAATCAACTTGGACCTACCACAGCTCCTTTAGTCACCATAGCTTCACATGACACTTTATTCCCGCTGTGAAACTAGAAAGCTCAGAGTCAAACTGGGACCCATGATTGAGCTTTAACAACACGCTGTAGTTGTGAAGTTCCCAACATATAGACAAAGTGAGATGTTTGGAACAGCTGTCTCTTTAAAAATAGACAATAGACTGAAGTGTTGCTGTGAAGGGAGGTGTTGTTGTGTGTCACACTGACATCTCAGTTTCTGTGGGCTGATACATTGGAAAAATGAAAGTGTGTATTTTCCCAAGTAATAGACCCTCCAAAAATGTTAAAAAAATAAATAAATTGTGGTGATTGGACAAAATTGCAAGGTCTTGCAGAATGCACAGGGATTGGCTGAATTTGCGTTAACTGTTGTAGTCACAACATCATAGAATTCTGGAGAGACTGTAATGACACTGTTAAAGTGCTCGAGTCCACTGAAGAATTTTCTGCTGAGGCATAAGTCCCTTAAAGGGATAGTGCACCCAAAAATGAAAATTCAGCCATTATCTACTCACCCATATGCCGATGGAGGCCCTGGTGAAGTTTTAGAGTGCTCACATCTCTTGCGGAGATCGGCAGGGGCAGCAGCTGGCACACCTAATGGCAGACGGCGCCCCAGACTAACGTTCAAGAACACAAAATTGAATCCAAAAAGTATCTCCGTACTGCTCATCCATAGTGATCCAAGTGTCCTGAAGCTGCGACATAAAAAGTTGTTTCGAAAAACGTCATATGAACTCTGTTTTTAGCCTCACTGTAGCGTGTAGCTCTGACTGCTTCTCTGTGCTCCGCGCTCACGTGTGCGCGCTTGCGTGCGACCAGCGAAAGCATGAGCTTTGCTAACCCGTGTTTACATCACGTGACATGTGCACCGCACGGGGAGACAGCAGTAACCACAGTAGCTAAAAGATAATTTGCACTACAGTCTTTTAGCAAAGGACAGCCCAACATGTCTGAAGACTTTGAAATTGAGGAGGAACAGCATTTCTTTGTTGAGCCGTATTTGTTTGAGCCCAAGTATACGGACGGAACTCAGGCTACTGGACGAAGCAGCCGCCGCAGCTCATGAGCCTAACCCTCAGCCAGCCGCAGAATACTGGAGTCGAGCACTGGAAACCTGGTGGTGTAGTTGTTTCAAATGCAAAGCAATGCCAACGGATGAGGAAAGTCTTTGCTGCTCAGACTGGGAATCGGTGATGCCTGCACTTGAGAGTACTCAGTACTGACGAGACTGCTGCTCTTCAGGGACCGATCACCCTGAGCGCGAGCACACAAGAGCGCGGAGCACAGAGAAGCAGTCAGGGCTACAGGCTACAGTCAGGCTGAAAACAGAGTTCATATAACGTTTTCCGAAACAACTTTTTATGTCGGGGCTGCAGCACACGGGTCACTACGGATGAGCAGTATGGAGATACTTTGTGGATTCAATTTTGTGTTCTTGGACGTTAGTCTGGGGCGCCGTCTGCCATTAGATGTGCCAGCCGCTGCCCCCGCCGATCTCCGCAAGAGATGTGAGGACTCAAAAACTTCACCAGGGCCTCCGTTGGCATATGGGTGAGTAGATAATGGCTGAATTTTCATTTTTGGGTGCACTATCCCTTTAATGCTTGATATTTTCTAAACATGATACAAGACTGATTTTCTAATTGAGTTAATGTGGCTATTAGTTTTGAGGTCTGAGTCCATGTTTCTGCCTTGTTTTGAGGTCTTTAATGTTGGAGAACACTGACTTTAACTCGCTCTTTTAATCTTAATGTATCACAGTGAATATATGAGCATAAATACCACAACTGCACAGCAGTGGTCAGTTTTGAGACAAGGTGAAATAGAAGTTACAGGATGAAACTCCAGGTCTATCAGTAAAGCTTCAAAAGATTATCACTGAAGAAGCTGCTGTACCAACTTCTGTTTTTTCAGTCATCACTGTTTTTTCATGTGTGTGTGTTTTTCAGTTCTTTTTTATTAATAAATGAACTGTGCAGTTACAGCTGTGTCATTTGATGTGTTTCAGATGGAAGGTGATGAGGACATTGAAGGAGAGCTGAGGGACGAGGGTGAACGACAGGATTCACCAGATGACAGTCAGGTCAGTCACCAGTGAAAGCAATAGCACAGCATTGATGAAAGAGAACTTACTGTAAATCAGTTTAGGTTTTGACCAGAATGCACCCTTGAAAGACAGAGGAGATTTTTGCATTAATGCTGCTACTATTCATGAAGGGTCCATCTACTGTACTTCAGTGGCCACAGAGGATACTGCTGTGTAATGTGTTTTAAATGAACAGCACTCATGTCTTTTATTCCTTTTTCAAATGACAAATTGCATTTAAGTTGATAAAATCTAATGCAACATTGCATGTGGTCAAGAAATGAGGAGATCTCATCGCGGAGGTTTAAACAAACACCAATATACAGAATAAGAAATGAAATCCTGCAGTTCATATTAAGATAAAACAATTTTTTTCACATCCACCTTTTTTTCATCCATAAACTCTTGTTATTGTGGAAATGGTATTTAGCCTTTCAGAGGACACTCAAGGTCAATCAATCAATCAATTTTATTTATAAAGCCCAATATCACAAATCACAATTTGCCTCACAGGGCTTTACAGCATACGACATCCCTCTGTCCTTATGACCCTCACAGCTGATAAGGAAAAACTCCCCAAAAAAACCCTTTAATGGGGAAAAAACGGTAGAAACCTCAGGAAGAGCAACTGAGGAGGGATCCCTCTTCCAAGATGGACAGACGTGTAATAGATGTCGTACAGAACAGATCAGCATAATAAATTAACAGTAATCCGTAGTGCTGTGCCAACTGATTACTCAAAAAATAATAGTCTGCAACAATTTTGCTTATCCACTGAACACTAAAAAAGTCTTTGGGTCCAGGTTCTTAATGGCAAGAGAAGCTGAGATAAGATGGCGGAGTATCAACCACAATTATTATCTGTATACAGAAAGTCACATGACTCTGGTGGATTTTTTTTTCTTTTCTTCTAAACTTTTTTTTTTTCTTCATTTCTTTACAAATGTAAGGGGGAAAATTCATTCTGTCTTTCCCATTATCTTTTGTATATTTTTTATTTAAACCAAACAGGGTCTTTTGACAATCTTTGTTTTGTATCCACCTTGTTGTCACATTTGGAAAGTTTGTCTGACCTCTGACCTGTAACCTTCATATGAGCTATTACTATAAAGGTAGTTTTTTTTTTTACATACTTTCTTTTATACTTTTTATATGAGTGTATATTGGATATCAGTTTTTATTGATTTTATTCTGTTTTTATTTTTGAGCCTTTTGAATGCATTCACAGCCCCTCCACATTTATTCACCCCATCTTTCCTTACTTTTCCTATAAATACCAATTATGCAAGAAGCTAGTAAAATAAGTAGAATAAACCCATTCATCTTTTTTGCACTCTCCGGCTGACACTCCTTAAAATACACATTTTTAAGCCTAAGGTGCTATATGTTTATCACCTGGTGTCCACCTTCAATTGCACTTGCAAAATAGATCTGCACTAAGGCTCTGTTTCTCTGCCCAAACCTAGTTTGGCCTGCCCCTACTCACCGGGTTCAGGTCGGGCCAGGCAGTAATTTCTCATCTTTCCCTGTGCTTGAATCAGGTCAGGTTTTCACCAAATTACCTGTTTTTGTCGTTGACAGAGAAAAGGTGGGGGACTGCGACTGAGAGAGGGAATGTGACAGAACAACAGAGCAATATAGGAGAACTGGGGGATAGAGAGAGAAAGAAAACGCATGTTAGAGAGGGATGGAAAACGAGATAGAGAGACAGAGGGCAGCTGCGAGGTGACTTGGTTGGCAGTGTTTGCTTCTGCCTCTCCACCAGTGGGAGAGATGTGCATAAGATGCAGAGTAGTGATCATCATCTGAGCACTGTATCGCCATAGACTAGACACATGGCAGGGTGCAGCCCTCTCTGTCAAACCTGTGCATGGGACAACAGGCTATTGAAATGTGGAAGAGAAGAAGAAGTCAAATATAATTTATTTTTAAAAGTAGGGGTTTTAATCAAGCTCAGGCCCATGACTGCTGTCATTGACTGTGCTCTGGTCAGGCATGGGCAGAAACTGTGCAGGTCCATGTAGGGTCAGGCCTGATGTTTTTGGGCCTCATCAGAGCTCTAATGTGCACACCATTAATAAATCATGGACTTTTAATCATAATGTTAGGCGCAGTGGTCGATGATTGTCAGCCATTGGCAGTGGCCCAGCCCTAGTGGATATCTTCCAAAATTAGTCTTTTTAGTGCAAAGTTTCCTATGTTTATATTAACACCTGACATAAATGAAGTGAAAGTGCAAAGCTAACCTTAAGTCTGTAATGAAAATGGTTATTAGTTGCAGCCCTAGATGACACAGAGACTTGACTTGAGTCAATGTAGTTGTCGATAACGGTATTATAAGCTTGCACAGTAAGTTAATGGCTCACTACTACCAGGGAAATGATTGTGTTTGTTTGAGATTGGATTGTAAAAATGATAGTCCTGAAGACCACCTGCAGTTGTTTGAAATTCTTAATAATGGATTCATGTTTTCGGCTGCAGGAGCTTCCAGAGGATTGTTTCCCCGTTTTAGCTGAAGATGATGAGGACATCGAGGAAGAAGGCGTGTCCCAGTCCGTCCCCTCTGATCAGATGTCCTCTCAGGGCTCCGCTCTTATTCGGGACGTCATTGTGATAGACACAGACAGCGATAGCCTTGAGAGCAAAGAAGGGGGTGAGAAGCAGGAGGATGAAGGTGAAGAAGAAGAAGAAGAAGAAGAAGAAGAAGAAGAAGAAGATGAGGAGGAGGAGGAGGAAGAGGAAGAAGAAGAAGAAGAGGGGGTGATGCTCTGTTTATTAACATGTCAAAAATGTTTTCAGCTTTGATTTATTGTCTGCAGTAAATAACCTAGCTTTCTGTATTTATCTCAGTATAAGGAGGAAGAGGAGGAGGATGAAGATGATAATGCTGGTGACACTGGGATGAGAGGAGGTGAGGAGAGTAATGAAGAGAGCAGGGAGGCAGGAGAAGAAGGGCAGGATGAGCCATCAGAGGCCACCAGCGCTGAAGAGAACGTGTGTGGAGCCTCTTCAGAATTGCAGCGTTCGTCTGAGGCGTCACACAGCAGTGAGCACCTTCTCTACTCTCTCACACTCTCACCTTCTCTACTCTCTCATTCATTTCATCCTTCCCCATTTTCAAGTCATCTAATGTGAGTCATTCATCTCTTTCAGATGAAGGCAGCAGCAGCGCCACATCAGAGTCTGACCCCCCCAGAGACCCTGTCCACTTCCCCCCAACCTCCTCTTCCTCTGCACCCTCGCCCTCCTCCTCCATTACACCTCGCCTGCCCCACCCACGTAGGCCCCCACACCCACTCCCACCGCGGCTCTACATCCAACCTCCAGCTCCGGAGCTGGGACCCCCACACACACAGGTACACACTAGTGTTCATTTTGTCAGCTATTTTTATGTTGTCTTAGTCCTGTGTCAAATGTCCTCGTTAGTTTTTAATCATGTTTAGTCAACCTCGTCTTGTCTTGTTTTTGTTAAGTTTTAGTCGACTAAAGCCACTTTTACACTTCATCTTCATGGCGTGAATTTTACACCGTTATGCCACCTCACCATGCTTTATAAAAGGTGCAATCGCAGAATGGAGGGAGTTGTCTCACCTTTAAGGCAGCATCAGAGGTAGTAACACTGCCGAAATATTCGTCTGTATAATGTGGATAGCCAGGAGAGTGAGTGTGACATTTTGACAGTGTGTTACACATGCGACCCACCGTGAAAGATTTAAATAGTATCTGTTAGCAGTTAGCAGCTAACTCAAAGAAGAACAGTGATCGAAAATGTCTGCAAATTGGGAAAACAATGAGGTCCAGGATCTCTTTACCCTCCAAGCAGAGGACAAGATCAGCCACCATATAACAAGGACGGGCAAATGATTGTTATTGCCATGTTATTGTCATGTATTATTATTTACAACACGCTGCTGACACATATGTCAGATAAAACAGATGTTGACCAATTTTACCTATGGGGACATTATTTACAGTTAAAAAAAGGAAACGAATTGCAATAAATTGCAATATATGTTATGCCAAGACATTTAAAATCACAATAATATTGTATCGTGATAACATCCTATTGTTGGGCCTCTGGTGATTCCTACCCCTATTACATGGGCAGTTACCTGTTCAGAGATTTAAAATAACGGTCGTTGACAAACACACTGTAGTTAGTCAGACATCCACATAGTTGACTTTTAGCCCATTCATCAGAGACAATTTGGATGGTGAAGGATGATACATTAACTTTTACATTTTTGCCATTAAGATGTTGTTTTTAAAATGTTCTTAAAGAGTTTCTTCTAGATCACTGCCTTGAAAACTTCCTGGAATATAAGTTCTTGAATAAATTGCTCTGACAGTGATGACCTGTGTTTGTTAATCAGAGACAGTCCTCTCAGCTGCGCAGACCATCGGTAGGACGAGGACCTCAACTAACTCCTGGAATAGGCAGTATGGTAAGAGATAGTGTGTTTGTTAATGTTAAAGAGTTGGATCACATTTTACTTTATATGTTTGAGTTAATGGTGTTAAACATTTCCTGTATGTATTACTAGTCTAAAGAAGGTTCGCTGTGTGTACAAAGCGTGTGAAGTAGATCTGTAGTGAGTGTGTTTGTGTGTTGCAGCAACATTTCTTTGATGACGACGACAGAATGGTTCCCAGTACTCCCACTCTAGTGGTCCCACACCGCACCGATGGCTTTGCTGAGGCTATACAGTAAGATCTACACACACACACACACACACACACACAAAGACTACAGTGTAAAAATACACTTCTCTGAAAAATTAAGTGTTCATTTAATTCCTAGAATATCCATGAATAAATAGGTGTGCTTGATTCTGTGTGAATGTGACAAACAACAGGGGAATTTTCCAATGGTTAAGTCGTGTCAGTCACGGTCAGGTGCCCATCTGAGGAAAAATACTCACTTCTGTACTAGAGTGCGGCACAGGCTGCATATTTCTGTCCGAATCCGACCGAGCCCAAGAGAAAAGTACCCGAACCTGTCCGAACCCAACAGTCATTCTGTTTTGTTATGTCCGAAACCGAACTGAGCCCGACATTATTTAATGACTAAAGCACTGAGTTTGTGTCACACAGTTGTTATGGTTACAGGCTATTTAACCCGGTTACACCTTGTAAATGACTGTAAAAAGGTATTGATTTGTGCTATTCTGTTAGTAGATTGTTTAAACACACACACACACACATTACGCAGTGTCATCAGCAGTTAAAAATATAATAGCCGTTCTCACTCAAGCAGCTGAGTGTGTGGGAGCCCGGCGGAGGTTTGCGAGCTTGGCTAGAGGGTGTTGAAGTGTGCGCATCCCAGCTCTGTGCTCTGGTCCGTCAGGAGAACCACAAACTGATCGAACTGCTGCAGAACTATTGGCGCTGCCGCAGACAGCTGACCCAGTCACACGCAGCTACATACACAGTCCTCTGACTGCAAGAGCACTCAGAATGGTCTCTGGAGCTTCAGAGATGAACAGCAGAAACAGCCAATGTGTGTGTGTGTGTTCTGTTCAAGTGTTGTCACGTAAATAACAGTCCCCAAGCAATAAACAGGACAGACAATAGGATTTTATTTATTTTTACACTACATTTTCACTGAAAGCTGACCGAATCCGACCCGAGCCCAAATACAACTTATACATTTTTGACTGAACCCAGCCCGACCCGTCGGGTACCATCGGGACCCGTCGGGACCCGTCGGGCTTGGATCGGGTAGCCACACTCTATTCTGTACTACATGTCAGAAATTAGTTAGCTATCTCCTTGGGGAAACTCAGTATGCATTGGAGTTGATCTAATACCTATACCAGTATTGGAAATGTCCCCCATCCTGTCTGAAATGCTAGATCAGAAATCGATGAGTATGCAAGTCTATGCACCAATCCAATAATGTGTAAGTTATTTTATACACTTTAAAACCCCAGAGGCTGTCAATGTTATATACAACATTAAAGTACTATATTAACTGTTACAGAATATCTCCTTAGCACTGCAGTCCAGAAACTTACTTTTAATGGCCCCTGCTTCGTCACCATTGTAGTTTTCTAACGAGCGATTACAATAACGATTTTTTAGATTAAAAACAGCTCAATAATGAGCCCTCGATGTCAATCAGGCTAACAAGGGTGGAAACAAACAGTTTATCTCTTTAGAAAAGAAACTTGAACTGAAAAAATAAAATATTAAACTTAGCTATGGAGAGTATGTTGATAATCTTGGAAGAATGCTTCATGAAAACCTCAGTGGGAACTGTGACTCACCTGTTGCCTCCGTGTCTATCTTTGATCTCAGCTCTCCTCAGGTAGCAGGTCTGTCCACCAGGTTCAGGTTTGGACCACCAGAAGACCTGCTGCCTCAGACATCAGCCTCACATTCTGACCTGGGACAGTTGGCCTCTCAAGGAGGTATCACACATGCGCACACACGCAGTGACACCTGAACTAATCTGAAACATTTCATCCATTTTTTTAACCCTTAATCCTATGTACTGTGTGCGTAGGTCTGGGGATGTATGAGTCTCCACTGTTCCTGGCCGCTCATGATGAAGATGGAGGAGGAAGGAGTGTCCCCACCACACCTTTACAAGTGGCTGCACCAGGTGAGACACTCTACATTATGACAGTGCAACATGTCTCAGTTTTAACTCCAAATGCTACATTGTGACTCTCTGTCTCCATCAGTGACGGTCTTCACAGAGTCTCTCCCCTCAGACAGCGGTGACAACATGGCATCCCAGTCGGTTCCTATGGTAACCGCCTCCACCGGGATGGCTTCTTCTGCAGATGATGGAGATGAAGTGTTCATGGAGCAGGAAGGAGAGGGGTGAGTCAGGCCTGAGGTGTTAGACTGACACTGGAAAACTTGCATCAGTCTGCACTGCAGAAGGCGACGTAATCTGTAGGTTTGATGTCAGCAGAGAAGCAGAAATGTGACAAAGAGGTTTGAGGTTTGAGTGATTTGTCTTGGTTGTGAAAGCAAATGACTAAGGCCCTGTCAACACACATTCAGATATTTCTGAAAACGGATATTTTGCCTCTTCATTTAAAACAATAAATTTCTGACTGCACAACATTTGCTTTACAAAATATGTCCATTCACACTAAAACCCAAAAACTACTCCCAATGCTCACTAGTGTTAGCAGTCCTAAGCAGTCTCTCCTCACTGCAGAGGTCATAGCGTGAACTGGCTATGTTAATTTACTCAAAATACCTACTGGAGATCTCCTCAATGTTGATTCCCGTTCAATTTAAGGACAAAGAGCTCACTCCAAGATACAAGTGATGTCCTGTTTTCATTCCACTCCTCATCAACAACAATCCCATTCTTGAAATTGTTCCACCATCTGCTGGTTGAGATTGGGCCTTGTCCAAAACTGTTGTTTCTGGTGGAGTTTAAACTGCAGATGCTGAGGTGGAGCAGTAACACCACAGACACCTCAGTTTGTCCTGTAAGTGGCGCAGCAGTAGAGTTTAAGTGTAAAGTTGTCATAAGACCAAGCAGTGCTAGTAAAATGTAAACAAGGTGGTAGTCAGCCATTGTTGTTTTCTGTTGGCACATGCTCATTACACAAAGTAACAATGGAAATACACAATGCAATGTTTTCAGAAGTCTATGTTTTAGTGACTTAAAACTCTGCATGTAGACAAGAAGCTAAAGCGTTGAGGAAATTCTCTGTTTTCAAAAATATCCGTGGACATTTGTATATTTGTGTTGAAGGATTGTGTACTATTTAACTGTAATCAGAATATTCCAAACATCACTTTAAGGGTGGAGTATTTGTTTTTGAGTGCAGTATTTGTGTTTTCAGTCCTGGTATTGAATCCTCATTGGAGAGCCAAACAGACATGGAGTCAGCAGCACAGCAGAGTGATGATGCATCACTACCATCTACCAGCCAGGACCCTGGTAATTCCTTCTGTTTACTAGCAGTTTAATTTTCTATAGGAACCCTCAGCCAATGCTGTGAACAAAACTTAAGCGTCTATAGTCACAGGACTGTGGTGCCTTTTTCTCATTCTTACATGTTAGCTTCCACTTCAACACAACCTTTTACTTGTTTTAGTTGTCATGGACTGGAAGTCTGGAATGAAAAAAGAGCTGCTACTAATGATTATTTTCATTTATATGATGGTTATTTTCTTGACTGATTAATTTCCTGAAAAAAGTGTCAAAAATTATGGTTACGATTGATATATTTAAATTGTCTTACCTGACCAACAGTTAAACACAAAAATGTTCAGTTTGGCATCATATAACATCAAGAAAAGTATAGAATTTTTTATTTTTTTTTAATAAGTGAAGCCATTACATTTTTGGCTTGAAATTAACTGAAGTGATCTAAATAGTTGCTTATTTAATATTTTCAGCTTTTAACTTTTAGTTTTTACAGCAGCAGGTCAGCAGGTGATGAGGTCACTCATCATTATCATACAACCAACTTGCTACATAGATTCATTACAGTCCTCTTCATTCAGTGTAATCTTCTATAAATGACTACATCTTTGTAGGAGATAATTATCTGTATAACCTTCCTCTCTTCAAACTCTTACCTAAGAAGTTTGGCTTGTTTGTTGCCAATCCTCACCAGTCACTTATATTCTACATTATTGCCTCAAGCCCTTCAGCTGTGAAAAGGTTTTTCTGAAAAAAATGTTCTATATTGATCTAGGTTCTCTTTATGCACATGAAATGTAACTGAAGGCAACCACCTGCATTGGTTGTTGCTATGGCACTGTTTTCAGGATTTAGGATAACAACAACATAAAATTCTACATATGAATTGTTTATTCCATCCATAGGTCAAAACACTGAAACCACAACTGTACTTTGTATTTGTGTTCACAGATGTCAGTGTGTTGATGTATATAGCATGTCCTGATGAGACAAGCTTGTGTTTTGTCACTGCAAGTCTAAAATGCACTCACTACTCATCTCTGGTTTTCTTCATAGACACCAGCAGTGCTGCTCAGCGGCGCACAGTGACCGGTCTGATGAGCAGCCTGTCAGGCAGAGGAAGCAGAGGAGGGAGGGGCGAGGCCAGGACGTTACTCAGCCGCAGAGGTAAGAAACTAAAACAATGCTGGATCACTAAACTTTCAGTGTGTTCGGGAAAATTATGCAGGGTTAGTCGAGGGAAACTTGGCATCATCTGGCAGATTTTCACTGATTCTCAGGCTGTTGCCTTAACTACGGATACGACCTCCTCATTTTTGTATGCCTGCAACTACCATGGATAGAAAAAGTATAGAAGCAGATCAGGAGAGAGAACCTGCCCCTCTCACTGCCATTGCATTGCCCATTCATCTCCTAAAATTACTTCGGAAACATATTCTTTGCTCTGTTTGGTTGTAATACAAGATTTTGTGAACAGGAAGTGGGCGCCATACTGTTTACTTTTTTGTAAAAACAGAGGCTGAAAAAACTGAACTCAACCTGTAAAACTATGCAGTGCTGATCAAATATGGACCAAGATTCGGATACTGCGTTGCCTATTTCTCACCTCAAATGTTTGCAGAAACATATTTTACCTTACTATTTAGTTGTGAGCTTGTGATTGCTAGCCAGCTCCTCAATTCACATTAGGTCACCCACCAGATGGAGCATTTATTGGTCCTGTGCAGCACAGTGCATCCTGGTGTAGTTGTTGGTTTTCTACCTCTTGAGAAAAAGCAAATGCCACAGCCCTTTTCCTCTGTTTCTCTGGTCATGTAGTACCAATTTCAAAAGTATTTGCATCTGTACTGCATAAACAGCCTAGTTTTATGAACAGACCATCTTTCCAGCTGTGAAATATCTCTTAAAAATCCACTTGATAATCACTGTTGTTGTACAAGCAGAATAAACTCCAGTCACTCAAAGGGTTATGATGAAGCTGTTTATTGAAATGCAGAAAGCAGAGAGCAGCATACACATGGTTACAGATCCTGTGGGGATAATAACATGAACAACAATACTGTAGGATCAAATGAAACACTTTGATCATTAATTCTAAACTGCTTTCTCCCCACATTTGACTGTTTTTAGGTACTTTCTCTCGGGGAGGAAGGGGCGGAGCCATGGGTAGAGGGGGCATCGCCTAATGACGACGTCACTAGTAGCAACTCAGCTGTCTCATCCAATGAGAAAATGAAAAGATGATGCTTTTTTCCTTTGTTTTTGTTTTTTTTTTTGTTGAATTTTGAGACATTCAGTATTCACAATAAAGTCCAATCAAAATCAATAATCACACTATGACACAGAGATATGACATCTTTTTATGTGTGCGACTCTTACTCTGAGATATGTAAGGTCAGATTGTTTGTGAAATCCAGTGAGTTTTAGTTGTTGTAATTTTAGTTTCACATGTATTCATGAGAGCATTGCCATTTTGTTAGTATCCTCAGTTTGCTCTGTCCTTGGCCTGTTAATACACTTGTTTTAATAATAAAGTTGAATAAGGAGTAGCAGCGATATGTGTTTTTTTTTTTTTTTTTTTTCTTATCAGTTGGCTAGTCCATGGGGTCAGTTTTATATTGAATTATTTTAATTTTTCTTTTCTTAATTATTTTGTTTTGGGTTTTTTTGGCTATTTATTGACTAAAACAATAACTTTTTAACATAAAGATAATCATTAATTACAGCCCTAAACACAATAATGGATGACACTTTTTATACTTGAACAAAGTAACAGGTTATTCTGAAAATTCCTCCAAGTGAATTAGTTCCACCTACTACACAACCATAGGAAATGCAACTTTTCAAAAAGCATTTACTCCGGTAGAACTGAGCTCTTAAGTGTCTTTAGCAGTTGAAAGTTGCATGGTTTGATAGCAAGAGAGGGGCCCTAAAACTTTGGCAACATTGCATGAAAAATGTACTTCTATAAATTGAAAATCGTGATATGAATGTATCAGAAGAAATAGTATGTTGTCACGTTTTATTCACTAGAACTTGCTGTGCTGTTGCAGAAATGACCAGAACATGGCCTCTGTCACCTTATCAGGATGTCCCTAGGGACAGCGCAGCCAGACTCTGATGGAGTTGGTTGGAAGGGGAGGGTTAGCATTTTGAGCAGCTGTGTTGGCAGAGTTGGTAGCCATGACAACAGGGCTGAGGATGGGCATGGGTGCGAGGACTGCCAAGGGGTCAGGTTTGGCCAGTGCTGGCAGGTCACCTAAAATCTGGATGCTGAAGAAGAGAGCTGTGGAGAAGACAGAAGAGTTAATGATTTCAGCTCAGATAAACTTTACCAGAGTAATCACACCTCATACACAAATCAGCATCTGGTGGAGTGGAATGCCTCTGAGACTTATTGAAACACTGACCTGCATTAAAACACAAGAAATACAGTCTATATGTGGTTCACAGTCGTCATGGTAAACTACTATTTTTTTCTGTCTAATGAGAATAACCAGGATGGTTCTTACGTCCGGAGAAGATGTAGTGCTCATATGGGTCACTCCTCAGAGGGCTGGGCATGGACAGAGCTGAGGTGACGGGTGTGGGGAATCCCTTCAGAGACAGTTTGATGTTGATCTCTCCACTTAGTAGAACTTATGGGTTTGAGAAATAAAAACAAGCATTTTAAGTACATTTAAGAAGTGCATGCCTACTTAGTTAATTGATAAATTAACCCCCAAAAAAGGTCTCATGTTGTGAAAAGTCAGATTTCCATTTCTTTTTAAAAAATAAAGCAGGTATAAGTGTTATATAAATACCAAGATATCAAAATACTCAGTCCACAGAGAAATGCACACAGTTCGTATTCAGAAACTGTGCCTTTAAACTAGCCATCTACAACAAAATCTGCTGTATTTTCATTTGACCAGTTCCCTGGGGTTTGAAGGAACAGTCTAACATTTTGGGGAAAATGCTTCGGTGGGCTACTGACCAGCCTGCCGTCTGTTCAAGGAGCTCCTTGGTTTAATGCTGCAGGAGGGAGTGCTGCCTGGTGGGAAGGTGAACGTCTGCATGATGTCTCCTGTGGGACAAACACAGAGAGCTACTGTCAGTCATGTCCATAAACTCAAACAGCATTAAAAAGACACACTGTATGTCCATCTACGTGCAAGTTTGTTCTTTTCATTTATAGAGATGACAGAGCTCCTTGCTTTACATCCATACAGCCACACAGGTACTGAGAGCTGCCCAATACAACAAACAACCACACTGTTTTGAGCAAGAAAGTTCAGTTTGGACCTTGGTATCACTGTGTGTGTGACAAAGTAATCTCAACCTAAAAGTCCACTCACTAGCTTTTTTTCAGACCTCCCAACTGCATCTCACTGTCTTCAACAGAGAATATAAGGTGTCAAAAAAATAACAGCGCCTACCCCACCAAACTGCACTCAGCGTCATTTACTAATGACGACTGTGAGCTGTAGTTAAAAGCCACAAAATGCAAGTTTAGTGGACCTTGAGTTGAGATTATATTTCTCACACAACCAGACTGCTCTGGTCGCCAGTTGATAGTTATAAATTTAGTGCCTTGATTGTTAGCTGTTGTGTGGAACTAGCTGCTCTTGGGATTCAGCATCTTGTACTTTAGGTGAATTCCTCCCAGCCCTAGACCGTGCCTCTGTCCCTCTGTTTATCAGTTTAGTTGTGTCTTTCTGTATTCCTCACCAGGCTTAAAGAAGTATACAGTCTCTGGTCTACTTGTGGTTGCTGGTACTGCCAGTGCAGCGCTGATGCTTCCTGTCAGACCTGGGAACTCAGCGGCCAGAGGTTTGGGGTAGCCCGGCTCCATCACCATGTTCCCATCTAGACGCCAGTACTGGTCTCCCTAGATCAGTGGATGAAGAGGACAGATGGTGAAAAAGAGGGTAACTGCGCACTGACTTCCATCATCACAGAGGGAGCTTATTTGAGAAAGTATGTGAAAGTTTGTGAGATGCACAAACCCAATGTCCAGAAAAGTGCAACACATGAAGAAGTCAGTAACTTCATAGTCCCACAAATTGGAAAGATTTAATATCAAAATCATATTTGGCTAATGGCCCATTTTTTTCAATTCCTATTGTAGACTTCAGCATATAATCAAAGTACAAAAAAACAAGCTGTTATTATTTTTTTGTGTGTGTGTTGGAGTCATATATAAATAACATCAACAAATTATTTTTTCATTTTTCAATTTGGGATTCCCAGCTGAATATGAACAGAACAAATGATACACAGATTACGTATGAAACCTAAACCTAATGAAACTGCTCCCACTGAAAACTGATAAGGCTGACAGCCTGATAATGGCCTTCTGAACCTACTAGTAGGTGTAGCAGGCCCCTTCTAACCCATATCTATAAGGCTGATAGCCACTCATAACAGGGTGCCCACCCAAAATACTATCTGTCCAGAATGATGTCCAACAGATTTACCCGATAGCTGTGCTATAATAACTGCAAATTTAAAGCAACATATTTGCTCACAAAATGATCTGAACATGTCGCATTTCCATTTTTTGGAAAGAAACTATGGGATTTTTTTTTTTTCAGATTTGAACTCTCCAACAACTGGACTATTCTAGATTGGACTCTTCTATTTGGTGTCACTGTGATGGGAATAGGAGCAATACTTAAACTCTAGTATCAGAAATTTTTGTTGTATTATTCTAGTCTTCTTAACAGTGGTGGCACTGGTGGTGTCAGTAGTTATAGTAAGAGTCATAGCAGTACTGACACAGTGGTTGTATATTGGGATATAGTGATATTTGTACCTTGATGATGTAGGTGTGTCCGTGGCAGTTGCAGCGTGTGAAGACAGTATCGATGGGAGACGGGACACCCAGAGTGTCTGTGATGCTCTGTGGATGACCAACTAAGTGACTGACAGGGTCCACTGCCCAGAACAGCTCATCTGAAACACACATATAGGTGATACAGCTCACACAGGACACTCTGAGACTTCACAGAATCACATTATCTGTTTATTACACATCACACTCAAATCATAAAGAATATATAAACACAATATTGACTTTATATGCTTAAATATGTGTTTCTTCCCAATATTGTGTTTGCAGGATATCCTTTTATACTGGAGTCATTACACACACTAGAAACAGTATCTGGATGACTGACCTTTAAATATCAGTATGGTCCCATTGCTGAGAGCTGTCAGTCCATTAATGGGAGAATCACTGCATAGGTTGACATCAGCAAGGAGTCCTACACACACACACACACACAATTTATCAGACACACTAAAAATCCATTATTACGTCTGCAATTTATTGGCCCAGTTAGTCAATTTTGATTTTTTCATGTATTTGAATTTTCAGTATTTTTAGTATTATTAGTCAAACAAAAAAAGTCATTCTGATACAGCAACATGTTCTTACTCCCAACTCATTACATGTCATCAGTTGTGTGGTGGACTTTTGATGTCTACATATTACACGCTAAGTTTTCTGGGTGCGTCTGTTGTTGACGTCCTGGGATGCTGTGTCAATTTACGCCTGTTAAAATGCATTGTGTCTTTCAAAATTCACCTCCCTTTTCACAGGAAATGTACAGTTTTTGCTTGTTAGATGTATACAGTCAGTACAGGAAAAACACCGTGTATTTACTTGTTCCTTGTGCAACAAATGCATGTGGTTAGGTTCAGAAAAAAACATCATGGTTTGGCTCAACATCCATACGCTGACATCATCTGGCGGCGTTATACACTGGTGCTGTCAGTGTCTGATGCAGAAAGCACCGACCAATCAGTGGTATTTGACGACTTTAGACACCGAATGTGTCAAGAGAAGATCATTCTGATCTGTTCAAAAATATATGTAATATAAAAATTTGTAATATTTCTAATATCATGTATGTAAAGATAAAAGTGACTGAATTTGGTCAAAATGCAACACACACGCATACACTTGTCCTACCTGTCCCTGGTCTCTCAGATCCTCCTTCCACCACAGGGAGACCCAAGGCTTGGGCTACATCCTGCAGGGTGCTGGGTCTGGGCCTGGAGCCAGCTGGGCCACTGAGAGCTGCTGCTGGAACTACTGCGAACAAAAATAGTTATTAAAGTGTGTGGTCAAATGCAATAAATACTATTATTAATTTAATTTTACTTATTTGGGTTACAATGAGTGCTTTATAACAAATCGAGAGGCGGATACACCCTGGACACATTGCCAGACTATCACAGGGCTGACACACACAAAAAAAACAACCATTCACACCTACAAGCATTCAGAGTCACCAGTTAACCTAATGTCCTTATGGTCTCACATGTCTTTGGACTGTGGGAGGAAGCCAAACAACCCCCACACCAACTGGGAATATGCATACTCCACACAGAAGGGCCCCAGTTTGAACCTGGAACCCTTTTGTTGTGAGGCAACAGTGCTAACCACCGCACCACACCACTGTGCCGACCAAAAATGTAATTTAAGTTAAATCAGATTTAACAAATGATGTGTTAAATCTCTGTCAAACTAACCTTTACTTGGCCCAGATGGAGCCACTCCTTTAGGCGACAGCAGCAGGTGGACATTGCCATTAACAGCTCCATCACCAGCAGGACTGACAAGAGCACTGCCGTCCAGGGATGGAGCACTGTAGCGGGGCAGAGAGGAGCCAGGTGCTGGTGAAGCTGGAACTTCGCTATGAGTGGAGGGGATGGACACTGGCAGTCGACCAACAGGGATGTTACCCACACCTACAGGAGAAAAAAAGAACCAGGAAGGTTTTCATGTTTTACATAATAAGTCAAAACAAAATGATCTTTTAGGAAGAAATTACATTTTAAAAGAAGAAGGCCCCTTGCACCAGGACAGTGACCCCCAGCGTACTGTGAGCAGAGAGCCCTCACTACATAAAAAACAATATGAATTTAAATGACCATAATAAACTGCATTATTTATTTAATACAAGTAATACAGAAACTGACAGACACATCCACAGCTATGTTTTGTAGGTTTGCTACAATCCATCAACAATGAACACTAGTATTGTGTTCTCAGTGGTTAGAGATTCAGTTCAGTGTAGGATTTAATGGCATCTAGAGGTAGGGCTGCAGAACGGAAACTTCTCCCATGAGCCAAGCATGTAGCTACAGTGGCCCTATCTAGAGACAGTGTTTGGTTTGTCCGTTTGGGGCTACTGTAGAAAGAACATGGCGAACTCTGTAGTAAAGGACAATCTCAGTATGTAGATATAAGCGGCTTATTCTAAGGTGATGAAAACACAATGTTTTTTTATTTTCAGGTGATTTTACACTAATAAAAACATAGTTATGAACATTATATATAATTTTGCCGATAGAGGCCCCTAAAACAGTGCCTCATCAACATGGTCAGATTAACCTGTTAGAGAGCCCAGAGGCAAAAATGTGCTATTATGTTATTGGTTAATGATGTTTGATGAGAGGATCAATACCTCTCACACGTCTGTACAACAGCCAAGCCTGGCTTTATCCAACAGTAGCAAAATCCACTGGCACATAACCCCTTGTAAAACCACAATGTGCTGTTTTTACATCCTTCCTCATTCCAAAATTGTCAAATACCGCCACTTGGTCACTGATTTCAGTGTCAGACACAGACAAAAAAGTCATCCTTTAGAACAAAATAGATATAATATCATAATTATATGTGCTGTTTGGCATATATACAGTAGTTGTGTTTGGACTGAGCAGATAGCTGTTTCCCATTGTTAAGATTTGTTCTCACTCTGAATAAAACACAAATTCAACATGAAAACAACATCTACCTGTGTACCATTCCTCACTCTCACTGTTGGATCTTTTCCAGCTCCTCCCTAGCTTCTGTTTTCCTGAGGAGGAGAAAATAATGGGGGAAAATGAAAGATATCAGTTTTATGCAGACTGTGAGGACACACCTGTTATCCAACAGCAGTTGGTTCATCAGGAACATAAAATGGCAGCTACTCAGTATTGCAACACGTTTCAAGCTTGGCTGAGGAGTGTGAAGTTTAGAGTTATATAATTTAACATACTTTATTAATCCCCCTGAGGGGAAATTCAATTTTTTCACTCTTGCTGTCAATTACACACAAGTTCGAAAGACACACACATGTACAAACAGGACCTATACATGCACAAGGTGGAGAGATGTCAGGGTGGGGCTGCCCCGAGCGGTTGGTGGTTTGGTGCTTTGGTCAAGGGCACCTCGGCAGTGCCCAGGAGATGAACTGGCACCTCTCCAGCCACCAGTCCATGCTCCATATTTGGTCCGGACGGGGACTCGAGCAGGCGACCCTCCGGTTCCCAACCCAAGTCCCTATGGACTGAGCTACTGCTGCCCCATATATTGTCTACCCAAGCCTTTTGTGTTGGCTCATTAAAGCTCATTAAGTACATTTTCAAAAAATATTCTTTCAACTCAAATTAATTTTCCATTTTCCATCTTCTGTCTCACAGCTTCTGTATTTTGACAGTATTTATGAGCTATAAATGGCAGGTTTAAGTACCAATATAAGGATTTGATTGGTTACTGTATTCAAAGAACAATAATGAATCTGGTAAATGATAGCAAATCCAGCATAAAAGCTACACTGGCAGAGAAAGCAAAGCTCTTTTACTCATTAGTTAGATGTTACTGCTGGGTGCTAACCTGAAGCTGCAGCCCTCAGAGGCTGGAAAGTCCTGGTGTGTGAAACTGACACACTGGCATCTGTGGACAGAGAGACAAACTTTTTTAAGCTTCATTATGTCTTTAAACTTTATTATAATTGTGTATGTGTTGCTAGGTCACAGCGGGGCACTGTGTGTATGTGTTGTAGCTGTGGTTGTTGTGGTTGTTGGCCATTACCGCAGTGTAGCTGGTAGTCAGGACAACAGGTGTTGTACTTGATGCACTGTGGATCACACTCACACAGCAGACCGCGCCTAAATGCTTCACCACAGCGACCCTGACAGGACTGAGCTGAGAACAGACAGATCAACACAGCAGAGTGCATGTTTCAACATAGTCCAAAACTGAAATTTAGCAAACAGTTGCCCATTTACACATCCAGGAGACAAACAGCAACTTAAGCATTCATCTGGAGTCTGGTTTTAGCTACCTGACAAATTCCCATCCAATTCACTCTCTTTGTTCTCCTCTAAATCCTAAGAAACTATCTGGAGCTTACAGCTATCAGGTGAACCACAGTCTAGTTAGTAACTTTGTCTGTCTGCCATTTAATGCTGAGCAGGGATACTGTACACTGAGTTTATTACAGCTTGTTTGCTACAAAAAAATAGCTGCCTGATTCTGCTAGAAACTGAGAGCAGTGAAACATACATTAAATGTGCTGTAATACCAAAACAATGAGCCAAGGATTTCGAGGTTATTAGAAACCAAAGAGACTTCACAGCTCAATAGAAATCAATACATCAAGCTAAAGATGCTAAGAGTTTCATAGAAACCCAAACAACAATTTAAAGAGGCTCAGTAGTTCTATAAAAAACAATAAATGAGCTAAGCAACAATTTATTGGATATTATAAAATAAATATTTGTGCAGCTTTAAGATGAAAGCATATAGCATATGCTGCAGTATTTAATCACCATAAACCAAGACTCTCATTGCCTGCATTTCTTTTCCTTGACCTGTTATACTTATCTGTCCTTTCCTTCTATCCTTCAAATTAGCACAGATGAATTGATAAAAATGTACTGTCTTGATTTATTGAGTGTCTTACCAGCGGTGCAAGTAGCGTGAAAGTCTGGGCAGCACTCATTGTGTTGCAGGCAGCCGAAGTCACAGGTACACTGCTGGCCTCTGGTGAAAGCCTCGCCACAACGGCCCACACAGCTTCCTGGAGAGAGACGACGCGCGTGTGTGTGTGTGTGTGATTTCAGTCACACTTTAATTTTAATTTGTTAAGCACTGTAAGTGTCCTATATGGCATCATTACTTTGGTATCATCAAATGGACTGTAAGACATCCCAAGGCACTATAGACCGAGTATTAAACATTTTTATTGGGCATTTTGAGACATAGCAGGTGTGTTACTAAAAGATATTTTTTTTTAACATTATAAGGTATTACATGTGCATTATGAGAAATTTCAAGATATTAAAAGGTACATTTTGCTGTATCAAAATGTGATTGCAAGTTGCTATAGGTGCAGTGTACACATGACAAGGTATTTTGCACACTAGATGATATGATAGCTTCATTAGTAGACATTTTATACTACAGCAGGTGCACTACCAGATCATAATCAGAAGAAGGTTAGATAAATATGTCAGAGCTTACCTGGTCCAGCAGCAGCAACAGCAGTGTAGGGCACAGCAAGACCAAGACAAAGAAGCCACAGTGCCATTTTCATCACCATCCTCATCATCATCATCTCTACCCAAGACTCTGTCTTAACTGAATCTGAACCAAACAACAACAGCGTTATAGAAATGGAGTGTAAGAGAGACACTGGCACAGTAATTGAAAGAAACTGAGAGTCAGTGTGTCACCTCTCCCTGTCTTCTTTCAACCTCTCAGTTTGTTGGTCTTATATATGAGACAAAGGCACTGAGACAGGACACTTTTAATTAGCATCACACACAACCACACACTCATACTACACCCACAGACTAATTAAAAACTGCCAAGACGTATTTAAACTTCCTACACTGGCAATAAATGAACTCCTACACACAGAAACCCGCTTCCAGACCAGAGATGGAAAGTAACTAATTATAAATTACCTCAGGTACTTTTTACTGTTTGTTTTTGGTTGCACAAGAAAAAGACTGTCTTTTACTTCTTTCTTAATAGTTGCATTTTTTTTAAATTCTACATTTTTTTGAAGTAAATAATTTCTTTGCCAACTATTTTTTTTAAGTTAATCAACTGTAATCAATGTTTTTCTCCTTCCCCACATATGATATTACTCCTACCTGTTGCCCTTTGGTCACATTTTCTCTGCAAGCCAACTTGAGGAATGAGGTGCTTGTGCCAGCCAAAGCTGATGTCATGTGGTTAAGACAATTATTTAGTGATTTTATATTGTTCAGCTCAGTCCATAGGTCATAAAAAGTGTCTACAAGTGGGTGACTTTCACAAGGAGAGGATGAGGGGAAAGAGCCAAAGAAAGGTAATGAATGAGAAGGGTCAATCTGCTGGGGCATTTATATCTATGGAGATGCTTTCCCTACTTCTTACCCCGCTTCTTCCAGTGCCAAATCCATTTTTAAATTTGGCTTGGCCCTCAAATTGATCTCATCTACACACCTGTTAAGTTTTGTGACTCTTTCTTGTACAGTTGGAGCAACTGACAGACAGACAGACAGACAGACAGACAGACAGACCAGAAGTCACATGGCAAAACCACCTTCATGGTAGTTCCCGCTACAGTAGGTGCCACCAGTAACCACATTTTGCCACGATGACACACACACACGCACACACACACACACACACACACACACACACTGACTCACCACCTGTTTTCTCATGACTGAGCCATGGAACTTCAGCCATGTAAAAACAAGTGGTCATTTTTTTGATATCTTAGCCCTTTCCATGACAACTGAGCAAAATCCACCCACTGACGAATGACTGCAAATCTGCTGAGAATATTGTCAATCTTCTGGTCAGTCTGTGACAGTGGTTCCCAACCAGGGGGTCGCAGTCCAAAAGTGGGTCGCAAGTCCATTCTAAATAGACTGCAAGTAACTCGCAAATGTGTCATGTTTGTAAAAAGAACACTTTATTTTAAAATTCAGTCAATATCTGGCACAGAGCTTTCATTCTGAAGTGCTGTTTCCTGCTACCCCGGAAATCCAGAGTTCTCGCGAGAGCACAGTTTGAATTTGCTCAGCGAGTCACTCTGGCAATCAGTAATGATGCTCATTACCCATGCCCTTGGAGCCGAGCTGCACCAATCACATCGGTGTATCTGATATAGGTGGGCCAGAGGCGAGCTAAACAGATGACGACAGCGCTGCGACGACGAAGTCCAGAATCAGTCAGTAAACATTGCAAGATGGCTACGGATGAACACTAGTTGTTTGAAACGGCTTTGGCCGCTACAGTGAACGAGTTAGTCTTGGCTTTTTCTCTAAAAGAGGAAAAGAAGACAGCGCTCGAATCTTTCCTTTGCAAGAAGGACGTTTTTGCTGTTTTGCCGACCAGATACGGCAAGAGTCTAAACAACTGCTCTGCTGGTAGCGCTCTAGATACGTCACCCCGTATATTGTTCTGATTGGTCGTAGTGTTATCCAATTGCGTTCAGTGATATTTTCAAAAGCATGCTTGGTGCCGCCCCTTGAGTTGGACCATTTGCATTACTCATAGCCAGACTCTAAATCTTTCTAGATTTGGGTCTGGATTTCCAAGCTAGTTTCCTGCTGTAGAGTGAGTAAATAACTGACAGCTACTTAACAGAGACAGCAAACTAGCTCAACGACATGGTCAAATGCAAGTATGATGCTGCGTGGACCTTTAACCAAAGGAGAGTCTAGACCCTGTGGCTGGACCATTTGAGAACCACTGGTCTATGATATACAATAACAGTAAATTCTGATATACCAATTTATACCAATTCCCACAAATCCATAATCAGGATTCTTTGAAACATCCATATATATTGTCAAAAATCTAAAGTATTGTCTATGAACATGGTCTTAACAATATTCTGAATGCTATCTGTTACAGATTAGTTTATCTTTCTTCTAGAAGTTGTAAGTTAGCATATGGCTCTGGGATAATTCATGGTGCTGGTGGTGGTGCATAAAGCAACAAATGGACTATAATTTAACTCTTCCAAACCCATCTTTTATACAATTTCCCCTATATTCCATTCAAAATTTCTTTCATTAACCTTAGCATACTCCCAACATTCTCTTAAAGCCTCAGTGGTGAGTTTTTCCTTTCCACATCCTTTTAATATTTTTTCTGGTCTAACGTGTCATCACCAGCTTCTACTAATAGATCATTTACTGGACTTGTTCTCATAGCCCCTAAACATAGTCTTAATACTCTGGTTTAAACCCTGTCTAGTCTTTGTAAAATTGTCTTACATGCTTTTCCATATACAGCCATAATCTATAGTGGATCTTATTAGTGCCTGATATATATGTAAAAGTGATAGTCAGCCCCTCAGTCATAACCGCAGAAATTCCTCATGAGGTTTAAAGTTTTCTTACATTTGGTTTCTGTGTTTTATATGAGAATCCCATGTATTCTTTTCATCATATCATAATTATAAATATTTGAGACCCGGCAGTCTCTAAGGTTGTCTATATAGAGGTAAATTGCAGTTAAATGGTGTTTTCTTTTGTGAAACAGCAAATAACATTATTTAGGTAGTGAAATCTTGGAACCCAAATTATATGACAATGTTTAAAGCAGTCTGAACATTTTGAACAACATGACTACATTTCTTCCTCTTTTCCAGCTTGCCCCATCTTTTGCACATATGATGCACTATTTTCTCTGTTTACATCCCTAAATACACCATTTATCATTATATGGAAAAGGATAGTGTGAATAACACTTCCTTGTGGAATTCCAGTTTGTATTTCAAACTCTTTAGATATACCTGATCCCACTTAACCCTGAAAGTATGAACTGATAAAAAAAATCTAAATACCAGATTGATTCATTTTAATTAGTGTCCCCTCCTTTCGCATCGAATTTTATGTCTTTTTTAATATTTAAATAAACAAGTGCCATTACTTCTTCTTCTTCTTCTTCTTCTTCTTCTTCTTCTTCTTCTTAACTCATATGAAGAGTTCTTTTTCAACATCATTACTCATCTTCACTAAGACATCCCCCCCCCCCCCCCCCCCAAACCAGTTTTGGTTAGAGTTTCAAATTGATAGTTTATCATATTTTATGTGATGAATAAATTATTTGGCTACCAATCTTGTTTCTCTGGGGGTGATGCCCCACAAGGTGATTTAATATAAATTTAATCATATTTTATAATAAAAATGAATAATTCAATTCAAATTATTATATGATATTTCTTATAGCCATTTTAATACACTTATCCACACATTCCCACCAGCCTCAACCACTTGGCAACAGTCTGACCACTGAGCTGGGTCTCTCTTCAGACTGTCCACCACAGGGGTGAACTTAGAGTTGTGTTGGGTTACCTAAACTGAAAGATGTTAATCACATAAAAAATATATTTTCATAAAGACAGAAGTTTAAATTAAAGTATTTTAAAAGTAGCAAAAGTCTCTTTGACGTCTGTTACAAATCAGCTTGTTGACACTCTTACAGGGCATCTGCTAGAGACATAATACAATGTGAATGAGTCACTGCAGCAGACCGAACACATCAACACACCCACTCTGTTCCCATTCACCTGTTGGTCTGAATGACTACACACATGCACGCCGCCTGTTTTTTTAATGCTTAATTTCTAACAGTCAATTATGTGTGATGGCAGCCCTCTAATGAGCCCTCGGGAAGAGGTGTGGTTACAGTGAGGTATTGTGATTGGTCAGATGGTCAGATTAAAGCAGCTCATTAAACTTTATTAGCACCCCACATTGTGACCATGTACAGACTGTGGGATTCATGCTGGCGGGCAGTTCAGAGCACTACACACATATTCACACACACTTTTTTGGTGTAGAGAAACAGGAGGCCAGACAGACATTATGAAACATGTATTTAAAGTGTGTCTGGCAAAGGACACATATCTTAAAAAAGAGCAGAGATTCGTTCAACCTGACCATGTGACTGTAAGTTTAGTCCTTTTATACATTAAGTCAAACAGTTCATTTGAGAAACATGTGTGTTTCTCAAACGAGCTGTGAAGGGAGCTGACAGGATGTTTGTAGATTCACATTCACTTTATGCAGATTTACTGCTCCTACTACCAGTTGACACTGGTAATGGCTCCCTGATGAGACTGTGGGTTGCTGACCAGTGTCTGCTCACATTACCTCATCCTCCTGGTATCTTCCCGTCACTCTCTTCACTTGTTCCTACCCATTATTTCAGCTTTATAGCTGATGCCAATTTCACCATGAAGTTTATTTTCCTTGTGGGTAAAGAATGTTCTCTTTTTGTTTGTTCTGTCTGTGGCAGACAATGTTGTTTGGGTAAAACTACGGATTCGTTAAATTTGCACGTTATTATGTAGTGGATACGTTAAAACTTTACATTTCAACAGCACTGTAACCTGTGGTTAGGTTAAGGCACAAAAATCACTTGGTTATGGTTAGGAGAAGATCATGTTTTAGCTTAAAGTACCCCATTTTGGGGGCACAATCCCGGCAGGAAAAGCAGCGATTCATGCCACTATCCCAGCTGAAAAGACAACCACGGGTTACTAAATCACAACTGGTTTAGTTGCGTGTTGGCCTCAAACAGTGGTCAGAAGCTTGGCAGACATCTCACTGAGGTGACATACCATCCAATATCCCCTCCACCTCATGATGACAAAGTCAGCTCGTGTGCAACGTCGCTTTAGAAATGTTGATATGATGAAATGTGTGGAGGCGTACAATGTTAACATTTTCTTCTAGTGACTGGGCTGAGACCTTTTACCTTGTTTCAATATTTTTCTCAAACCTTTTTTTTGTGCCTAAATATTTCTAAAACAGCATTCAAAATCCTACCTAAGGGCTCCACTAGGAGTATGTTTAAAATGTTTTTCATCAGTGATACCTTAACCAGTTTAAAAAAGGATGGAATGTTTTGGACAAACTGAAGTGAAACTCTATTATTCCCACATTCTTTGAATTTGGATGCATCTAAGAGTACAAGTCAGATTTTCCACTATTTTATTTTCTCCAACCTATGTTGGTTTTTATTAATTTCTAATCACATCTAAACATTCCATCCCCTGTAACACGACATTCTCAGTAAAAGGACACACTTTAATTGTATAGGCTAACATCAGATACAGATAAGTAGTCGGTAGGGGTAATGTGTTTCTGAGTAGTTATTTATAATGTAACAGTTTGTATCTGGTATAAATAGCCTTGCTTTGAGCAAAAAAAAAAAAAATTAGACAACTGACCGCTCTCATGTAGATGGTTTAGATTTTCCACTATTTCATTTTTTTTCTTTGGCACTTAAACTCAACTACCAGCAATCGGTGTACCTTTGGTTCAATCAGTTTTCTTATTTAAGTGATGGCAAATTCGGCATCGACAGTGAATTACAGACGTAGACTACTAATGATTTACCCATTTACTTTGCCTAAATCCATAGAACTTTTACTCTGAGCAAATACAAAGACCTCAAACTAAATCAATGCAAAACAATGCAGATATTGGTGCATCAATTAAGTTTGAAACTTAAAATTTATTGGCAGGACCTCTAAACCCCTCGTTTCACAAGTGCCCCCCCCCCCCCCCCCCCCCCAATGGTGAAGTGAAACCTACGCCCCTTGCCCAAATCTCTTAAAAAGCAAGCAAAAACAAGTGATAGGAACTTAACAATACATTGTAGGGACAAAAAAAAGTCTAATGTTATATTAGGTCAGAAATAAAAGTCCTAAAAAGTCCTTTTGTTGACATAATAAGAATCGCATCTGATATGATTAAAAATATGCATGTTTGGTGTATGTGAAAAGTTAATGATCTGACAAACTAATGTGGTGATTTCATGCTGTATTTAATGCACCACCACAAATTCAAAGAGAACATTTGGTTTTACAAGTCTGTCAGGAATGAAGAAGGCAGGTGACCAAAGAAATTTACGGATAATAATATAAAAATCAAAACTGTAATTACAAAATGTTCAAGAAACTGCTAAATTTTAAGCAAATACTCTGAAATAGACTTTTTTTTGATACCACCAGAAGAACTTTGTGTTTGGTAAATTATTTCTTTGTTGTAACAATGCTTCTTGGAAATAAATCTTATACCGTTGGAAAGCCTGTTTATTCCCCTTTTAAAGTGTGCCACACTGGTAAGGAACATGCATTTGTGGGATGAGCAGCAGAGCTGAGTATGTGGGTTGCGCCCATGTAAAATTTGCCAAATCTTCTCTGCCAATGCCAAACAGCTTTTTTTTTGCTGTTGCTATTGACTCTTGTTTTGAGCTTCTGGTACCTGACTGAAGGTGAAGAGCTTGAAGAACGGGATGCCATCCCACAGCGGTGTGTGACCAGGCTGGTGTCCAGCATGAGGAGGAGGTGCCAGGATGTTGTGGCTGTGTATGGTTCTTCCACACGCTACTGAGGCTCCTGTCTGTTAAATGAATAAATTGTTAAATTGTCAACATGTATTGTTTCTTCAGACTTCAATCATCCAAACCCCTAAACAACACCAAACAAGAGTCAACAGCAAAACAAAGCTGTTTGGCATTGGCAGAAAAGATTTAGCAAATTTTTCACGGGTGCAACCCACATACTCAGCTCTGCTGCTCATCCCACAAATGCATGTTCCTTACCAATGTGGCACAATTTAAAAGGGAAATAAACAGGCTTTTCAACGGTATAGATTTATCACCAAGAAGCATTGTTACAAAAAAGAAATAATCTACTTAACAGTAATTTCCTTACTTTTTGAGCTTAGTTTTATAAATGTACGTGTGTGTGTGTGTGTGTGTGTGTGTATGTGTGTGTGTGTGTGTGTGTACACACATTCACTTTATTCTATGTTTCATTTAAAATTTGGCCAAAAATAAACCGTTTGCATGAACTAACAGCATGCACAAGAGTAAAAAAAAACGAAGGCTTTTCAGCTCCAGGATTTTATCTTTAACTTCAAAGGGGAAGTTTTAAAAATCGAATAACTGACTTATGGTGGAGAGTGTCATGTATTTTCTGCCAGTCACTCAGGGAGGCTGATAACTACAGAAGTCCCTGATTGTCTGTCTGACTTACCGCTCCTGTAAAAAGTATAATCAAGTGTTAAGAAATTTGACAGGTATTTCAGAACATGGATATCACAGCTGTTTATGCGTGTGATTATATCTAACTGCCAGCATGTTAAATAAAATATGTCTAAATGAAGTATGTGACGGATCTGTTGGATTACAGAATTTGGTGTAACACCGGAACGAAAGAGTCCTCCTATATGTTTCTGCCCGGACAGTGTCAGAGACGAACCAAACACCTCAGTGACCACACATTTTCCTTCGTATTTAACTCGGTTTTCTGTGCGTTTGTAGTCAGTTTTTCTTTTACTCTTTACTCAGCACACCACATGTTAAACGAGGTGAACTACCGAAATAGTAGAGTTTCACTGGAGGAGCTTAAATAGCGGCGAGGCTGAATTTAGCTAACGAGGTGAGTTAACGACCGTCTCCTCACACTGTCGTCGTTAGAGACATGTCAGCAGTGGTGTAGTGGAGGGTATACTCAGGTATACGGGGTATACCCACTTCTTTTTCTATCCAGTTACAGTATACCCACCTATCAGCCAAAAAGCCATTGTAATATATAGGAGAGTATGCCCACTTCCTCATCAGTAACCTACCTATCTACCTAGTAGTACACCCACCTCATCAACTACGACTACACCACTGCATGTCAGGGACAAAATGCCCTCATGTCAGTGTTCAGTGGTTCTGAAATGTTTTGAGGACGAAGTCAAGGCAGAGTCTTTAAAAAGAATTTATATTTATGGCCTTCCTTGGTTTTTATTATTTTTATCAGTTCTATGGTCTGTGTAGAGAACCAGTCTGTTGCCTACTGTCAGAGGACAGTAAAGACAAAATCCGTGAGTTCGTAGGGCCATACCACCCGCCCCTCCCCTGAGTCAAAATAAAGTAGGGAATCAGATTTAATAGCAGAGGACAAGGAGCCTCTGATTTATGCCTTGGCCTTTCCCATGTGATAAATAAAAAATGAATATGTAACTAAAATCATCAATGTGTTTATTAAAAAAAACATAGATAAGAAATGAGACATACAAGATACACCACAGAAAACAGTAATACAGCATTTTTATAAATGAAATCCAGGAACCGCAGGAAATAATTTCTATGTTTTCAATTTGCCCTGTACTGATACATTTGTATTTTTTATATCATCCTGTTTATTTCGACATTTATTTTTAAACCAAAATATCTGACAAATGTAATGCAAATATCATACAAAGAATCAAAACCAGACAGATATGTATGAGTCCATAAGAATACTTGTGGCTGGATCATCTCCTCTTTGGACAGGAGGTTTAAGGTTTCTGTACAGTAGCCTACCTAAGAATTGCTGAAACAATCAACAGTCAATTTTATAAAAACATGATGATGTGAGAAATTGAGAAGCTTTTTAAAATTAGTTTAATTAATTTCCTGATCTTTGTTTACTGGTGAAAAAAGACATTATGTTCAGCTGTGTCTGTCTCTGCAGTCATGCTGCTGGTGGACCCTGGTCTGTACATTGGCACTGCGGCTGACCTCAATGACAGCCAGGCACTGGCTGATGCAGCTGTCACTCACATCCTGAGTGTGGACTCTGAGGACCCTGCCCCTCTTCTTCCTGCAGATGGGGGCCTCTGCAAAAAGTGGGTCAATGTTCTGGATGAGGTGACCTCTGACCTCTTGAGTCACATGGATGACTGCTTCCTGTTCATTCAGGAGGCTCTGGATGGAGGCGGGGCTGCACTTGTTCACTGGTAAGGCTCAGAGGTCACTTGACACTGTAGATGGCTTTCCATCCGGTGTTTTACATGAAGTTATACTTTGCCAATTTTCAACCAGCTTTGTATCCTAACAGTGTGGGTAGTGTGTGTAAATGAACTGTGGTAAACTTCCCTCCATGTTGCCAGTGCCCAGATGTCCCTGCTCATCTCCCAGCACAAATCCGATCAGTTTTCACTGGCTCTAGGGCTGTTGCACAAACTACAGATTGTTCTTCAATATTTGGATTCAAACAGGATAGAAGCGGATAGAGAGAGAGCGCTGAATGAATGCACCATGAATGCTGAAAGGTACATACAGGTTTTGGAGCAACATATGCCGCCATCTAGATGACATATTTTTCAGGTACATCCCTGCTTATTCCAGCAAGACAATGAGACTCATTCTGCACGTGTTCAAACAGCGTGGCTTCATAGTAAACGAGTGCAGATACTAGACTGGCCTGTCTACAGTCCAGACCTGTCTCCCATTGAACATGTATGGGCCATTATGAAGCACAAAATACAACAGAGACCCCGCACTGTTGAGCAACTGAAGTCATACATCAAGCAAGAATGGGAAAGAATTTCACTTTCAAACTTCCAAACACTTAGTATCCTTGGTCCCCAAACACTTACTGAGTGTTGTTTAAAGAAAAGGTGATGTCACACAGCAGTAAACCCTGTCCCAACTTTTTTGTTGCAGGCATCAATATCAGAATGAATGTATATTTTTAATAAACAATTGTTTTATCCACCGAGCCTGTTTAATTTAATGACGGGTGTGCATGTATGTGTTTGTTTGTGTGTGTGTGCGTGTGTGTGTCAGCCAGGCCGGTCGGAGTCGCAGTGCCACCATCATTACTGCTTATCTTATGAAGAGATACCAGCTGGGTTTCACTGAGGCTTACCACAGACTAAAGACTGTTAAACAGGATGTACAGTAAGTCTGTGTGTGGGTGTGGGTGTGTGTGTGTGTGTCTGCAATGCTTCTTGAATTTCGCTTTTCAACTAACTTCACCACTTCACCCAATATCTACACTGGGCAAAATGATCTTTTCAGAGTACATGGTCAGAATGTATGTAATAGTTATTATTGTTATGTTGGACGTAGCTGTATCATGTATGTAGGTGTAGACAGATAATCGAAAGCTGGTGGATTTGTTTTAGGGTCAACAGTGGTTTTGAGGAGCAGCTGTGTTTGTATGAAGCCCTGCACTGTGAAGTAGACTCCTCCAGTCCTCTATATAAACAGTACAGACTGACTAAGCTCACTGAGAAGTACCCTGGTAACCACACACACTCACACACACGCACAAAATAATTGTTTGATTAAGACATAGCTAGCTTCAAACATTTTCTATTTGTGTGTGTGTGTGTGTGCGTGTGCGTGTGCGTGCAGAGTTGCAGCATGTTCCCAGGGAGCTGTTTGCCATTGACCCTGCCCACTCCAGCTCCTCTGAGGTGTCCTATCGTTGCAGGAAGTGCAGGTAAGAGGTAGAAAAATGTATACAGTTGTTGAATGAAGGAAAGTTTTATAAAGATGCTGAATGGATGTCAAATGAGAATTATCAAGACCTTGAAGTAGGAAGTCAGAATAAACCTTTTCATAAATAAGTGTGTTATCTTGATGGTTAAAGGAATAATTCAACATTTTAAGAAATACACATCCTGACTCCAGCCTCTCCTCCTCCTCTGCAGACGAACTCTGTTCCGTGGATCCAGTATTCTCAGTCATCCAGTAGGAGAGGGAGCGCCAGCCTTTAGTCACAAGAAGTCCAGTAACCTCACAGGTAAGAGCACCATACAATATTTTAAACTGTGAGACTCTGGGATTCATCAATATTTTCTTACCTGAGTAAGTTCACACTCTGCAAACAAATTTAGGACTGCCGCAGACCATGAGTACACCCAATTAGGAGAAAACACACCTTCAGAGACCAACATGTTTCAACATGTTTAAAGACAGAGATGAACAGCTTATCAGCTTTTTCCAACTGCCAAGACATTCAGAGAGGCTCACTGACAGTCCAACTCTGGTGTGTCAGGGCCTTAAAGCCCAGTTCAGACCGATGATTCACGACGAGACGAAACCAAGAGAGAGAGTTGCGAAAAGTTGCAGCGGCGTAAACTGGCCAGTCTGAGCTGGACTCAAGCCGGCTGATGGTGTCATCTGCAACTCATCTGGTCAAATCGCCAATGGCTGGTTTTAGAACATAAAGCACGTCACCTGTCTCTGTTTACTGGAGTAGTGAATAACATTTCCATTGCATAAGAACCTTACGGGGTGGTGATGATACTCCAGGTATTGGGTAAACCCTCAGATGTTACCAAGGAAACTGAGTTATGACTTGTGGAAAACTGAAGATTCTGACTGCAGAAAGCATAAAAATATGAATGAATATTCTTACTATTTTTCTTTGGTAAGTGACCAAGATATTAGCGAGATAATGCCCTACGAGGTGTCTGTAATCACATTTTAACAGCCTTCATCGATGCAACCATCCTCCGCTGCATGTCAGACAGTTCACACCTCTACATCAGCTGTGAAAAAGTGATAATGGACACCTCATCAGTCGTTTTCTCTTACTTGTCAAACACTATAACCAATAAGATAATTACTGTGTTCTATTTTGTGTGCCAGTTCCAGGGTCCTGATATTGTGCATGCTGTATCACTGTCATGGCTCACTTTAAAGTTATTGGTAACACCTGTGTTTTTCCGACTGTGATTGCTGTGAAATACTCTGATTGCATGATCACACAAACTGAAGATGTAGTTTGTAATAAGTATAATAAAAGGGTATGAAATGTATTGTTGTTTAGGAGATATCCAGTGTACATCTTACTTCATTGAACCAGTGCAGTGGATGGAACAGTCTTTACTTGGAGTGATGGATGGACAGGTAATGCATCCATACACACAGCACAGGAAATACAGTGTTATTAACTGGTGTAATATACTTCCCATGCATGTTCCCAGCTACACTTGAACTGATGTGATTCAAGTCATTGTCCCTTTGTGAGAGAATAAATGCTGGACAGAACAAAGCACAACAACACTAATCAGTGTCGTTTCCCTCTGATGTTTAATTGATCTCATATCTCTGTCAGTAGATCAATAGAGAATCCCTGAAAAACAACTGATTAACTGTGGTTCCATGTCAGTCTGAATGTTAGTCATGATCATCTTCCCATCACTGTAAAAGTCTTCTGATCCACACATCCTACTAAAAACACTGATTTCTTTATCTGTACTTATGGTACTTCTCTCCTCTCTTCCCTTGTGTGTGTGCATGCGTGCGTGTGCGTGATTGTGTGTGTAGCTGCTGTGTCCTAAGTGCAACTCTAAGCTGGGCTCATTCAGCTGGTGTGGTGATCAGTGTTCGTGTGGTCGCTGGGTCACTCCTGCCTTCCAGCTACACAGAAACAGAGTGGACGAGATTCGTCAGCTCAACTTGAACAAATAACACACACTCATGCTCACACTCAGTCGCTCACTCACAAATGCATGTAGTCTTTGTAGGCAGGAAAAAAGAGCACACAGCTCATCTACACACATTTTAACAAGAATTATGTGACAGAGAAATTTTCAAATGTTGCAGTCCTCTTGCACCAGGTTATAAAGACTCATGCAGTACAGTACAGTGTCTTTGGGTGTTGACTGGAAGATCAAAGAAGTAAATATTTCAGAAAATTAACATTATTTTTTCATAACTGCAAAATTTGTTTGACAGTTTATGTAATTCAGCTCATACAGACACTTGAGGCCTTTGCACACTGAGTCTGTTTATTTAATATGCATTTCTTTAATCTGTCATCTGGAAAAAATTGTTACGTGCGGAAACCTTGCACACTGAGTACGGTGCATTTTATTGTTCTGTTCGTTGTGAAAATTTGCAATAAGAAACAAAATGTAAGGACACAGTGAGTAACAGAAGGATACCATGTGACCCATTCCTCCCCTGCCACATTTTCTTCACTGCTTCCTGGTCAAACAACTCTCTAAATCCAAGAAAACACAGAAAATTAAACCTTTTCCGAAAAGTTTAATGACGGACGAAAGTTTCAAACTGTGTAAATGTTGTTGACACAACCTATGGTCATTGGTAGTTTTAGATGTGCGACAATTTGGACGAAAAACACTAGACTCAATGTGCAAAGACCTTTATGTTTTGTCTGGTAAAACACATTTTCACAGTGAATAGAAGATAGAAGGCATTGGAGTCAGTGTGCAGGGTTTCTGTTCGTAATGATTTTTTTTTCTGGATGATGGATTAAAAAAATACATAAAAAAATGGACTAAAGGTCTTTGCACACTGAGTACACTTTTGTCTGTTCAAAATTATTGCACATCTAAGAATACATAGGGCCTCGTGTTGTGCCAGTCAAGTTGGTACACTGCCTCCGAAACTTTCGTCTGTCCTTAAAGTTTTTGAACAAGTTTGTTGTTCTGCGTGGAGTTGTTTGACCAAGAATAAGTGAAGAAAATATGGCAGCGAGAGACATGCGCAACAAGACAGAGGAACAGTATCGTTTCATAAATAGCCTAATTACAACAGGTCAGACAGTTATATTCAGGTGACTGATGATGAAAAGGAGGAGGATGAGGACTGCACACAGAGGACCGCTCAGCCCCTTCATGTAACCACAGTGCCAAATGTAAGATGCAGGCAGAGGGTGGTGACAGACAGGGAGGTACCTCCTGTGGAGAGAAGCAAAGGGAGAAAATGTGTCTTTAGATTTTGTCTCCTTGCACAAATTTTTACAACTTAAAGAACAATGAAACAAATTGCTCTTAGTGTGCAAGCTTACTGTGCCAATTTTTGTCTGAAGTTGGATTTAAAAAAAAAAAAAAAAGACATACCAGAAAATGGCCTCAGTGTGCAAAGACCTTTACCCTAGGGAAAAAAAGATTGAATTTCACATCAAGTGTCACTTAAAACAAACTACACTTTACAGAAATTGTTGCTGACACGATCAATCATTTATTTGATTAATTATTTATACTATAATTAAGTGTCTATAATAGATATTTTCATAATAATATGAAAGGGATTGTTCGTGGTGATGAACCTACCTTGACATGCTACTTATTTTTTTAATCTGAGAGTAAGACAGATGACTTCTGTAATACACACAAATCATGTAAATAAATGAAAAATAAAAACATTTGTATATTAAAATATATGTCTGCTGCAGCATTCTGTAAATTAATCTGAAATTTTCCACATGTGGAAGGTTATTTGAGGGATGTTTGTGTTTTATTTGTGTGTTGGGGACACACAGCAGACTGTCGATCAGTTCATAGAGTACGGCTGCTTCATTTGGGGAAAAAGGCAGGTGGGGTCGTTTTCACCCACTACCCAGTGCGAGCAGAGACAAATGCCAAATTGCTACAAAGGAGGGAAGGAGAAGCACAGATCTGGGATTCTTTAAGAATATTTAAAGCTTATTTAGAGGATAACAAGAGGAATTTGTACATAACTTTAAAAAAAAATAAAGGAGATGAGAATGAGAGGAGGAGGAGGAGAACAAATTGAGAAGAGGGGAGGGAAGGAGAATGCACTTTGTTGCAACTGAATATCAGCCTATTTTGTAGTTTGAGGGTAGATTTGTTGGTTTACTATTTGATTTATTCACAGAGAAGCATTTTTTCTACTTGAGCTCCTGCCCTGCAAAATGTCTGTGCAAGGCATTGCAATTAGGAGAGGAGTCTTCGGCCAGATTAGAGTGAGAGATTTGGGTTAAGGTTAGGTTGAGGTGGGGTTAGGGTTAGTGATAGGATTGGGCTAGTTTTCATTAGGGTTAGGGTAAGTCACCAGGAAATGAATGTAAGCCGGTCTAATTTCCCCAAAAGTGACCTGAGTAAACATTTGTGTGTGTGTGTGTGTGTGTGTGTGCGTGTCCGTGTCCTGTTCTCTTTTGAACGATGTTACTGTCACATCATCCAAAATCGAGCAAGACAACTGACATGTCATTGATGTCATTGCACCTTTTTCTCTCTAAACATGGCCCACTTGCTGTTTCTGTCACTGTCTAAATTCTTGCCTCCTTGTTTCTATATTTTTCTATTCACATCCAACAGGAACTGTTGGTTTCATCCACGTATTCTTATCATGTACTTTGGTTCCAACACAAAGTTCACATCAGGATTAGTTTATGAATTAATAGGTATTGATGTATTGTTCTGGACTCTAGTCTCTGACATGCAAATGTTAATGAAACACAGACCACATTGCTGTACTTCAAATGACATCATATTTTCTAAAACTTTAGTCCAGATGAACTCACTGGATCCTGTGAAACAGATTGATTAATACAAAAAGAAAATATCCACATTTTTATGTTGACTCATCATGTTCCCTCAAGATCACTGTGATCCATTGTATTGCTTTGGTTGGTATAGAGCCAGAATTACAACAGTTTTAAATAGGACAGAATACTCTACAGCTGCACACTATGATCTGAGTCTAGGATACCAGATGCATTTTACTGACCCTTTTAGAAGGGCTGATGGTCTTGGCCTTATCTAAAATAAAAACTCAACCTCTAAGGCTTAAAACTATTTTATTAGAGAGCATTATATCATTCAAACTACTCAAAGTCCCTTGGTTGTGTTATATTGACTAATGTCACACTTTACAGAAAGGGATGAAACACTCAAAAGAAAGCATCAAATGTTGGTTGAGAAATGAGGGGGGCAGTTTGGAAGTCCCAGGTGGTGGAAGGAGTACTCTGATTTTTTGCTGAAGTAAAAGTGTCAACACCGCAGTGCAGGAATTCTCTGTATATACTGTGTATACTTTAAGTACCAAAAGTTAAAGTACTCATCATGCATAATTGCCTTATTTAGATTAATACAGTATATTGCTGTAACTTATTTATTCAAACAGAACATGTATAATTTAGAAAATGTAATGTATGGACAGAACCACTGCTGATAAACTGAAACTTTCCAACAGAGTCTTTGTCATGTTGTGATTAGGCCCAGCCTAACATTATGTTAAGTAACATATGGGCGCCACAAGATGGCAGATAAACTCCAAGAAAACATCGTCACCTTCTGCAGCTGCTTGAGAAAAGCTTCTTGGCACAGTGTGGTGGTACTGCCCCCTCAGCCAGTGGAAGACTTTGAATGTGAAGCAGATGCAGGAAGTGTTGTGCTTGTAAAAGCAAACAGCAGGATCAACAGATAAACATGGGAAACATGAGATAACATCGAGGCTTCTCAGTAAGTGTAATAAAATTTCACACAGACGCATTTTAAATGATGCTGTGTCTCTCATTCAGACCTCTTCAGTTGAGGCTTGAGCAGCTATTTCACATTTTACAGTTTCTTAGACCAGGGGTCAACAAACTTTACTATTAAAAGAGCCATTACTGGCCAAAAAAGGAAAAAAAAATCTGTTTGGAGCTGCAAAACATATTTGAATAAAGGTAACAGCCTATTAAGTCAAAATCGGCCCATCAACATTAGCAGGTCTAAATGAGCATTCATTAATATGATTTACTGCAAGCTGGCTTCTCTGCAGTGGGCTAATTATTTACTAATTATACACTGCAGTGTTGGTGGTAAAAGCAAATGAATCTGTCCACACTACTAAATCCTCTATTTTCCTCCAAGACTTTTCCTTTTTGGAATTGGAATCCACAGCTAGCCTTGCTAGAGAGACTCCGGGCCACCGCAACTGAACTTCAGCAAAATTTAGAGGAAAAGGTCGTAGACATGTGACGCACATTTTAGTTGATGAAACGGCTCCCAACAGTTGTAGAATGGAATAATCACTCTAAGCCTACAACAATGACAAATAAAAATCTGGATGTTAAAAAATAACTGTTATTCATTTCCAGAAAATGTTATGTCAAAGCTACAGGGAGCCACTGGAGAGGGTCTACAGAGACGCATGTGGCTCCAGAGCCACAGGTTGCCTACCCTTGTCTTATACAGTACTCATCCATCACAACTTGTTACTGAGACTTCATATAATATAATAGCTGTCAGGAGATAAATTTAGCATATAAACAGTCAGTCAATTAAATGGCTGTTATCAGTTGTCATTGGGAGCACTGAGTTGAGGTAGTTTGACCTACTCTACTTACTACCAATCAACGACAACATTAAAAAAAAACACTGACAGGTAAAGTAAATAACAGTGATCATCTCAGTAGAATTTAATGTCCTACTAGGAATCCTTGCATTCCTGTAGATGCCCGTTGACACCCACCAAACACCAAGTACACCTGTAAATGGTAACGAAACTCCTCGATGGTAGTGCCCTCCCACCCCACCCTTTAGCAGGACAATACACCATGCCACTCCTCAAAAACTGCTCAAGAATGGTCCAAAGAACATGACACAGAGCTCCAGGCATTGACCTGGCATTCAAATTCCCCACATCCCAATCCAGTCAAGCATCTGTGGGACATGCCACCCCAGAAGTCCTGTTTCCATGCCATGACAGGTCAGAGGCAAGTCCAATCCACGGTGTGGCCTCTGACGTGTTGAGGGATGGACACAGGACCTCTTACAAAACTGTAAGAGTTTTACAACATTAGATATGCACCCTCTGGCCTACTGGTAGGTGCAATCTGCCCTGTCTGAAGCTTTATAATGGTAGTGATAACAACTGATAAGGGCCATTAAAGGGTTGCACCTCCTAATATTGAGGGATTTGTAACTCTTATAGGACATTCACTTAGAATATACTTTATCAGTATTATCAGGATTTGCTTATTATCATCCTCTTTGGTTTGTTTGGTGGAGAGTTGTGGCTCATGACAGCTTTTGAAGCTTTTCCAATGTAAAACATGAAAATGTGAATTGTGATAATTATTGAAACTGTAGCTCTTACCACTGCAAATGAATCATGAATAAAATCATTATTCTGGATAAACCATCATTTTTTTAATGTTTCTCTTCCTGTGTATGCAGTATAGCACAAATTTGTCTTGTCCTGATCTGCGACTACACAGATCCTTAGGACAGTTTTTGACAATACATCATCAAAGCATTTTGTTTAAAACATGATTGAGGAACAATTTGAAGCTATTGAGTGTGCATGTTCAGTGTGACAATGCCAGTGAGTTCAGATCAGTGTAAGCCTCAAGTACAGTATGTGGATTGTTACAGTGAGTGGTGTTAAGTGAGCTCGTTCCACCAGTGCTTGACTGTAGCTCAGCTGTCCAACAGACGCCTGGAAAACTGGAACACATCAACTGGAAAGTTGGTTAAGAGATGATTAGGACTGAAAATGGTGACCGCCAACAAAAAGAGGGGGTTATGTAAAACATGTGGAAAAAGGGTTGAAATAAGGTAAAGTGAAAATGTGTGAAAATGTCTAGAAAAGAATGGAAAGAGAGACTGCGGATGTGGTCTGAGTTTTCCATGCTCTCATAAGCGCTGGAATTAGGAATCAATCAAAGGGGACTTCCAACACTGTGTGTGTGTGTGTGTGTGTGTGTGTGTGTGTGTGTGTGAGTGTGAGATGATTCCATATATGCAGCTATCCAGAATACTATAATACTCACATTATCAGCTGAGATCCTGCATTTAGAATCCATGTGGAAACTGATATTTTACCACATCAACCACAATCTCTCCTTAGAAAGAGAAGAAAAAGAACTGATGTAAAAGGCTGCTCATGTCTGGAAGACAGTGCTACAGTGATCATGAAGGCGCATCTTGTACAAAGTCAAAGTAAATAGCAATATCATAGCAAATAAACATTTTACACGTTTTTCTTAGGTTTTGTCTAGGCACTTTTTTCGCCTTTTTTTTAAGAGGGTAAAACACAAGTTGAATGTGTGAATATGAGGGGAAAACAAATCAGCACAGACAGAAATGTCTATTTAGGAGCTTTATCTACATAAAAACACTTGCTGGCTCTTTGATTGGCTATATGCCCCGGAAATGTGAGGGATGCGCCTTCCTTTAACACAGGCCCTTATTGGCTGTTGAGGCCATTGCATCAGCATTGGATCTCCTATTGGCTCAAGTGAAGTGTAAATGAAAAGGTCATGAGTTTACCTCCATTTTGGCAGCAAACAGTCTGCATATCTACATGCAAACAGATGAAGTTATGTATAATATGTGGAGAAATATGAATGATGCAACAGCAGTTCTCGGATATCTATATGGATGTAATTGAATTTTTGGACTGAATATTTCGCTGGATCCAGATCTTCTGGACCTTTGGAAGTGTATGAGAACTCTTTCTGTGGGATAACATGAATCTGTGGATTAAAATAACGCTGATAGGTGAGTTTGAAACTGTTCATATTTTGTCTGACAGAAGTGTTTATTGAGCCTGCTGTAGTGGTTGTATTTTGAAATGGTCTGCATCACAGCAACTGCAAGGAGTGTAGCTTAGACAACCACAGCAAATACAGCAGTTGTTTGTATATCATAATCATCAAATAAGAGGTTTTAAAAAACTTGAATGCAATCCATATGTAGATATTATGTACCTTCATAGACATTGTATGTATTGCTAAATCTCCAATAATGAAGCTAAACAAAGACCCAAGGCTGGCAACCCACACTTTGAAATACAACATGCTGAGCTAATTACATCATGAGGTTGTTGTCTGGATAATAGTGATCAAATACTGTATATATGTTATTCGAGTTTGTTTTACAAAATCTAAGACAAGTATTCTAAGGTAAAACAAATTAGAAAAGCTCCTGTCAAACTCACTTTCACCCAGGTGTTAGCCTGGTTACAGATCTTTAAATTGATGAATACATCATGTTAGGCACCAACGGACCAGAGGAACTTTCCACTGTCCTGAGAACCCCTCTTCTATTCAGTCAGCACTACAAGAACAAGGAATGATCATAGCTCTTAGAAGGCCATTTTCAGGAACCTTTATTAACTCCCATTTCAGATAGATACTCTCCAGCACAAGAGATATAAGTGTACAGTGACTGGTAGAAGACACAAGCCAATAGAGTGGTCCAGGGATGTTTTTCTGTAACCCAACGCCGACATAAGTATCACCTTGGTTCCCTCGTCAAAAAGCCTATGGGTGTTGTTCGATTGGAATCTGGATTATTAAATAAGTTCTGTGGCAAAACAAACGTTTGATATTTATTTGTTCAGCAAGATAATCTTCATAAATGAACACCATAATCTTGATTTTTGAAGCCTAAATGCAATTGTTAGAAATAAAAAGCTAACGTTGGGCTATCAACGATCTACAACATGGTCACAGACATAACGTCGCCCCCACAGTATGGCTGTAAAGCCATGTTTGGCGCGATAAAGTTCTGTCTCATTTAGCCAATTGTTAGCAACCACCTGTTTTTAGACACATATATGTTCTAAAGTGGGTTTTTTACTGATGTATTTCATTTTGTAGAACAAAACCTGAAAGTCTCCACAGACATTATTTCAGGCATTTAACCAAAATCCTATTCAAAAACCCCACAGACTCATTTCTGGAGCACTCTGTGCAGCACAGGCAACCACTATTTTCAAAAGCCTGTCAGCTGTATAAACAGACATCACAAACACAAAGAACAGCTCCTCATCGAAAAAAGGGAAGAAAATGCAGACAAATGGACCAACAGTGAAGTCCAGGCTTAAATGAGCGTAGATGCAAAAGAGGAAATACAAAGTGATTTTGACTCATTAAAGTGAAATATGAAAGTCTTTAATAGCTGGCTTATATCACTTCAGTGTTCCTATTGGTGGAGCGAATGCAACAGAAAAAAGCCCTTGAGGGTATATAGTTCTCAGAGTTCCCCAGTGGGCGGTTCCTCTCAGGGAATCCCTTGAACTGTTTTGTCCGAAAAACCTCAACTGTTATCACATGGTAAGGATATGCAAATAGGTCTGGTGTTGTGCCCATTCACAGCAGTTTCTGCTGGTCTTTCAATACTATCTGACTTCTGCATCTTGTCTGTGGCATTTAGCGCCAAGCCCCATTGATTCTTCCTGAGGACATACATCTTCACAATGTGTATGCGTAGTATTTGGACATTGTAGTTTCTATCAAATGTTACTCAAAAAGGGGCAAATATTACATTGGTTAAGGACTATTTTTAGTTGCGGATTAATCCATGTTGTAAAAAACTACAGTGTGTGTGTTCATGGCAATGAAGGAGCATGTCACCCAGTGCAACAGTGTGGCTTACAGATGTATTGAAAAGTTGATGGTTTTGGTTATATAGGAATAGCTGTGAGATGTTGTTGATGCCAGGACCTTTCTTTCACAGCTGTTGTACAAATCTGGCTAACACTGGTATATTCTCTGAGGCAGAGACTAAACTGATATTATTTTAAAATTCACAGACCCCAATAATCAGTGATTTAATGCTGGTCTTTGGGGGTTTTGGACTCCAAGCAGACGATTCTTTCTGCACTTTGTTCATCTGTCCATGAAAGATTCATCCTCCTTTCTACTGGGATGGTTTTGTTTAACTTTATAACCTTTAAGAGCATCAAAAAGTGCAGGATTTAAAAAAATCCTTGTTTAAGTGCTCTCAATAAGACACATACATGGCATGTTTTTTGTTTTTTTTTCTTAATTTCATGATGTGTTTGCAGTTACTGATGTGGTGAGTAGGGACATGTTGGTGGAGTCACAGGACAGTCAATGCTCTCACTCTAATGCTCCTGAATGTCTGTAGTGGTGTGTCTGCTAATAAAGCTGACATTGAGTGATTGCAGTAATAAAAGTAAGTAATGCCAGATGTTGTTTGAAACAGAAATGGTCAGTGGCTTCTTTTTTATTGTCATAATGCCTTAAGTGGTCCTTTAATGGTCATATGAGTGTTCTTCATATAAAAGCAGTGACAAGGTGGCGAGTTGGTGATCAGATCCTTCTGTTGTTTGTCTCTGCCGTCTTTCTTCTTTCTCACAGTGATGACACTGAAATGGATTTTCACTTCAGACTTTGATCAAACTATTAGTTCACATGTGTTGATGCTGGGTGGCAAGACAGTTTTAAGCATGTGAGTTATTTTTTGATTGATGACAATAATGTCTGATGATAAGTTTATGGGTTCGACAATGGTAGCAATATTATTTTCACTTAGTCAAAGCTTTACAGCCTTATATTTTTCATTAATAAAACCTAAGGTCAGTATTTATCAACATGGACTTTATTTTCCCATATCTTTGTGACTAATGGGAAGAACAATTTTTGACACTGGTCAAGTATTGAGTGAGAGAGCTGCAGCGGGCAGCAGTGAAACAGGCTGCAATGTAATCACTCTGGGCATGTTTACATGATAAATTTACATCCACTAAAAGTGCTTGTTTTGCCACTGACAGACTCAGATTGTTATTGTAAGTGTCTGCCAACATTATGGAAAGGACAGGGACAGACCTTTTTGTTAAAGAGTAAAGAACCATTTTGTTTATCCAGAGACAGCCCCAAAATTGCCATTGTCAAAGCCACCAGACTCCATTTAAATAAACAGTCTTGACCAAGACAGTCAAATGTCTAAGGGACTGTGTCAGGCGATACAAGGCACTGAAACAGTGTTTCTCTACACAATTTTTCATCTAGATTAATGCATGAAACCCAATATAAAAGTCAAATATCCTCCACAGCCAAGTGAATAAACTCCTGTCAGTCTATTCAGAGTCAGTGTTCACCTTTCTTGTCCCTAATTAGTGCATACTTTTCATCTAACTGTTATTTAAAAAAAACAAAAAACAAAAAAACAAATTGAGGATAATTTAATAATCAAACAACATAACCCCTCACTGGCCACCCAAACACTCCTGTCTGCTCACAGCATTCTGTATTTGATATTTCCCCTAACAGTAACTGGGGTGGCCTAAGTTAGGCGCTGACTAATGCAAGGGTGCAATGAAGTGCACACACACACACAGACAGACACACATTGGAATAGCAATGATTTACCATTTTTGTCTCCACTTCCTCTATTTACTTTAATTACTAACATTTCTGTGCTAAAAATAATTTCAAAGATAAATAGACCAACCAATCACAACACAACAGAGTGGCACCATACAAATGTCATGTAAAGCTTTCATACTTTTTAATTCTACAAAAAGAAACTTAACCTCCTTCCAAAACAGGCTGCATACAAAAGAAATTATTCAGCTTGGAGCTCTCATAGACTTTCTAAATGTTATTGAACTGAATGGATCAAATCCTGAGAGTGAAAGGAGCCATTTCGTGGGGGTTTTGAAGCTCAGAAAAATGTATCCATTGATTTGCATATGTCTCTTTCCCAATGTAAGTCTATGGTAAAAAGTATGTTCGGGCCCATCACATGATGGACCTGGAAATTGCAGTACCACCGTTTGGCCACTATGAAAGTTGGCATCAAAGCCCATCACACTTCCTGGGGGCCTGGAGGCGAAGCACCAGTCGGCTTTCTTTGCTGCTTTGCTGTTCTTGGAAGTCAGATTGGTGAGTCTGGGCCTTAACTCTTGAGCAGTTCTTTTTATGCTGCATTGGACTGTTATTAATCACTTTATATGTCTGATGACTGAATAACTTAACAACCATTGTCAGCTAATAAACTTCAGCATACTGAGCAAGCTATTGTTCTCATTTTGGTGTACAAAAGAAGCAGCACTAAGTTTAGTATGAAGGAGACCGGACTGTCTTTGGAGAAAATGAGATCAGATTCATACAGCAGATGTGTCCTGCTGCAGTCTGGACTAGTTAGTAGCATCATAAATAAGATGAGCTTTCATGTGTATGTCTGACACTCTAGCATTGCTTATTGTTTGCACTAGACTACAAGGTGACTTTCATTAACCTGCTTCCTGTAACCTGATCCAATGAAGAGTTACAGGAACACCAGCAGGAGAGCAAAGCAGTGACATGATGGAGAATGTGAGTCACAGTCAAAGCCCCGACCCTGTGACTCTGCGGTTTCTGTGTCTGGGCTCATGGGAGAACTAGACAGGAATTCTACTTTAGAAGCCCTCTGCGAGATCTGCTGCTCTGATTGGACTTACAGGAAAGGTGATTTTCACTAGCTGCAGTCTGGGTCATTACTGAAAAGAATGTAAAATGTTTTTGGCAGTTAACTGTGGGAGTCTGTCAAAAGTGCAATATTTGCAGATTCATGCAAGAACTCTTTTTCAACTTCCCACAATGAGCTATTTGTGTCTTTCTATTTTTCATTACATTCTCAAACTCTGGCTGCAGACCCACATGGCAAGCTAAATTATTTTCCATTGTGTGGAACATTGTCTAGCCCCCAGCTTCTTTATACTTTTTGTCCAGTTCGTTTGTTTTATATCCCCATAAGCTACCTGAGCTGTTAATCATTTTGTATTACGTCCATCAAAAAACCACAACAAAAAAATTCTTTCAGTATTTCACTTGCATTTTTTTCTCTGTCTGTCTGAGAAACTCAGAGTAACAATCCAGATGTTGTAATATAATGTCTGGGAGACACATTAGCTCTCTCTCCTGTCTCCTTCTCTCATCTCTGCTTCTCCATTTCCTTTCCCCTCTTAATATTTTCCATCATTTTCATCCTCTCTTCACCTCTGCTTGCTCTCTTTCCCTCACTCACCTCTCCTCTGCTTTCTAGTGTTTCCTCTCTGACAGCACTGGAGGTCTGGCTGGAAGCTAAAGCAGTGTCTGTGTATTTCATATCATGTGCAAACTAGAATTACCGCCTTGTGGTTATATGCTCTCGCACACCGGTCAAGTTGCACCCACAGGTTACATCAATGTCTGTGAAAACATGGATGCTCCATACACATCCTCCCTCTGCCAACACAGAAAATCTATACAGTCAGCACAGTTTCAAGGTGGGCACCCAAGATGAGAACAAGATTCTTAATTAGAGTATGAATTCTTGAGCTATGGCCAAAAACATGTTTTGTAAGTCCAAGTGACATTGGTCTTTGACCTTCGACCACTAAATTCTTATCAATTCATTCTTGAGTCAGATTTGAGGAAACTTCGTCAAGGCTTTCTTGAGATATCGCGCCCATGAGAATGAGATGGGTGCAAGGTCACAGTGACCTTGACCTTTGCCCACCAAATTCTGCTCAGTTCATCTTTGATTCAAAGTTAATGTTTGTGCTAAACTTGTAGAAACTCACGCAAGGCATTCTTGAGATATCACACCCATGAGAATGAGATGGGTGCAAGGTCACAGTCACCTTGACCTTTGCCCACCAAATTCTAATCAGTTCATCTTTGATTCAAAGTTAATGTTTGTGCTAAATTTGTAGAAATTCATGCAAGGCATTCTTGAGATATTGTGTCATATAAATGAGACAGACAAGGTCACAGTGACCTTGAACTTTGACCTTTAATGATCAAACTCTGATCAAGATATTGTTGAGTCCAAGTGGACATTGGTGCCAAATTTGAAGAAATTCACTCTAGGCATTCTTGAGATGTCATGTTCACAAGAATGTGACAGTCAGACGTAAAACATAATGCCTCCACCTGCACAGTGGCATAACAAAATATTTAAACCAATATAACTTCTTGACCTCTTAATTTTTCCTTTAAATGTCTCACTCAGCTTATGAGAATATGAAAAAAATTAATCCGCATGAAAAATTTGAGCATCACTAACGGTATACATTCTGTATCAGCTTGTTCCGGCACTTCATCAAAGTTACATCATGCGCACACTGAGTAAAATATTCATTCATATTCATGACACACAAATGGAATCGTTGGTCCCAGATGTTGATTTCAAATATCAAACATGTTTTAAAAAAATCTTTCTCATTGAGAATGACCGGACAGTGACTACACCTGAAGTTTGTAAATTAGAATCTGTACATATTACACAGTATATGATTTTTCTGCCCACTGTCAATATCAGCTGACCCAGACTGGTACAGACCAGAGGGCTGTACTACGAAGCAGGATTTGGGGTTAGCAAGGTAACAGGTTTAACCCTTGGTTTTCAGGGTTATGATGTTGGTTTGTTTTTAAGTGGGGTACATCACCATGGTAACTTAATGTGCACATCTGCTCCAGAGTGGGTAATGTTGGAGATAACAGATCAACTGGTATAAAAGTACCACCTATTTATTAATTAATTCTCTTAGAAGATATCATCACCATTTAGAAGATCCTGTGGCACTCGGTGTGCAGATTGTTCGAGGGTCTCTTAGGAGGGCAAGAGTGGTCAGAGACCAGCAAAGTGTTTTGGCTACCCTGGCAATTTTTATATGAGAGATAGAGATACACGGAGGGAGGGAATGACTTAGCCTTTCCTGCATTTAGCAGCTACAGTTGTGTTGCTTAAAGCCCAGATTATGTGTTCAACTTCTTCATATTTCTCTAATATTCCAGTTTGCTCATGTTAAGTAGAGGAGATCTGGGTCGATTGTATCACTTTTTGTTTTTCCACCATTCTACATAAAAAAATTACAACTCAGATTGCCAATATTTGTATGCAAGCAACCTACATGTATCCTCCGTCAATACAAACAGCAACGAAGTTCCGCGGATTAATATATCAAGAGTGATCAGGCTGAAAGTGGAAGGTGTGCAGTGATACATTCGCCCCGCACACGAGAGACAATTGTAGTGCTCGTCGAAAAAGGCAAAAAACGTTAAGTTAACACATTTTTCTGGCATATACTTCTCAGTTTTACTTTTATTGCTGTTTTAACTTATACTAGGATGCCCATTAACATCAGGCAAAGGGACTGTCAGTAAAAAGTAGCCTTTCAGCAAACGGGTACGTTCACATTTGTCACCTGTTGTCAAACGTTTGTTAAATGTGACGAACCTGAAGATGATGCAGAGCACATAATGATTTTTAATCACACATTTTTAACTACACATTAACCATATTTATATAGTCCTACTTATGATTTTTAATATTTTAACTTATTTTTTTAAACATTTTAGAATTGTATTTATGTAAATCATGAACTGTAACATTGTTTTTTAACTCATTTTTTTAACCATGAACTCAATTAGCCTGTAGATCTATTTATAACATGAATTTAAAATTTTAACTTAAGTATTTTAACATTGTATTTATTGAGTTTATATTAACCATGAACTGTAGACTAATGTATTGTTTTTAAAGGTCCCTTTTCAAAAATAAAGAACAGAAGAACCCTCTAACACAGCCTGCCAGGCTCTATCATACAGGTCTGGGTCTATCTGAGCCCTGGCTGTCTTCCTCACTGATCCAGGGCATTTCCCGCAAGCATAATGTCAAAAAACATGAATAATCAACAAGTTAAGGCATCAAAACTATGAATGAACACATGTGGAGTTATGTACTTAACAAAAAAAGGTGAAATAACTGAAAACATGTTTTATATTCTAGTTTCTTCAAAATAGCCACCCTTTGCTCTGATTACTGCTTTGCACACTCTTGGCATTCTCTCCATGAGCTTCAAGAGGTAGTCACCTGAAATGGTTTTCCAACAGTCTTGAAGGAGTTCCCAGAGGTGTTTAGCACTTGTTGGCCCCTTTGCCTTCACTCTGCGGTCCAGCTCACCCCAAACCATCTCGATTGGGTTCAGGTCCGGTGACTGTGGAGGCCAGGTCATCTGCCGCAGCACTCCATCACTCTCCTTCTTGGTCAAATAGCCCTTACACAGCCTGGAGGTGTGTTTGGGGTCATTGTCCTGTTGAAAAATAAATGATCGTCCAACTAAACGCAAACCGGATGGGATGGCATGTCGCTGCAGGATGCTGTGGTAGCCATGCTGGTTCAGTGTACCTTCAATTTTGAATAAATCCCCAACAGTGTCACCAGCAAAACACCCCCACACCATCACACCTCCTCCTCCATGCTTCACAGTGGGAACCAGGCATGTGGAATCCATCCGTTCACCTTTTCTGCGTCTCACAAAGACACGGCGGTTGGAACCAAAGATCTCAAATTTGGACTCATCAGACCAAAGCACAGATTTCCACTGGTCTAATGTCCATTCCTTGTGTTTCTTGGCCCAAACAAATCTCTTCTGCTTGTTGCCTCTCCTTAGCAGTGGTTTCCTAGCAGCTATTTGACCATGAAGGCCTGATTGGCGCAGTCTCCTCTTAACAGTTGTTCTAGAGATGGGTCTGCTGCTAGAACTCTGTGTGGCATTCATCTGGTCTCTGATCTGAGCTGCTGTTAACTTGCCATTTCTGAGGCTGGTGACTCGGATGAACTTATCCTCAGAAGCAGAGGTGACTCTTGGTCTTCCTTTCCTGGGTCGGTCCTCATGTGTGCCAGTTTCGTTGTAGCGCTTGATGGTTTTTGCGACTCCACTTGGGGACACATTTAAAGTTTTTGCAATTTTCCGGACTGACTGACCTTCATTTCTTAAAGTAATGATGGCCGCTCGTTTTTCTTTAGTTAGCTGATTGGTTCTTGCCATAATATGAATTTTAACAGTTGTCCAATAGGGCTGTCGGCTGTGTATTAACCTGACTTCTGCACAACACAACTGATAGTCCCAACCCCATTGATAAAGCAAGAAATTCCACTAATTAACCCTGATAAAGCACACCTGTGAAGTGGAAACCATTTCAGGTGACTACCTCTTGAAGCTCATGGAGAGAATGCCAAGAGTGTGCAAAGCAGTAATCAGAGCAAAGGGTGGCTATTTTGAAGAAACTAGAATATAAAACATGTTTTCAGTTATTTCACCTTTTTTTGTGAAGTACATAACTCCACATGTGTTCATTCATAGTTTTGATGCCTTCAGTGAGAATCTACAATGTAAATAGTCATGAAAATAAAGAAAACGCATTGAATGAGAAGGTGTGTCCAAACTTTTGGCCTGTACTGTATATCCTGCACACACCTTCCCTTTTGTGTGAACACACTCATGGCTAGATTGGGAAAACCTGGGTTGACTAACCCAGTTTATAATGACCACCGTTGTCAGGCCGCTTAGCTTGATTATGGTTGTTAGGCTCAGTGAAGCCAGGTAATAAAAAGATATCTTGGTTATGATGAACTTGTTTCATAGTACAGTCCTCTGGTCCAACTTGGTCCCATCAATAGCCCCAAATCATATTCATAATTGGCTCAACAATCGCAATGTGAGTCCTCACCTTTAGTCCGCTATTCATGTCTTCTTGAGGCCAGAGGTTCCAGCCTACATTAGCTACTATTAGCATGACACACCCAAATCTCTGACTGAACTTGTGGCACTCTAATTGCTTTGTGGCTAATGTAGACACCAAGAAAGAAGAAGAATGTGTGGAGTTTTAAAAGAAAGCTCTACTTCTGCTACCTTATTATTGATCCTTATCTGTTGTTAAATAAGTGGAGTACTCATTATGGACTTGAAGAACTGTGAACCTGTCCTTGAAATCCTCTGTTCACATAATATGAGATAGATGGTGGAGACGGAAGAATTTCCAGTGCTATTGACTGGCAACCATTCACGTCATCAAGACCTTTGCTGATAACGCTCCACTGTTAATAATGGTTAGGTGCTGTTTTCTGCATCCTCTACATCCTCCTGATGGTGATGTTAAGGTTAAACCAAAAGACTGACACAGCAAACATGCCTCTGCTTTGGATATCAGTGGAACTCCTGGCTTTTTTCAAAATAAATCCATTGTTAACTCTTAAATCATCCGTTCATACCTATCCATCGCTACCATCAATTTAAGTCTATGTTATTATAATCCTGTTGGCTTAGAATCAAATTGGGACCCTTTTATGTATGAGCAGTTGGCTGATGAGGGTGTACTTTTGTTTCAGTCATACTGTAGATCAGATCAAGATTAGATCAGAAAAAAAGACTTCAGGGCTTTCACTTCCTGTCTCTCTACTCCACGTACTGCAACATACAGCATGCCACTGCCAAGTTAAATGGCAGGATGCTTTGCATGACCTCCCTCCTTCCTGAAATGTGCACAAGTGACTTCTTCTCCCAATGGATCCAAGAGATCTACATCCCACATGCTGTTCAGGTAGATGTTGTGCATCATACAGTACTGCAGGATGTCTCTGCTCAGTCACTGCTGTTGAAAATGACCAGAAGAAGATGATGATGATGATGATGATGATACGAGCCGTGGACTGGATTGGTTTTGCACGCTCCAGGTGTAAAAACTTTGGCATCATGTTTGACCACCAAACAAAATTACTCACTTGCACCAGCCCACGACTGAAACATCAAGACACACATCTCACCTCACACAACTATTAGCTGCTCTTCACTAGTTGCCAGCTTAAGAAAGGTTTTAGGTCTGACCACGAGGCTTTATATAATCAGAGCAGGGACTCTTGACCAAATGAAACCTGTTTAAATGAGGAAAAAACATATTACTTTATCTCTGAGGGCCACTGTGTGATGGTTTTGGATCTAGACTTCCTAAAATCATGATTGAAGACATAAATATTTGATTCATGTATTGTCTTGTCAGTCTGAAGCAAAAGTGCAGTTGAACAGAAGCATCTTGAAGTGGCAAAACATTTTCGAGGGCATGACTGGTAAAATGAGAAAATTACAGGTAATTTTGTTTTAGCTTTTGAATTTTATAAATAACCACCTCTGGAGTGGTGAAAGCATCCAACCTGTTCGAATTAAAGATGCAAATAAATCAGAGGAACAGAGGAGCCTCCTCGGTAGTGATAGGGATCAGCTCCTGCTCATAGACACAGTGTTTATAGGCAAAGTTGATCACAGCCTACTCCCTCTGGCAGGGACCTTCAGCAGGCTCTGGTAGTGTTCCTCTTCTTTTGTGTTTAAAAACAGTGGAACAGATATATTCCAGCATTTAAACAGTTTAAAAGCTGCTGTAGATTCTAGTTACTTGTTATTCTAGACTTTCTTGTCATCAGCAAATTTCATGTGAAGACTCAAATTAGCAATGAATGTACCTACCAACAAGTATTGGGTGACATGTACCTTCATTACCACACTGTTTTTTATTTTGACTCAATCCTACACTGTCCTGCTGTCACAAATACTTATGGAATACCAAAAGTGGATTAAACCGCTGTTAAAGATAGTCCCCAAGAGATGCACTTTTTGTTCTTGTTTGAGTGATGTTTACTGAGAACTACAGTGCCCAGCTGTCTTTTTTGAGCTGATTCTCTTCAGCATTCTGTTCGGGAACCTTGGTGCTATAGGGGCAGCTGTGGCTCAGAGCGGGTTGTCCACCAATCGGAAGATCAGCGGTTCGATCCCCAGCTCTTCCTGTCTGCATGCCGAACTTTCCTTGAGCAAGATACTGAACCCCAAATTGTTCCCGATGGCTGTCCCATCGGTGCGAGTGACTTTAAAAAAAAACTGAGTAGCAGGTGGCACCTTGTATGGTAGTCTTGGCCACCAGTGTATGATTGTGTGTGTAAATGGGTAAATGTGACTCGTGTGTAAAAAGTGCTTTGAGTGGTCAGATGACTAGAAAGGCGCTATACAAATGCAGGTCCATTTACCATAGTGAACCAGACTGCATTTCTACCAGTCTTGAGGAGGGTGTTGCTTAATGCACAATGGAAATTAACAGATGGCAGATCACATGGATTACCTACAACCTTTTTTTTTTTTTTTTTTACCCAAAAAACAAGCATGAGCCAACTGTTGATGAAACCAACGCTCTTTCCTTTCTGATGATTTCTCACTTGACTTTTCCATTGTTGTCTTCTCCATCCTCTCTTTCCAACTGGTAGAATATGAAACGCCCACTGATGTCATCACAGTTCGCACTTCAGGTCAAGGAAAACCTGCTATATTTTGGTTTCAGCTGAGAGCAAAGTTTTAGTGCTCTGAATCAATTTATTTTTGGTTTAAATGCAGCTTGGTTTAAACAGCTTAAAATTAGGTGCAGAAACCAGAATGGAACCAGTTCCATGTTGGTGGAAAGGGGTGAGATAGGACTCTCCAAACTGTTCTCAGCTGTGGAACTCCCTACAGTACCTGAGGAACTTAGGCTAGCAAACTCAGTGTCTTCTTTTAAACCTCCTCTAACACAAAGGCTGAATCAGTTTCTATGGCTCTTTTATCAACTTTATTTTTTATTACACACTTTTATCTGGTCTTAAAATATGTTAAGTGTTTTTGTTTTTATTTATGTTTTGCCTGTTTTTATCCTCTACATGCATCCCTGTCATTTTTTCTGTCTCTTATCATCTCATCATTCTCTTCCTTTTTCCTCCCTTTTCCCCAAAGGTTTTTTCATCCACCATTTTTACTTTCTCTTTTCATTCCCCCCTTTCCACAGACTCCTTAGCAGATTTTCTTTCACCTCCTCTCATTTCGCCCACAATCTGTGGAACACAAATGACCTCTGAGTGAGTATATTTATAACCCAAAGGTCTACACAATAGCCTCTCTTTTCTCTCCCTCTCCATTTCTTTTTCTTTCTTGGTACAGATTTTAAACTCAGTGGTAGTCAGGAATGTGTATGCAGATACCGCTGCTATCTTTAAACCAGACATTATGCAGTGTGTGTGTGTGTGTGTGTGTGTGTGTGTGTGTGTGTGCGTGTGTGTGTGTGTGTGTGTGTGGTCTCCAGGCAGACATTTAGACCAAGTGGTATAAAGACAGTTGTACACACACACACACACACACACACACATACACACACACACACACACACACTCAGCTTGGTAAATCAGTTGATATGAATGGGCGCTTTTCTTCTGCATCCTGCTAGGTGGTCACTTACCACATACACACACACCACACAGACACTCACGTACCACACACACACAGACACCACCACACATAAACATGATGGTTATATAACTTTGATGTCATCTCCAGAGGATCCAGTCAGCGTCACTGGAACATTCCTGCTGCAAGTCATGCATTTGTAATTTGTTGTTTAGGTTGTTTGTATATTTTGGAATTGTGTTGTTAGACCCACTGTGACCCACTGTAAAACACTGTGTAGGTCAAGACAGGAAGGCAGAAGTTATTTTGCAGTAAATATTTCCCTTGAAGGTTTGTGTGCACGTCAGGGTGAGTCCTCCGGAGAGTCCATTAGCAAGCACGTGTCAGAAGCTGCATGACTGGAGCAGAGGGCCCATAAACCAGTCCATGAAGCAGAGCTATTAACTCCCTATGTACTTGCCTGCTTGAAAATGTATTATTGTTATAAATGTGTTAATTATTACATTGCATTTTCATTCTGTTTTGAGCGCATATGGACTAATCTGATCTGAGGAGAAGTGAACTGTGCTAGCTAGCACTGGTTCTTGATTCAGGATTCTTGGAACCTTGGTGCTATGTAGCCAACCAGCCAAAAGTAGTAGCAAGATGACGGATCGCTTTGGTTACCTACAAACTTTTTTCTGTTATTACACATATTTGCTTTTATCCAAAAAAACAAGCATGGACTAAATATTGATGATAAGAAGATGCAGGAGATTGTTGTGTGCAAGACTGGCACAGTTTGATGACGTTCTGTAGACTCATTTAGCCACTTGTGAGCAACTGCCATTTTTAAGATGCATAAAAGCTTCAGAGTTCACGAGTGGGGTACTTATTGACAGATTTTATGTCGTAGAACAAAATATGAAAGAACCCATTCAAAAAACACGTACACTTTGAGACTAGGGAACCGTGAGTGGTAAAATGCTAACTCATTTCTGGATTTTAGGAGTCACTTTTGGGGCACTCTGTGAAAATGACACTTCTTCTTCTTTTTCACCATCAGATTGTATTTTTGTGGTCTTACACCATTCACTTGATAGGAACGCCAACAACATGGCCACTCGCTCACTGTGAATTCTCAAGAGAATGGTAAATGGTAAATGGACTGCACTTGTACTTTTCTAGTATTATGACCCCCCCCCCCCAATAACAATGTGTAAAAGAGACTTATGACATGTCCACTGATGTCGGTATGGTTCACAGTTCAGGTCGAGAAACTTTTTAGTTTCAGCTGGAATCCAACTGTTCGGGTTCTGAACCTATTTATTCTTGGTCAAAATGCTCAGAACAGTTCAAAATTTGTTGCACAAACCAAAGCAGAACCCATTCTATGTTAGAGGAAACGAGCTATCTATGATGAAATCTTACCAAACCCCAGTCAATGATCTTTTTAGAATCTATGTGAGACTCTCTAACATGAAGAGGGTCTGGTCTGTGTCCTGAGCATTACCAGTCGGAGGTTCACCAGCATCTGGCTGGGGCTCATTTTCCACCCTGGGATCCTTCCAGTGGCTCCGCTGCTTCCAGGAAAACTAAATCAACCCCAGAAATAATGACCACAGCAGGCTGGACATGCTCAGGACTGAATGAGGAGAACCAGAGGAGAAGAAATATAGAAATGCAGGAAAGAGCGCGTTCACCTTCATCTTTATATTTTATTATAAATTAACAAAACAGAAAGGCAAACTTGTCGTAAAGCAGCTGAAATCAACATTGTCATGGGATTTTCTTCAACAAGCAGAGCAGTGTGGATCATGTGCTGGTTTGAAAATTGTTTTAAATGAATGAATTTCAATGGCAGATGAAGCGCTAACTGTACCAGTGTGAAAGTTTCCATTCCTGTACCCACTGTACTAAAACTTTATGATTAGAACACTACTGGACAGGAGTGAAGGTAATATGCAAAAAAAAACATACAGTATAAATGTTGACGATATGAAAAATAGGCTGCTGCTTCATTACATCCTGAAAATAAAGGCATTACACTGACATTAGATGCAACACAGTATAGAGTATTTGTATCTTATGTCATTATCAGAATCAGTTTTTACTCTCTGGAATTAAACATTGCATATTAGACACAAGTCTGTTTTTTATGATGTTATATTTCTGACTTAGCACCAATACAGTAGCTTATTGACAGAGGATATGCAAAGCTGCTGCATAAGCCTTATATGTGACTTGATGTTGTGAATACATGATTAATGAATTAACACAAAACAGCGAGATAAGTCCAGGGTTCCTTCATGGATGTCTTAAAGGGAAACTCTGCATTTCACTGTTTAATTTCATAAAGTAAGGTGATTCATAAGAAACAGAATTAAAAAATATCAAATCTGATGCAGCAGAGGTCAACTTATCTTGACATTTAGTTTCCAAAACACTGGATCCTGCATATCCCACAATGCTACCAATGGCAACTTTTCATGCAACCCTCCCTGACTGGTCATTGCCGAAGTCTTTCTGACCTCACACCACCATTCAAGTATGGAAGTTAGAGACAAATTAGTAAGTGGACCTTGGAGTTAAAAAGAACACAGGCCCATACATCGTAGTCTTAAAGCTGTGACAGTAACCTTGATGACATCATAAACATGTCATTCCCCCAGACAAAACTGTTTTCAGCGCTCCCTTCTAAACTCTGCAAAGTTTCCTTTTAAAAAGAATTAAAATCACTTATTTATACAGACTAGACAATCCCACTTTACATGATATTAATATTCCCTTTTGCCAAGCACTGAACTCATCACTGAAGGGTCATAACAGAAACCAAACCCCGATCTTTGTTTAGAGATAGAAAGCTTTGATGGGCATTGCCTTTTTGTTTTTTTTTGGTTGTTGTTGTTTTTTGATCTTAAATTTAAGTATGTACGTAATTATGGAGAACAGTCTTCCATAGTTACGTAAAGAGTGTTTACAATCCCAATTCCAAAAGATGTTGAGATGTTGCATAAAGGTAAAAAACAACAGAATGCAATGATTTGCAAGACTTTTCTCACCTATATTCAATTGAATACAATCGAAAGACAAGATATTTAAAGTTCAAACTGATAAACTTTAATGTTTTTTGTAAATATGCACTCATTCGTAATTTGATGCCTGCAACACATTCCAAAAACATTGGGATACGGGCATGTTTAGCACAGTGTGACATCACCTTTTCTTTTAACAACACTCATTTAGAAACTGAGGACACTAACAGTTGAAGTTTTAAAGTGAAATTCTTCCAATTCTGCTTGAAATACGACTTCAGTTGCTCAACAGTTTGTGGTTTCTCTTGTATGTAGGCAGGTAAGTCTAGTACCTGCACTCATTTATTATAAAGCCATGCTATTGGAACAAGTGCAGAATGTGTCTCATCGTCTTACTGGAATAAGCACGGACGTCCTTGAAAAAGACGTCATCTGGGTGGCAGCATGTGTTGCTCCAAAACCTGTATGTTCCTTTCAGCATTCATGGTGCCCTCACAGATATGCAAGTTAACCATGATGTCATGGCACTAATACACCTCCATATCATCACAGTTGCTGGCTTTGAACTTGGTTCAGGTCATAGTCTGGATAGTCCTTTTTTTCTCTTTGGCCTGGAGGACATGACGTCCACGATGGACTTGTCAGACCACAGCACACTTTTCCACTTTGTGTCAGTCCTCCTCAGATGACCTCAGGTCCAGAGAAGTTGCCGTTGTTTCTTGATGTTGTTGATATGTAGCGTTCACTTTGCGTGTGTTTGTTTACTTGCATTTGTAGATGCAGAGACAGACTGTGTTTACCGATAATGGTTTTCAAAAATGTTCCTGGGCCCATGCAGTTATATCCTTTATAAAATCATGTTAGTTTTTAATGCAGTGCAGCCTGAGGGGTCACAGGTCACGGGCATTCAATGTTGATTTTTAGCCTTGCCCCTAATGCGCAGAGATATCTCCTTATTTTCTGAATCTTTTGATGATGTTATTGATTGTAGATGGTGAAATCCATAAATTCCTGCAATTGTGCATTGAGAAACTTTGTTCTTAAACTGTTGCCCACACAGTTTCAAAAAGTCACCATTCTTCCTTGTGAACAACTGGGCCTTTCAAGGATGCCCCTTTTGTTGCCCCTGTCCCAACTTTTTTTGAACGTGTTGCAGGCATCAAATTCAGAATGAGTGAGTATTTACCAGAAACATTAAATTGTATCAGTTTGAACATTAGATATCTTGTCTTTATTCAACTGAATATAAGTTGAAAATGATTTACAAATCATTGCATTCTGTTTTTATTTACATTTACACAATGTCCCAACTTTTTTGGAATTGGGGGTGTATTTGTTCACAAACTGTTGGAGGCACATGTTCTTAAAGAATGGGAGGAACAGTGTAATTAATAGCATTTTTAGAACCATTTGAGTGTGGTTATATGGCAGTGGACAGCTGCGCACTCATGCATGCTCATTTCCACAGTGATTTCTTCATCACAGTCTGAATATGCAGGGGGAATGATATAGATAGTTTTTAAATGAAAGGAAACTTTCCATCTGGAGAAATAGAGAAAGATGTGAATACAATTATTTACATTCATTCATATGACCCCTGGGATTTTGTCTTTTTCCAAATGTGAATACTTCCACTTGTTTTCTGACTTCTTGTGAGTTAAGAGCTGCTCGTGCTGTATAATACTGACTTTGGCATGTGTGACAAAGCAGCAGCTGAGGTCAATATAAAACACATTCAGTTAGACTGATCCACAGTCAGTTAGAAACAAAACATTGATAAAATATCTGTGCAGTTATTATCTTCTCTGTCCTCAGCTTTGTTTGAACCTCCTTGCTGGATATGCTAAATTTTCAGTCTAGCCAAATTTTTTTTCTTCCATCTTCAATTAATTTCTTCCATCTTTGTGTCCGTTTGTTGTGCTAATAAGCGAAGATGACATCATATGTCATCTGATGACTGTTGTCCCACGCATACAGTTTCTTGTCTAGTGGGCTATAAGCCACTTGAGAGGTGTGTCCGTGCACATTTGTGAACGCCAGGCTCGGCACTGTGTGTGTGAGCGTGTGTGTGTCAAAGGCATATGTCACATTAGCATAGTGGCGCTCCATACTGTCCACTGCATAAAGCACGCCACAAACCAGGAAGCTGTTTCCATAGCGACCACGCCGAAGACCTGTGCGGAAGGTCTGTATAGGCTGCAGGTCCCGAGGACGGAGGTGGATAAGCAGGATAACTTCCTGGTGGAAGCCCTCAGTGTCCAGAGCAGGATAAAGCAGCCACAGGCCAGACTCATCAACAGCAAACTCCACCTGGAACATATAACATGCTTTCACTTACAGAGAACCAAAACACTGCAGCTCCTCTCAGCTCTACAAAGTGTTTCAGCATCTTTCAGCTCACTGTTTTAGTTTAGTGGCCCACAGCTTTATTGTTTTAGTTCACTCCTACCGTTCTCATTAGCATCAATTCCAGATGCAGCAGGCAGCTGTTTTCAGCCTAAAGCTATAAACATCCACTGTACACCACCTGCTCAGCTATAGGAAGACGAAGTTAGCAACTAGCTGGTAAACATAGTGGAGATAGTAAAGAGCCAGATTTTATATTTTATTAAGTGTTGGTGATAAGACAAAACCAGAGCAAAAAGGAGAGTGGACATTGGGCATACATTCATCAGGTGGACAGAAAGCCCACTCCAAATGAAAGATAAATCAAGATCAGAAACTGCTGAAAATAGAGCAAGACTTGGGCTGCATACTTCTGTCTGAACCTGACCAGAGCTCAAGAGAGTAGTAATCGAGCCCGACCCGAACCCAACGCAGTTAATGTCACATCTTACTATTGGCGTATGTCAAGTCATCATCTTGACAAACTCTTTTTGAACTGTAACTTGAACTGTTGGGTCCCGTCGGACTTGGGTCGGGTATCCACATTCTAATATGTAAACAAATAGCTGTTTGCTAATTACATAGTTTTCCATATCAATTTAAGAGGTAATAATACGTCAGTGTTGTTCACAGCTTGTTTCTGCTACTCCTTAATTACCAAAAAAAATCTGTTACAGGGTTAAATGAGAGCCAACCTTTACCCTTAATTAATACTTCCTAAGATGGAATCAAAATGTTGTTAGCCTAGCTTAACATAAAGACTCTAAGTGGGGGATAAAAAGCTCATTATTTATCCCACTGAATCTCATAAGCCAATGTGACCTAAACCCTAAATACAATTTGTCATTTTAGGAGTAGTTATGTGGTGGTGTTAAGTATTGTTATAATAGTCTTGTTACAGTGAGGTTGCCATGTTTGGTACCACTGTAGCTGTATAGAATCCTACACTTAAAACCTTTGCTCACCAGCTGGCAACCCACGTTATAGCCAGAGATGATGAAAGGAAGTACTGAGCAGATAAAGAATATTTACAGCACACAACTCCACCTGAAACCACAAACTGACATTTCATATTTCTGTTGATTATATACACTCAATATACAACATGTTATCAAGTGAGCTTTAGAGGTAAGTGTATTGTTGATCTTTAAAGAGAGCTAGCTTTTATGCTAAGCTAAACTAACCACCTCCAAACTGCAACTCTGTACTCAATGCACATACAATGAGAGTGGTATTGATCTAATCATCTCACAAATAAATGTATTTCCCACAATGTAGAACTATTCCGTTAAAGAATTTTTTTCACATTCATAGGGATAACATAAAAAGTAAACTCCAGATATATTTCAGTTGAAACATGAATTGAAATGAACAGGGAACCAAACTACAGCAGTTATTTCTACTCCATGCTATTTGCCCTTTTGAACTCTTTAGTGATTTGTAGAGTTTCTGTTCCCCACGCTGACCTTTTATGACCCTTTAAAGTGTCCCGAGTGTATATTCCTCCAGTAAATTATCATGCTGTGTTTCTTGTACAGTTAAATCACAGTAACATTCACATAAAGTATACCATGGCTCTTACATCAGTATGTGTCCTGTGAGCTTGCTCCTCCAGTAAAGCATCATGTAGTGTGGTCCAGGCGGCTACATATCTGTGTCTCAGGTCATATCTGATGATGTCCCTGCTGAAGGCACGGTTGTAGTAGAAAGCTCCACTAAACACGACATGGCCTGTTCCAGTGAAACTGTAGGGCAGCTTGTATGAATTACTCGCCTGACCTGAGGCAGAACACACGGAAAACATACATGCAGCTTGTCAGGCTCACGATCCACACCGTGAGCTTTAGAACATGTGTAACCATGACTGTATTTCAAGGTGTGATTCATCCATCCAATATCGACAGAAAGTATTTTTGTAGTAGCACTTAAGTGGCTCTCTGCATTAAATTAACAATACAATAACATTTGTCTCAGTGGGTGCTAATGTTTGAAGCTTTCTAAAGGCCTTTCTGCTCTCCAACCTCTGTGTATCTGCTGGTAATGCTCAAAACATTAGGGCTGACCTGTTTTGGTGGGTAAGTTGGTTGGTTGATAAGCTCTTATTTGACCAATTCTGTTAATTTCATTTAGGCTGTGTGCACCAAAACACAAAGGGCTTTTCTAAAAACGCCCAGGAGGATTATATTTTCTATTTTTTCCCCCACCCCTAGCCAGCACTATTAATTTCTCCTCCACTGTTGTTTTTCACCACTTGAACATGGAGGATGTGATGGTTGGTCTTTAATTTGTCACGCCTCTCCACTGTGACTGGGCGGCTGGGTAAAATGGGACAGTGACGAGTGCAGCATTATACCCAAAGCTGAACTTTTTGTAACTCTCTGCGACCAGAAAAACAAAGCCAAATGTGCAGCAGAACAGATGCTGAGGGCCTCGTCAAGCTGCTTCCGTTTGTAGCACAGTACATATGGTGCTCCCATTGCAAAAAAATTTAAAAATACGCTGACCTCAGGAAAAAACACTTTGGTGGACACACAACACTACTAGAGGCCTGTACTACAAACCCAGTTCAACTTACTTTTGGTTATCTTGTTTGACTAACCCTAACATTGGCCATCTGGATAACCGGTACTACAAAGCTGGATATCAACCAGTTCAGTCAACTCTAGGTTTTCTCATTTTAGGGTGAGTAAATCCATAGGTTTTTGGGGGTGGGTTTGCCTCAGGAGGACCTGTAATGGAAGTGACTTAGTGGTGAATGTCCAGTCTTTTTGCCAACTGTTTAGTCATGTAGCTGCATAAGATGTTTCAAACTGTTAAAACTTGACACAGTTTCATGAGTTGTTATGGTTGGAAATAAATTATGGGCTCATGACCTTCTACACACACACACACACACACACACACACACATATATATATATATAAACAACTCCTATACCTGATTTGAAGGTGTCCATGTCTCTGAACTCCAAGAGATTGTTGCCATAGTGACCATTAGTAAGGTAGATGACGTTGCCGTGGCCGCGAGCATCTTTCATCCAGGCTCCATCTCTATTGCCATAGGAGTTCTGCTGGACTGGTTCAGAGATGCTGGCCACTGTATCCTTACACACTGCTGTAAATGAATGAAATATGACACTGTGAATCAAGACTCTATAACACAATTATCATTTTTCACTTATTTTAATGATAAAAGTACAAAAATGTGTGCACTCACTACCAGATAAAGTACTGTACTATATGTATCTCTACCAGGCTTTTTTGTCGTCTTTGGTTGGTCAGCGGGGCTCTCCGTCCAGACGAGACGACTTTTGAATCCTCGCCGAGACTCTGCCGTGGGAGACGCAGCAATGAGCGGACCCATAGTGGTATCTGAGGGTAAAGTGGTGGGCTGATTGACATGCTGGGTTGGCTGAATAGTAGTTTGTTGGGAAGTAGTTGTCAGTTTGGTTGTTGTTGGTTGTGAAGTTGTTAGTGGTATGTTAGTAGTTAATTCAGTCGTTGGTTTGATGGTGGTGGTGGGAATTGGAGTGGTTGTAGTTGTGCTTTGTTGGGTGGTAGTTGGGGGAGCTGTTGGTTGCTGGGTGGGTGCAGGTCTGCTCGGTCTCCTGGACAGGTCCTGAAAGTCTAGCTGTGTGCTTACAGTGGTTGAAGGTCCTGGACTCTTGGTGGTGGGTGGAGTTGCTGTAAAAGAAGTAAAATAAGAGATATAAGAGGGGAGGACAGTTTTATGTTGACTTATTTTTTCAGATGGTTCTATGTGCCTGCTAGAGCTGTCAGTTTTGCAACAATTAAGTTTTTTTTATTTAAGAGGTGGTCACATGCTCTTCATGCAGAAATATTACTTTGATAATAAAAGTTTTGCGGTGAACGGTATTTTAGAGAATTGTATCATTGAATGAGATTGCCAAGAGCTGATTGTCCTCAGGAGGTTAAGGATATGCTCCAGTCAGAACTGGAACATATCCATAGAGAATCATTGCCCAACTATTCATCTCAACTCAAACTCACCCTACTCTACCTGATCAGCACCAAGCAGCAACCTCTAGGGCTGAAAAATGAAGCCAATGTGGAAGTGCCAAAAACTAATTATAGCTGCTGCGCAGCGGTGAGTCAGAAACAGGCATTTTGTGGAGAAAGAGGAGGAAGAGGAGGAAAATGAAAAAAGGAAGAGGAAGAAGACAAATGAGACATATGGGAGGGTCCGTCACCAGGACTGCCAGGACCATAACTAACTCACCATAAAACTTACTACATAAAAAAGTATCTCAGTAATCATGTGTCTTTAATCGTAAGTGCTATATCGTAGGCAACTGGACTTGCTTGCGTTTCTTGAAGACGTTTTGCCTCTCATCCAAGAAGCTTCTTCACTTGTCTGTCAGTGTGTCTTTAATTCACACAGTACAATGAGCCTTTTTCAAGCAAGACATTTTGACATGTCACAGTAGGAATAACACAGGTGTAAATAATGAAATTAATAATGATTAAAGGAAATGGCCACTTTAGAATGAAAATGTAGACAGTACTTACTGACCCTCATGCCAACAAGAAGTCCAGTGTAGTTTTTTAATCCACAAAACTCGTTCGGGGTATCAGAGGATAAAAGCTAGCCGGAATAACAGCTACACTTGAAGTGCATGAAACCCACATTTTGAAAATGTAATAAAACTCTGCTAATTCATTTCAAAAACGTCAGAACGGCTCGTACGTTGTAATCCAAGTGCTCTGAAGCCGCAGCATGCAAAATTGACTTGAAGAGACGTAATTTACTAAATGATGCTATAAAAGTGAAGTAAATTACGTCATCAGATCAGAGGCAGAGTAAGGTAGAGTAAGGAAGGCCATTCCTTCATCATCCTAGGATTTGCATATTCGCCCATGGCTGCCAGTCATAGTAAGATACTGTGATTTGACTATAAGGAAGCAGCTCTGCTGCTTAAAACCAATGCCTCAAACAACAAAAGGTGAGGTCACATATCCAAAGTTTTATGGAGCATTTTGAGAAGTGAGGGATTGACATTATATTGATATGGCACACTGATTAACAAGAAAATTTAAAAATAGCACTTTGTATCAAAAAGGTTGCCAACCCCTGGGTTAGCCCATTTTTTGTTATATTTTAGCTATAATTATAAAACACAAATTTAGGATATTACCAGCGAATGACCCAAGAAGACCTCATTTTTGCCCAATAGGGAAAAAAAATTCTTGAAATTCATCAAAAATTGCCAATTATTTTGATTATCAGTATGATCAGTAATTGGCAAAACGACAGTAAAATCTGATGTTTTCATCAATTAATTCAGCTTAAAGTTACAATGTGTAATTTACATGGTTGTTTATTAGCAAATATCAACTACTGCTTTCATAAATATATATTTACTCAAGTGTAATGCAATTCACATACAAATGGAAGCTTTCTCATAGGCTTAGAATGATTTCTCTATATATACACAGGCAGGGCGTGCTATGCTGGAGGCTGCCCTCTTGCGTCGCCATATTTGAATACAGTGGCCGAAAGTGATATACGCGCTTCGCCTTTTGTGTTTACCTAGAACTTGCTGTCACTGGAGACAGAGAAGGTGAAGCTCAATCCGGGGCGCTTCTGCGTGAACCTGCTTTGTACTTTTATGATTCTGTCGCACTTTAAATGGAGGAACACACATATGTTTTGCCCCGTAAGAGGGAAACCACGCCACCAAATAAAAGAAAAAGATCAGATAAGCGAGGACGGGATAAAACACGAGTGAATATCGGCATTGCTTATTCCAGGTGGAAAAAACTCCTGTGGAAGAACACTCTAGAGACGCATATATTATAACCGTACCAACCTATATTTGCCGCACTGTGCTGTGACTATCACATAAAACGTGTTATTTTAGCATTACTGTGCTAATGTTTGCTCGTGTTACCAAAACAATTAGAGATAAAACACATAACGTTATATCTCACAGATAACCTATATCTCACTTGTAAGCTATAACATATTGTAGTGTCCGCCAGGACGTGTGGAAAGGATGATGCAGTTATTCGGCAAACCACCGTTTATTACTGAACAGTACAGGTTACTGTTGGCCATAACTACGCCAAAACAACCAACAAACAAGAACTTAGCTGTAACTCCAACTGTGCACTCCTGCTCTCTCCTCCAGCTTGCTCCTACACACACCAGCACGTGCACTCACACAGCTCTCATCCCCATCACACTCGCACCCCGCCCCCCTACCTATACTCATTCAATCCCAAACATGCCATTAACTCACAGAACATTGACATTATAACAGAACATTTACTGCAGGGTCGCTACAATATCGTAACATGGTTTAGATTCCTAAATAAATATTCACCTCATCGCTAGATAGGCCTACTCCTGAAAAACTTGAAAAACTCTGCGCAAGGCTTTCTGTCCTACGAGGCCACGTCACTTACCCGACGGGAGGGGTGAGCGCGAGTGAGCACTGCAATCTAGAATTTGACTGCTGATGTCACTGTCACTCACCATTTTTATACACTGAGGCTTTTAAAATCATCACTAGCACAGTGTCTGTGTCTGCAAAAAACATCCATCCTGACAGGACAGGAGGAGAATACTTCACGTTGTTGCTGTTATTTCATGACAGTTTTTGACAAAATGTGATATAAAATCATTATCATAAAAGATTTCTTTAGACTTACTATTTTTTACTTCCTCTTTGTCATCCAGCTCCTCCTCCTCCTCTTTGAAGGTCTCCACCTCTGCCTTGTAAAAGGTCACGCCCCTGATGACCATGCTGGCCTTGTCTTTGAGTGGCTGCTTTGGCTCTGTCTTATCTTTGATTGGCTGTGTTGGCTCTGTCTTGTCTTTGATTGGCTGAGTTGGCTCTGTTTTGTCTTGGATTGGCTGTGTTGGCTCTGTCTTGTCTTGAAATGGCTGTGTTGGCTCTGTCTTGTCTTTGAATGGCTGCGTTGGCTCTGGCTTGTCTTTGATTGGCTGCATTTGCTCTGTCTTGTCTTTGAATGGCTGCGTTGGCTCTGTCTTGTCTTTGATTGGCTGTGTTGGAGCTGTCTTGTCTTTGTTGGTCTTCTTTGGTTCTGTCTTGTCTTTAATTGGCTGCTTTTGATACGTCTTGTCTTTGATTTGCTGCTTTTGATCCGTCTTGTCTTTGATTGGCTGCTTTGGATCTGTCTTGTCTTTGATTGGCTGTGTTGGCTCTGTCTTGTCTTTGATTGGCTTTTGAGTTCCTGTCTTATTCCTGGTTGGCTGTGGTTGTTCCAGACCATCTTGCTGTTGGTTTTTCTTCAGTTGACCCTCATAATTCTTCTGCAACAGAACAAGCACATTTTGGTCTAATTTAGAAAGAGTATGGGATTTCCAGTTCAGACGACAACATGTTTTGAAAACAGATGTGGGAGTTTGTTTGTGCTTCTAGTATATTAGAGACAGCTTTTCAGACAGTAAATACCTGCTTGTTGGCATAGGCAGCTGCCCCACTTTTCTGTCCTGCACGCTCCAAATCATTCACTTTCTTTTTTTTCTGCTGGGCCTTCTTCTCTTTCTCTTTTTCTTTTGCTCTTTCCTTCACACGTTCCTTCTCTCGTGCTCTCTCTGTAAAATTACGGGCAATAGTCTGGAGTGCACACACACAATGACAGCACATTAACAGCCCATCTTAAGCAGGATTAACAATGACATACTCAGTGGCAAACTACTTATAGAATACACAGACTGGTGAAATATAAAAACCTGAATAAATAAAAACCTGAATAAATGAGTGGAGAAATATAACAAAGCTAGAACTTGCCTGAGAATCATCCTGTTTTTAAGTTTTCCTTAGCACCAAATTAGTGATAGTTGCCCATACATTCATTGTGAACTGCTAATATTTAATTCAGCATACTTTTGACAATGCCAGTTGCCAAAATTTAAAGAAATTTAGGCTCAAAATTAGGGATAAAGTTGTAGCCAGGGCAGGAGGCTGGCATTAGCAAACCTCAGAGTGCAGGAGGGAGTGTGCCAGTTTGAGGAACTCAGACAGGTAAGGTGGAGCCAGGTTGTGAAAGGCTTTATAGGTGATGAGAAGAAGTTTCAAGTGGATACACTGGGGGACGGGGAGCCAATGGAGGACGGGGTGAGTTCACATGTATGAGAGTGTGTGAGAAGACGAACAGCTGAATTCTGGAGATATTGCAGTTTCTTGAGAGTGCTGGATGATTAACCGTAGAGGAGACTATTGCAGTAATCAAGTCTGGAAGTAATGAATGCGTGATTAAGAGTCTCTGCAGCTGAAAAGGAGAGGGATGAACGGAGGCCGGGAATGTTTCTCAGATGGAAGGACGCTGTTTTGGTGATGTGTTTGATATGTTGGTCAAAGGAGAGGGTTTGATCAAAGATGACACCAAGGGTATGGGCATGGGGGGTGAGCGAGCACAGTGGAGCTGTTGATGGAGAGAGAGAGGTTATGGGTGGATTTGATGAGAGATTTGGGAGCTGATGATGATGACTTCTGATTTGTCACAGGTAAGTTTGAGGAAGTTGCTTTGAAGCCAGGATTTTATTTTGGTGATGCAGTTGGTGAGGGTAGAGTGATTGGCAGGAGTGATGGCTTTGGTGGAGATGTGGAGCTGAATGTCGTCGGCAAAGTAGATAAACTGAAGAGCATGATGGCGGATTTACCATGTTGCACTATGCTGTCACTGGTGGGGGTTGATGATGGCAGTTAGTTGAAGACAGGGGTGCAGTTGTCTTGATTTTGTCCTGGAAAATATGTTCTTGATATGACACTAGTGCTTGACACATGACAGCAGTAGCAGATCCTGATATGGGCCAAATAGGTGTTTGCCCAGGGCGGCACTCTTGTCACAACGTGTGGGGGTGCGGCAGGAGCAGCAAGTGCTGGAATTTGTCATTTACGTGACAACGCCTGAACGCAACACAGGCTCCGCTCCAATTGACTGTGTGTTCAGGGGGGGTGTCGCCCAGGGCACCATTTAGGCTAGAACCGCCACTGCATGACAGACATGAGAGGATACCAGTCACTCCCTCCTCTGTTCTCTTATGTGTTTACATGTACTACTCTAAATATATAAAGTATTTTCAGTGAGACATGTATTGTAAAATCCCACAGTAGGTGTCTCTTTAGTCAGCATGTGTACTATTATAAGACATGTGCTCTTCTCAGAACATTATCTTTGAAATTTTGGGGTCTCAAACACATTAACAATACACTATTTTTGCCATGCATTTCTCTTTTCCTGTCTCTTCATCTTCATGGATCATACACAAAATTAGTTTTCAGTAATTCACTTTAATAAAGATACCAACATGCATACTGTTCGATCACCATCAAAGTTTGGCAGTCCAATATCATAAATTTCACTCACTTTAACGCAAAGTTTAAAGGAAACACAAAGTTTCTTAGTACCACTCAGTTTGCACGCCAAATTGCCATTACTCATTTATCTGTGTTGCAGTAAGGATACAGATATGTCAGAAAGAAAACAAGGAAGTTTAATGATTTCATGCTCATACAAGTGTGTTTACACGCTCCCCTGCTATTTGACATATCTATGTCTAATTTGTGCCAATAAACTGTTGCATACTCCAGCTTTATTCAAGTATGTTTATGCATAGCCAGTAATGCTGTATGACAGTTACACTGGTACAATATTTCCCTTTTAAGGAGCAGAATCTACACTTAGTCATCGGCCCAACTGAAGGTACTGGACCTCAGTAGTGTTTTAAAAGACCCCTTTTAACTCCAATCACACTAATTATGGCTTTTGGCATTTGTTTCTCTTGTCCTAACAATGCAAATGACAACTATCTATTATGTGACTGGAGCTGCAGTCTTTGGCCAAAGGAAAGCCTGAAAACCTTCATATGCTATGAACCACCCTGTGGCATTCCTCTTTATGGAAAACAGATTTTTTTTAAGTGAGTGTGGAGTTGCATTCCCTCCATGCAAGTCATTATATATAAGCTAAATGTGGGTAAAAACACAGCGTCATCACACATCTGTGTCTGTGTGTGTTCACCTTCTCTATGTTGTCCACCCTGGTCAGTAGTTTAGTGGTGACAGAGTTGATCTTTAACAAGTCCATTCCATATAGAGAGCCCTCCAGCAAGTCAATAATGGTCGCCAGCTAAACAGAGAGAAAGAACACAGAAAGATGAAAGAAAAACAAAGAGAATAACTTAACTCTAAGGGAATCATTTTTACCTCAAGACAGTTCAAACTCTACACTCCTACAAGAAGGAATTTGCCCTCAATAGCCACTACAAAAACAGTGAAAGCAACATTGTGTGCTTGTGTGTGTGTGTGTGTTTTTGTACCTTAATGTCATCTTTGCTGGCCTCTTGTAGTTTTTTAAACCTGTACTCTCCTTCGCAGGGGTTGACAGCTGAAGGTGGAGCCATGCACACACACTTCTTGCAGTCTGTTCCCTTAGTAACAGTCTCCACAGTGTAAAAATCCTGTTGTGGTGATGCCAGGTCACTGTCATGGATACGGCTGCAGTCAGCGCGTTTGATTGGTCGAACAATACAACGACACACACAGTCAGACCCTGAGGACACGGTCTTTACTTTGTCGTAATCGCCAAGCAACTGAAAAAAGACACAGAGTTTGTTTTTTCTTTCTCAGTAACTTTTTCATCTCACTCTGGCTGCTCAGATGAAAAGAAACTTTAAAGAAATAATATAGTCACTTTCACATTTTACTCAAGGTTGATATGAATTTAGGCATTTCATTTATGTCAGTCTATTATACTGGCTCTATACAGTGTATAGTATTTATTCAAGTCTTTCTGCTTAGAAGAGACTCTCTACTTTGAAGAAAGCAGGAATACTTGAATGAAAAGTGAAAGAAAAGAGTTGCAGCACGGGTGATGCTTTGCAGCTGCAGCAGTGGTGAGCTGCCTGAGAGGAAGATGGCTACAGGCGTTTACAAACAGCCACTTTTTGGTTTGGAGCACTTACAGTTTGAAGGATATTACATAACCAACCACCAGAAGGATGCAACCCGTTGCTGCACACACACACACACACACACACACACACATACACAGGTCTGTGTCTGATTTACACATCATTTAAGCTGAACTGACTAACTGTGGGGTTTGGATATCGTATAAAGGAAAAATAAATTATAGGCCTAGTTTTGCATATAAAACTGCAGTGTCTAATACAATCACTTAATCTCATTTTCATATTGGAAATGAGAAATTTAAGGTTTATAGTTAAAAAGCACCATGTGTCCAAAATGCACAAGTGCTTTGAGTTCTCATGTGGTTTTCACATGATGAAGTGGATGGAAAATGTTCCTGAGGTCAAGTAACCACTGAGATGTGATCTGACACACAAGACTGTTGGCGAGTGAGATCAAATGCAGCATAATGGAGAGGGGGAAAATAAACTGGTCTTGGGTTTAAGTTCTGGCAATTTAATATCTATCCCAGTTTTTTTTAACAGCATGGTCCTTACGTACAAAACTTTCACTGAACTGGGGAGGATCACGTGGATAACACATTTTTAACTTGGCTATTAGTAAATTGGATAATGCCGAATTGAAGGGTGCCTCCTTTTAATTTATTAAACATGTGTAGTCTTTCCTCTACTGGTTTTGTGCGTTTGAGGCACGCGATTTGTCATTAAACCACCAGTTTGTGTGTGCGGTTTGGTAATGAATGACTGGGTGCGCATTACACTAACCTGGCTGATAACATTCTCTTGGTTATCCATCTCCTCTTCCAGAGGCTCGGCGGTGGGCTGCTGAGCTCTCCCCTCCGCACCCACAACAGGAGCGTCTGTCCCCGGGGGCAGCTGCAGACTGTCATCCACTTTCTCCGCGGGGGGAGCATCCTTGTCCGGTTTACCCAGCTCTGCTGCCTCGGTCCCCAGCATCTTCCCCCGCGAGGGGTCAACGCTGCTGTCCGCCTCCAGAGCATCAAGACCACTTACAGCACAGCAAAAAATAAGCAGCGAGAATCTGGGCCACATTTCTCCACAGAGGCAACTGACAATGAAGAGTGAGGAAACTATAGTCTCAGGTAATTATCAGGTAGTTGTAACCAAAAATGTCTGGAAGGTCCAGTCTGACAGCGCAGAAAGAACAAACGCCCACGTAATGTTATCCAGCAGTCCACTGGTTTTAGGCTGCCTTGCGAGCGACTAATTACACGCCTTCCAAACGCTTAAAAATAAACGTCCATTGTTCTTGAAAAGCTTCTCAACATCTCCAAAGCACTGAATAAACGCTGGTCCACGTTTAGCCGGAAAAAGAAAAACTTGACACAATAAACTCGTGCACTTACTTCAGTTGTGTCCATCGAGACGCTTGGTCATTAATGAATGAAAAATGAACAAGTCACAATTGTGCACGTATAAAATGCCGGGGACAAAGAACTGTATTCGGTTCCATGTGACGTGTCGCCGGTGAGATGGGTGGCACCGACAGAGGGGACAGACCTCCTCACCAGACCCGGTCCAAACTAGGACTGGCTGAGCTCGTGCCTGAGAGAGCGAGAGAGAGAAAGAGAGCTCCCCAACCTCACTGTCCAGCTGTGGGACACAGTCAGCAACCCCTTAAAGGAACACTTCACCCCCCAATCATCATTTGTATATCAATAACTCACCCCATACTATTTTGGATTCGAGAAAAAAAACTGTTTCTCTCGCATGGCTCTTGTGAATGATGAATCCAAAAAGCAAATATTTTTGATGAACTGAAGTCATAGGGGTCCATGTTTGATTTGTGCAAAAGTATATCAAAACAGCCTTTATAAACTCACATAACTCATGCAGTATAATCCAAGGCTCATGTATCATATTAGTTGTAAGGTCAGTACTTCCAAAACACACGCATTTTCAGGAAAACCTTAGGTCTACTATTTAAAACACTACTCTGTGTATGAGAATGTTAAGTAACAATTTATAATTCAACCAGCCACTTACTGCATTGGCTAAATACCCGACACTTACTGGGTAAGTCCTCTTAACTTAGAGTTTAATATTGTCAACCAGTACCTATCAAATGCTTATTTGTTCTCACTGGTACTTAAATGTAGGTATGACCTTAAGGGAGTAACAGTTGGGAATTGCAGAGGCTAACCTATACTGCAAGTATTTTCTAAGTTCAGGGTACCTACAGGCTATTTTACAGGAAATGGTAAATTACTCATACTGTAAGTAAATGTGGAGTATGTATTTCTGTCAGGTAGGAGTAAAATGACAGGGAAGCTTAGGTAGATAATTTATTTTATGAGATTTTATTTTTGAGAAATTAAGGAAAGTGCCTGAAAAAGAATAATCAACCATAAATGAGGAAATTGACTACTATCCCCAAGTACTGGGTACTTATGGGGTACTTTTAGAGGAAACTGTAAGCATAAGTATGTGGCAGTTGAATTTTTTGGCTTCATGCGTCAATGAGCAACATTCACAGCAAAGTGTCCAACACTGTATCCAGTTCTCTATATACATCTATGGTGTAAGCAAAAATGCATGTGTTTGTGACTCGATACATGCTACTTGGATTATACTGCACAAGTTGTGTGAGAGTTTCTTTTGTTACAGTTCTACTGTTAGTAAATGCAGACCCTGAATGCTCGCCTTTTTTGCATTCTTTGTTCACAGTGGAGTCGTGTGAGAAAAACAAAGTTTTTTTCTCAATAATGTGGGGACGAAGTATTCCTTTGAAGTACTTTCAATAATCCTTAATTTATACCAAATATTAAGAGACCCTTTAACTTATTCTGATAAGGAGAAAACTAAAACCCTTAGATCTACACATCTTCTGGTTTAGGGATCTGAAACATATTTTGTTACAAATTAAAGCCATTTTAGGAGATTCTTATTTAGTCTTCAGGTGTTTACCCAGATTTGGAATAAATGGAGAAGTGGATAAATACATTTTACTGTATTTATTAAAGGGTTTTGATCATACTGTAATTAACATGACAGGTAGCTATACTTCATACAAGTTTTAACTTTGTAACTTTCACGGTTATAGAATAGATTATAGAGCTAATAAACACATGTAATACTATGCAATACAGTTGCAATAGACACAAAAAAAACCATGGCCTTAAAAATAACTGATGAGTCACATGTCTTGCACATTCTCAAAGAAAAAAAAAAATTAACATTTAAAAAAAGAGAAAAACACGATCAATCATTTCATGATTGAGTGTCAGTTAGTTTGTGGTTATTTGATTGGACACATCTTTAATGAGAAATATGCAACATATGAGCACAAGATAATTAGTACAACTGTTTAAAATGGCATCCGTCCAAATTAAATGCTTACTGAATCTTGCCAGACTACAATTACAAAAGTGAAGTTGTAATAAGCTTCAAGCATTTTAGGCATTTCCGAAGAAGAAACCAAACAAAACTGTCACAACAGAGCAGCAGAAATTTTTGTTTGCAGAGGAAGAAAAGGCAAAAAAGAAGTAAGTAAGTAGAGTTAGTGATGTCTACATTCCATAGTGTCCCAGTGAGACAGCATGCTCAATACCAGACTTTGAACTAAACGGAATGCAGCCCTTGCCAATGTTATTAATTACACCTGTGCTTTCCCTGCTACAACATGTAAAAATGTTTGCAGTGAAAAAGGTCTGTAGTGCCCCCACAACTTGAGGTCATTGGATTTCTGAGCTCAAATTAGTGTGTTCAAATATACTAATAATGTTTTTTAAAAAAATGCATAAAACACCTTGTGAGAGTTGAATTGTCACCAGAATGTTTACATATGGTAGTTAATCGCTTTTCTAATAAGGAAAGACTGATGTTAGAGTATCACTGTTACATGAAACTAAAAGTATTATCCTGTTTCCATGTTAACCAGCAGATGGCCCTGCAGGGGAGGTTGTGACACTTGTGTATGGTGTTGTCATTGGTGAGATGACTGCTGGGACAGATTTCACCTCATGTTTTGACATTACCACCCAGCTCACCACACACTGACTCACAGAGCAGAGAGGAAATGAGCTGAGCAAAAACTTCTTGACACATCAGAGCAGCTCATTTAGTTGACGTATAGGTTTCCTGTGTATACTGTGTATGCACATTCAGATAATCGAATCAAGCTTTTCACTTGAGAAGAATTGAAATAGATACATTATGGGAGCATCTTCCTCTGGCTTGTTGGATGAGGCTAAAATCAGCAACATCAAAGGTAAAACTAAGAGAAACCTTTTTTTAATTATTTTTTTTATTTAAAATTTCTATAATGTAGTCACAGCTTTGGACGCTTGTTGTTTAGAATTCTTCATAAGGACTTTGATGGCCCAGATGTCTTGCCCAGATACTGTATTTCAGCCCTATTTAAATATAAGCTCTCCATTTTGAGTAAAGTTGATAAATCGGGGGGAAGAAAGAGAGAGACAGACAAATGTACGGTATAAGAGAAATGACAGAAGCAATAGGGGTGTGTGTAGGACTGATGGTGCCACTTGTAATCATAGCAGAAGCAATCGTAACTGGAGCAGTAGTATCAGTAGGAACTGTATTGGTGCCGTTTATGATGGCGTACACTCCACTGTGTAGTTGCTTTAGATCTGAGTTTCAAGTTCAAGAAGTCAAAACTCTTCACACAGTCATTGACACTGAAGTCTATGTGGACCGAACTGTAAATCATTGTCATTGCTTTCACACAACTCTTCTCTTATTCATACTCCACCACCTGTAAAACACTATATGCGGTGCAATTTTTAAAATGCTAAGGGGCTGTTCGTTACTTATGAGAGGGGAGGGGATTGTGCAAAGTGGGGGAGGCATGTCAAATACATTTCTAAGCACCAGGGAGGGACTCATGTTTTTTATTTTGGCTTAGGGGAGGACATACAAATTTAAATGGTTGTACTTTGAATTTATATTTATATTACAGCTGATTATGAAAGAAAACATGCTTTGGAAAAATCTGGAAAAATTACACCCTTTATCATAGCCAGAAACTGTAAAGACAAAGTGTTGTTGGATTTTCAGATTTCTCAAAGTCCTTCAAACACATCATGTGTCAATAGTGCTAATTTTTCAAAATCACTTGATGACTAATCACCAATCACTAATTTACTATGCGCAAAGATAAAGAGAAAAATAAATTTTACTGATGCAAATTGCGGCATTACGGATTTATTCTTGAAAAGGTGTTATTTTTATTCCATAATGAAATACTGATTTATGATGAAAAGTCATTCAAATTTCAGAGATAAACATTCATCATTTCAGTAATGCTCACTGTTGTTAGTGTTTGATATTGTGTTATGAATGATAGTGTTGCTCTCTAAGTGAGAACTGTGTTATAGTCGAACAACCTCATTTTAGACATGGTTGGTAATGCAGACTGTATGAAGAACATTGAAAAAGTTACTTCAGTATGACTGCTGCTTGTTAGCAATAAAAAAAAGAAAAAGCTGTAATATACTGCCCATACATGGATAATTTGAGTAAACCCCATATAATCTAATGTAATCAAAAACAAAAGCATTGACACTGTCACAGAGGAGTTCATTCAATCCATGGTCATTTTGGAAGCTGTAGTTAGTGGTGTTGTATTGGACTGCATTGTACTGGTTCTACATGCATGAAGGTGGCATAACATATCATATTGTGGTCTTTATTAGATAGCTTTCAGTAAAGAGGTAGACAGGAAACATAAGGCGGGCTATGACATGCAACAAAGGTCCCCGGAAACAAAGTGGGGATGTCATGCTAATATGGTACTCGCATTAACCACCAGGCCACAAGAACAGTATGCATAATAGTTTTTTTGTTTGTTTGTTTGTTTGTTTGTTTGTTCGTTCGTTAGGTTGGTTGTTTCATTGAACATGTTATCAATAAAAATGTGTTTTTGACAAAGTCACAAATTATAATTTTAACTTAAAAATCAACTTTGAATTTTAAAAAAATGATGTGTATGCTGGGTTCATTTCCATGTGTGCATTCCCATACATGTTATCGGCACAGCCACATCCTGTCACTTATCTGTTAGAATGTAATTACAGCCATTTCCAACTATTACATTATTATGGGTTGTCTGATCTCTTGCTGTGTGTGTGTGTGTGTGTGTGTGTGTGTGTGTGTGTGTGTGTGTGTGTGTGTGCGTGTGCGTGTGTGTCAGTGTGTAAGATGAAAGGCTACAGGGTGACCCAAACAATGTGTGATAATGGTCATACAGTGTAAACAAATGATAAACAGACTTCGGCTGATCCACATTCAAAACCATCTTGAGCCTCCAGGTCAGGCAGTACATGAACCCATCTCTTTTTACCTATGGACATTTGACAAACCTCATACAGATCATTGTACAGGGGTTTAATGGTGTTAAGCATGGCTTTTGCTATCCCAAATAGATTTTTAAATATGTGTTTGAATATATACATTTAAATGTGACTACAGATTATGAGATTTGTAAATGAGCTGTTGTTTTGACAGTTTAACCACATTAAATTGCATCACACCCGCTAAGTTTGGCTGTGTGTGTAGTTATGTATGTGCTTTGACTTGTTACGATCACATCATTAACTTATTAATACTTGAGCATTGAGCATTTTGTGTGTGTGTGTGTGTGTGTGTGTGTGTGCGTGCCTGCGTGCGTGCGTGCCTGCGCGTGCCTGCGCGTGCATGTGTGTGTGTGTGTGAGGTAATTGTTTCTTCCTCTCAGCCTCACCTTATGTATCTCACCCCTTGTCCTCCATGCTGTACATATTACCGAACTTAGAGCGGGGCAGTAGCAGTTGGATGGTTGTCTGTTTCAATCCATTACAAAATTACTAAGGTCAAGGTACAGTTCACCCCAAAATCAATCAATTTCCTCTCACTTGTAGTGCTATTTATCAGTCTAGATAGTTTTGGTGTAAGTGTTTGAGATATCGGCCGTAGAGATGTCTGCCTTCTCTCCTATATAATGGAACTAGATGGCACTCAGCTTGTGGTGCTCAAAGCGCCAAAAAATACACCTGAAAAACTCAACAGTTATGTCTCTTTCCAGAAATCATGGCCCAGATAGTCAAGATAATCCACACACCTTGTTGTAAACAGTTTCATATATGAACTATTTTCTCTCTACAAAATGAAACTGTCAGCTGTATCACTGTGCAGAAGGAAGTGTGCATCTACTGCTAGCTCACCTAGCACCACAGAGTTACCTAACGTAACAGCTCAGCCGAGCAGGACGTCATTAATTTATACATCTCGCACTGTCATGAGCACGAGTCTCATGTGATACGATTATATGGTTGGCGAGTGTCATTCAGTAGAGAGAAAATAGTTACTACATGCTCACAGCAAGGTCTGTGGATCATCTTGAGTAACTGGGTCATGATTTTGGGAAAGAGACATTGCTGTTAAGTTTTTTTTAAGCACTTTGAACACTACAAGCCGAGTGCCATCTCATTCTATTATATTGCAGAGAAGGCAGACACCTCAGCCGATATCTCCATCAGTCTGCAACTCACACGAAACCTATACGGATAGATAGCAGCACTACAGGTAAGAGGAAAAATGTTGTTTTGATTTGGGGGTGAAATGTCCGTTTAAATCCAGTGGATAGTTGTGTTTGATTCAATATCCCCCCTTTCAAAGCTTGATTAAACCATCTACATAGTAGCATTAAATGAAAAAGTCTTCCTGGAGTGTTTTAGCCCCAGTTTTTGTCTTGCTGCCATACCATATAATATTATTACCTCCTTTTCTGTGTTACAACCAAGCAGATGCACTTTAAGGCTGTATTAGTTTTTTCAGTCACTTGCGGCAGTGGGACAAAGTGAAAACAAAACACTGACAAATTATCAGTTATGGCTAACATGTTAGCAAATAGATACCTATTCAGACATCTAGCTGACATGGAGAAATATAAACATTTATTTGGGGTCATGTTTGTATAAGTCATGTAACTCCAACATTAACTCTCCTTTTAGTTCTGTTTTTGGTCTCCACCAACTCCTGGCAAAAAACATTCAACTCTTTAGCAACCAAATGCTCCACTATGTTCAGTCAATAACTTTGTCTGTCTGTTATTTGGTGAACACAGTATGACAGCATTGTTAAAAAAAAATGTGGGTTTGTCTGTGTGTTTCCAGGACGTGTCGACAGTACATTACAGAGCTTCCGTGTGTTTTACTGTCAGCAGTATTCTGCAGCCTACATCGGACATTTACACCAGGAGGTGGAGCCTAAGAAAGAGGGGAGGGGCCTATTGCTCACACCAGGGGTAGGAGCTGCACTTACAGATCTGTGAATCAAACTAATCTCAACAATCATCAGTCAACACTGGTTCATAGGGTGTTCTCACTCCTAGCTCATCAATTAACAGTGCTTGGCCTTTGGCGTCTATACAGACGTACAAGGCATTTTTAGCATCTGTTTGAGAAGCACCTGGCTGCATCGTTATTAGGCAGTCTGAGCACATGACGTGAAAGTCCACGTGGGGTGGGACGGAAGGGTGGCGAATGGGTTAGACAAACACAGGACCTTTAGCTACCCATGACAGCATTGTTTGTGTCCTATGTAAAATCTAAAATCAACATGAAATGATCTAACTATGTAATGTTTTATGTCAAGTGATTTTACATTATATTAATAACAAACATATATATTTTAACCCAAACCATGATCCTTTTTTTAACCTAACCAAATACTTTTGATGCCAAACCTAAAGATGAAGTACACCAACATTGGTTTAAGTTTATTTTGAAAAGAGACTGTATGCAACTGTACATTTTCTGTGAAAATGGAAGTTTATTTTGAAAAGACACTATGCATGTAAGGAGCGGAAATTGAAACATTGTTTCTAAGCATCCAAATCTGACACCAGAGGGGTACCTAGAGTGTCATATTTTGACATGTTGGGCCACTGACCGAGCCGTCTTATCTGACAAGTTGGGAGTGAGAATATGTTGCTAACTATATATTCATGCAGGGTAAGGCTGGAAACTTTGTGCTAATTTCTTAAGATGTTAAAGTTAAATCTGTATGTGACTGTGTGTGATTGTGTGCTCAGCCTCAGTGTGCTCCGGAGGAAGTGCTGTACCAACAGAGTGTGAAGTTTTCCTGCTGGGATGAGCAAGGAAAGAAATGCAGAGAGAGATACATCGTCCTGAGGAGAAACTACAAAGTGGAGATACATGAAAACACAGAGGTGACACCTACATACGTACACTTTCACAAACAAAACATTTCATTCAGGATATAAATTATATGCTAATGCTGGACATCGCTATCTGTGTTTCCACCTGTAGACTTTCAGTCGTGGATGTGCAGCAAAGTTGGTCCTCCAGACAGCAGGGGGCAGTGTGTTCACCACAGAGGAAGAGTCCAGAGCTCATTTGGAACAAACCTGTGCTAGAATACTCAATGGTAGTTTTAACTTACTCCTATATCACAATATGTCTACAGTAGTTAACAATAGCTTGAATTCTTGTTGACACTAAGCGGCAACATCTGGGGCTGAAAAATGAAACCAATGTAGAAGTACCCATAACTGAAGTTTCTCGAATCTTCTAATGGCCACTTGAAGCTGGCTCCATGAGCGAGTTAATCCATATAGACCTCCATGTTATAATGCCCAACTTTACATCAGAAATAAACATGTATACAACCTGGCACAAAAAAATGGTTTTGGCCTCTACAGCTAATTGCCCTCCTCACCAGATGGCACCAGAAGTCAATATGGTGTAAGAAAAACGTTGGACTCTTACAGTGGGCACACATTAAATTTTGGTTTGAATGAAAATTGGGTTGACAATATTTAAAATGTCTAATAACATTAGAATTTCACATGGTGTGGACATTAACATAACTACGTCTTTCAGACATTAGGTTTTGATGTCCATACCTCACAACTAAACGCCATTATTCTAAGTCAAGATGACTTTGTATGAGACGTTCAGAAGACGTTGGATTTTGATTACTTAACAACCCAACTTTAAACCAACGAAACATCAGTGTCGTCTGTCATCAGTATTCTACATCAAATTGACTTTGGCTTTAGACGTCTGGAGATTGAATTTTGGTCACCAGACTTCTCAACTTAAATTCAACCAAGTATCAACCTCTAACAACCTTTGTGGTTAGATCATGACAACTGACCAGTTTGTTCAACATCAAAGCATTTATCATAATGATGCAGACATTCTTCAAGACTTCACATGGAGCTGGAGACATGTAAAGTTTGCTGCTACAGCTTTATGTATATTGACTTCAGAAACAGCTTGGTCTAATTGTAAAAGTTCCTACTGAGGACTGAAGACGATGGAAATTAGGTGAATAATGGTTAAGACTGTTGGGATAATATTTTGTCTATTTGATTACCTGTCCCACAATTCAGCAGGAGGCTGGGGCTGTGTTCAGAGTGATAACAGCACTGTGTGAAAAATTGCAGCCCATCTCATTTTTTGGATGATGAATTACTTTACAAGACTAAAGATGAAATAGTTACTGCTGACTGAGACCCAAACTGATTGAACCTGATAAGTACTTTCACATTTAAGAACTGAACCACAGACCCCTACCTATATATTTCCTTCATTTCATCCATTTCTGATTAAATGTTACCAGCCCATTAAATCGCTGTTATCAGTTGTAATCACTACCATTATATTGCATCAGTTTCTTTTTGTGCAGACATTAGCAAAGCCAGAGAGACAGCAAAATAATTTTCTCATTAGATGACATTTGAAAATAACTAAACCCAAACCTGACTTTACTTTGTTTTTTGTGATCAAAAAAATAGCTTTTGTCAAAATGTTTTGTCACCACCAGGAGTGTGGCCAAGCTTGTTTAAAGGTGAGAACCACAACATGCTGAGTCCGTCCAAAACCCAAGGGGGTGGATGTGACTTAGATACCTGAAAGATGCTTCCCATTGTCTTTGTTGTCTTTTAACTATATCAGCTATATTTCCCCAAGTTTAACCAAGTAGCTTTAGTTGCCTGGGTGGTTGTAGAAAGCTCTGACATAGGATTATGGTTATATTAATAAAAGTGTGTCTAAGTATCAAGAATTGCTGTCACTGGCCAACATAAACCTCAGCTGCGTTTATTTTGTTGAGCATGATTCGTGGTTCATGCTGCTAATTCATGGTTCAGAGAAAATATATTCAAGCCCACAGATCTATAACACTATCGTGTGTGTTCATGTGTGTGTTTAGGAGTGAAGGAGGATTCTTCTTCAGTGGTATCCTCTCCAGATGTGCTTGCTGTGTATCTGCACCTGCCTTATATGGGCCACACATGCTTCCTGTTCCAACAGGAAGAGGAACGAGATAACTTCCTGTCTGCCCTCAAGACCTGCATTAGACATGGCAACCTTGGTAAAACTCATACTCACACACACATTTGCTCACTTATATATTAAAAATAAGAGGCAAAATAAAGTGACGTCAAAATGGCAACTTTGCAAGTTGCTCAGTTTTGGGGACAGTGGTGGACAGTGTTGTCCCATAATGTAGCAAAAATGAGAAATTAACATTAACATTAAGAAAAACAACCCTTATCACGTCTCTGCTGTCCTAAAGGAAGTGCTCCATCTTTTAAAATGCACTTATTCACTTTCTATCCAAGAGTGAGATGGGAAAATTGATACTAGTTTTGGGTGTGTTTTAAAGAAAGCGATGTGACTTTTTAAAGAAGAATTGATACAACTTCCTCTAACATGAAAAGTTGTATTGCCTGATTTAATACACTTTTGTGTTACAGTCTCTCTTGGTCTGGTATGACCAGTGGCTCATGTTAGTTAATGTTAGCTTACATGATCAAACTTTTTGAGTAACTCACCTGACTGAGTCAGTCCTCTGACTTGACTATGACTTACTGATGAGCATTTCAATGGTTTTTATTACAAAAGTAAAACAAGAGGTAAACAGAGCTAACCTCATAAGCAGACACGTGCCGTTTCTTGCTTGTGGTTTCAACTTGCTGTTGGTCAGGACCCGAAATAATAATCTCTTTCTGGCACCTAACGCAGGAGAATCTTGGAAAATGAAGGGAAATTGAACATACCATTATCTCGTTATTGCCACTTGTGGCAACAGTAGCTGCCATTCAGCAAAAGTTACACGGTCTTGCTTCAAGTTTGATGCTTGAGTTGGGATATGTTTAGCATCGCTTATGGTTATCTGTTAAGGTTTAGGCACAAAACCACTTGGTTATGCTTAGGAAAAGGTCATGTTTTGGGTTGAAATACCTGGTTTTGGTGGTACAATGATCTTGCCAATGAACAACTGGTTTTGTTTGGTTTGCTAGGGATCAGAATTGGCCAACATGCTTTTTCTTATTTTGCACAATGAATGAATATTGCATACATTCTATTTCATGTCTCCATCTCTTGGTGGGCCATCACAGTAACAGTATGCATTATTTGTCAAATGAGTTGTTATATACAGGCATATCGGATATCAGCAAAAAATCCAATATCGTGCATCTCTATTGTTTGCTGCTCTCAAACAGTGGTCTGTAGCTTGGCAGTTGTCTCGCCGTGGTGTCATGCTGTCTACCATCTAAGTCAGCTCATACACATGTAGTCAGTCACTTTAGAAACATTGGTATGATATGCATGAAATGTACAAAGGCAATGTTTCCATACTATGCTAACATTTTTCTCTGGCGACTGGGCTGACACAACATGTAGCTTTATTTTTGATCTGTATACAAAGAAAAAGGTAAAAAAAAAAAAAAAAAGACAATTTATGGTTTCAGAGGTTCTGAAAATATTTCTCGGCAAACAACAGCTTGGCATAGTGACCTCAGGCAGCTTCCAGTTGTTCATCAACAGTTACAGAATGTGTGCCCCCTAAAATCACACATTGCATTTTCATATTTTTGCTCATGTATTGATCAAATATATAAAAACATAGTTTATGTTAAACTAGTTTTGTACATTTGGAAAGAACATAAACATTTCCAAGTCAATTAAAGTCAATTAAAATAAGAAAATAACAAGTTCATTTAAAATTGACAGATGATGTACAACACTACTTTCCTGAAATTATAGTGTTAACTTAACAAAATGGTCCCAGGCAGTTTTTTAACTGCCAAATGGTATTTGAGTCAGTGCTATACTCCCACTGAGGTGGTGTGAGACTTTTAATGAAAAAAGGCCCCAACACTTTGACACGTCTGTAATGTCAGATGAGTTTCTAAAGTATTTAAACCTGTTGGTGTGAGACTTTTAATGAAAAAAGGAGCCAACACTTTAACACGTCTGTAATGTCAGATAAGTTTCTAAAGTATTTAAACTTGTTGTACCACAGTGTCCTTGCGTATTAGCTCTTTTTCATTTTGTCACTGGTGTGGTGGCAGTTGCCCTGGCGACAGATAAAAATATTAATACTGTTGGCTTCCTGTGTGGTTAGCTGGGATACAAAGCAAAAACAACCCCTTAAGTCATTTGGTTGCGAAACCCAGCATGTCACATCTGCACAGCTACCAAGATACTGTCAGCAGCAACAGGAAACAACACATAGCTGGCCAGCACTGACTATTTCACTTAAATACTTACAGGAGCTACAATATATTAAAACGGTCTCATTTATGCCAAACTTATGTTACTCTTTTATTCAAATAACATTCTCACTTGCAATACTTTCTTAGAATTTGTATTCTTTGATTACATAAACAGGAGATGGCTGCCTCTGGTGTTAAAATTAACTTCAGACGAAACCAGAGCTGACCAGTCTTTCTGTTTCATTTTACCAGATAGAATTGACATTAGATTGGGGAACTTCCACCAAGTTTTTGTGCAATTTCTTAAAGCCACACCAAGCAATATCGGTTTTCTGATTCAGTCTCAGATCTCTCATCAACTTAGTTTGCAGCAGTAGCAGGCAGCTGTTTTCATCCCACTGTACACTACCTGCCTAGCAACAAACAGCAGACTGATAGAGTCAGCGATATGATGAACATTGTTGAGCATTTGCTGTCATAAATCCCTCTCCAGTGTGATCTTATCCTTTTTGGTATATTTTGAAGAAGAAGCCCACAGCATCATTTTGCACTGGACCTCTATGAGGTCTACACAGTGGTTAGATTTAACTGCTTGGTTAGGGTTGGAGTTCATGGTTGATGTTTGTCACATGACTCGACGAATGTGACTAACAATCGATGTGACAAAATAAATTCACATTGACTTTCAGTATCACACAGCACACAAACAGCAGTCTCCTAGGTTAAAGTCCTGTGCTTGTTGGACCCATCCATATACCCCCTCTGCCATCTGCCCTAAGTGGACTTTCTCACTCTTTATAGCAGGTCCACTGCTCTGAACATCCAATAATGAACTGCCTGGGTTTATGTTTGAGTTGGTTCAAAGCCCATTTTGTCTCATACAGATGCAAAAGGGTGCCCATAGCATCATTATAGTGACACTGAGGACACTGTCCAAGTATTTTAACACTTTGGGAGTGAGATCAGGCAGACCTCTCTCATGTCAGTGGACACCAAAACAAAGTAAGAGGGAGATAGAATATTTGATTGAGACTTAGCAAGGTGACAGACACATGACTTTAAATGAATGTTTAAGTTGCTTCATGTCTGCTGGATTTCCAAATAGGCAACTGTTAGCTAACATGACCGCCTTTATAAGGTGATAACATCAAACATGTGTGATGTTCAGATAATAACTGCAGCTTTAATCAAGCTAGTTTACAGAAGTTGGAGATGATGCATAAAATTGTGAGGGAAACTGAGGTATTTCCTTGGGAACTACAGTAAGTATCTTTAAGTGCAGTGCAGTACTGTTGCTACAAGGGGACAGCAGTCATAATCATATCTGATACAGGCAATGGGCAGTGATGAGATCTTTAACTGTCAACTAAACACCAGTTTTGTACTTCAAACCATAGTCTACGTGTAACTACACTTAAACCACTCGAGCACGTCAGTGACATCAGCGAGGAAATGATTTCATGCTTTCTGTCACAGTTTTCAGTGGTACTAGTGTGATTCACACTGATGGTGTTCATAATAAAGGGAAGTTTATTTAGCATTAGTGGCGCTTTCTGTTCCTCAAATATTCTTCATCAATTTACTGAAAAAAGAATGCCCCTAAACCTTAATGGGGAACAAGACCACAGAGGAATTAATAATGGGATAACACAACGGAAAAACAGGACATAACAATGTTAAAAATTAGAGATGCGAAACCCAACACCATTAAACACAGCAACACTACATCTAATTTGTAAAGACTTAACAGCAGAAATTCTAGCAGTGGCAGCATGTGCCCATGAAATGAAGAATAACATATAAAGATTAAAGAAATGAGTGTGCTGAACTATCATATAATCACATTTACTTTAGTTTTCCTCCACAGATTTTCAAGACCAGCACCAACAATGTGTTAGTCAATCTCTCATTACTTACTGACCTCTCAGTTCTGTGGCTCTCAGCTACAAGCTCATTGGTTACAACCTGACATGTTAATGTTTAGAAACAGAGCAGAATTATATAGTTTATTTTTTATATTAATTTTTGGAAGATATGTGATAGGCAGTGAAGGATTGTCTCCCTGAACCACCCTCCTCCTGCTCTCTCTGCCCAGTTATCAAGAGCTAGCACAGCACAGCATTATCTTACCCCTACTCGTCATATCATAGTACTCGTTAGAAGCCTATCCAACACTGAGCCGTTAATCTCACACTGACACCACAACAGCTTGACTTTGTCCTTAAACCTGTTAATAACCATTGGGTAACATTAGCCATGTGAAGCTAACAGTCAGCCCGGTACTGTGTGTGTGTGTGACGCTGTCCCAGGTGCAAATTTACAAATTCTAAGATAGCGAAGTGGTGACCTACCTATGATTGGCTAATACTCCTTGCCTTTGTTGATTGGATTGATTAGGTTTAGGCAAGAGGAGTGGAATTGGTTTGTGTAAGGGTAAGAATGCCAGGGTAAGGCAATCAGAGGCAGAGTCAGGCAGTGTAAGGCGGGCCATTCCTTCACTATCCTAGGGTTCACAAATTGGCATCCCAGGCACAGAGCTCCAGTAACGCAGCGGCAGTCTCATGATAAAGACAGAGAGAGAGGGGCTGAGCTAACCAATGTGCTGCATGCAGCCCGACAGTTGAATGACATTTTACTTGTTTTAATTAGTCGAAACTTGCAGTAAAGTTGTGGTGATTGGGCAAAATTGCAAGGTTGCATAGAATTCACAGGAATTGGTAGAATGTGGCAACACTGCAACATCCTGGAGGGACTGATAAACCAACCACCCCCAAAAAACCTAACCCTTAGGCTTCCAGAGCACCCCAAAAGATCCTTAAATAGCTGTTAACTGTATTTTTTATCAAATGTTACTCAAACAAGACATAATAGTGCATTTGTGGGGGACTGTTTTCAGTGGTGGATTAATCCACATTTGGTGCTGTAGTGAGTGCTTGTGGCAGCAGAACGTGTATGTGGGACTGAGTCAAAAATAAGCTACAGTGTGTGTGTTCAAGTAATAAAGGGACATGTCTCCAGGTGCAACAGTGTGACTCACTGATGTGTTTTTAATAGTTTTTGGACAACAATGGTGCTCTATGGCACAGAGGAGGAACATGTATCAGGCTTACAAAGTCAATACTTGCTACAGAAAAGGATGAATGTGATTTCAGCTAAATTCCTCCATTTCTCCTCCCTGCAGACCCTTGGTGTGATTCATCCTATGAGAGCCAGGCGTACATCCGAGCCCTCCGACTCTACCGACAGGACAAAGGGTGCTATGAATCCTGGGAAATGCTGCTGGGCACTGAGGAACAAGTCAGTTAGCACACACACTTCAGCATTCTGTTTGTTTGTGGTTATTCATCCACTCGCTTATTCAATCATGTTTACATGTTTAGGTGCTGGCCTGCCAGGTGATGGAAGAGGTGTTGCCATGGTTACAGAGTCAACTTCAGTCCAGAGTGAAGGGCAAGAAGACTGAAAGGATACGACAGTGGCTGGCAGTGAGTTGAGCTAATACACCAACACAACATAGATGTGATGAAAACGCAGTGCTTAAGTGTGATGACATCCATCATCAGCCTAGTGCTCAACAAAACTCAAATATCAGCAATCTCTGTACTGAGCAAGCAGCAACCTCCGAAGCTGAAAAATGAAATGCCATAAACTGCAGTTCCTCTAATGGCCACTTGAGGTTGGCCTCGCACTCCTCCACAGCTCCACCCTCTCGTCCAAATATGGTCACTTCTGGCTCCAAGAAACAAGATAGCAATAGTCAAAGTGCCAAACTTGAGACTTCAAAAAGGCACTCCACAAACCATTGGGTGATGTCACTTAGCTACATCTATTTTTTACATTTTACATTTTAATATGATTCTCTGTCTGTATTATGTTTCCTTTTTTCATTTTAACAATCATACATACTTAATATCTCTTTTTTTCACAAGTTCAGTGTTTTCCTCACCCTGACCCTTGTTCATATTAACTCTTAAGATGTTTTAAGTTTGTACTTTTCTAATGCAGGATGAGGCTGTTAAGCAGAGAGTGATGGCTCTGTGAATGTAGCTTGTGTTTAGCTCTTCACTGTGCTGTAATCCAGTGAGGTTTCTTTTAAGTTAATATCTTGAATAATAATCTAAACTTCACTTAGGCCTTTTTTTCTTCACAGAGATGACTGAAATAGTTAGATATAGCACTAACATATGTTTTTTCTGAAAAGCTTTCTTAACCCCTATTGACATTAAGAAAATCTTGTGACCCCTAATGAAGGTTGGGGGTAAGGAACCTCAGGTTGGCAACCAGTGTTTTATACAGTCTATGGTGCCTCAGTCTACAGTATGTTAAAGTTGTCAGTTATGTGACATACGTATGTGGTCTTTTTTGTTGTGGGTCATCCATGTGAACTGAAATATCTCTGGCAATTCTTAAAGGCAACATATAGACTATGAGGCCCCAGAAAATACCAAATCAATTTAACATCCACTACTGTTGTGTGAATATTAGAAGTTGGTGGTCCAGCTGGTGCTACAAATTCTCCATTTGAGTGTTATTAAATCATTAAAAGAAGGAAAGGACACAACAAACCTCAAACTGTGGAAAATGATGTACAAAACATGATAGAAATACGGCATTTCTTTTTGTTTCATGTACTGATTTGAGGAAGATCACAGTCTCCTCACTGCTTCACACACATCTATTGATTTATCTCTTCAGTGGGAGTGGGAGTGACTTTTAAATCACATGCTTCATGTAGGTCATTTACACCAAGTCTGGTTCCATAACAATTTGTCACATTTTGACTTATCAATACACCATCCCTTCCGCCTCAGCCAAGTATAAAACATTTTTGCTAGATTTCAACTTTTTTTTTCTTCAAAATTTCAGCTGAGTTTCCACTCAAATTTTATTAGGCGCAAACTGAAAATGTGCATGAAAACAGGAGGATGGAAATGCACTTAATGAGATCTGTTGGAATATCCAGAGTAATTGAGACACTCTGAATATTAAGCTTCTACCTCAAGAAGAAAAAATAAACCCTAATAATGAAATTAAAGCACATTGTGTACATTGTTAAATTATGTCCTATATAACAAGTAGCACATTACTCCACAAAAAATGTTGTCCTTAGATCAATCTCAGACCAGTGAGCAAAAAGAATGACAGACAGTCTGGGATTAAAATAATTTTGATTTTCTTCGGAAAAGTATGACTTCAAAGCTGAACTAATCAATATTATTATGTTAATAATGGATCAGATTGGTATGTGTCATGTGATAGAGGGTCGCTCAGTAATGAACCCACAGGCATTAACATCAAACTCTGTAGTTCCCACAGCTCTACAGAGCTTTTTAACATCTTTTAGGTCATTCATTGTTTTGGTTTTTATGGCCATAAACTGTACTGTTCAAGATCAGGCTCACTGCTCTTGTTAACCTCATTCTCAGCAGCAGGCAGCTGATAAACCCACTGTGCACCATCTGTCCAACAACACAGCATTTAGCAGCTAAAGAGACAGATACTCAGAAGCTGGGACCAAACCAGAGCTAAAAGAGGAGTGAAAATCAGACTTACATTCTTCCAGTTGACAAAAACACAACTCCAAATGAATGCTAATGTTGCTCTGTGCCTACAAGATTTTTAATTAGCCCAGTCACCAAAAGACAATGTTAGCGTTGTACGTTTCTGCAAATACAAATGTGTTACATTTACACGTTTCATATGCATCATAGCAATATTTCTAAAGTGACTAAGTACATGAGCAGACCTTCAAGTCACTGGGAGGTGGAGGGAATGGTGTATGGCATAACACCTAGGTGGAGGCCTGCAAAGCTGCAAAAAAACTGCAGACCAATAAACTGGTTGCTTTTTTAGTGAGTCATCGCTGTGTTTCCAGCAGCTTTTTAGCCACCAAATGTGGGAGTTCTTCAGCAATCCATTGCTCTTTTTCCAGCCCCTAAATGTGGGTGTTTTTTTTAGTGATTTGGGGCAATTTTTCCAGGGGCTCTTCAGCTTCTAAATGTGGGTGGTTTTTTAGCTACCCATTGCTCTTTTTCCAGACCCTAAATTTGGGTGTTTTTCAGTGACTTATGGCCGTTTATATAGCTCCCTTTCAGCCCCTAAATGTAGACATTTTTTATTGACTCATACCAGTTTTTCCAGCGGTTTTCAGCCCCTAAATGTGGGTGTTTTTCAGTGGCTCACACCAATTTTTCCAGTGGCTCTTAAGTGGGTGTTTCTTAGCGACCCGCCACTCTTTTGCCAGCCTCTAAGTGACTTGTGGTGGTTTTTCCAGCGGCTTTTCAGCCCCTAAATGTTGGTGTTTTGTAGCAAGCCATTTCTGTTTTTTCAGTGGCTTTTCAGTCCCCAAACATGGGTTTTTATTAGTGACCCATGGCTACTTTTCTAGTGGGAGTTGTGCCAAGTTTTAAGCCAAAACATTATTTTTTCCTAACCATAATTAAGTTGTTTTTGTGCTTAAACCTTACCTCACATTAACCAGAGCGCTGTTGAAATGTAAAGTGTCAACATATCTGCTACATTATAACATGCAAATGTAACATATCTGTGGTTTGCAGAAATATATAATGCCAGCATTTTTTCTGGCAATTCGGTTGGTTTTAACAGGACTAACAACTTTATAAGGTGAAAACTATGTCCATGTTAAGTTTACAGCTTGTTATGCTATCTCCCTAAGTGGCCACAAAAAGCAGTGTATGCTTTCGGTGCAATTCAGCTTTAACTTTTTAAAAGTATTTAGACCTTTCTTTCTGCCAAATTCTCATTATGATCTTATAATTTTGACTTCTCAGAATGCTGCAGCATCTGTCAGAATTTAGATATTAATCTCATAACTTTTTTTCCGAAGGCAGCTTTAAACACTACTATCTTTTATACTGTGTTAAATTTACTGAACACAACTCTGAACCATATAGCGAAACATTTGCAACTCAGTGTTGATATTACTTTTATTACCTGTTTATAGACAGTGCAGGCAACCTACACCTTGGTGCTGGAACAACTCACTGCAAGTTTGGAGGCTCTGAGGGAGGAGTGTCGTCAGACAGCATCATCCAATCAGGCACTAATCAGGTCTAACCTGGACCAGATAATCTCTTCTCACTGCTTCCTGGAGGAGAAAGTCAGAGGTACTAGCCCCTACAGTTTGAACACACCTAGAAAATAACTGAGAGACTGGTTTTGAAAGGCAAACACAGTACTTTTAAACCAACATCTGGAGCTACATTCTGAGTTTCCTGTCTGATAGAGTCCTCCAGTAACTTTAAAAAACTGACTGTCAAACATTTTGTGTCCCTTACATGAATATGTGTGTGTGTTTGTGTGTGTGTGTGTTTGTGTGTTTGTGTGTGTTCCAGCATGTATATGTAAGGAAGCAGAGAAAGTGTGCTGTGAGTCTGTAGCACCCTACATGTTCTCCATCCTTGAAGCACTGACAGAAAACATAAGTGCAGGGATTCATGGGATGCAACACACACTGCACACTCAGATGAACTCAGCCTTCACACACACAAATGGAGGAACAGAGGAGACTAAGAAGGTGAGAAAGTCCTTTGTGTTGTATGTGTGTGAAGAAGAGTCTATGATTAGTGTTTACAGGGCGATGTGTGTGTGTGTGTGTGTGTGTGTGTGTGTGTGTGTGTGTGTGTGTGCATGTGCACAAAATTTAGCTTAAACTTATGGAAGTGCTGAGTCTTGGTTCAGTCATTTTATTATTACTATTTTTTGGTTTCAGCTCTTGATTGTGGTTTTGTGTGTTGTGCAGGCCTTGTCCACTCTGCGCTCCGTCAGTCTGGATCAGTGCTACAGGCAGGTGGAGAACCTGACAGAGAAACTTAAAGACTTGAAGCAGCGCTTTGGACTGAGCAGCACTCAGAGACTGGTTCACTCTGCACACCTGGAGATGGAGAAGGTATGGAGCAGTGATGGAGGTTCAGTCAGGGCCTTCAGCTGAGTTTGGCAAAGTGCAACATTGAATACAACTAAGGCCTTTCTACAGTGTGTGTCATTTGTCTCTTCCAGCTGTTTGACAGTGCTGTGTACACCTTAGAGCTGTTCACCCAGTCATCAGCCCGACTGGAGCCTTCTCAAATCCCTGTCAAGATGGAAAGAGCTAAAGAAAGAGTCCTGAAGGTAAGAAAACAACAGCATGGAATACCAAATGAATTATGTGGCAAGAAATTACTTTTTCACCCTGTATGATTTCAACGTATCAGGCACTAGGGTGCTTGTGACTAAATTTTTTTATTTTATTTTATTTTACTGTGTGAGCTGCATAATTATTTACTACATATGTATAATTAAGTGTTTAAGGATCAATCATCTGCACAATGTATGAGAATTTACAATTTATATAAGGTTTGAAGTTAGGTAAGTTAAGAGGTAAAAGAAGTACTCAGAACTTCTAGTAAAAGTAGCAAAACCATATTGTACAGGTACAGTACAAGTACAAGTCCTGCATACAAAATCGTACTCAAGTAAAAGAACAAAAGCATTAGCATCACAATATAGTTGAGAAATAATGTATATACTGCTGGATAGTTTAATCTAAAATAATGCATAATCATTAATTAATCACTGACAATCACTGATTATATTTTGCACTAATAATCGAAACCTGTAATGTAACTTGTAACTAAAGCTGTCAGATAAATGTGGTGGAGTAAAAGTACAATATTAATATTTTAAAAATTTTAAAAGTTTTGTAGTGAGCTGGTGAGTGTTTTTCATCTGCTCATGGACGAGAGGCTCATGCTTGTGACAGTGCAAGATGTAAAGAATTATAGCATCCTCCTCAGCTGAGCTGTAACGTTAGCTATTTCAGTGGTGTTAGGTGAGCTAGCAGTAGATGCACGCTTCCTTCTGAGCAGTGAAATGGTTAGCAGGTGTAGGTCGGTAGACAGAAAATAGTTCCTACACGAAGCTGCTCACAACAAGGTCTGTGGATTATCTTGAGTCACCAGGTCATGATTTCTGGAAAAAGACATTGCTGTTGAGTTTTTCAAATGTATTTTTGGCACTTAAAACACCACCAGCTAAGTGCTATGTAGTTTCGATTCGATTTAATTTAATTTAATTTAATTCCTTTTTTTATTGTCATTGTAAATAAATACAACAAAGTTCAACGCACAGCATAAAACACAACTCATTATAAAAGTAATAAATATATAATATAGGAGAGGATAAGATATATTCAGACTTCTTGCTTTCTATACCATTATTTTTGTGTATCAAACAAATAAACCATAAAATGTTCAAAAGTGATGATGATATAAGCACTCAGTCAGTGAAAATCGTGTGTGTGTGTGTGTGTGTGTGAGAGCAGCAACTGGACTATGACAGCAGAGTTGTCCAGAGGAGGCTCTATGAGGAAGCTCTGCTGGGGATCACTCTGCCCGCTCTCACCAGGAAGATGGACAGCAAGTGGAAAAGTGTAGGTCAAACACACTGCTGCAGTCTTTCCCACTCTGTCTCTAACATAACAGTGCAAACTACAGTAGACACATTCATACTTGCTTTCATTTCACTAATTTTACTCTATAAAGTATTTCATGTGTTTTCTGTTCAGGAGCTGCAGCAGTTCGAGCAGTACATTTTCTCAGACTACAGCAGTTTCATCCTGGTTCATAATGTCTATGATGATGTGCTGAGAAACATCCTCAGTAAGGAGATAGAGACAGGTAAACACACACACACACACACACACACACACACACACAGAGTACACATTTGCCATATTATCTTCATCACAGTGTGTTTTCCTCATACTTTTCATATTCTTTGTTTCTGCATTGATGTCCAGGAGATTACATTGTGTGAACATAAATTGTAAAAGCAGCCAGGCTGTCCACACGGAGATCCTGGGAAGCATTCCTAGGGCGCCTTAATGTGCTAGGTCCGGTACTGTTAGTATACTCCAACATTGATTTAAATGCTGTTTAAATTCCTTCCCCAAATTCCAGGAATATTATTCTATCAAAGACACACAAAATCCCATTATTGAAGTCTTAATTTTTGCCTAAAACCCTCACATTTATGAACTGTATAAATAATCAGACTTTAAAAACTCACCATGTGTAATTTTTGTGTAATTGTAGAATGTCAACCGCTTGGGTTATTAAAAGCCACAAATTCCAAGAAGGTACATTACCTTTGTGTCGATAAAGGAATACTTCACCTACAAAATGACCAATTTATATATCACTTACTCACCGTGTGTTACCTTGAATTCATGAAATGCTAAGTCATTTTTCTTGCAAGCCTCAATGGTGAACAGAAAATCCAAAAAAGGTGACTTCTCTTCATGAATAAAAGTAATCAGGGTCTGAACTTAACAATGGCAAAACTATATGAAAACATCCGTTTACAAACTCTCACACAACTCATGCAGTTTAATCTAAGCCTAATTTATCTAGTCATATGCTCAGTATTTCCCAAACACATGCATTTTCACTTAAAAAAACCATCAGTATTATTTTTTGGGGTCCTGGCTTTGAAGAGAGCAGAGATAAGTTTCACTTCAGTTTTTCAACAAAAATGCGTGTGTTGGGGAAGTACTGATAATGAGGATAATGAGACTGCTTGAGCAGGAGTTATGTAAATTTGTAAATGGATGTTTTGATATAGTTTTGCTGTTGTTCAACACAGTCCCCAATCAATCTACAAATCACTATGTTTGCTGTTTTCCATGGTGGCATGTGTGAAATACAGTTTTCTTCACAAATTTAAGGTAACACAGCATGACTGATTGAGTTACAAATGGTCATTTTGTGGCTGAAGTATTCCTTTAAATGTAGACCCTGATTACTTCAGTTCAAAAAGGGTGCTCGCCTTTTTGGATTCCCTGTTAACCATGGAAGCGTGCAAGACGAACAACCTTCTTTAATACAAATTTAAGGTAACATGTCGGTTATTGATATGCAAATGGTCTTCTTGCAGGGGAAGTATTCCTATAATGGTAGCTGTGGCCCTGCCCTGTAGGACCATTTATTTTGAGTTACTGAGGAAAAGAACATCTGCTGAACATACCTATCTTTGTCTCTCCCCAGTGGTCCAGGATGCAGCCAGTAAGAAGAGCAACAATCTCTTACTGGACACTTCAGATCTGGCCATTAGTCAGTACAGTCTGCTGGGGCAGACTCCACCTCGCTCTGCACAAGGCAGCCCAACTCTTGCTGCTCGAGACTCCTCCACAGCAGCAGCCGATGAAGGTAAAGAACCTGCTCCTGTGGTGGAGGAGGAAAGTCAGACAGTCTCTGAGAGTGACCCAGATCTTAACGCTGATGCCAAACCTGACCCCAGCATGACTCAAAGCTGTGACCAAAGCACAGTGCCTCTGTCTCCTATGATTGTTGTGACACAACAGTTGGATGAATCTACAACCGAGGAAGCTTCTTGCATCGAGGAAACCCACGAAGTCCAGCTTGCAACTTCCACAGCAGCAGCCAATGAAGGTAAAGAACCTGCTCCTGTGGTGGAGGAGGAAAGTCAGACAGTCTCTGAGAGTGACCCAGATCTTAACGCTGATGCCAAACCTGACCCCAGCATGACTCAAAGCTGTGACCACAGCACAGTGCCTCTGTCTCCTATGATTGTTGTCACACAACAGTTGGATGAATCTACAACCGAGGAAGCTTCTTGCATCGAGGAAACCCACGAAGTCCAGCTTGCAACTTCCACACCATCAACAACAGAGTCAATTCCAGCTCAGCCTTCCAACTCAGCCCCACCTGACTCTGAGGCAGCTGTTACACATGAAGTTGGTACACCTAACCCAGATTCTACCAATCCCAGCCCAGACTCTCCTGACCCTCCGATGTCCACTGTGTCCTCGCCGCAGTCCACAGATGCTCCAGCTGAATGTGCTCAAAGTGATCCACCTGCAACACCTGAAAGTTCTGTTACACCTGACCTGTTGACCTCAGATACAGCGACAGAAGACTCATCCCTGGTCCAGCATCCCTGCCCCTCATCGCCACACCCACCTGGTACAGACAATGCAGTGAAAATCAGCCTTGGGTCACTATGCCAGGCGATTAGTTGTGACTCTGCAGCACCTTCTGTAATGCCGACAATGGAACAGTGCACCACTGACAGAGCTGTCTACCTGAGGGGAGAAATAAAGGACAACTGGGAGGTGGAGAAGGTCAGAAAGGAGAAACAGATAGAGGCAGCAGAGGAGACCAAGGTGCACGAGAGAAGCAAAGAGGGGGAGGAAGAGACACAGATAGGAAATGGAAAAGAAGAGGACACAGAGGAGGAGAGAGGTGAAGGGAAAATGGAAGGTGTAGCCCAATCAAGAGCTGAGCCTGTCGATGAAGGCTGCCAGTCCTCTGAACCACCAGCAGAGAGTACCACTGCCTTCACCACAGAGCAGAAAGAGGACAAAGAGAAGGTGGATGATGAAGAGAAAGATAGAAAGCTTGAGACTGAGAAAATAAAAGAAGATGAGGTAGAAAAAGGAGGAAAGAAGGAAAAAGAGGAGGAAGAGGTTCCTCAGCCAAGCGAATTGCAGCCAGAAAGTGCTACTGAGCTGCCATTGGACAGTGTGGCTATGATCAGAGAACTTGTGACTGAGATTACTGAAGTGGAGACTGTGATCAGCCCCTGTGCCAACAGCAGTCATACACCCTGAGACCCTTTACCACAGCAACTGACTGTTGGACCTTCCAACAGCCTGATGTCCTTTACTAATACCTACTTCACACTTTTTTGTTAAAGGAAAAATTCGCCAAGTGTGTATGTGAATATCCAATCAGTGTTGATATTGAATGTAGTCCACTGAAGCAATAAATTCCTCAGTGCATGCTATTCTGACCAATAAAGTTGAGTTCTGCTGCTTGTTGAGCCATGCCAACAGTGCCTACATATACCAGGATGCATTATATGCAAGCTAAAACATACATCAGACATACCGTACTCTGCAAAATTTCAAGAATGTGGCCCCTTTTGGGGCAGAGAGCCAAAAATCCACTGATGTCAATGCAATTTGTGTTTGGATTATAATTTTGACACGTCTGTATACATTTGTTTCTTGTTAAACAAATGTTTGTCTTATAGATATGTCTAATAATTACTTTGCAACCTTCCCGGAACCTGCAATACATTCTCATCCCAACTTGTCAAATACTACCGCTTTGTCAGTGGACAAACATGTCAAATATGACGTGCTAGGTATCCTACTGCATCTTCTGTTTTGGATGTTCATGGATGGCAATTTATGCTTGTTACATGCACTGTCTTTTCAAAATACACTTCCGTTTTCCCAGGAAATGTACAGCGTCTGTTCCTGACATGCATGAAGTCTTTTTCAAAATAAATTTACAATGTTGGTGAAATAATTCGTTTTTCCGCTGATTTCCTTAGGTTCAGGCAACAAAAGCACACGGTTAGGTTTAGGAAAAAACATCATGGTTTGGCTTAAATTCATATGGGAACCCAACAGCAGGTGCCCAGCTGAAAGCCCAGAGTTTGTTGAACCCAACTGTTTGATCTACAGACTGAGATTGTTATGGGCCTCAAACCACAGTGTGAAACCCATGGTTACACAACAACTTTTCTGCATTTTCCCATTTCTGTCCTACTGTAACCGCACGTCTCTCTCCCCCAAAAGGGGACACAGAGTTGGCAATGACATGATGTGTCTTCTATCTTTCTTATGACACGGAAGAGAAACAAATCAGAGAACAGCACTGTTGGATTTATTGTTGGTACAACCAACTACACAGCAGCGCTCCAGCTTGCGTTACTAATATAAACTGATTTGTTTCCACTTCCTCTGTGTACACTGTTGCCACCTCCGCCCATCGCTGGATTGTTTTCCCCCAAAAGGAGGCGTGGTTATGAGAGCCTATCCTGGATGATGCATTGCTGGCCTGATGTATAGTGTTAGGTAACAAAAATACTCACTCAATGGTCATCTGCCCTCTTTGTCCTGCTAATCTTGGTCTTCTTCTCCAGTTTATCTTCAGCATCCTGAAGAAAGTCTCCAGCAAACTTCTGTCCAAGTGAGGAGAAAAACTTTAATGCCTAGTAACACGCACACAGGCTCTTATACTAAGCAGCTCACATTACCCAATGCTCTCTTGGTGTTGGCGATGGCATCAAACAAAAACTGCCACCGATGAAATTCTCTGAAGCTCAGGTTCAGGAGTGTCCCTGCTGGCCATATCCTGCAGCTGCAGCCTTGGCTTCTCTGCTGCATTTCTTCAGCGGTATACTCTGGCTCAAATAAATATGAATATCCAAGTCAGGGGTTGGAATTGGGGGGTTAGATCACTACATGATTCCCGAGCACGGCACCGCTGCTGCTCGCCGCTCCCTCAGGGGATGGGTCAAATGCGGAGAACAAATTTCCCACACTCAGGTGTGTGACAATCAGTGGGGGGAAAAAAAAGCCAAAACACTGGAAAATGTATCCTCGTCCATGACATCCTCTCCATTCATATTTTTGGAATGCCATTTCTGCTCTTGGAAACATATCTCGTGTGCAAAACAAACAAAGAGAACAAGGAAGTTCTGTTTTTAATTGGCATCTAGAGCACGTGTCCTGGCTACTGGAGGCAAAGCTCAACCTTTTCTTTCGATTTTTTAATTTGTCAATCAACACAATTCAAATTGTATCTCTTTGTGCATCCCTCTTCTTACACACACCACATATGCATTAAATGAATGGTAAGCACAGGGTCATCCATAGACTGGCACTCCTGGAGCAGTTGGGGGGTTCGTAGCTTTGCTCACAGGCACCTCGGCATTACCCAGGAGGTGAACTGGCACTTCTTTAGCAACCAATCCACACTCTCTTCTTGTTCCTTGTGGGGACTTGAACTGGCGATGCTCTGGTTCCCAAAGCCAAGTCCCCGTGGACTGAGCCAGTGCTGCCCCAAACTGTAGTCCCTCCTGCCTCATACTACATCACTGTCACATCAAATGATGGCACTGGATACAAAAAGAACATGAGATTCTAGGCTGCAAACTCCACATTCTCTGTCAATATAGCACGCACTAAGCAATTTATGTCTTCAGCTGACAACATGTACCGTCAACACTGATATGATATTCAGTTACAAGGTGGTACATTTTCCCTTTAAATGTTACAGAGACTGTAGATGGAGGAAGAGGGGAAGTGAGAAAGTCCATAAAGAAGGAGAAACAAGGTTAACCCATTATATTATTACTGTATCACATTTAAACAACATTTTGAGGACAAAACTGTTTTTTTTTTCTTGATAAAAGCTACAACTTTTTTTTTTTTTTTTTTTTTTACAGTTTTACAGTTGCTTTTTTCTGCTAACATGGAAATGAATAAAAATGACCCAAGAAAGATGTAAAACCCTGATCTTAAAGCTGCATTCACTGTTTTGGCCAACACTGAGCTACTATCACATTACGAAATTGTTCACCTGCTATAGATAAGGTGTTACCAAATATCCAGCAGTCACAATGCAACATTATCATTCATTTGGAGTTGTGTGTCTGGCCATGGAGAACTTTATGTATATATTTACTCTCATTTAAGCCCTGTTTTTGGTTTCTACCAGATTGTTTTGTGAAATTTGCCTCTTTAGTTGATAAATGCTCCCATGTTCCCCAGCTAGCCACTCACCATCTACCTGCCAGTTGGTGCTCAGCAGGTAGTGTACAGTGGGATTATCAGAAATGTTACGCTGAAAACAGCTGCCTGCTGGTGACTGAAACAATGAGAGCTAAAACAGTAAAGCTGTGGGCCGTAAAATCAAAATAATGAATTAAAAGAGGCTAAAAACCTCAATAATATTAAATAATAATTACCAAGTGGGTTAGGTTTTAGGTTAGGTTTGGCTGTCTGTCAGCAGGATTATGGAAAAACTAATGGTGCAATTGTCATGAAATTTGGTGGTAGGGTGTAGCATTAGCCAAATAAGAACCTATGACATTTTAGAGAGGATCTGAGTTACAGGGCTGATACATTAATTATTTCACACTTTTAACACTGGTGGAGCATTTGGCCTTGGTGGTCTGCTCTCTGCGTCCTCCCAGTTGACATCTGGATTACATAAACCAATTTTATCTTTTAGGTATTCTTCAAATTGACAGTGAAGTTGCCGTTTCAGATCACTTTTACATATCTTCATTGTTACTGTTATTTACCATTTCCCTGTTATTCTGAGTAGCTCTTAGTATGAAAAGGTACTGATGATGTGATAAGGTAAGGGAAGCAGACTATCTGGTGAGAGCTGGAAGAAGTTCACAACAGTAAAGGGACCCCTGCCATGGTACATAAAACTGAGCTCCGCCTGGACTAGCTGCCACATGAAAATGCTATATTATGGCATCAGTAATTACACACAATGTCACTTTCTACTACTAGCAGTCTATCAAAGCAACAACAACAGAGGGAGGGATGGTGTCATTGCAGTCAGTTTCTGAAGGATTCCTTCAGTGTTCATTGTTCAGGAGGATTTTACCAGGAGCCGAATTATCAGCAGAGGTCTCCATCTCTCCAAATCACATGGACCTGGTGCTTTAAACCAGTAAAAACACTGAATACAGCAGTTTTGTGCTGGCTCAGCTCCTGCTAATGTGTATTCTTTTCTCCAGCTCAGGAGGGTTTTATTGATAAATATTCTTTAAGATGCTGACTGGTTCACTTAATTTAAAAAAAAAAAAAAAAAAGAGATTTATCATAAGTGATATTTATTGCAGAACACAGTATTTTTAACCTCTTTTAGATGGAAAAAGTGTGATGGGTGTGACTGAACCTAAATGCAGCAGTCAAGAGAGGCAGGCACACAGTTGGTAATGACTTTAATGAAGCTTGCAGCAGACACAGGGAAATGCAGAGTAATAATCCAGCAGGTAAAAATCCACACAGCACACACACCAAGACCAGTGTGGCAACACAGCAAGAGTCTCTGCTTAACAGGTTGTAAGGACGAAACTCACACTGTTGCGACAAGGCAGGTAATCTCCAAGCACCCACAGGAACAGGCAGACAGAAACCAGGAGGGCAAAAGCAGAACTCGTGGTCAAGGACAGAAGGCTGAGGCAATTACCAGGATTCAGGCAAGGTTGGCAACAGGCAATCAGTCCGGGAAGTAGTGCTAGAGAGTCTTGCATACAAAGAGGTGAAGAACAATCTGGCAGTGAGTGTGTGGAGCCTTTATACTGAACCAGTCAGTGATTGAAAGCAGGTGAGTGGAGTTGGGCTGATGAGATAGCAGGCTGAGTTGAGCAGGTGAGCAGAGTTGCCTTGATGAGATGGGTGTGGCTGGCAGTGGTGGGGTAAATGGAAAAGTACTGCATGAGGTGAGCAGAGGAGCAGAACTGTGACCAAAATGATGCCACACATACAACTGAAAATAGAAATTAGACATGAAGTTATATTTTATTGAAAACTGAAATATTAAATGCATTGAAGAATAGAAAAGCAAACTAACTATAAACTTTTGTGAGGGCTCATTTTTTTCTTTATTATTTAAATGATGCCCCTACGTAATAGTTTTTTTGTTTTGTCTTTTTGTTTTCTTTACCAACTGTATAATTATCTTTGTTTAAGATAATTGTATGGATTTAACATAATAAAATGGGAAAAAAAAGTTACAGACTGTGCTCTTGATTTAAATTTAAAATTCCTCTGGGTTTGAACATTGTTTAAAATGTTTGGGAATATGTGGGAACATAACTCAACAAAATACATGACATTGGTCTAATCTTTTTTTGACATTTTAATGCGGAAAAAGTCACATATATTTTGAAATTATGGCACTGACAGGGATCATTCTGCTTAGTTATTCATTTAATGTTATTTATAGAATTATATTTTGTTCATAATACTCCCGTATTTTGACTAAACATTTTGAGTACACCATGAGATACACACTCGTTTTAATTACTTGGTACCATCTCTTTGTACAAAAAGATGATCTGCAAGCAGACACACAGCTATCAGGTAAAATTAGTAGTTTACAAGAGTACCAGAAAGGTGTTTTAAATAGTGATGTTATAGCGAAAATGCATGGGTTTGGGAAGTACTGAGCATACAAATAGATAAATGAGACTTACTGCACAAGTTGTGTGAGTGTGTAAGCAGATGTTGTGCTATTGTTAAATATATTCCCCAATCAATCAATAAATCAATGTTTCTGTTTTCTCTGGAGGCATGTGAGAAACAAAAAATGAAAATAAATTCAAGGTTAACACTGTGTGACTAACTGATATACAAATAGTTATTTTGTGGGTGAAGTTTTCCTTTAAGTATTCAATTATTGAAAAATGCTGCAGTGAAACATCCTCAAAACTATCACAGATGTACTTGGGGACCTGTTGTACAATAATATAGTTGAGTTTGCTGATAACAATTTTATTAAATAGAATTTTAAAAACCTATAGAAATTAATGGGATATTGTTATGATTTTAGCATGTAGTGACCTTAAAAAATAACAGTATTTACAGATGACAGGTCTGTGTATGTTACCATTTTAAACAACCTTTGTACAAATGTGAGTATAAATCACTGAGTTAGGCTGACATGTTGTATTGCATAAATTGAATATTGTCAGTAAAGCAAACCAAAGGAAATACATTTAAAGCAGCTGAGAGGCCTAAAAGGGAAAAAACCAATGTGTGTTACAATGTGTCCAGGATGTAACTGTGAACACAGTTGTATTATAAAACAGTCATAAGAAACGTGGAATTTATTTTTTTATTAAAGAACCTGAGGATGAAAGACAGTGAGAGAGATGGAGTTTATCTACAGTACTTGCTTAAGTTTACAGTGTCTTGTTAAGTAGCAATAAAATCAATTATCAAAAAAACACAATAATATACACAGATTAACAATAACTTACAATGAAAAAGAAAACATGACATGCATCAAATTTTAACTCTATGTGCAAATATGCCTAGAAGTAACAGCCTGTTAAACAGTATGTGTGACCCTCCATTTCAGATGTAGTTTAGTCAACATACTTTAGTTTTGAAAAGGGTGTCTATACTGCTATGATAACATTTATACATTCAGACATGCTCTGTTGCCTAGCAGTAAGTGCCATATTCAAGGGTACATTATTTGCTCCCTTAACCAAGCTAGCCTCAGTATTTAAATTGGTGAGAATCAGGAGAGTCACATTACCTGTTGCATTTTTAAATTGTACTTGTCAGTTAGTGTACCAATAAAACATGAAATTATGCCAATAATGTTGACTTAAGGTGACACATTCATCCCCATGACCCCAAGTCTCCTGATCTCACTGCTGTTAAAACAGGGAGAAGCCAGAGGCATGATGAGCAATGACATCACGCCTTATATGCTGGATGTAGAGTAAATGTACGGGATGACATTCTTAGCTCTGTCCCAACTACTTAAATGTCCAAATAACTACTCAATATTGAATACTATTAGTGTATATGATTCAACAAGTAGGATAATTACATGTGCATATCAAACACTGCACATGCCAAAACTTGCATACTATCTCGCTATTCAAACAACCAGAGAGAACTAGACACGGGCCAATGAGGATTATGGATATCATTTTTCTTTTTAATCAGCAAGAATGGAAAGCTGGAGGATTCTCTCCTACTATTAAAGCCAGTTCATTTAAGGAAGGTGGATTCTCTTATCTCCTCCTATACAAACTAAGAATAACACTAAGCAGGTGTACTATCAGTGACCAGAATAACAGAAACCCTGGTACTTTGTCTGGCCCTGTCGCTAGCTGCTACATGTGCTGACAATGACTCAAAGGACCTGTGACTTCCTGCAGTTAACACTGACATGGTGAGTGGAAGCCCCGTTTTATCGAATGCTTCATTCAGGTGCACTCCAATATAACACCCCAGTGCAAGGACTGTATGGTGGCAGGTCAGTAACATAATTTTATTATGTAGTGACCAGTGACTGTTTATAAAGATGGATGACATGGCAGCTCCCTAAAAGTGAAACCGAAACATCTGGATTGCCCCCTGGTGGCTGGCTTCAGTACAGGTCATACACCTGTATACACAGCTTAATTTTGTATGGTGGGAGGAAGTGGAGACGCGTCGTGCATCTTGATAAACAGTCTGGAGTAGTTACATACAGTATATACAGTTGGAAAGAGAGGGCCCATCACTTCTGCAGTGACAGGGTTTCATCACTGAAAAAAGATAATACTGTTATGGTTCTACATCAGAAACATACAGAACACACTGAGTGGTGGCCACAGAAATAACCAGAGAAATATGGTGGCACAACATTTAAAGCTTCAACGTAGACCCATTATTTCTTAAGACACTTTCACAATGGGTTTGCTTTTTGAATTTGACTACCTCCCTTTGTCATAAACGTGCTGCTCAGATGGTTTTATCAATCTGTGGTGATGCTTTCCTCATCAAAGTGCAGCTTTTGACTGCTGTTGCCTAGAGACAAGGCTGGTGAGTATTTTGACATGCGGAAAATGGAAAATAATGGCTGAGTGATGTAACCACAACCACCTATGAGGGCTGCAGAAAAGCAAAAACAAGCAGCCCTTCATCACTGCCCTCCTTGCTCATTGGGCCTGAATGTTTCTCTCTGTTCAAACATCAGCGAGCTGTCTTTGTTTTTCTCACTAACAATATAAAAATGTCATAAAGACATCCACATACAAGACAAGTTTTCCAGTGTGAAAGCACCCCAAGTTTTACGGATCAATGACAACGCTGCACCAATTTCACAGTGACATGGACAAAAGAAAACTATGTGTATGTTAATAAAATCACTGTGTGTAGTGTTAGTGTTACTCATAATGTAGGTTAGCATGCTGACATAGTGACGAGTCAAACTGGTGGATTTCAAACTGTTCAACAATGGAATGTAAGAAAACATTTCACTAATCTTTTTTCAGTGGATTTGAAGAGGCAACAAATATTCATTATCATACAGGAAAACATGCAAAAACATATTAACATAAAGTATATTATTAGAAATGTTAAGTCTGTTCACAGTCTTTAAATTATTTGCTGACCCACTGGGAAGTCACTATCAGAAGACCGTAGCCAGTGGGTTAGGAAGACTAACTATTATCTGTTTAACATAATGGTGAATGAATGAAATGGGTAATGAAAGGTGACTGCTTGGAACTGCAGTTTATTTGATAACTAGTTTAAAATCTACAGTGGTAGTGTGTCAGTCCTAACCAGTAATATGCATCTCTATGATCAATAGGTGCACTTACATGGACTCTAATATTCCACTAATAATCTGGATAATAGCCCAATCAGAATAAAAATGCCTCATGTGACCATCTCAAACAGAGGAGACTGGTCTGAACTAGCCTGATGGGAAGGAATTTGGGGTTATGGTTAGTTTGATGTTCTGTTCCAGATTTTTCTATTAATTACTTTGAGTTTGATGTTCAGGGCCATATGTATTGTTTTAGCCTATTACTTTGCCTTAGACATTCAGTTATCGTCTTTCAGAAACCCACTATGGGTCGACCTCTAACAACTACCAGTAGCAGTAGACTGCGTATGAGATGTTTAGGGAGCATGGGTAAATTGTGGCGTCTACTGATCTGTCCGCATACGAGGTGTTTAGGGGACATCTGTAATTTGTAGCTACAGAAAATAACCTGTCTTACACTTCTGTTACTTGGTACTAAATTGTATGAACAGGCAGAACCACCTCTTCCACTTCTATACTTTTTGTTCTCCTGTTATATTACTGACAGATTAGACACTTCACAGCTGTTGACACCACTTTGCACAAGTCAAAAAAGCTATAATCTAATTTAATGCTCTGGGGCATGTAAACACACGTCTTATCAGACTTATCAGAGTTGGAATCTCTAATCAGATTAATTGTAGTTGGATTAAAGAAATATTGTCCATGTAACCAGTTATTGTCCCAGTAACTATACTAATGTGATGCCTTCAGTCATGAGGGATTAAAGCACTGAACGTTCTAACTGAAGATGTTAGAGATGGAGGAGGAATGGATCTAAGATGACAGGGTATACTCTGTGTGTGTGTGTGTGTGTGTGTGTGTGTGTGTGTGTGCGCGCGTGTGTGTGTGTGTTTCTATGAGTACTGATAGAAGGGTTGTTCATCAGGTCTGAAGCCATAAGCTGTAGCTGGTCGTCCAGGTGAGGAGCTGGTCTGATCAAAGACTTCGTTGTCATCTCTGGAAAACAAAGCCACTCAAATGAATAGACTGTTACTTTCACTTTGCAGGAGTCTGCTAGCAGTAGAGGAGGGACACAGATGTATATGAAAATAAATAAAAATAAGTCTGACGTTAAAACTAGCTAAATTCAAATGTGTGAACACCTTTCTTCAGTTGAGCTTACACCATCTTCAGGTGTCTGTATAATTGTGGTTGTACATTGTCTGCTGAGCTGTAACAATTAATTGATTAGCTGTCAATTATTACATTAATGACCATGTGACTGGATACTTTATTAACTGGTTTGAGTAATTTTTAAGAAAAAGTCAAAATTCTCTGATCTGATTCTAGCTTCCTAAAGGTGAATATTGTCTGGTTTCTTTGGATTGTGGACAAAACATGGTATTTAAAGACGTCATCTTGGGCTTTGGGAACACTGATCGACATTTTCTACCATTTTTTGACATTTTATAAACAATTTATCAAATAAATTGACAAAATAATCAACAGGCTAATCCACAATGAATATGATCGTTTGTTGCAGGTAGGACTGGGCCATATGGCTTAAAAATAATATTGCAAAATTTTTAGGCTGTATCACGATTTACTATATAGATCTTGTTATTTTGAAACGTCCTCTAAACTACAGCAGACTAATAAACTACAAAATTATCAAATGAACTACAGGTACAATAAAGTTAAATAAAGTAGCTACTTTCATAATAAAGTTAGTATAAAAAAATTTAAAAAAAAGTTATGATTACATAAATCAAAGTGAAACCACAAGTACTTTAATTTTGAAACACCCGTCTCGTATCGGGCTTAAAGTGTGTAGTCACAGTTTAGAGCCCTACACGTACAAAAACACATGCTTCATTTGCTAACACTATCATTAAACTCGTTAAGTTTAACTGTTACCGTGGCACTGTTAAACATGAGGATTTATCTACTGCGAGCTGGAGAAAAACGAACAGCTCTCCAGTCCATGTATGTGTGGGACGAATCATATTTGTGAGTCTATTATATGTGTGTCTGTGAGAGGGAGCGAAAGCTGAAACGCTAACACAATTCTCATGCTAGTGGTTTAAAAAAACAATGTGAAAACAGTCATTTCATACATCACGTGTGAAACAAGCTGCGATACATCAAGCATATCAAATATGTCGCCCTCCCCGAGCTGCAGCCCCAGTTGTCAAATTTTTTTAAAAGGCTTATATTAGCAGGTAATCATTGCCTGGTAGTCTGCACTTTAGAGCTCACAGATCTTCTCTGTCATTGAGATTACTGATCACATTCTCCTCTAATTGTCTAGGAGAAAATAGCAAAGCATATTCTGCTGTTATTTATTTATTTATTATTTATAATAATTTAATAATTATTTTTGGAGTGTGTTAACTCACCCTGGATGGTGCAAGTCTCCATTTTGAGGCTGTAGGTCACTGAAGAAATCTGGGCTGACTGAACCATCTGCTGGAGTTATTCCATCTAAAGACACACACACACACACACGAGGATAAAACACACACATACATACATTTAATACACACAAAACATAATTTATTCACAAGTGTTTAGTTATAGATAGTGCTTGCACTTTATAAAGCCGTGTTTATGATTTTGTGATGAATCAACACTGTACCTACAGTGTAGGCTCTGCGTAGGTGCCTGACATGCACCTCCTCAGAAATCTAACTACAGGTCACAGTGACGCAGACCTCCTGTTTATTTTTGTTTATTTTCAAGCTTATATTTACATTTATTTGACATATAAGAAACAGTGAACTGTGAAAACAATAAAATTCCCCAAAACAGCATTTTCAGTCTTGTGTGTGATTTATCTCCACTTCATACCAGTAGATGAAAACTCCACTAGCCGCTAGGTTAATTTATGTAATGCGACATGCAATAGGCGTATGCTAATAATGGTAGAATGTTGCATTTGTGGGGAAAACAAGACATGACAGTTGTTTTGTCGGTGAACCTCGTGTGTCGTAATGGAGCCCAATTTTGTACTTTAGTTCATTATTGTGGATATTAAGCCATGTTTAATGTGTGTTTGGCTGAATCAAACTTCACTGCTCTTTACAGAAACTCCACGCAGTGGCATAGAAACCCTACTGCCAACAAGCGTTTGGAGGTGTAACTGCTCACAACAATGTACGGCACTCGCGCAGGCTACAGTGTGTGCTCTGTGTAGAGCCGACACACTACTATAAATCAGCCTTTAGCCAAACTCATCATAATTAGTCTTCTCTAAATGTTGCTATAGGAGCTGTAAATAGTATAATAGTTTGTATTAGGAAAAACGTCAATCCACACTGACACCAAAAGCTTCTGTGTTGGTGATTAAATTAATTAATAAATAAAACTGTTTTCTTCCCATATATGTAGTCTACTTGAAAGTGATTTTTGTCCAATGAATTCATGGTCGTTTTTGTGGTATTTCTGATACTGGTTAGCATGGTGAGGACAATTTAGTATCTGCTGTCTGCTAAAAAGACACTATAATGGTAGTAGTCACTTTGGAGGAAATGTACAGACACTCCTATAGAACATGACATATCTGTTGTCAATTTTCAACTTATGATATTGTCATTGACATTGACATGACGTTATGATACATTATTTACTGAAACTGGCACAATGATCTGTAGGTATCTTAAAATCCTTGTGGTAAACTTGATAATTCAGCATACAAGATAAAATGACCAGCATGTCACTTTTTGCAGTGCAAATTATCATACATGCATGGGTGTGTGTGCACGTGCGTGCGTGTCTATATACCTGCGCTATAGAACAGATCAGTCCTGTCGTTGTCGTTGTCGTACAGATATGGTTCAGACTCATCAGCTTGGCGACTCTCGACCATCTCCAACCACTGGTTGTTATGGAAACGGAACTTCTCTGACTGAATTTTCCTTCCCCACTCCTCATCATACTCCTGGAAGATAAAAATGAAGAGAGATAAATAAGAGGAAAACCTACGGACAAAGACAGGGAGGTGCATTTCTCTACCCTTTTTTGAAACACCTTCTACTTAGAGGGTAAGGAGCTCCTGGACCTCATTGTTTTCTCAATTTTCCTACATTTTGACTGCTGTTCTTTGAATTCGCTGCTAACTGCTACAGCTACTTTTTAAATCTCCCGCAGTGCATCACAGTTTGTCAAAATGTCACACCCATGCTGCCCATGATACTGTCCTGCTGACTGTACCAATTATACAGCAGTCATTTCAGCACTGTTACTACCTCTGATGCCGCCTTAAAGGCAAGACAACTCTGTCACCCCATTCTGCAATAGTACCTTTTATTAAGAACTGCAAGGCAGCAAAAAGGCTTAAAATTCCCACCTTGAGGAGGCAGTGTAAAGGGGGCTAGGGACTCTATCTGATGAGTTACTTTTGTCACTTAAAGTTGCTACCCTGTGTGTGCATCATCCTGTGTGTTTCACTTACAGCAATAATATCGAGGGTGTTGTCACACACTTTTCTGATCTCAGCATTCTTGTCATGCATCAGATCAATGAGGTAGGCTGGAGCCTCTGCAGAAAAGGTTAAAGAAAGAAATTCTTAAAGGGTGGTGATCTGAGATTTTCCAGTTTATGAGACCTGTTTCACCTCAACTTCAGGAGCTGTGGACCCAGCTAAAAGATTCTCATTAATCTTTAAATCTGCAGTAGGCAGAGTGCACTGTGGGAAGGATACGTGTGTCTTTGATGATGACATCTCGTGTAGCTTGGTGAAACACCATCTGATAGAAGACGTAGACAATCTGACACACAAACTCATCATCCTCCTGTTGGGCTGTATTCAACAAACAGAAGAACATATGGAGAACAAGTTATAAAACTGGTCTAGAAGTATCTCTTAGCAGGTTTGACATTCCATACTGCAATTACTACTACTACTACTACTACTACTAATGTGTAAACATCTATCACTCAGTTCATGAGTCTAAAACACAACATCTTGAGTAAAACCACAGGTAAGTGTGTGTGTTACCATTTAGTAGTTCGATAAGGGCAGGAATAATGCCAGATTTAGCCAACATGGCAGCGCAGGCATCATCCATGGAAACTGTTCCTATCATTATCACCACCTCCAGAATAAGGTCATCCTCTGCTGAGCCTGAAACAAACACAAAGATAAAAGGATGAAACTTTATTAAATGTTGGTGATCCAGGCTGTTGTGGTAGAAAATAAGATACACCAAAAAAACTCCTGCTGAATGGAGGCTTTTAAATTACACACAAAGCACAAGAACTGATCACACTGAGCCAAATCAAGACGTCTTGGAGGCCATATACTAGAGACTAACTGACGTTGGATTTTTGAAGTTGAAACTGATAATTGAGTATGATCAAAACCCAATAATGATATGTCAGATGATATGTCTTAACACACACAAACACTGTAAAATTAATTTTAATAATATGAACATTTAGTTAAGAGTTGTGAGAACGATATGTGTGAGGCAGGAAATTTTACATTTGAATGATAGTTGACATTAACAGTGAATATATAACTTGAAGTTAAGTGAAGTTAACTTCAGTGAACATAAAGTTAGTTCTAAATAACTAGAAATAAAAACACAAATAAAACAATAAACTTTAAGAAAATTGCAAATGGTACACAAACATGGCAGACAATTTAAGATACATTTCTGCAGTTTACTGTGTTGAGCGTCACTGTCAGGTGAAAACCTTGTATCTATTTTTAGTCACACTTCGTCTGCTCACACTATTGCTAAACTCATTAAAAGTTAAACTGTTACAGCAGCAGCATTAAATCCGAGGATTTACTCACTATGAGAGGGAAACAAACTAACAGATCTCCAGTTCATATATTAATATTTGCAGGTCGTACTGGTGCTCCATGGTTGCAATATGCATGTTCAATCATTTTAAAAACACAGGGTTTTTTCATTTCCTGAAAAGTAGCAGTTTTTGACATACAAGGCTTCTGCCCGACAGTGACAACATGCTATGTAAATGTACAAAATCCCAGTGCAAACGTATCTTTTCTAAATGTGTGGCTTTATCAGTTGGGCTCTAAAACTGGTTTATAATTCAAGGACTATTCTTAGGTATATGTCTATGCCTTATGTATATTCCCTAAATTGTATCAGTACCTGGTTTAAGTCTGTCCTTGAGGTAAGGTACCAGGTTGTATTCCTTTAGCACCAACTCCCAGTCCAGGTCAGGGATAGTGAGGTTGGCAAGCGTCCCTAGACACTCCAGAACCCACTCCTCCTCTTCCTCTGCACGGATCTCTGCTGCCAGGTCCCCAACATAGTCCTGACAGAGACAGACAAAGGAGCTCATCATGACACTAGAATAAAAGACTGCTTCTCCTGCTTGCTCTGCTACCACTAACAGTAATACTAACACCAATACTAATATTTATACCAACAATACTAAACCAGTTTTTTTCATGGCTTTTTGGGGTCTTGGGAGTAGTACTATTTTTTTTCTTGCATTTGTAACTCACTATGAACACTGGTTTGGTTGGTCCATCATGCTGTGAGATGTTTCTGATCATCTTCATCAGAAGGCAGTCTTTCATCTTCAGAGCTCTCTTCATAAGCATCTTTAATCCATTTCCTACATAGAGGCATACACAAACAAACAAACAAACAAACAGAGACTTTACAGTAAAACACAAGTACTATTTAACCAATAATCACAGATCAGTCAAACCAGGCTATAAACACAGATAACTCCCTTGCTAAGTCAGGGACTGAGTCAACACCACCACTGACAGACAATGGAAGATCTACCTGTGGAAAAAGTGTCAGTAGTCTGGAGATAACAAGTCATTATCTGGTTATAAAAAGCAGATCAGGAAAAATATACCTTCACACATGAGCTGTGCATTCCTCTTGTTAGCAGCCAGGTTGATGCAGATGGAGATAAGCTCAGCTTCTATCTCCTCCTCACCGTGCTCATACAGCATTTGCATTAGCTAGACACAGACACAAAGACAAAGACAGCTTTGTATAAATGAGGTCCAGGAGCTCCTCACCCTCTAAGTATAAATGTTGATGTTAACACTTTATATTCCTTTAGTTTGTTTAAAGAGATTTTCTGTGGATTTCAACGTACCTGAGGTATGCAGTCAGTGTAAACAAACATCCCCTTAAAACGGTCATCGATGCTGATGTGATACAAGATACGCATGACTACCTGACGGTTGTTCTCATCGCCTGCATGACAACAAACATATCCAAACATCAGTCAAAATATTCTTGTACTCTCTAATTATTGACGGCCTGTTCATCGTCTTACAGGTTTTCAATATCTTATAGATATTTGATGCTAAACCAAAGTATCTAAATTTGGCAAATTTTGTTCTAACAAATTTTCATTTAGTGCCATTAAGGCAAAGTGATTACAATTAACCCTCGGGGGACTTGAATGTCTGTGCCAGATTTACCGGCAATCCATCTAACAATTCAAAATCCCAAATGTTAACTTCAGGGTGGCGCTAGAGGAAAGGTCAGAGGATCTCCAAAGTCAGCAGGATTCATCCTGTAGGCACCATAGACAAATGTACCACATTTCATAGTGATCCATCCAAAATATTTCCAAAAATGTTGACCTACTAGAAAAGTCAGGAGATCACTGAAATTAATAGGATTCATCCTCTGGGGAACATGAATTTCTGCACAAAATTTTCCACCCATCCATTTAAAAGGTGACCAAAATGGTGGACGGACTGACCTGCATTTCTATCTACAGAGGTGCTAGCATGGCTGAAAACTTAATATAATGTGCTCCGTAAAGGTAGTTATTCATCACACGGCTACTGTATTGAGAATAAAGCAGGATGTATTGTACATGCAATATGGACAGTATATATTGTTCTCTGTTAATGTGTGCAGTTACCCAACAAGGCAGTCAGTTTCGGCAACAGTCCAACTTCTACCATCTTGGCTCTGAGTCCAGAGTCAAAGGAGAGATTGAGCAGCAGACGCAAAGTCAGGTTTAACAGGTCTTCATGGTCACAGGGAACCAGACGAGCCAATCGTTCTATAGTATCCACCTCAGCCTGCAAATCACAAACACAAAAACAACAGATATTAATTGATGGGGATCTGAAAAAGAGCCTCTGTCATCACAGACTACATTCAGGTTCTATATCACAACTACGATTCCTGGGAAGACATTCAGAATATATCTTAATCTTCACAAATCCTGAATTTAACATTAAACACAGTTAAATGGAAAAAGAAAAAGCCTTTAAACACAAGGACAGAGCTTCCCTAAAATTCAATGGCTGCATTGTAATAAATTACACTATTTATGCCAATCTCAGATGCAAAGATAAACTTGATGCAGAAGCAACAGACAAGCATTTCAAAAAGTAAAGATCCTCAGTGGCTGTGACCCAAGACCCATCCTCTCCACAATAACTGTCCCTTTCTATGCCAGGAGGATGTACAGTAACAGATAAGTTGCTGCAAACCAGGCAAAGCGCCAGGACCCAATGACGCCCCAGCAAGGGTGCTGAAAGTCTGCACCATGGCGCCCTCTTCTGTTCTCCGCTCACTCTTCTACCAATCTTGTAAACAAACTGGTGAAGGTCCAGCTGTAAACTGACAGCTACAGTTTTTTTTTTAAACATGGGAAGAGCTGTTTAACATAGGCAATCGACTCCTTTTCCATTGCTAAGAGAGAAGCTGAGTAGACTGCTCTACAGTTGAAATATTGCCCTTCTTTTTTTTCTTTTTTGTTTTGTTTTTCTGGTTCGATGTCACAGATGGACCTGAAAACTGATAAGTAAACAGTAAAAAGCAGCATGGAGATCAGTGAAAATATTACGGTGGTTACTTCTTTTTTATATGTCTTACTTATTGAGTCTCTCTTCCAGACTCGGTGCTGACTAGATTTTGAACGACGTTCAAAGACAGTATTTTGTGGTGGAGCGTTGTAATGTGCTGGAAAAGGAGCTAAAAGTAGTTTTTTAGTTTCATTACTGCTGATTCGAGCTGACTGACAATGGGCCAATAAATATCTGTGACCACTGCTCCGCTCCCTCAAAACCTGACATCTGTAGCATTTTAAGAGTTGCCATTTATTGTGACCTTCCCAAGGCACACCTGTGTAGTAATGATGCTCTTCAATCAGCATCTTCATACACCACATCTGTCAAGTGGATGGATTATTTTAGATGGTAGCAAAGAAAAGTGTGGTGCGTTTCATTTTTTGTAACTGATTCTCAAAACTGATTTATTTGTTTTATTGAATCTGTTATTAAAGGCAGAAGAGTAGGACATGCACTCCCCTACTTGGCTTATGGTTTGACAAGTCAGTCATCTCGTTTGTAGACTCATGGCTTGCCATGACACTTTGTCAATGACTCAACATTGCTTGGTGTCAGTGTTAAGTAAATAAATAAAATTATATAGTAAGTTATTCCTCTGTCCCTCCTTGCACCATTATCTACACTGACAGGATAATTCTGAAGTTAATCTCTTCCACTCACCATGTCATTCTTGTTCTCCAGGAAGATGGACAATTTTTTGAGGAATGAAACCACCAGGACCAGCAGCTCCTCATCGTTCCTTTCAAGGACTTTAACGAGAAGACCAACAATGTTTTTATTCCTCATCTTCAGCTCTGTCCTGGTGTCCTCAGCAAGGTTCAATAGAAGGTAAAGAGACACTGGGTGACGACGAATGAGACAGAAAGAGAGGAAAAAATGAGAAACAGAAGGAGAGAGAGAGATTTATAGGCAACTTGTTATTTCTGGTACCATCAATCAAATCATTGTTGGGTTAAAATTAGAAAGAAGAAAACCAATGGATCTAACAATTTTACATAAATGTTGCATTTGCATCACAGCAAAGACTAATACAAGCTCTGTGTTTTTGCTAATGTTTGACCAAAAACAAAATAAATAAATAAAGAAAAAAAAAAACAAGTGTAGTGTTGAAAGGTTGGCCCACCTCTGAGCAGCTGTTCCTGCTTAGCCAGAAGGCCATGGTATTTTCTCACAGCTTTGTCCTGGTCTCTTCTTAGAGAGCCATTCTCTGGCGCTGACTCATGTACACAGATGAGTGTTAAGAAACATATACTGTACACACACACACCCGCACAAAATAAGTACGGTAACTATATGAGAGCAGAGTAGACGGCTTATAACCTGCAGCTCAATGGAATAAGCAGATGACAGCAGATAAAAGGATATAAGCCTTGGTTTTCTTGCGGAGCTCCTCACGCCATACATCGTATCTCTTCAGCTCATGTTCCACCACGCTCATACACAATGCACCTATTTTATAATGACTTACCACTCCGTGAAACTGGGAGAAACTGAAGGAGAGGAGACGCATAATGTAAAAGGACGAAGTAGAATAGTTAGACCTTTCTAAAGGAATTGTGTGTGTGTGTGTGTGTGTGTGTGTGTTACCTGGAGAAGCAGAAGAAGATGTAAATGATGATGGTAGCAAGCTCTACACTCTGTTTCCAGTCCTCCCTCAACACTCTGGCGAGAGCACCTAGGGCTGCCTCTACACACACAGATGCAGTTCATGTTATGTAACATGACTCGTACAGGTACAAGTACAGCTGATTGTGTGTTAAACAAGGCCACAAGTCTGACTGAGATGGGGATTGTTGCTGGCATAATTTGGTTGTCTGAAAATTCTAATTGTTCAGCTACAGTTGGTGCTCACGTTACCAGAATCTTTTACATCAAGATTTTTGTTGATATTTTTATTTGCAGTAATATTTATGTGTATTACAGTCAACTCCTTAATAAACCCACCAAAATACAATAGAAACTATAAATGATTGTTGATTTATTATTGTAACGATACCTGGAAAATGTCTTGCATCATTACTTTCTTCTTTAATAAAACCTAAAATCAAATCTATTGTGAGTCTCTTTATTTCCATCACTAGATAAAAGTGGCTTTCACTTTCACTTTATCTGAATGCTGCACTATATGAACGGTCAGTCTCTGCCACTATGTTTGGATTATGAACACCTTAATTACAAATAATATGACTAAACACGTTAACTGGTTATAACATAGTAATTGAATTGACTACCAAAGATACTTTGAAAAATCCAGCTTGGTGTGAAAATTATATGTTAAATTAAACAGCATGTTTACATGATTCAGTAATATTGAAAATATCAGAATATCACAAGTATCTTAAACCAAGGTTCCCATAAACTGGAATAAATGTGTCAAATTAACTCACTAAAAAACAAACAAATAAATACAACAGACTGGAGTAAGAAGTCCAGGCCACAGTAGAAGACTACTAATTCATTTTTAAATTACTTCAGGATAATCTGTAAAATTGTACATGAGTAAATGTCAGCTAGACACATGACTGAATGAACCACATTATATCCATTTCTTATGGCTTTTTATATCTATTGCTGTGATCACCTCAAGTCTGATCAGAAACACTGCTGCATAGAGACTGATTTTATGTCTCTAGCTTAAACAGAGACAAAGAAGAAAACTGGGTGATCAGTCACCATGGCTGACAAGAGTGCCTTCACCGACAAAAAAATACAGACGAGAAGACATCACAAACATATGCTTTAATTGGCCTAATGAGGGCAAAATATACCACATCTGTAGCGACTGAAGGGATAACTCCAGTCTGTTAAAGTGGAGTTGGATAACCTACAGTAGATAGCAGTAAGCACACCCCCAGTTTGGAGAAACAGGCAGCAGTACCAACATGGAAGCTAAGTAATGTACTTATGTTCAATGTACAGTACAGGCCAAAAGTTTGGACACACCTTCTCATTCAATGCGTTTTCTTTATTTTCATGACTATTTACATTGTAGAGTCTCACTGAAGGCATCAAAACTATGAATGAACACATGTGGAGTTATGTACTTAACAAAAAAAGGTGAAATAACTGAAAACATGTTTTATATTCTAGTTTCTTCAAAATAGCCAGCCTTTGCTCTGATTACTGCTTTGCACACTCTTGGCATTCTCTCCATGAGCTTCAAGAGGTAGTCACCTGAAATGGTTTCCACTTCACAGGTGTGCCTTATCAGGGTTAATTAGTGGAATGTCTTGCTTTATCAATGGGGTTGGGACCATCAGTTGTGTTGTGCAGAAGTCAGGTTAATACACAGCCGACAGCCCTATTGGACAACTGTTAAAATTCATATTATGGCAAGAACCAATCAGCTAACTAAAGAAAAACGAATGGCCATCATTACTTTAAGAAATGAAGGTCAGTCAGTCCGGAAAATTGCAAAAACTTTAAATGTGTCCCCAAGTGGAGGCGCAAAAACCATCAAGCACTACAACCAAACTGGCACACATGAGGACCGACCCAGGAAAGGAAGACCAAGAGTCACCTCTGCTTCTGAGGATAAGTTCATCCGAGTCACCAGCCTCAGAAATCGCAAGTTAACAGCAGCACAGATCAGAGACCAGATGAATGCCACACAGAGTTCTAGCAGCAGACCCATCTCTAGAACAACTGTTAAGAGGAGACTGCGCGAATCAGGCCTTCATGGTCAAATAGCTGCTAGGAAACCACTGCTAAGGAGAGGCAACAAGCAGAAGAGATTTGTTTGGGCCAAGAAACACAAGGAATGGACATTAGACCAGTGGAAATCTGTGCTTTGGTCTGATGAGTCCAAATTTGAGATCTTTGGTTCCAACCGTCGTGTCTTTGTGAGACGCAGAAAAGGTGAACGGATGGATTCCACATGCCTGGTTCCCACTGTGAAGCATGGAGGAGGAGGTGTGATGGTGTAGGGGTGTTTTGCTGGTGACACTGTTGGGGATTTATTCAAAATTGAAGGCACACTGAACCAGCATGGCTACCACAGCATCCTGCAGCGACATGCCATCCCATCCAGTTTGCGTTTAGTTGGACGGTCATTTATTTTTCAACAGGACAATGACCCCAAACACACCTCCAGGCTGTGTAAGGGCTATTTGACCAAGAAGGAGAGTGATGGAGTGCTGCGGCAGATGACCTGGCCTCCACAGTCACCGGACCTGAGCCCAATCGAGATGGTTTGGGGTGAGCTGGACCGCAGAGTGAAGGCAAAGGGGCCAACAAGTGCTAAACACCTCTGGGAACTCCTTCAAGACTGTTGGAAAACCATTTCAGGTGACTGCCTCTTGAAGCTCATGGAGAGAATGCCAAGAGTGTGCAAAGCAGTAATCAGAGCAAAGGGTGGCTATTTTGAAGAAACTAGAATATAAAACATGTTTTCAGTTATTTCACCTTTTTTGTTAAGTACATAACTCCACATGTGTTCATTCATAGTTTTGATGCCTTCAGTGAGAATCTACGATGTAAATAGTCATGAAAATAAAGAAAACGCATTGAATGAGAAGGTGTGTCCAAACTTTTGGCCTGTACTGTACACATTTTAGCCTCCTAAACAATATCAATATCAGTTTAAGTGTACAATATATATTGAGAATATTTTTTACTGCTTTACCTTATTGCAAACAGCCCTTTCTGATGGGGAAGCCATTAACTACGTCAGTTCCCCAATCTGTGCTTTCGTCAAAGCCACCAGACTCCGTTGACAAAAACAGTAATTTAAGCTCTCTGAACACAGGAACTGCTGGTCTACCACTGCCTCATCATTTAATTAGTTGGTGTTACTGTGTGACTATGGTAAATACTAACTAACACTTTTAAAAACCAAAGTCACACAAGAACGGAAATAAACTAACTGATCGAGGCAGCGGTAGACCAGCAGCTCTGTATCCAGCAATGTTAACTCTGAAATCACTGTCTGATAGCAAAGTAAGAGTGGTGAAAACATTCTCCATATAGTATACAATAAAACTGGTATTGTTTTTTTTTAACTGGGACTTTTTTAGGTGGCTAAAATCCATTTTGCTGCTGCCCCTGCCCACAGCAGTACACTGATTAGCTTCCGTTGTGGTACTCCAGCCTGCATCTCCAAACTGAAGCCATGCCATCTACTGTAGGTAATACTCTGGCTATGGATAAGCAGTGGTGTAGTGGTAATTGATGAGGTGGGTGTACTACTAGGTAGATAGGTAGGTTACTGATGAGGAAGTGGGCATACTCTCCTATATATTACAATGGCTTTTTAGCTGATATGTGGATATACTATAACTGGATAGAAAAAGAAGTGGGTATACCCTGTATACCTGAGTATACCCTCCACTACACCACTGTGGAAAGATCCAAACTATCCCTTTGAGTAAAATATTTATGAATGTAAATGTAGGTAGGAGCTTCTTTGCTAAAAACATCAGCATTAGCAGTCTGAATGAAAGTATACCGTTGTGTAGCAGCTCCTCCAGGTTATCAGGGTTGCGGGCCAGCTGCAGAATGAGAGCAGAGCCTCGGATCTTCTCTGGGATCCCTTCATAGAGCAGTTCAATATACTCATCCACTCTGGTTATACTGGCCTCCTCGTTTAACTGCACAGACAAACATGCAACACAGACACATAATGTTATTGACTATTAACAAGGCATGTAACTATACTAGTGAACAGTAAACATGACATTTGAGGCTTGGGGGGCTTTAGTCTTTTACCACCCATATTGTAAATTATATAAAATGAATACATGCATGGGAAGTCATAAATTATTGCATGATACAGAGGCCTTAAATTTGGTGTTGGTGCAAATCAGGTTAGAGAGCTAAGAAACAATCATAAAAGCAAGATGCATAAACAAACAGGCGGAGTCTGCCAGTGTTTTAAGTTGTTACCTCCATGCCTTCAAACGGTGTCAGATCTCTAGGTTTCACGGTTCTTTTCTCTTTCTTCTCCACTGGTGACACAAAAACACAAACAACCAACATCACTGTGTTTCCTTCAAAACTTGAAACATATATTCATTCTTTGTAAGGTTTATGATTTCATTAGATACTGAACATCTATGCATGGATCTTTTCATCATGTATTCAATAACAACAGGATCTATGGCTAATTTGGGGAACTGTTAAACATTGCTTCATCACTCCTCATATCTGCTATCTGTCTGTGTTTTTACATATTTAATGTTCTTGAAATGTTTGCAGCCTGCTGAATTTCTTAGGATTTCTCAAACTTTGCTTTACATTGAAATGTCAGTGTTAAGTAACGTTTACAGTGTTTACAACCTTCCATACTGTTATGTGTTTTGTAGGCCATAGACGGAACAGCATTCAATGAGGCATCAGCTGATAGGAACTCCAGTGAGAAATAATACAATTCAATCAACTGAAGCTGGTTCATTGATCCTACAAGTAAAGCTTTACATGTATAAGTATGGTGCCAGACTAGATGAGAAGAATAAACTGAAGTTGGTCATTATGTTTATGATCAAATTTTGATGTGAAAATTGGGATATGTTTACACTCTACACCAAGGGTGCAAAAATGGTGATGTGACTGACTTTTGCCTTCCACGGGGGATGATTTCCTATTCTGCAAGTAGTAGAGGAGCTGCTCCACCTGGGGCAAACGGGAAGAAGGAATGAGTTTACACTCCTCCACCACTTTCTTGGCCAAAGCTCCCACGTCTGTACTGGGAGAAAGACTTTTCACTCGGATGCTGGAGGGAGAAAGAGAGGACAAAGAGAAGGGTGACAGATGAAGGCTGACTGACTTCATCCATTTTCACAGCTTTTAGCAGGTTTTTAAGATTGCAGTCTTGAGTAAGTGGAATTATCCACTTACGTACCTGAAACAGAATTTAAGACCACTGCAAAACCTACAATGAAGCTGAAACACTAGCATGTTACTAATTAAACAGATCTGATTACAGTTTTTTTTTTATTCCAAATTGGACTTTTACTTATGTTCAGTATTCATCTAAGAATGGTCATGCAGTGTAAAGAAGCTTATCATTACCCAGTGAAAAATAAGACATCTCCCTACAGCATTTCAGACTTTTCTCAGAGACTTTAAGAACCAGCTGATGTGATATTATTGCCTACCAATCAAATGACTAATAATATGGCCAGCTGCTCATATCCAGTCTAGATACACACACCAGCCTGAATAAAACTAAATCAATTCCAGTGAGGATAAAATTAAAAGAGGTAGACAATAATGGAAATCTAAAATGGATGGCCTGAAAATAAAGATAATACAAACAGAAAATCAAATATAACCATGTAAAAAAAATCAATGACAAACCTGTATCTTTACATTTTAATTCAAATAAAGAATGAAGAAGGGATAAAACAATGGCCTGAGAGGTCATAGAAAGAAATAAGTTATGTGTATAAAATCAAGAGTGCACTCACATTTTTTGTCCTTCCTTTCGTTCACCCAGCATATGGCCTCCACCCTCTCCCAGTATAGATGCTTCCACCTCATAGTGGACCACAAGGGCCTTCTCTGTGGGATGGACATCTAAACTGCCCGCAGTCACTTTGCTTTGGGTGACAATGAACAGACAGTTAACAATAACTCAAACATCTTTGTTCTTGTAAACTCCAGTGACCTTATTTTAAATACATATTAAATAATCCTTGCATTGAGCTTAAATTTCAAATCAATGAATTCTACAATAAATACGAAGGGTGATGTCAATATCTCTTTCAAGAAAAGAAACATTGTCAGGCTTGGGCATCCAAGGCTAGCCCCAGATCTAAATAGGCTGTATATATATATATATATATATATATATACACACATATACACATACATATACATACAGTACAGGCCAAAAGTTTGGACACACCTTCTCATTCAATGCGTTTTTTTTATTTTCATGACTATTTACATTGTAGATTCTCACTGAAGGCATCAAAACTATGAATGAACACATGTGGAGTTATGTACTTAACAAAAAAAGGTGAAATAACTGAAAACATGTTTTATATTCTAGTTTCTTCAAAATAGCCACCCTTTGCTCTGATTACTGCTTTGCACACTCTTGGCATTCTCTCGATGAGCTTCAAGAGGTAGTCACCTGAAATGGTTTTCCAACAGTCTTGAAGGAGTTCCCAGAGGTGTTTAGCACTTGTTGGCCCCTTTACCTTCACTCTGCGGTCCAGCTCACCCCAAACCATCTCGATTGGGTTCAGGTCCGGTGACTGTGGAGGCCAGGTCATCTGCCGCAGCACTCCATCACTCTCCTTCTTGGTCAAATAGCCCTTACACAGCCTGGAGGTGTGTTTGGGGTCATTGTCCTGTTGAAAAATAAATGATCGTCCAACTAAACGCAAACCGGATGGGATGGCATGTCGCTGCAGGATGCTGTGGTAGCCATGCTGGTTCAGTGTACCTTCAATTTTGAATAAATCCCCAACAGTGTCACCAGCAAAACACCCCCACACCATCACACCTCCTCCTCCATGCTTCACAGTGGGAACCAGGCATGTGGAATCCATCCGTTCACCTTTTCTGTGTCTCACAAAGACACGGCGGTTGGAACCAAAGATCTCAAATTTGGACTCATCAGACCAAAGCACAGATTTCCACTGGTCTAATGTCCATTCCTTGTGTTTCTTGGCCCAAACAAATCTCTTCTGCTTGTTGCCTCTCCTTAGCAGTGGTTTCCTAGCAGCTATTTGACCATGAAGGCCTGATTCGTGCAGTCTCCTCTTAACAGTTGTTCTAGAGATGGGTCTGCTGCTAGAACTCTGTGTGGCATTCATCTGGTCTCTGATCTGAGCTGCTGTTAACTTGCGATTTCTGAGGCTGGTGACTCGGATGAACTTATCCTCAGAAGCAGAGGTGACTCTTGGTCTTCCTTTCCTGGGTCGGTCCTCATGTGTGCCAGTTTCGTTGTAGCGCTTGATGGTTTTTGCGACTCCACTTGGGGACACATTTAAAGTTTTTGCAATTTTCCGGACTGACTGACCTTCATTTCTTAAAGTAATGATGGCCACTCGTTTTTCTTTAGTTAGCTGATTGGTTCTTGCCATAATATGAATTTTAACAGTTGTCCAATAGGGCTGTCGGCTGTGTATTAACCTGACTTCTGCCCAACACAACTGATGGTCCCAACCCCATTGATAAAGCAAGAAATTCCACTAATTAACCCTGATAAGGCACACCTGTGAAGTGGAAACCATTTCAGGTGACTACCTCTTGAAGCTCATGGAGAGAATGCCAAGAGTGTGCAAAGCAGTAATCAGAGCAAAGGGTGGCTATTTTGAAGAAACTAGAATATAAAACATGTTTTCAGTTATTTCACCTTTTTTTGTTAAGTACATAACTCCACATGTGTTCATTCATAGTTTTGATGCCTTCAGTGAGAATCTACAATGTAAATAGTCATGAAAATAAAGAAAACGCATTGAATGAGAAGGTGTGTCCAAACTTTTGGCCTGTACTGTATATATATATATATATATATATATATATATTTTAAATTGGAAAAGACCTGATAATATTTTTTTAAAAGCCCCAGACCTAATCAAGTGTCACAATTCAACACATCACAATTCATGACCAAGCTGGAAAATAAAATTTAAAAAAATTAGATTTTAAGGGTAAATAAGATGCCAGAGTGCATAAAAAGCAATACACTAGAGCTTGTTCACTATTAAATATTATTATATTATTAAATATTATAATATATTATGATTTTAGCTATCAAATTTTTCACAATTTCCCATTCCAAATGTACCAAAGCTGAGGTGTTTATGTCATACCTCTTTCACAGAATTTTGATAACTGGCTTTAAATGTTGACGAAGCAAATATGGGGGGGAAAAATCGCATTAGAGAAATAAAGATAACAGTAAAAGGGTTTGGTTCTTACTCTTACCTCAGTAACAGTTAAAACAATTTGAACTGTCGTTAACGTTTAACCATGCACTAAAACAATAACGTTAAAGGAGGACACGCCCAGACAGCGACATACGGAGCTGTACTGGCTGGTCTATCAGCCACCGGTATGTTTCCATAAAGGGCTGGGTAATTATAATATTAACTCAACTCAGTGTGAACTACCACACAGTAAACATATATAAGACCGCTAATTTGCTAGATAGTATATAGGTCACCATTTCACAGTAGCTTGCTAGCAATATTAGCTGTAACCCTGTTATCCCAGCCCCCTTCGTTGAGGCAATGTAATGCCATACCAGGTTTAACAATCTGTCACTTGAATGGCGTTGTGTTTACTGGCGAAAATATATATCGGTTGGAAAATGAAAAACCTTCTCAGTGTTTTTTGTTATCCTGTAGTGAGTTCGGCACAAAAACAGTTTGGTTTCAGGTAGTGATTCACACAGATGAGCTCTCTAAAATGACTGCTATGGGTTAGAGCTAGCTTCCACGCAGGAAAGGTTTTTGATTGTGAAAGCGAGAGTATCGGTTATAAAATGCAATATTTTTTATGCAGTAGGTCTTTTTCTTTAGTTAACACTCACGCCGAATTGATTGGTAGGACATAGTGGTATACAAAAGCGCTTTAGACATCTTACACCTGGTACTCACTTTGCTCAGCGAGCAAGAAAACATGAAATTCCCCCAAATTTAAGCAGCAACGTTGACTAGTGTGAGCTGCAACTGAACTGCACGCATCGAGGCTAATTAACGTTAAATGATGGAATTTCAATAACTTCGGTGCTTGGTTAAGCGTTAATAGTCACATCTGATACAGAAGACTGTCACATTTTAATTACATCATAATGCAAGAGGTATTGTAGGAAGGTTAGCTAGCTAATACTGATGTTTCTTTACTCAAAAAAATACTAAGTTAACATTACAACCATGTTAACTTGTTCCGCCTCACCGTTTGAGGTAGCGCGCGTCATCCTGCATCTTCTTCAAATTTAATGTTTCAGATTTTGAGTTAACTTAATAGCTCGATGTCATTTAATAGATCCCCCAAATCACGACCATAGAATTCCGTGTGCTACTCGCTAGCACCACTGTCAAAACAGCAAGTGGACTACAAACATGGGGTTCGTCTTTCCTACACTTATGGACTTCCCCCCCAAGATTAGACTCTCAGGAAGCATTTATTTTCGTGCTGCGTACAAACACTGCCTTGATCAATAAATTGAAAATCGAAAAGTAACCAAAATCTGAACCGTGGTTTTACCACGACGCTTGATATTCTATTACTCAACACCATTCCAACTGTATAGCAGGTTGAGACTGCAGCTGCCTGTGAGGCAAAACTCTGGGATTTTATTATTGCCAAGGAGCCAATTAATGTATCTAACAGAATCTAACTGGGACCAACTGGTTAGTAATTTTCCCTTTGTGCATCGCTTTTCTTAATGATCGTCCAAATTTCATGAATACATATAATACAAATAACACAGATACATATTTTGGATCTTCACCTCGTCAAGTCATCACACTTGAACCACCAGTAACGGACCTGGTTTTATTTCCTCAAGACATAATTTAGGGGGCTTTTATTATTCAGATTAACTTTGATCATGGATTTGCCAGAGGATTTGTATTAGAAATTGGCTTTGGATATAAACACTGCTATTGTCCCAAACTGTAAGTGAAATCAATGTTTTCGTTTTACTTAATTAAAATAATGGCACACATAATGACCAAGTTGGCTTCATCCATTCTTAGATTTTAGTCATGTGAATGGGTTTAAAATAACCACTCTTAATGATTTGACCATGTATTGCTGAGTGTCATTTACACACAATGAATGGTTACCTACCTTTGAGGTAGTTATATGGCAGGCAGATCTGGTCAGATGGACCTATATTACATTCACACAACAGTGTATATTTAGCAAATAAAAATAGATTTAGGGTTTAGTTACCTTGATTGGCTCATTGACTTAAATGAATACTTCACCCGCAAAAAAAACAGTTGTATGTCAGTAAGTCACACTGTGTAATCTTGAATTCATGTATGATCCTAAGATCAATCAATCAATCATGTCACATGAAATCATAAAATATGATTTCCATTAATTTGTATATGGTTCCATCAATTGTATATTCAAAACAGTGTAATAATAATTAATATATGGCTATGGTGGGTAGGTTTAGGATTAGGATTAGGCAGGGTCTTGGTTGAGGATCCTTGTGGCGTGAGGGTAGCAACTCTTGAGCCTTCCAGCTCTTCCTCAGTGCTGGACTGGTGTAACTCCTCCCTGTCTCAACGGGGGGAATAGGCACTTATCCAGGTGGTTGGGATCTTTAGTGATTCTCCTGGCCTTATTTCTGCAGTGCCTGCTGTTAATATCCTTGAGGCTGGGTAGAGCAGCACCTATTGTGTATTTAGCTGAACGAACCACTTTGCAGGGCCTTGTGGTCCTGTTCAGTGCTGTTTCCGTACCAGGCAGTTAAGTTTGTCGGGACACTCTTGATGCTGCAGGAGTAGAACTTCCTCAGAATTTGAGATGCCTGGAGTATTTGCAGGTGTCTTAGGTAAAACAAACTCTGCTTTGCCACTGAGTCAGTATGCAGCACCCAAATCAGGGTCTAGGTGGTGTGGACCCCAAGGTATTAAAGATTTCCACCCTCTCCACTGAGGACCCATTGATGTTAAGGGGAGCATAGTTCCTTTGCTGTTTCTTCCCAGTCTGCTATCATCTCAATTTAACTGACATTCAGGTGTACGTTGTTGTCCTGACACCAGAGGTTCAGGTCCTCCACGTCTTTCATGAAAGCCTTTTCATTGTATTCTGTCATCAGGCCCATTGCAGCTGTGTCGACAGCAAACTTGATGATGGTGTTGGAGTTGGAAGCAGCTTCATAGTCGTGAGTGTACCGGGGGTACAGCAGGGGGTACTCAAAATGCAGCCCTGGGGTGTACCATCAAGGTTTTTTAAGTCCAATTTACAATATTATACAGACATACACAGAGAGGGCACTTTGGTAAAGACATCTTTTATTGGAGAGCTATAATATGACTGTAAAGCGGTATTTCAACACAGACTCACACCATGTGGTTTACACCTAAGTGCTTCTAAATACAATCAGCATTCAGTGTGTGCTGGTGGATGTTTACTATTGTGTTTATCTGCACATGCAATATATAAGCTTATTTAACTTGTGTGTATGTGTCTTGACTGACACACTGTCCCCACTGTTTATCTCCACTTTCCCCATATTTTTTTCTCCTTTCCTTTGCCCATTTACTGTCATCTGCTTTTACCCACTCTTCCTCCACTACAATCCATTGTTTTCTCTCCTTCCATCAATAACCATCTTCTCCTCCTTCGCTGTCTTACTATTCCACGTCCCCTGTCTCATCCTCATCATCAGCACATGCTGTGAACTCCTTCTCAGGTAACAGGCCATATTCATTGAGAAACCCCTCTATATCTGTTGCGAAGAAGTCTTCATTGAAGTGTTTGGTAACAGCCAGAAAGTTACCCAGTAACTCACCAGCCTTGTACACCAGCAGGGCAGGAAGAACCTGGAAGGATATTAATGAGAATCAACATTTACCTGTAAGCTGTTTTTGGAGTTGATCATTTGATGCTGGTTTTAAAATAGTAATTAGCATCTTACAACAATATAAACTTTTTTCAGTCACAAGGTGTTCAAGTCAAGGCTACTCCAATCGCAGTAATATATTACAAATGCTACACCAACATTTTTTTTTAGCAGCCATTGCAGCCTTTAAGCAACCAAAGATTCAGCTATTTAGTGTTGCTGTCAAACTTCCTATTCTAGCATGATGTTGTTTACAATAACAGTGTCAGAACAATGGCTCCTTGATTTCACAAAAAAGAAAACAAGAGCAGGCTTTTCATTTTTAGCCGATTTTAGCCAAAGACTTTGGCTGACTTTTAATGTTTCTGTCAATTATAATCTCAGTTCTTAACAGCAGTGTGACTACAAGCCTTATTACTAATTTGATGGAAATTATACTGCTAATTATACTGCTATTCTGCAACCCCATGTACCACAGTAAATTACACTAATTTAATCAATTATAGAGTCCTGCAAGACTTTGTCCTAAAACGTGGACTTCAGATAGCATTTTAATGCTTCTGGCTCCCTCGTTTTGAAGTCTGTGGGTTTTCAAGTTTTGTTCAACAACATAAAATACTTAAGTAAATACCGTGCTCATGAACTTTTATGTGCGTTTAAAAAGGCGATGTCTAACAAGCGCTTAAATGAGACTATTGAAGGTCATCACGGCAAACATGGCTTTACAGCCTTGTTGTCATGGTGATGTAGAAGTTGTGTGACTGTAGCGTAGTTTGTTTATAGCCTAACATTAGCTTTTTACTTATGGGGATTGCATTTACGCTTTAACAATCATAAAAGTGGTGTTGATTTGTAAAGATTTAAGTATCATATACTTTTGTTTGCACAGAGCTTATTTTCTGCAATAATCCAAAATCCAAAAGAAGGATATTGTTGGCTTTATGTCTAGGGAACCAGAGCCCTGCTAACTTCCAGGTTGGCCAACAAAAAACAGTCATGTCTGCAGCACTCCCTACTAGGGAGTTTAATTAAGTTTATAGAATATGGTTTAATAGGAGGGTTTATTCTCGTCACAGGGCACACAAAAGCACAAGAAGTGTGGCGGAGAGAGGAATTGGCCAGTGGAAGCGCAGATTCCACGTTCTGCATTCAGAAATACGGCACACTCCAGACAGAGTGTGCTGTATCATTATGGCATGTGCAATACTGCACAACATTTGTAAGGTGCGCAATGTCCCACTCCCACCAGCAGACGATGATGATGACGATGAGGGAGGAGATGGAGTTGCGAGCGTCCCTAGCAACATTCATCCATCTGATAGTATCTCTTCTTCAGTTTGGTTTTCTTTTTGATTCCATGTTGGTTTCAGCTTGGTGGACTGTGGCGGCAGTATATAGAGCCACTCAATTAACCGCACACAAGTTAGTTGCCTAATTAATAAATTGGAAAGATAAGGAAACGTTTATTTTTGATTCATTGCCAATGTATTATTATATGTTCTGTATTATTTGTAGATTATTGTCAAAATATACACTCTCGTTGTCCATTTAACGATTCACTGACATATTTCTAAGATATTTATATATTCTTAGATAAGGGATTCCCTTCAGTGATTGGTCATTTCTATGGACTTGGAAGTGACATCACCTAAAATTCCGTTTATGGCACATAGTACTGTCGTGATTCAGCTCTGAGACCGACACTTAAGATTCAGTCCTACACTTCACTAAAAGTATGAGTAGGACGCTTGATAACTAACTTTTAAGTGTAGCTTTCAGCTTTCGACTCTTAGCAGTGCTCTTAGGAGTCATTCTAAGAAGCTTGATAAATACGGGCCCTGATCTCCAGCCACCCCGACACCCCACCAGATCAACAAACTTCCTGCAGCCTTAAACAGGTTAGACACATTGTTGAAGTCTCCAGAGTGTTAGCACAAGTTAATTAGCAGCAGTGGTTTACATCCAACACCAAGCTTTTAAAAGGCGCAACTCTGTTGTTACAATACCCGCTAGCTATATGATGCTACAGTTAGTGACTATTTGTATCGTTACCTGACAACCCAGTGTGGAGCACGTCTATCTCTCTGGCTCTGTGTGTGTGACACAGCCGCTTGTTTGTCTGAGTGTAAATGTTTGAAGTAAATTCATAGCGCATTGCTATTCTACTTGGCAGGTGAAGGCTAGTCCATCGTGGGACAGTGAGACAGCATCTGGGTGTGTTTTTTTTTTTTTTTTTAAATGCAGCATGACAATATAAACATTTCATACAACATATAATGTGGACCTGCCGATGCGCATTCAAACTGTTCATATGAATCAGCTGTCACTGTTTGTCTCTGTTAGTGGAGACTCCACTCTGCAGTGTAGTTTATACACTTTAGAGCTTAGATCGGGCCCAAAAAATTCAGCCCGACCCGGCCCAAGCCCGTGCACGTTATGTCTTGGACCGGCCCGGCCCAGCCCGTCCAATTAACTGTAATTATGGGCCCGAGCCCAATTTAAACCCAACATTTTTCAATAAGTTGGCTGTTATAATTGGACACACCGAGCGCGTTAGTGCCGCGGAAGTCCTGCGAGTGCACTCGCAGGCGCTTGACTGTTCACACAGGCAGCGCATTTCTCCTGCGCTCTCCGCGCTGGTTAAACATCGACTCCACTCGTCTGTTCCTGTCAATACTTGTTTTTTCACTTCAACAGGTCATTTTAAACATGGGTAAGTCCATATTTTCATCGTTTTTTTTTTTTTTTAAATCTTTTTATATTTTCAACATTTTACTAACCTCTGGGGAGAAGCGCTCAGCAGCGCCTGTCGCCACAGCATCAATACGACAAAATTTAACGCTGGGATACTCTGAAGCCAGACAGTCCAGACATGAGTTCAACTGTTCACACCCTGACAAAGGAGAAATAATGCATGCATAACCAAGAAAAAACAACACTTTAGTGACCCATCCCATGGGAATACATATAGACATTTCTGGAGTTGTGTAGCATGTTTAATGTAGTTGTAACATGAGTCAATGAGCTAAGACTTTAACACACAATTTTTAAAAAAAAAAAACACAAACCTTTGACACCATGTTGGTAGATGTGGACAACCACCAGGGTCAACCTATGTTCCTTCTCTATGACTTCCAGGAAGGCTTCTCCAGTCTCAAGCTCGTGGACTTCTTCAAATGTGGGGCCAAAGCTCAGGCGCTCATGCATTTCCTGCATACACTGTTTTCTGTAGCGTTTCAGGCAACGTTCATCATCTTCTTGGATCATTTCGTACTCTTGAACACTCATCTAGAGGTAAGGAAACAACTTTTGCGTTACGTTTAAACATATTTGTTTTTGTCCAAAGAATCCAAGCCATGTTAGGTTGTGTGTACTTTATGTTTTGATTTTTATAGTATCTGTCTTCCTGTAAATGTCCCTTAACTCACCTGTTTCCCATTTCCCTGATTACCTCTGCAGTACAGTACAACATACCGGTCCACACTTGTCACTTGCAAGATTGTCTTTGCATTACGCTAGCTTTCCAGCAATCCTAATACCACCTGTCTAGACATCTGCCTGTTCCCTGTCAGTTCAGTCCACCTTCTGTAATTGATCTCTTGGTTTTGACCCTGCTTGAATACCAGAATAAATCTTGGACTTTGAAACATAGCTGTGTTGAGATTTGTGCTTGTGGATTCTTGGCTGCTATGTTTTTAACAGCTGCAGTCTGTATGTATCTTTTTGTATCTTTGTGTATCTTTTGGCACATATCTGCACAACTGTGGTAGAGTCCACTGACATCCTTTCATTGACTATAAAATCTGTCAAAGGTATGAGTTTCCATCCACCTTTCTGTTGAGTCTCTCCTTGTCATCCTCTCGGGGGCTCGACATTTGTCTAAGCAGCTCTCTCTTGCTTTGCGGGACAGTCGGATCAACACTGTCCAACTTAAACCTTCGCCAGTCATTAATTACACCTTTTGGACCTGTAGACACAAAGAAATACCATAACCACAATAACATTAACATTACTTCATAAAGGCATACTTAAGTATTTTGAATTTAGTAATATCATGAAGTGCACATTGATTGATGCCTCAATTTAACTTTTTATAGAGACAAGACATTCACCTGTTCAGAATAGGGCTGCCACCATTAGTCGACTAATCGATGACTAATCGACTATTAAAATAATCGGTGACTATTTTAGTAGTCGACTAATCGGTTTGAGTCATTTTTCATAGAAAAGCACTATAAAAGTACCCCAAAATACTCTTACTGCAGCTTCTTACGTTCAGATATTGGCAGCTTTACACACTCTCCCGTGACAGTGAACTAAAACCCTTTGGTGTGAGTATGAAACAAGACATTAGATTATGTAATTTTGGGGTTTGGGCGAGACAGACCGACATTTTTCAACATTTTAACACATTTTTCGATAAAATGATTAGTCGACTAATCAAAGAAATAATCGACAGATTAGTCGACAATGAAAATAATCGTTAGTGGCAGCCCTAGTTCAGAATGGTACAACTGTTGTGATGATTTACAAAAACTATTCTATACTGACTGAGGCTAGACTGCCATTTTAGCTATTCACATTGACTGTATCTTTCTGATTTATGCCTCTGACCTGTGTGAATGGCAGGCAACTCCTCTTCTTCCTGGGTAGAGCCAGACATCCTGCAAGTAGTCTGCAATACAGACAACACACAATCTGGATAACCTGATCAGGCCCATACTGAGAGCAGGTGAGGTTTTGTGTCATTTGAAAACCATGTTACAAGTCCCTCTCAACAACAACTCTTTATGTGCCAGGTTAAAATAAATCAGAATGATGGATTATGGCCAAAGTGTTTATTCTTTGGTAAATTGTGTGCTTACAGTGTGTGGAAGTCTACCACTTTTTAAAAAACTTAATTTCATTCTCCTATGCACTTGTCCTACAGGTGTGTGTTTGGTGTTAAATACTTTTTAGCTCAACCGCATGATATACGGATCATTTATGTTTGGTATAAAGGCAAAAAAAAAGTTGAGCTGGCCTAAAAGATTCCTGCTTTTACCCCTTATGTGTTGGATATTAATAATATTGTCCTTCACTTCATTGTGAGTTTGACACAGAGCTATTCTTATCTCAGGATTTTACATGACATTGTTTGCATATTGCCAAAGGAGAAATAAATTACCAGACATCACTTTGACAAATCCAAAACAAACTATCTGCAACATTTTGTATGCCCATATGTGCGAGGCAGGGCTTGACAGTAATGTTTTCTAGGTTGCCACTTGCAGCCATTTTGAGAGAGTGGCAACCAATTCTTGGCCTAGGATTGCCATCAGTGGCAAACACTTTTTAAAATATATAAAGGGACAATAAACTGCAAAATATACAGCCTCAAATACATACATTTTTTAATATTTGTTGCTTTAGGAATATTTAAATATAGTGGTTTCAGTCAGAACCGAATCAAGACAACCCTACATGTGACAACCCTTCACATGTTGGTACGTTTACTCGTGCGCAGAGGCAGTGGTTTTGGAGACAATGGTGAAGCAAATTAAGTTGTTTTAATGTGGGCTGAAAAGATTGACTAACCTGTCAACATCAAAAACGAAATGTGCAAACTGATGTAACTGAATAAGAACCAGATGAACCTGAGCGATAAACAAAAAGGAAATCTATGAAGTCTTGGGAGGCTGCAAAGCATGTGCAACACATGTTAAATGTCAGATAAAACACAAACTACAAAGAATTTTGTTTGGTTAATGTAATACCGCTTTCACACATTGTTTTAATGGCAAAGTTTTATTATTAAGAGGACGTATAATTGCATAGTATTTGAATTATTCAAAATATAAAGTGACTAAAAATGGCAACCTCATTTTCAGTTCCAGCAACCAAAGCTAATGATTGGTTGCCAGCCTGACACCCACTTTTAAAAGCTAGTGTTGAGCCCTGCATGGATCCATGCAATTGGACATACTGTTGTCATGAGCACTTACTGTGAGCCAGGCTTAAGTTTACTTAGCAGATTATGCTGAGATTACCAGGAGTCTGATGTGCACACATGCCTAGGACATCCGTATGTGCGTGTGTGTGATATGACATAATATGCTTGCTCGGCCTGTCATTCTGTTTACCTTTTTGTAACCCCAACTGTTCTTTTATATTTGCGATCCTGAAAACTGAAGATCAGTCTCTTGTGACAGACTCAAGTTTTAGAGGAAAAAGGAGAGAATGTTACTTTGTTACTTAGTTTAGTTACTTTATTTGGGTTCCTTTAAATGTATAACCTCCAATTTTCTTCTGTCAAAGTAACCAAAATGTGGCATGAATGATTCCACTTAATTATAAATAAATCAACAGCAATTTTGATGTTGTGGTTAGGTGCAGTGTGTATTCTGGTGTTCTGAGTATCAAGGAATACGTGCCAGAATCTCTTCTTCCCTGGAGACACCAGTAAAAGCCGGACAAAAAGCTATTGTGCTGATACAGCTGAGCTGTCGATGACAACAGGGTCCTAATCGACACTACGTCAGTCATAAAACTGATAATACCCTTTAGTCTGAGGCGGCTAATTCCTTCATGTTATGAAAAAGCAATACATTTCTTGCATGGTGACATTAACTCAAAAGCAGTTTAGCAAGTGGATTTTAACCCTAAATGGTTTTAAACATGGCATGACTAAAGTAAAAACACTATAACATATGCATATGCATGAACAAACGATATGACTAAAGCAATGGATATGTAAGCATATACAAATGGATGTAAGCACATATATATATATATATATATATATATGGCTATGTGCTGTTTCTGGAAAAAAAAAAAACATTTCTGGGCGATCAAGGTTAATTTAAGGTGATGTGGTGCTGAAGTAGCTCTACAAGAATAAATATATACAGTATATTATCTGAATGTGAATTTGTTGCAAAGTGACCATGACTAACAGTGGTATATATATAAAACTCAATTTCTAACATAACATAAGTATTTCAGTGTGGAAAAACTATACCTGCAGCTTCAGAACTCAGAAGAATGTATGTCAAATATCTGCATGGTACCTAACTAAAGCAGCAAGAAATTCTTACCTTTACGTCTTGAGTGAGAACTGCTGTCTGTCACCTTATGCGTTTGTTCAATCTTTTTCGTATTTTTTTTTTAATCTTCTGTCAAACTACGCATTCACTGAGTAGTGTGTCCACGTATAGAGGACTGACAGGAGAGAGGGAAACACAAGTTAGGAAAGGGTGGGGAGAGAGATGAGGGAATAAGCTTCATTGTCATCCTCTTCATCACTGTAATGTGATGTTGTCTAATATGATTATATGTGATACCAGGCTCAGTGTTATGGACTTATAATGGCAAAGTAGACAAGAAAGAGATTTTTTTTTTTTTTAACTCAAATTGGTTTTGTTCTTGCCATTTATTTTTTTGACAAGGCTTATCCTATCGACAATGGAAGTAAATGGGCTTGGGATGTATTCTGTTTTTCATATGGACCCATTAGCATTTGCCAGTGCCCACAGCAGTAGGCGCAGTGGGTGGGCAAGGTCATCATTCATTTTCATCCTCCTGCTTTCAACCCCTTGGATCATGTAGCGGAATTGGTTTCTATCTGCCTTCAGAACCACATCTTGTGCTTTCTTTCCATGAGCTGTTTTTGTGCTGACACTGGAGAATGTCTTTAGACTTTGCTTGGTCATCTGGTTATGTTATTTCACAGACCTCATCATATCATACCTTGTTTGCCTGAATACCTGGTAGGCCTCTTCTCCTATCTCAAGAAATTGCTGGTTACATCAGTTGGAGCCATGGTGCCAGTGCAGAGGCCAACCAGATCGGTCTCAGCAGGGGACAAAGGATTGAGCCAGTTATCACCAGGGCTCCAGACTAACTTTTTTTTTTCTTTTTTCTTTTTAATTAAGTCTGTGTTGCATTCTTCTGTTGTTTTTATAGTACTAGTTACAGGGGTGATAGCAAAAAAATATATTTTTGGACTTATTTGATGAAGGATTGAACAGAATTTTCAGCACAGTATTACTATACGCAATATTATTTTTCCACAATAAGGTTCTGTTGAATTCACATCGGAAAACTAATTCTATATCTAGAACAGGGCTTGACGCTTGCTTTTTTCCCAAGGAGCACATGTGCTCCTAAGTTGAAAAAGTAAGAAACTTTAGGGGCACAATGTAAATTGATCAAATAATGTGTTTTCCGTAATAAACGTGATGCAAATAGACATTTACAAGCAAAATTATTTAATGAATTTGTAAACAAAATGTACAGAAAGGTAAAATCATCAAGTTTTGAAAAAGTATTGCAATTTAATTTTGTCTTTAATGTTATTATCTTATATACATTATCTTTGCAATATGATTATCTTATATAATGTTATTACTATCCTAAAACATTCTCCAGGTCCTCTGAAACTCTGCAGGACTTAAGCCTCTTTCACACAGAGTGCGATTTTCGTGGCGCCCACTGCGGGGTAGGGCGCAGAGCAAGCAGAGAGCAAGGCGTGCAAGACAGGATTTGGGGTACAGGCTCGTTCAGGAGCTACAGCTCCATGGTGACCGCTTCTGGGTCTACTTCAGGCTCTTCTCTGCTATTGGACGCGCCGAGGTGTCGTCACAGCACGTTGCGGTGAAATTAAAACATTTTCAATTGCAGGCTGGCGGTGCACAGACGCCGCGGCATCAGCTCAGCGGCAGAGCGGTGCGCTCTTGCGCCGCGGTAGCACATACACAATGAATGGGTTCGTTGCCGGAGGTGAAAAGGGCTTTATTTCCACCCTGCCCAGCAGCGGTACCGTGGCGAACGGTCCCTAACTGCAGGGAGAACGGAGCAGGCTTCACTGGAGGTCCGCAGCTTTTCCCGGTCCCTCGTCTCCGCTACACTTTGACTTATTTCCACCCAGCCGACAGCCTGGCCGTGGAGAACGGTCCCTAACTGCGGGGAGAACGGAGCAGGCTTCCCTGTAGTTCCGCCGCTTCCTCCACACTTGGACTTATTGACTTATTTCCACGCTGCCAACTATGGGACTATGTTCATTGTGCCGACAGTGGGACTTATATTCATTGTGCCGACAGTGGCTTGGAAAACCGCCCATAACTGTGTTACACAGGGAAGAGGGAAGGCAGCTGGAGTTTCTCCAACATTTGCGGTTTAGATTATCATATTTTTTTTATTGACAAAAATATAGGCTGCTTCGGGTGATTTTTTATGCGCACATGTGCCCCTAATTATTTTTTACAGTTCGCACACAGCTATTTTTTTGTCGCAAATGCGAGTGAAACGCTCGCGCTGTCGAGCCCTGATCTAGAATGTTTTTTTTTTTCTAACTTGCCTACTAACACAAAATTAACACACTTTTAAAATGTGCAAGACATTTTTTGAAAATGACCCTTTTAACCAGCCACCTGTCTTTTGATAGCCAGGCTTCAGATCATACTACAGCAATATCAAAAAAGATCAGTAGGTGGCAATAATACTCCATCTGACTACAATATAGTGCAAACACATGTAGCATATATAATGCTTTTAATATCAAGTTTTGAAAGTTGGGATTGTCGTTGACAAGGTACAAGATGACCCACAACCTAAAATACTAAATTTTAGTATTTCTAAGTTCAGTTTAACATCATAAATGTTATAAGGGCATGTGAAAGTCATTAAGGCTACCACAGGACATGAAAACGGATACTGATCCACTTTTTAAACAATATGCACCATTTATTTTGAAATACAATTAAACAATTAAAGTGCAACGGTGAACAGAAGATAATGAAGCTTACAGTGTAATCACTAGAGTGCATAAACCTATTTTTGACATCTATTTCTTTTTCTGACTGGGTTTTGGGTCCCCAGACCTCTTCCTCTTTAATATATTTGCAGACGCAGTTGAGGCTGGTGCAGGGGAGGTAGGGGAGGCTTTGGCTGGAGCATAAAAGAGGGGTAAGAATCTGGCTGGCCCAGAGGAGGTGCTGGCTGGCCCAGAGGAGTGAGGGCTTCTGGCTGTTGTGGATGATGCAGAGGATTTTGCTGACTTTGTTCTCAGAGGATTTTGCTGACTTCGCCTGTTGTACCAGCCTGTTAGCTTTGTGTGTTGTCAAGTGCAGTTCATAATTTTGAAAGAAAGACAAAAAAGACTGCCTCAAAGGCTGGTCTATGGACATACTTGATGCTGTCCAGTCCTTGACTTTTAGAGTGGACTTAACCACTGCCAGGCTCTCATAGGTTTCCACATTCCGCGAACACCTGTCAGTCTTGAGGATGTCATCCATTAAACTGAACGATCCCTCTACCAGGGGGCCTGTAAAAATTGTGGTCCTTCAGACAGAAAATTCATAAATGGCAAGGAGTAATTTACTGCTTGCAGACCAAGAAAATAACTCTCGTCCCTGGGTGGGCTCGAACCACCAACCTTTCGGTTAACAGCCGAACGCGCTAACCGATTGCGCCACAGAGACAGCCACACCTTCCTGCCCACAAGAACAGGATTTGTGTAGCTGATTAGCATGGTGGCATGTGACAGTACATTCTTTTCATTTGCTCCAACTCATCTCCATTGCCAGCCTTTGCATAGACTGCAGACCTTATAGTGTTTAGACAAAGTATCACTGAAATAATAAGAGGTCATTTACATCAAAGCGAGGAGATGGAACAAAACACACTTCGTCCCTGGGTGGGCTCGAACCACCAACCTTTCGGTTAACAGCCGAACGCGCTAACCGATTGCGCCACAGAGACTGATATGCAGCCATTTTTGGCCCTGAATTTTTTTTTCCTCTAACAGTACTGCACATTTCCAATGGTTGTCACAAATTTGCCTCGAATCATGTATGACTTGTATTCCACAGCACATAACAACTTCCCATGAGGAAGAACTGCACAAGGACACCGTTTGGGCAAGTACAATAATATACATATTTCCACGGAAAAAACAGCCCGGCTAGCTCAGTCGGTAGAGCATGAGACTCTTAATCTCAGGGTCGTGGGTTCGAGCCCCACGTTGGGCGCTAGCATTTTCTTTTTGTGCTGTGCTGTGCTCTGAATTCCTATCTGCTGTTTCTGTGGTCTTCTATCAATATTTTAAGGCACTGAACTCTACATTGCTCCACTACATCCATCCTAATAGTGTTGTGATTTAGGGGCATTTTCATTCACATGGTCACCAATAATGGTTACCAAGAAGAGCTGGAACAACAGACTGGCTAACAACCTGAATGTGTCTTACTAGAGGTTAGATAAGCCCACATTCACACCCCTCACCCGCTCTGCCTCAGACCTTACACAACTAACTGCATCCCTTCCCTACTGCCCCTCCCCCCCGTGTCTCCGCTAGTTCAGCAACACAAGGTTAAGACACAGGGGGTTAAACAGCTGGCCCTCTGAAGCAGTCAAAACGACCTAGAGCTGAACACAGATGCCTGGTAGGCTATGTGTAGACGTACATGGCCAAAAATGCTTATTGTGGTACAAAAATAACATGTTTCCGCCCGGTTTCGAACCGGGGACCTTTCGCGTGTTAGGCGAACGTGATAACCACTACACTACGGAAACCCATGAATGCTAGTTTGTCCATATGATTTCATATAGTGTGTCCACAGCCTGGTGACCTGGTTGACTACGGAACTCTGTCTGCAGTCTAGATAACACTTTCACCAATGACTTATATTTATTTTTTGCCACAGGTCCTCGTGCATCATGGTATGAATACACACCAAGAGTTGAGTTCCGCGAAACATAAACTATCACACATGCTTTCCTACATATGCGTTGGTGGTATAGTGGTTAGCATAGCTGCCTTCCAAGCAGTTGACCCGGGTTCGATTCCCGGCCAACGCAATGTTTATTTTAACTCAATCCACACTACAGTCCCAATCTTCTGAAGCACTTTGCTACAATGCATTTTCCATCCATACATACATTTTAATCTGCTTATCCAGGGCGACAGGCTGGGCAAGGTACTTCAGGGCCCTGTTTCAGAAAGTGAGATTATTCAAAACTCTGAGTATATTAAGCCTGAGATGAGGGAAACTCTTCTAGCCTGAGGCTGATTGTCCCATTGCCACAAAATACGCCTTCACTGTTCACAAACACAAATCAGATCACTACAATTGTTTAAGATTGTGTAAACTTGTTTGATTAAAAGTGTACATATTGATATCGGTATCAGTTATCAGTCAAATGAGTTTTCACATATCAGCATATCGGCAAAGAATCCAATATCGTGCTTCCCTACTATGTGCGTGAATAAGACTAATAGTTTAAATAAATAAAAATATTTAAATAATTTTCCAGCAATAGATTAATTTGAAAGGCCATAGAAAATGCCTTTGTACGCCCTCAACAAAGAATCTGAATTGTTTCAACCTACAATGGATTGAGGCCTACCTGATACTTTTACAGTCATGTTATAGTTTTGTGGCCTGTGCTGTAAACCTTTAAACTCGGGCTGTGCGGTATACCAGTTTGTACCGAAAACCGGTATTTATTTTCGTTATATGAATTTTTCATATGCTGCAATACTGGTGAATAGCCCAAACAACGTCCGGAACGTGCGCAGCGGTCAAGTCTTTCAGCGGGGACCCATTTCACCACTGCACACCACAGGCATGCTAGAGATGGCGAGAGTGAAAGCACAGAGAAAAGTTTAGAGGCGAGAATGGCTGCTGGTGAGAGTCCTGAAAGCGAAGCAACTGTACACGTTGCTGAAGAACACGATGACCCAGAAGAACTCATACCAAAAAGAGCAGTGTTTCCCCTATATGCAACTAGCAGCGGCTGATTTATTTATTTTTTTTCGTCTTAGCTCTTTAGAAACTACCGTTATATTATTTGGCGCTACGGACCCTTCATATCCAGGCCTATAGAACAGATCTATACCTTGTCCTTTTATTAAACAAACTAAATAGCCTTATGTTATTTATCTTATTTACATGACGGCATGCCATAACAGGGACGCTTGTGGATATAAAAAAGGGACGAGATGGTCACAGAGTTTCTGCTGGACAGGTATTTTTTAGTTTGCCTCAAAGTTTGAATCAACAGCACGACCAATGCTTGCAGCAGCCTCTGCGTACATTGGCGAAGTAAACATGGTGCAATAAGAAGTAAATTCTTCAGTGCAATACAGTCACAAGTTTCTAACAAACCACTGCAGAGATCTAACGCTACAACCGAGAGAGCTCAAGGTGTGTAGCAAGCTTGGCCTGCTACATCGAGCTAGCCCTGAGATGACTGTGGTTTCGCCTGGAGCTGTCCCGACGGGGTGACGCCAGCAGCGTTATATATTATATATATGACAACACAGTAGGCTTGTGCCGATTTCTGGTTTAACTGGTTCGGTCTGGTTTTAAGAGCTCCACCCGGTTTAATTCACGTCAACCGGATAAACCGGGAGGGGGTGGGGCTTCTCACATCAGCGATGTGTCAAGGGACTATATTCAACTTATCTTGCATTGAAACATGCATTATGACAACTTAATGTTAATTGTTTAGCTTGTCTCGGAGGCTCCACGGACTGCGGACTCCGCAGCTCTGCTCAACTGTCTGCTGCTGCTACGAGAGAAGTGTCCTTCTGCTTCTTCTTCTTCTTCTTGTGTAACTTTGTGTGTATTGGCGGTTAATACAGCATTATCGCCACCTAGTGGATTGGGAACTCACTACACCTATAATAGGCTTTTATTGGGAAAAATAGCTCAAATGCGACCCTCAGTGGTAAAAATAGGTATATAATTAGATATATCGGTTCGGTTAGATATTTGGCTTTAAATCAAACCGGTTGGAAAATTTTCAAACCGGCACAAGCCTACAACACAGCATCCAGTTGCTGCTAACATTAGTCTACTGTAGCGTAGCCTCTGAAACGTTAATGTTATCTTCCTTGTGCGTTTCCACTTACTAGTAACATTAATGCTACTATCTAACGTTAGCACTGTAACCTTATTCTAAACCTCATCAGTCATCACTGACTCCGGTTGAGTTTTAAAACTCCGGGGTTGCGTTTGACTGTCTTGGTCGTAACGTTACACTCGCTAGAGGCTGACATTTTTTCGGGACTCCCACGGGTCACGTGATTCCCGTGGGATTCCCACGGGGTGGAAATCAGTTTCACTATTAGTCACGTGATTGGGACGGGATGGGAAAAAAAGTCAACAAGAGCGGGCGGGACAGGGAATCATAATAACAACAGTCAAGATTTTATATACAAATATGCAGTTCCACAATGAATAAATGCTATTTCCTTATTTTTAATATACAGCTGGTCGATCTGTTGTCTTGTTTAATTCATTTTTATTCTCTCCTGTCAGGTGGCTGGCTGCAACCAACCAGCAACCAGCCACCTGACCAGCTTATGACATATATGGATGTTGACGCACGGTGCAGCCAGCCACCAAAATGGAGTCGGATGAGTTAGGGAAGGCAGCATTACAAGTGAAAGTGAAGGAAAATGATCCGCGCATCACTCTGACAGAGCTTTCGGGCAAGTCTGGAGTACTAAAGAAGTTTTTCAGACTCGAGAGTGATGGCATTAAATCTCTGTATGCTGCCTGTAAGACGTGTGGTGACACTACAGAGGAGTCATGGGTGACTTAGTATCTCAATATTTTGAGATAGTATCTCATTATTTTGACTTAGTATCTCATTATTTTTGAGATAACATTAGTATCTCATTATTTTGAGATAGTATCTCATTATTTCAAATTAGTATCTCATTATTTTGAGTTATTAGATCTTATTTTTTTCCATCAAGTGGCGGAAATGGGCTTCCATAGATATTTACGTTAAGGTTACAACCAAATACATTTTTACATCGAGGTGCTGTCACAAAGAAGTACATATAAAGTTATCTACCAGCGTTTAAACATTTTAGCTAAAATACAGTTTAACGTTACCTTTTCCTCTACTTGTTATCACCCTTACCTAACGCTGCATTAACTTGGCTTTATTTTCAAGTCCACGGGGGGACCACGGCCAAACTGTTACCAAAAAAATACGCAATTCTTGTTTGAAGGAGTATTTTGGAATGACTTTACATGATGAGCTTGCCAGATTTAGGTAACCCCACTTACTCAGATAATTAGATAATTAGTCAAGCTTCTTAAAATTCTGACAAATATTTAAAAAAATACCGTTTAGCTAGCATGACGCAGTAACGTTTACGTTAGCTGAGGTTTGCTAGTGACCATTAGTCACTAGGCACTAGCTACGCCGGGGGCTACGGGGAGCCTTCTGCGTAGCCACGTACCCTACGACGTAGCGACGTCGTTGATTTAACGCAGGACCATAAATCAGGCTTTAGCTTGCTAGCGTAAAGTGAAGTAACATTACCTGTGTTCTTTTCAGTCCAATTAAGAAAGTCGGTAGACGTCGGCAAACGGGATAATCTTTCCTTAGCACGTCTTCCTGCAAAATAATACTTAAGTACACCGTCTAGGCGCAGGTTAAACAAACTAAGCTTCGGCTGACGCTCTCGACATATCCTCCGCGTTATCTAACTGCGTAGCTTGCCCGCTCCCAGCATGCCCCCCGGCACCGACACATGACCTGAGGTATATTCAGGTACGGGCAGTGTTTTATTAAGTTAATAGTGTGACGTAACTCTTTTATTGGGTGTTGTCAAGTATTAAAAAAAATCAAGAATCGGCAGTTTTATTTCACTAAACCTAAGGTCAGGCGTAAAAACTTTTATGTTACAGATAAGCTACTCATTCACTTTGTTTCTGGTCGTGTTTATTTTAACATTTACACAATTCTACAGTTTTTATAATGGTAGCACTGGCATATCACGTAGGCTACTGACATGACTGCAAAGACAGAAGTTCACATATTATAGAGAAAAATAAGACAGATTGTCAACCTTGACGATGAGAAAGAATGAAGAAATTCATGGAGGATTTTTTAATTGCATCATTTTAACTGGATTTTTTTTCATTTGCCTATACATCTCAGAGTAGGCACGGAAAACATTTATGGAGACTACGTATAAAACCAAATGGTGGTGTAATCAAGTCACTTGTATTCTCAAGTATGACTGATTGTGTTCGCCTATTAAACACTGGAATAGAGGAACGAACCGTTTTTTTTCTGCATGTGCAAAATGACTGGGAGTAAAATTAAACTGAACGTGGGAAGGAGTTGGAGAGCATACATGCAGGTAAAATTGGTAGGCTATGTTAAATACTTGTGGTGCCATGCGAGGCTACTTATAGGCACTGTACTGTACAATTCCGGGATAGACTATTTGTATTAAGTAATACTTAAGTATTTCAGTTTTATGCTTCTGTATTCTTCAACACCAGCTTGTTTCAAGTAGTTATACTTTAAACCATGTTTCAGTTTTTATAATCCTAGTAAAGCGAGCTAAGTTATTGTTTCTTCTTTTAGGATGAAGACGCCCATTTGAAACATTTTTTAAAGAAGCTGTTTCAATTATATACACCTTGATATACGTTTAACGCGCTGAGTGATTGCTTTTTAAGAAAGTATGGTTTACATGACACAGTTATAAACAGAAATGGCTTTATCAGAGTTTACAAAAGTGTTTGAGTTTTTTACCCAAAATTGTGACCCATTCTTCTACTATACATATATATATATATATATATATATATATATATATATATATATATATATATATATATATTTATGAGATATGAGTGAGACCAGGGAATAGCAGAGGTTAAGGAAGTCCTGCACCTGGATTTAGTTTCCTTTTTTTCCTCTTTTCTCTCCCCTTTCTTTACTTTGTGCACTAAGGCACCTGTGTTCTTATTTTCATGTTCATGTTTGCCTGCATCTGTGAACTTATTATTTAAAAACTATTTTATGTAAAATGAAATGAATGCTGACACTGCAACATGATATATGTAATTCCATCTTTGGCTCAATAAAAATACTTGAAAATTTACTTTAGAATTTTTTCCAGGATGCCAAAATTAGGACTGGAAGGACTGCTGACATGAGAGATGAGCATATATTTATGTCACCTAACGCTGTGTTTGTTCAACCAGTACTGTCATTATGTTGTTATTATTGCTAAATAGGTTGGCATGTCTGTGCCAAGTATAGCTTAATAATCATACGTGCAATAAAAGTCCAAACATCACGTGGCATATGCGCTACAGTATGGTTGTCATGACGACAAGCTCCTCATCAAACAGCGTCCGGGCTTGCAACTGCAGCAAGCGACACGGTCAGAGTAATCGAGGAGATAGCTGTAATTTCATCTGCGGTGAGTACAAGCCTTTCACAGTCTTCCTGATTTCAACCACAATGTGACAGAGCGCCAGTCTGACAGGAAAAAGCCCAGAGGTGTGAAATAATACTGTATGTAGTGGGGCTGGTTGTGGTGTCTGTCTGTGTCTGCCAGTGTCACAGTAAGCTAAACAAAATGTGATTTCCGTTCAAGAACTTCAAACTAAAACTGTTCATCTTTGCTTTTTAATGTAAGATAATGCAGAATTTGGGGCAGGAGGAGGACACATAATAGAAAATCAATATAAAACACAACACAAGTGGCAATAAAGAATGTACTTGTAGGATGAGAATATACTGTCATAATTTTGATATCACGTTTGTCTGTGTGCTTTTATTTTGAAGACAGAGTCAGCTTACTTCCGGCCTGGTACTGGACAACTTAACAATGCAGCAGCCGCACTAGCACCGTCTTCTAAGACTAAACAGCATGATTACTAATGTCCAGACTCCCAACCAGTCCGTAATATACACAATAAAAAGTTCTATATATAAGGATGTTGTCACAAATGAACACCAGCAACCATCTTTGTTTGTCTGCCACACACATTGCACATCCTGTGTGCATGTCGATGAATGTCATGAAGCTAAATGAGAATCAGAATTTGGAACCAGACACTCTAATCTAAATTTAGATTAGAGTGTCTGGTTCCAAATTCTATATTATATAATATATAATATAATATAATATATAATATTATATTATATATAATCTATATTCTAATGCTATATTTCAGTGATGCTCAATGCATGGCCCCAGATCTGGTCTGCGTAGGGTGCCAGTGGCCAACCATTTTCTAATTCAGAATCAAAATACACCTATATTTGTACATACTGGAATTGTTTTGTATTTTGAATGAAGACAAGGTACAGGGGGGCAGAAAAAAGCATCAACATAGAGTTTTTTATTTAAAAATGAACACAGGGCTGGGGGAGGATCCCCTGGACTCCCCGACAGAGGAGGTCCTAGCTAGCCCCATATGTCCTCAAATCCCTGAAACCTCCCTGAACCTACACCTGAACTGTGCGGGGTCTCTGCCGCTGGATTTGCCTTGTAGCAAAGATGAATACGGACACCAAATGTCTAAAGATTGAAAAAAGACATTTCATTTATTATATATTGGTAAATAGTATTGATGTTTGTGTATTAACTGGCCCCTGGCGTCCTGTCATATTGCAAAACAAGTTGAGCATCCCTGCTGTATTTGGTTCAGAGAACAAATGACCTTTGTAAACATGTACACACATGCAATGAAGGAGTGCTTGTTACTAGACTGAATTAGATAAGACTGACTCCTGTTACACATTCCCTCACAGGTGATCATGCAGGATAACAGGAATGGGATGATTCCGTTCCCACCCCCCATCAGCAGAGACAGGGTAATCGGGGAATTCCCAAAGGTATGTCCTGTTTTTTTTTTTTTTCAATTTAATGTCCCAGTTCAAGAAAACCCTTGTCTTTTACTGTAAGATCACTGTAGTAAAAAAAAAAGATAAATAGGAGTGGCTAACTAGTAGATGGAAATTTCATTAAGAAACATGTGACTTCTAACTAACTTACTCAGATAGTGAAATCTGTGTCAGATCGGAGCACTGAGGGCTATTATGGGCTGTTGAGGTCAGCTACCCAAGGACAGACTCATTCAATATATCCCTCTGCCCTCTGAATCTTCTCTAGATAATATATTGAAGTACTTTATTTGGACAGGAATGTAATGGGGTCAGCTCAAAGGTTCTCAGGGCAACTGTCAGTCATGGTTTACCTGAGAAGACTGGCAGTGGCTCTATCCAATGTTAACGAATGCATACTAGTACTGGAATAATCCTAAATGTCCTAAATTGTGATAAGATTCAATGTCTCAAATGGTCTTGAATACAGCTGAATATATAATAAATTTTGATTTATAAGCCATTAAATAGGTTGTTGCTTCTCGTTTTTGCTTTTTTTTTGTAGTCTTCTTGTCCCATTCTGATAGAGAAGGACTGCTTTCCTTTCGATTTTGTAATATGAACTTAATCTTATCTTTATCTTAACTGGCATCAAAAGGTCTTAAATCAGAGATGCTGAATCTTAAAATCACAAGGTATTAACAGTAAAGGCCCTGACACACCAAGCCATCAGTCAGCCATCGGCCAAAGTTGGGCCATTGGTGAGTGTCTGCTGCCCTCGTTGGTGTGGTGTGTCCCACACCATTAGCCCTTGTTGCCGCTAGTTGGCCTTTTTCCACCAATTCAGCATGTTGAATGGGTGTGAGCACAGTGGAGTCTGTCAGGGAATGAAACCACTCTGATTGGCAGCTCAGCTCAGCGCACAAGAGAAACGTAAATGAGGGATGTAAACAAAGAGCTTAAGTCAAGAGGGAATGGGGTCAAAACAAACATGTTACATGGTAAGATAATATTTATTTAGTCACTGAGCTCTTTAGCAGAAATGTTTCCTGATGGATTGTGTTATTGTTCACTGGCGCACAGAAAATATGCTATGTTCTTTCAACATTGGAATGTGTTGCTAATGTGCCAACTGGGGTCAAGACATCTTCCTATTTCCCCTTTTTGAATGGCGATTACAGGTGACCGCCGTCTGCTGGTATGGAGGGGTATGTGCTCTCATGCATAACATATGTGCCTGTTGCCCGTCATTTTGGTTTATTCATATGCAACTTTTTGGCCGAGACATGGTCATAAGAGGTGACACAGCAGGAAACCCTCATCGCCACTAGATCTCCGACATTAGTTTGGTGTGTCTGGGCCTTAAGACATAGAAGTTAGTTTGCAAAAATAGCACAATCCCAATATGAAAGAAGTAAATCTGATGTTACAGTGCCACAGTAACAGTTACAATGTGACAGTCACCTAAAACAGACAACTTGAATAGTCATGTTGGGAGGGAATTACCCAGCAAGGTAAGCAGGTTTAGCCATGCTAGTGGCAAGGCTGTTAGGACGGCAGTGTCGGTCTGTCTGTAGATCTGCCTGTTTACAGCTCTGGGCTAGACTGAAATATCTGATGAACTGCTGTCATTAAAATTTAAATGTAACTTCATGATGCCCAGAAGATTAATCAAACTGAATTGGGTGATGACACAATCTGTCATGTAGTGCCATGATGCGGTTGACATTCTTTGCCTTAAATGAAATGTCAACTATCACATGGATTGCCATGAAATTTGGTAGAATTTGACACTGAATGACTTAAGTGATCCCACAACTTTTCATCTAGTGCTATCATAAAATCAAAGTTGTTTAATTGTCCAGTGATATCTCAACATCTACCTTGATGCATTTGCACAAAATATTGTACAGACATTCATGGTTTCCACACAATGTAGCCTAAAGACTTTGGTGATCCTCTAGGGCCACCATTAGGTTGACGTTCGTGGTTTTGAGTGAAATGTCTTAACAGCTATTGGATAGATTGCCATGACATTTGGTATAAACATTCATGTCCCCCTCACGATTCATTTCGATAACTGGTATTGCCTTCCATTTTGCATCTAGCACCATCATCGGGTCCAATACTTTGGTTTATGACTAAATACCTGCAAAACAAACGACACCCCCATTATTAATTAGTAAATGTAAGCATTCTAACTTTTAAACATTATACCTGCTTAACATCTGCATGCCAGCATTGGCATTGTAAGCATGTTAGCATTTAGCACAAAGAACCTGTGTGCCTAAGTAAGCCTCACAGAGTCACATGGCTGTGGACCTAGTCCTGTTATGTATTCAGTGGCATTGTGCACAATAAATGCCAGTACGTTATGGTCCTGTTCTTTTCAGTGCTACGCACCTAATGCCTCTCTGCAGCTGAAGACAGACTGGGACATTCAGACTAAAGCAGCCTGTAAAGACGGAGCAGCCAGGCATCAGCCGTGAGTCTACCGTTTTGGGTCGATGCATCACTCTTAGCTTTGCTTGAAAATCTCATGAAAAGCATTTACATCTCACTAATGTAAAAAAAACCTCTTTTCTTCTTTAAAGGTGGGACCGACAGAAAATGTCAAAAGTGGTGGTTGTTGGAGACCTTAATGTGGGGAAGACGTGTCTCATTAATAGGTACTTTATAAATAAGGAAGACAACAAATATGACTGAGATGGCAATATCAAAATCAGATCTGTTTTACCACATGTAATGGTACATACAGGAAAGTGGATGTGTTCTTCAGGTCAGTGTTTACCAACCTTTTTGACAAGTGACCCCTTAAAGTAAAGTCTACTTGTGATCCTTCATCACAGGTCAGTGGTGAAATGGTAATTTATTAGGTGGGTGTACTATCAAGTAGATGGGTAGGTTACCCAGGAGGAGGTGGGTATACTCTCCTATGTATCCTAATGGCTGTTTAGCTAATAGGTGGGTATACTGGGAGTGGCTAGAAAAAGGGGTGGGTATACCCTGTATTACCTGCGTATGGTAGGGATGTGCCATATCATATCATTCATGATAATACCGATGTAATTTTTAAAATGATATGAAAAATTCATATCCTAGCATAACAGCCTGTCACAGGTTATATCGTGATGATTAGAGGAGAAATGGCAGAGCATAAAGGTCCAGGTGGGAAAAAACTCAATCATTTAGGATTTAGGAAATTGCCTGTTCATTTATATCTATATAGGTCCCAGGGTACATTTTTTTGTATTTGGGAGCTGTTTAAATATATAATTTGTGGTAGATTTTATTTTGTTGAACTTATAGTACTTTTTAGTACTATAAAGATGAAAATATTATCCAGTTATTTATAAGCAAAGGGCCAAGATCATGAAAAAAATCTCACTAGTTTGTGAAGCAGAACATTTTTTTTCTGTTTCTGTGTCCTGCTCATCATCTCACAAGCAATCAGATTGATCTTGTGTCTTGTTTGGAGGGTCTCATCTAGATGGGAGAGGTTGGGAACCCCTGCCATGGTGCTACTGTAGAAACTTTTAGAACATTTTTCTCGTCTATATTGAACAAACACAGTTCTCTGTTGGAACTGACTGATTGCACCTATAACATGCTCAGAAATTTAGTAAAAAAAATATATATATATCAAAAAGAAACAGATCTGGGACTGTTGTAGTGTGTCTGACTTCTGAACAAAAAGATGACGAAAAGAAAAACAATGTGATTTGTTTATGCTGTTTTCAGGTTTTGTAAAGATGTGTTTGAGAGAGACTACAAGGCCACCATAGGTGTAGACTTTGAGATTGAGAGGTTTGAGATATCTGGAGTACCCTTCTCCCTACAGATGTGAGTAGTGTGATCTTAAATAAGTCTTTCTGCATACATATAACTTAGAGTACGTTTTCACCGTTCATGTTTACCTTTTTCATAGCTGGGACACTGCTGGGCAGGAAAAATTCAAGTGCATCACTTGTGCATACTACAGAGGCGCTCAGGGTAAGATGTTGTAAAAAAGATGGTTGTGTGTCTGATGTTAGGGGAAACTAGTTTACATTTTAGCTGGTGTAAAGTAATAATGCTGAAACTTGTTCATCTTTTCCAGTCATTATCACAGTCTTTGACATGGCAGACATTAAGTCCCTGGATCATACATGGTATGTTTTATTCTAAGATTATCATCAGGCTTATTCTACAATTGTGAAAAGTCTACAATACAAAGATTGATGCACTTTACCAAGAGTAATGATGCAACAAAAATGATCTAGTGACAATGCATAACCATACTAAATCTTATAATAATGACACATATATTTCATTCACCTGTTTTATTTTCCAAAATACAGCCTCTTAGACATTTAGTTGTTATATCTCGTATAAGTCAGAAGTCTTTAGCCTGCTAATCAGACTAAATACATTTCATTTCACTTCATTCATATCTTAAACTAAATCAACAACTCATCTTCAATGACATGTCTGTCAAATACTTTAATAAAGAACTTTCTTTTGTTTTTATAGCCAATGGCTGGAGGAGGCCATGAAAGAAAATGAACCTGACTCCTGTTTCATCTTCTTGGTTGGCACTAAAAGTGACCTGCTGGTGAATATATTTTGCACTATATGTACATTTCGCAGATGTTCGCAATTTTTCTCTAGTACCCACCCGTCTTGTCCTTAAGCCCTTAGAAGAAAGACAGAGGACAGAAAAAGATGCTGCCAGGATAGCAACAGAAATGCATGCAGAGTTTTGGGCTGTTTCGGCTAAAACAGGTAAGACCAAGAGCGTAAACATATCAGAGCTGTTAAGACAATAAGACAATATAAATACAGTGTTTTGGGGAATGCAGAAGGCCACTGTGAATAACTGTTAATATTTCTTATTTTCAGGGGAGAATGTGCAGGGATTTTTCTTCAGGGTGGCAGCTTTGGCCTTTGAGAAGTGTGTACTAAAAGACATGGAGAATGGAGTCCCTGCTAGCATTGGACGTGGAGGAGATAGTATTAGTAAGTAATGACTCAGCTCCTAACAATCAGAGATGCTGCTAATCGAAATCCCTGAGGGTATACACATCTATTCTAAATCTTTGTCTTTACAGAATCAGATCGTGCCAACCTGGAGGGGGCAGCACCCCAAGACACGAAGAGAAGCTGCTGCTCATGAAAAGAGGAACTCTTAACGTGATCTGTTAAGGAGCAGAACCAGATGGAGGCTCTATTCTGAGCTTTACCTGCAGAAATAAAAGTGGCCTTGTTCCACTGGTGTGAAATGTGCCTTAGGACATGTTCCATTAGGTTCCCAAAGGGACAGTTCACCCCAAAATCAAGTTGCCAAGTGTTGGAGATTTTGGCTGTAGAGATGTCTGCCTTCTCTCCAGTATAATGGAACTAGATGGCACTAAGCTTGTGGTGCTCAAAGTGAGAAAAAAAAAAAAAAAAAATTTGCAAAACTTAAAAGCAATGTCTCTTTCCAGAAATCATAACTCAATATGATCTACAGACCTTGTTGTTAGCAGTTTTATGTAGGAGCTATTTTCTTTCTACCAAACTACACCCGCCAACTGTATCACGGCACAGAAGGAATTCCTCTGCTGAGAACAATGGCAGCTCTCCAGAGCTAGCTAACGGTACAGCTCAGCCGAGGAGAATGACATTAATATTTACATCTCACACTGTCATTAGCTCGAGACTCTCATTCATGAGGAGATGCACGCTTCCTTCTGTGCAGTGATATGGTTTAGGGATATAGTTCGGTAGAAAGAAAATAGTTTCTACATGAAACTGCACACAAATGGATACAGCGTTGAACGTGGAGCCTTGTTCATTCCTATGAAAGTTGCTCAGTGGCACATGAAGCCAAAATGGTCCAACTGCCAGGTATGAAATTACCCGGTTGATCTAGGGATAATAAACATTGCTTCCGCACTGTGCAGCCCATAGAACAGGAGAACCAGAGACTTACAGTGGCTGAGCGCGGCCAAGTGGCTATCTTCAGGTTTAGAGCTAACTTGAATGGGGATAAAATTGTTTTATCGTGCAGCTCTTTTAGACTTTTGTAGTGTTATCAGACAGAATGGATCAAATCTTGATAGTGAAACGAGTCATTTCACGGGGGTTGTGACGTTCAAAAAAAATTATCCACTGATTTACAGACGTCTCTTTTGCCATGTAAGTCAATAAGAAAAAGTCATTTTGGGCCACAGGGCATCTCATGATGATGTAATTACACCATTTGGCCACTATGAAAATTGGCTTCAAAGCCTGCCGCACTTCCTGGGGGCCTGCTCACAACAAGGTCAGTGGATTATCTTGAGTAATATTGTGGAGAAGGCAGACATCTCTACAGCCAATATCTTCAATACTCAACAACTCACACCAAATCTGGATTGACAAACAGCAGGTAGGAGGAAAAATATGTATTTTTGCTTTTGGGGTGAATTGTCCTTACAAGTCATAAACACTGCCATGTATTCTGACATCTTCAAAAGACTCAATCAGTATGCGCTTCTGAAAGACAACTGTTATAGGACTGAAACTGACAATAATGTACTCTCTTTGCTGATACTAAGTCTTGTATATTTGACCATTTTTATGGGATAGTTGTCAGTATTTCATCCAGAATATCACTTAGACAATGGACAATAGATAAAATACTATACATTGGCAATAACAAACAATAATAACATATAACAAATCATATGACACTCATTTGGATACTTTGGATTTTTTTTTTGCTACTGTCGTAGTGTTTGTTTGTGTCATACAGTATTGTTGTGAAATATGTCTCACCCAGTATAGTGGGTGATAAAGGTTTAATGAAAGTTTATAGGCTGGAATTATGGAGCAAGATAACTAAAGGATTATGTTTACTTTAAAGTTATAAAAGTCTAAATGAGTCTACTCTTTACTCAATATATATAATGGGCACAACATTATAATGTAATTTATCAAAGTAATACCTGATTCATTGGAACAATAGCTGGCGATAACAGCTGTGCATTTATGAAACCAGTATTGTTGTCAAAGTCTCATTATTATTTAATAAAGTGGTTTATCAGCTGTCTGAACTGTTATGTCATTAATATATTTAAGATCATGAGCTATGGCTATGCAAGATTCCCAAGCAAAATGCTGAGTGTTTTGTTCCTTTTTGAACTTCTTACTTTTTCGTCGGCCTATCTGGGGCTGGGTTAAGGGGGCAGCATGCCAAGCAGATGTCCCTCTCCTCGCAACGCTTCTGAGGTTCTCCCGGGGGACCCCAAAGCATTCCCAGACCAGATGAGATATGTAATCCCTCCAGCGTGTCCTGGGTCTACCCTGGGGCCTTCTACTAGTGGGATGTGCCCGGAACACCTCTAACGGGAGGCATCCTGGGCCCATGGTGGAAACTCATTTTGGCCGCTTGTATCCGCAATCTCATTCTTTCGGTCACTACCCAGAGCTCATGACCATAGGTGAGGGTTGGGATGTAGATGGACCAGTAAATTGAAAGCTTTGCCTTCTTGCTCAGCTCCCTATTCCCCAAAACAGTCGAGGGCAGCACCCGCATCACTGCAGACACCAACCCTCCCTCCACCATAAATAACCATATTTCAAAGTTTCTGGCTATGATAAATGGTGTGATTTTAGAGATTTAAAAAGAACCATGCCTTCAAAATCCACTTGTGGGTTTTTGGGTTCTTTTTAGGTTGGTTAAAATAAATACAAAATACAACAATTTAACCAAATCTAAAAACATAACTCTCTCCAAGTTTTGCTCCACTCCCTCCCATCTCATAGGTAATGAACATTCCCTAATGATTAGGGTGTTGTTATCTACTGAAAAACACAAAATGTGTACAAGGACTTGTCTTTATTTGATGTGTGGCGGTGCAGATATATAACCTATGATAAATTAAGTTTATATTTACATCACATCATAGTTGTATGCCCTTGCTTACAATTATATTATAAGCAGGACATCTTAAAGTACTTTAACATACAATTTAAGGAAATAGTATAATATGTGTGGAATATGGGGGAATTCGTAGGTATGCCGGGTAATAGGCTACATGAAAAAAAAACACGAGTTCAAGTCCCGAAAGAAACGAAAATGAAAATAAGAGGAGTGAACCCTCTTGTTTTGCTAAGACACTCTTTGATCCGCCGCGAGCCAATCACATCACACGTGTCCATGTTTTGGAGGAAGTACGACCAGCAGGAGCTACCGTCAGGAAAGTTAGCCAGCACACTGCTTTCTATTTCCACCTTTAAAACGGCGACTCTAACTTATTCTAACTGAATGGCTATATGGATGCATCTTCATTGCAAGCAGTTAGTGTAACGTAGGGGCTAGCGTTAGTAAACTCAGTGCAGTAGCTGTAAATTGTCTCAAAGTAGAGACATGCTAGGCTAGCATATGTCAACATCCCAGGGCAGTTGGAGCTGCTAGGAGTTTGAGTTGTTGAGGAGAGCCTGCTCAGGTAACGGTACAGCTATATTTATTCTATGTGAGTTTACTAGTCCTAACCAAACTACCCTAATGTTTTCTACTGAAATACTACAAGAAGTTATCATAATAAATATATTGCTCTTGAATGTATTGTAGGTCTAAGTGATAGACAGAATGTTAATGTTGCTCCTTTCCAAAGCCTGACCGGCAACTCGTGAGTCAACAGGCAACCTTAGTATAACAGTTTCAAGATGTTTATTTCAGTCAAAACGCAACTTTCAGACTATTTTGCCTGCCTCACCGCTTTCTACATAGACTTCTGTCGTTACCTACACCACTGTGTGGAAGGCTATAAGAAAATAACATTTAATGAATCAGTTGTATCGCAGCCTTACTATGGCATAGCAGATATGGTAACTAAGTTTAGGACTTTTAAGACATTGAAAGAGAACACATACGAACTAAAGCTCATGTGTCAGTTTGCTGGCAGTCTTGAGAAGCCATAAATAAACTCCTGATTTTGCTACACAGCTGTTTCATTATGAAGACCAATAAGTCGTACAAGCTTGTGCTGCACAAGAAAGGTTTTGGTGGAAGTGGTAAGCAAGAACTTGCATTTCATGCAGTCTAAATTAATGCTTCACTTTAGAAATATTTAATCTCTCTGAGTTTCACAAATGAACTTTTTCTTCAAACAGATGATGAGTTGGTTGTCAACCCAAAAGTTTTCCCTCAAGTCAGTCTGAGGGATATAATCGAGATCGCACACCCCACAGATGAATACAGGTGAGCTTACTTAATGAGAGGATGACTGCTGTATGTCCATTTACACAGTGTTACATTTTTAATCTGCTGTTGTCTCTTTTGAAATTCCCAGTCCTCTCCTGCTGCAAGTGAAGAGCCTAAAAGAGGACCTTCAGAAAGGTAAATTTATTATGATCTGGCAATGTATGTAGCAGCATGTTTGCTATATTTCAAGTCTTCAGTAAGGCTAGATTAAATAAATTTAATTGTATCAATAAATAATGATAATAGTATAGTGCTGAAATATTAAAGGCATATTTCACCCACAAAATGACCATTTGCGTGTCAGTTAGTTGTGCTGTGTTACCTTGAATTGGTAAAGAAAATTTTATTTTTCTCACACGCTAAAAACTAAGTAAACTATGAATATATTGGTTGATTGGGACCATGTCTAACTACAGCAAAACTACATCAAAACATCTGTTTACAAACTCCCACATGCAGTATAATCCAAGTCTCATTTATCCACTCAGTACTTCCCAAACACATGCATTTTCACGAAAACCTCACTATTTAAAACTGAACTGAAAGTGAAACTTATCTTTTCTCTTTTCAAAGCCAGACTCCAATACTTGTTTTAGTGAAAATATTATGGAAGTGCTAAGCTTACGACTGAATAAACGAGATTTGGATTATCCTGCACCAGCTGTGTGAGAGTTTTTAAACAGATGTTTTGATACAGTTTTGATGTTGTTAAACATGGTCCCCAATCAATCAATAAATCAATGTTTTTGCTGTTTTCTGTTTTGCATTTTTATCAGTGGAAATGCCAAACATAACCTGGTTCCTGGTTTTAAATGTGAGGATTTGCAGCTTTGTCTTTTGTGATACTGAGTATGTTTGAGTAATCTGTGTAATGTCATTTTGTTAATAATGTTTAGTTTAGTTTAGTTAATTTTGGTCATTTTCCAACTTGTGAAACTCAAATACACTGTTAGATAAATGATAAATACATATTAACTTAATGCTTATTTAGCATTAAAAACAAAAGATAAACAAAACATGACTGAAAACGTGTAGGCTGAAGCCTTAGCTTATTACATTATCATTACTTGCAGCCCTAGAGATCTCTTAAGCGGTGACAGAATAACAGGTATACCCTGTTATCTGCTGTAATCCATTACAACTGTCTTGCAATATATCCTGCCCTGTGATCCTTACAATGTTTAGTTTTTCCTGGCGCTGTAATAAATCTGTAAATTCAACTCTATGGGTTTTTTTAGGCTACAGTTGGCAGTGTTGCCATATGTCAATGCATTAAATTATAGGGTATAGGGTATATTGTCCTCCTCCAGTTACATACATCACAAATGGCATAATATATATTGCTTATAAATGTCTGTTATTATATGCAGTCCATACACTTAACAATGCAGAGAGTTGTGGTGGTTGTGTGTTCACTACCCATGATAGATAATTTGTTCTTATGTAGAGACGATCAGTGTGGACCAGACTGTAGCTCAAGCCTTCAAGTTGCGTGCCTACCAGGATGTCATTGTCAACATTGTCGACCCAAAGGTATATTCACTGTGACCCTGCTGCGTCTCCACCATTTGACAGTTGAACAGAATCCCTCAGGTTAATTTTGCCTTGCAGGATGTAACACTTGACCTGGTGGAGCTGACCTTCAAGGATCAGTACATCGGCAGAGGGGACATGTGGAGACTAAAGAAAAGTCTGGTGGGCCATATGACACTATAGTGTATCGGTATAATTTGTAATGGTAAACAGTTATGTAAAGATTTAATCGTTACAATCTTTATTCCAGGTGAGCACCTGTGCTTATGTGACACAGAAAGTGGAGTTTGCAGGAATCAGGTACGAAGCATACATTTCATTCTCTGCACTCCATTTTCAGAAATGCATGAAGAGTGACTTGAATGCAGAATTAATCAATATGTACAAACATAAACTTTTCTATTACTGAGTACAGAAAGCAGCCCGCATACAGTATGTGTAAAGGTTGAGAAAAAAGGCAAAAGGACCAGTAATGTTCCTTGTCATACGAAAGAAGAAAGTAGACATTGCCATAGTTGGAGGCTTGATGAGACAGCTGTCTCTGTCTTAGCTGTCTCTGCTTTGTTTTCTTCATGTACAATGGTGATGCCGAATGAAATGGCTGTAGAATGTTTCTGTCACTACATGAAAGCTTATAGTGTTTTTTACTCTGCAGGGCCCAGGCCAGTGAATTGTGGGTGAAAGGAGAGAAAGTGACCTGTGGGTACATCAGTGAAGACACCAGGGTAAGAGCAGTTTTGAAAATAGATGCTGATATACACACTTAAAACAAAAATATATGTAAATGAGGTGTTCACAGTTTGTGAGTTTGACCTTCTTCATGTAACTGTCAAATTGAAGTGTCAGAATTGTGGTTTGGAAGTGGTCTGGGATAATAGAATGCCACATTGAAACTCAAAATTTGTTTCAGTTTAGCAAGGTTTGACTCACAACACCCATGTCATTACAAAGAAACTCTCTGATACATAGCTTTTTAAATGAAGTCATTCAATAAACAATCAGGAAAAGGGGCTGTGACTGAACTGCGTGTTAACTTTTTAACACAGATACATCCAATTCGCACTTATAGTACCATGGCATATTAGGGCCTTGCTTGAAAATTTACAAAAACAAAAAAGGAAATTCTTTGAGATCAAAGTGGTAGATTTATGGGAAAAAAACTTGGAAATTCTCCAACATCTTAAAGTCATAAATTTATAAGAAAAAACTCAGATATTATCTGAGAAAAAAGTCACAAATTTACAAGAAAAAAAGGAGTGTTGCTTTACTTGATTTTTAATGATAATTTCTTAATTCAAGAACAAAACCTGGAGGTTACAGTTTAGCTTTTTAGTAGTAGTAGTGATTTTTATTATTTAAATAGCTAATAAACAATTTTTTATAGCTTATTAGCTTAAGCTCTCTATAGTCTTAGTGAGGTCATCAGAGTCATTACAAGTCATTCTTCTGGGACTGTGAACACAACATGTATATAAGTTTACATAATGAAATTCAGTTTCAATTTTTTTAAAACTCGACTATTAAAGGATGTTAAGTATTTCTTTTTAGTAATTATTGTGCCTTAAGTTTCATTTTGTTTTGTACATGCAAGACCGGAAGATGGTTGTGAAAGAAGTGTCTTTTTACTCGAGATGTACCGATACCACTTTCCTTCCTGATACTGATTCCGATCCCTGAACCTTAGGTATCTGCCGATACCGAGTACCGATCCGATACCAGCGTGTAAAATAAAAATGGATGGGATATGAATTGTTGTATATCTCAACTCCTAAAACTCTATGTAAAAATATCAAGAAATAAATACATATTATTTAGAATCTCCCCTATCTCAGTTGAAACCCTATTCCCAAGATCAAAATTACATGTAATCCAGTTTTTCAGTTGCAAGTACTTGAAAAAATCAGTGTCTTTTAGTTTATATTTAGTTTTAGTTTATTATTTATTATTCTATCGGAATATGATGTTAATGGTAACGTTCCCATTCAGGTATTCTGCTAAAGTTATGGCACACAGAGTGCACTCAGCAGCTTTATACATTCTAAAAACTGAAAATAATAAGTAATTTAAGTCTAAATTCAATAAGCCTGACTCACACAGGACACAAACCCTGCTCTCCTGGGTGAAAGTCCTCCACAACTTACACTCTGTCACACTTAATACTTAGTCACCTGACTTTCTGACAGAAAACCCTGACGGCAAGTCTCGTAAATTTACAACTTAAATCTCAGTGAATTTCTAAGTTGTATTTGTGCAGATTTATGACTTCATAATGTCAGCAAATGTTTTAGCTTTCTTATTTTACCCACAATGGCCCTAATACACTATCATACTTACAGTGTTAAAACTTGTATAAAATTTGTACTTTAAGTTGTGAGGGCACAAGCACCCTTGTGGCCCATGGGTTTAAGGTACTGACCAGGGGTCGCCACATCCCCAGCATCAAGTCTGACTGTGGACCATTGTTGCATATCAGTCCCCCTCTCTCCCCATCACCTCTTTAAAAAAAAATCTTTTTTTAATTGCATACCTATATCAAGGATCATACCTGAACTGTTACAGCAAGCACCTGACTCCCTTTGGCTTCAAAAGCCTGCTATTAAATAGTCACTTTAGTATTTGTTAATGTAAGATTCACTGATTTCTATAAATGCTTTGTGACTTTGTACATACAGGTGGTGTTCAGATCCACATCTGCAATGGTGTACATCTTTATCCAGATGAGTTGTGAGATGTGGGACTTTGACATCTATGGTTAGTTGGACCTGATTTGTTACTCAAACTTTGTAGGCAGGTTTCATTTGGTTTTCAGTGACATAAATGTTCTCTTCTTTACATGTGCCTCTGGAAGAGAATGTCTTATTGTAATGTTTTGCTCTTAGGGGATCTCTACTTTGAGAAGGCTGTAAATGGTTTCCTCTCTGACCTTTTCGCCAAGTGGAAGGTTTGTAATTTCTCTTTGTCTGCCTCTGTGTAACATTTTCTTTCAAACTTGAAACAAAACCAGTGTTTTCATGTTAAACAGGAGAAGAACTGCAGTCATGAAGTGACAGTTGTACTTTTCTCACGTACATTCTACAATGCCAAATCTATCGGTGAGTGTGTTTCCTACGTTAACACAGTGAGTTATGATGCATATTGATATAATTACCATTAATACAAATAACCTTTTTTTTCCTCAGATGAATTTCCTGAGATCCTGAGAGGGTCCATCAGACAGGATCATGAGGGACGTTTTTATGAAGACTTTTACAGGTAACTGTAGTTACTGTACACATTATCTACCTTACTTAAAGCTTATCTGAATTACGGTAGTGATGTCGGAGGTTTTAATGCTTCCGTACTGGCAATAGATGTGGCTGGAGGCATTATGTTTTCTTGTTGTTCATCCATCTGTCCCATTCTTGTGAATGCAATATCTCAAGAATGCCTTGAGGGAATTTCTTCAAATTTAGCAAAAACGGCCGCTTGGACTCAACAATAAACCAATTAGAATTTGGAGGTCATAGGTCAGAGGTCAATGTGACCTTGCATCTGTCTTATTCTCATGAACCCAATATCTCAATAACATCATGAGGAAGTTTCCCCCTAAATTTGGTACAAACCTCCATTTGGACTCCAGAATGAACTGATTAGAATTTGGTGGTCCAAGGTCAAGTTCACTGTGACCTCACAAAACATGTTTTTGGCCATAACTCAAGAGCTCATACACTAATTATGACAACATTTTTCACAAATGTCTAACAGCATAAAATGATGAAGTGATGACATTTTATATCCAAAAGGTCAAAGGTCAACTTCACTGTGACATCATAATATTCAGCATAAAACACTCAAGATCATTACTCAGGAACAGAAGTGGAGACATTTGGTCAGATACTGAATTGGTGACACTAATCTTTGGTGCCCACCTTGAAACTGTGCTGATTGTATAGATCCTCTGTGCTGCCGGGGGAAAGATATGTGTGAAGCATCCATTGTTTTCAGAGACATGAATGTAAACTGTAACTGCAGCTTGACTGGTGCAGAGGCATACAACTGCAAAGTGGTAATTCTAGTTTGACGGTGTTTTGTGTTCAGGGTTGTTGCTCAGAATGAGAGACGGGATGAGTGGACATCACTACTGGTCACTATCAAGAAGCTCTTCATTCAGTATCCTGTCCTGGTGCGGCTCAAGGAAGCAGGTAGAGAGAGTCGAGCGTTTGGCTGATAAATGGCTCTTTGGATCAGGTGCTTATTGTAACCAAATCATGTGTTGATTTCTTTTCATGCCAGATGGTTTTCCTGTTGGTAACAACTCAACTGCTGCTCAAGGAAACTACCTGGAGGCCATTAACCTTTCCTTCAATGGTAAGTAGGCCAATACCAGACTAGAACTGCTCTCAGAAAAAGGAGAAATTGTTTTACTGAGAGCATGTTTAGTCAAGATACATGGTCATAGTCATCACAGTTATTAAATTTAGGATTTGCAGTTTACATTGTGCAACTATATTCAGCATACTACATTTAAAAAAAACATGTAACACATTAATTTAGAATTGTCTGTAATGTATGTGTTAACATTTGTGAAAATGTTATTTATTTCTAGCAGTATTAACAAGTGATCATCAGACTGAAAAGCAATAGTGTTTCACTTCATTATTTGAATCTATTAATCTATCATTATGTTTGAATTGCAGAAAAAAAAGAGGTTTGGATCTATGTGTTCATGCCAAGTGGTTTTCATTTCACTTTGTTATCCTATTTCAAAAGTTAATTGGTTATTAATTTGGCCATTTGCCATTTGGCCATTTATACAAGCAATTTTGTTTCTCAGTGCTCAGGTACTCACACTTTCTGGCCTGCCATCAACTCACAATTGTGAATAGCATTTTACTGAAACCATCTGAAATATTTTTATGCCTCTGAGCAGGATTATGTTTTCAGGTTGTCTGTCCAACCGTCCGTTTGTCCCATTCTTGTTAACGCAGTATCTTAAGAACACCTTGATGGAATTTCCTCAGATTTGGCACAAACGTCTATTGGACTCAACAATGAACTGATTAGATTTTGTTGGTCAAAGGTTAAGGTCACCGTGACCTCACAAAACATGTTCAGAATTCATACGTTAATTATATATTAATTGTATTTTGTTGCTAGTTTGGAGAGCAGGAGTTAGCACTGTAACATTGCAGCCCCATTATACAAGACCAGAAATTCACTCCCATTCATTGTGTGTTGGAAGCAACTGATTGACTGTACAAAGTATGCTGGGTTACGTGCCATAGAAAGCAAGCTGGCAGTGCTACAAGAGGGCGTGACAATTTCAAAACTTCAAATGGTGCTCATATCAAGACAGCCAATCAAGCTATGGCCACAAGTAACCAGCAGGGCAGAAGTAAGCTTATGTCAAATGAGCGTAACAGTGAGGCATCACTGAAAGGCACATCCTCAACTCAACTTTATTTGTATTTATCCTGCCTTTGCTATTAAAGGGTCTCATCTGTGCCCTGCTCAAGGGTGGATAGGCCTGGAGCATCTGTTTGATGGCAGGCCAAGCAGTGAAAGTAAGATGTTAGGTCAGAGGGCACACAGTCATGTTGACTTTTTTGTTGTTTTGGCTTTGGCTACTGCCCACAGTAATCTGTGTACTGTTCGCGAATACACTGATAGCGAAACCAGCCAACGTCTCCTATTTTTGTTTTGTTTTGTTTTTTTACGGAGGGACGCTACAGTATATAGCATGACCAGATGTGAACAAACATAAATACTTAACTGTGAACGTTGGCAGAGCCTCAGACTTGTCATTATACTACCTCCATGGGCCAATGAATGCCTTTCTTTTGTGGGGGAGTCCTCAGGGCTAAAATATGCTATATATAGGAAAGACAGGAAAGAAAGATACCTTTGCATGCATGTATTCAGTTATTGGGGTGAATAGAGAATAATACTACTGAATTCTTAAAAACATTTTTAGAGCTCAGAAACTCTTCGGTCAAATATTTTACTCCAAGAAGTTCCTGACCAATCACACAAAGAAAACTCATTAATTTTGACAAGATGAGATTAAATGATCACAAATTCTCAAGTCTGTCAGGATTTGCTTGCTGTAATCATCCTCCTTACTCATACTGGCCTTGTTTTTTACAAAGATGCATTTCAAAGTTAATCTGGAGTTAGACAAATCAAGTCACAAAGTTACGGTCTTTTTAGAACATACCCTTTTACAGTGCTTTCTAGTTGGTCTGCAGTACAGGGATAGTGCCAGAGGGACCTTTGAAGATATCTGCTAGTGAGATTGAAAACCTGTCCTTTAATACCAAAAGTCTATTATAGTTAAGTGAGCATTTTTCACAGGTTACTAACTAGAAAAGATAAGAAGAAAAGCTGACAATGCCATGTCTCCCACAGTGTTTGACAAGCACTACATCAACCGAAACTTTGACCGCACAGGCCAGATGTCAGTGGTCATCACACCCGGGGTGGGAGTGTTTGAAGTTGACCGTCTGCTTATGATTCTCACTAAACAGCGTATGATTGACAACGGTGAGTGTGACAGTACAAACATTTTAAACTGCAGTTTAACAGTTCATTGCATGGAGTTAATGATGTGACACATACTGTTCCTTCTTTAGGTATTGGGGTAGACTTGGTGTGTATGGGGGAGCAGCCACTGCATGCAGTACCATTATTTAAGGTAACACATCCAAAGTGTTAGTTTCTGTAGGTGCTTTACATACCTGTTGGATTCTGATGGACCTTTTCTCTGCAGTTGCACAACAGGGCAACACCTGGAGACTCTCGTGTTGGAGACGACTATAACCTTCCTCACTGGATCAACCACAGGTAAAACAACATAACTAATAAAAACCAAGACGAATTCAAATTCTATGCAAAGGTGGACTTGGTCAATTTATGTCTTGCTTGTATCTTTTTTTCCACGCACACAGCTTCTACACCTCCAAAAGTCAGAACTCATGTAGCTCCTTCACCCCTCGAATCAAACTGGCTGGTCGCAAGGTGCATTCACATTCTTTACAGAACTGTTGTTGGACTTAGAAAAATTGTAAATGATTTTTTTTTAATGTTTTAATATCTCATTAGTATGACTTTTCTTCTAGCTTCATGCTGAGAAATTTAAGAGCAGCAAGGACCACAGTAAGTTGTGACACTTTACACTATCTCTCTAAACTCTTTCTTCAAGCATGATTTAGACAGGAAGGTGTTTTTCGGACCAAACGATTCTGGGGACTCCCTAAGGGGAACTGCCCACTGGGGAGCTTCCCTGCAAATTACAAGGGCTTTTTTCTATTTGCATTCACACCGTCAATAGCAACAGCAAATTGACGTAAGCCAATCTTCGGCTCATATAGCAATGTCAATTCTGCGTGACACACAGCAACAATCTCCTGCTCCAATCTGCTAATTTTCAAAAATGGCATTTTTAATTTGGTGATCACCTGACTTTTTACTCTAGTACCAGCAGCAGGTCAAAGCTTACATTTATCTTGTAAAATAGCTCAACGTTTATTCAGCAGATTGGCACAAATTCTGCACACACATTCACGGTGCCCAATGATGTATGCCAGTGTTTTTATGATCCTCTGACTTTTCCCTGTAGCGTCATCATGAGGTTCACGTGTGATTTTAAGTGAAATGTCTCAACAACTAATGGACAAGTTAAATTTGGTAAAGACATTTATGTTTTCCTCAGGACGGCCTGTTTTAACTGTAATGATCCTTTATCTAGTGTCATCTTCTAGTTAACATCTTTGGTTTCTGTCAAAGCAAAAAACTGATGACATCTATCAGCCTCAGCGGTCCTTTGTGTTCAGTGCTAATTAGCAAATGTTAGCATGCTGGGATGCAGAAATAAGAGATATGATATGATCATGGTAAAGCTTACATCTGCTTCGCATCACGATGTTAGCATTAATATTATGGTCATGTTAGCATTAGCATGCTGTCGTTAGCATTTAGCTCAAAGCACAACCACTGTCCTGTTGATTTCTTGAAGGATGAAGTAGAATTTTTTTTCTGGCTCTCCAACCCTTCTCCTCATGACCTCCTCCAGCTCTCTGTGCTACAAAAGACTCTGAAAACAGCCTACCAATTCAGGTGGACTACGACGCCTATGATGCTCAGGTGTTCAGACTGCCTGGTCCTTCACGAATTCAGAGGAGTACCAACTTCAGGTATCTCACTGCTTGCACAATACTAAACTATGCTCTATTAAGAGGACAGAGTTATCCTTTCTTGAAAACCTTGTGAACGTTCAGCCTGTTGAACAGCAGTGACTGTGTCTCTTTCAGGATGGGTCGAGACAAAGAGACAAGTGGGAGGAAGAGCTGGGGCTCAGTGGACGTCAGTGCAGGCATAGGCGCGTCCCCTCCTATTCGCTCTGGAGGTCCGGACGAACAGCGTAGCCTGGCTTCTGATGATAGTCTGGGCCCTGTGTCCAACATGCTGCTTATACCTCGCATGCCTCCTGCCCAGTATGAAGTCAGCAGCTCCCTGGGATACACCAGCACCAGAGGTAACTCCTCCAGAAACCCTTACTAAGGGTGTGATAAAGTGTGCTCCATCTCTTTCCTTTCACCATCATATTCTGGTTATCTTGTTTTGTTTTTCCGTTGGTCAGAGTTGTTGGAGAAGATGATGGACTCTCAGCGGGACTCCAGTGCCCCGGGCAGGTTCACAGTGGGAAGTGCTGAATCCACCCTGCACATTCGTCCAGGAGGTTACACCCCACAGAGAGCACTCATAAACCCCTTCACCCCATCCAGGATGCCCATGAAGCTCACTTCCAACCGACGGCGGTGGATGCACACCTTTCCTGTTGGTGAGGGGACACAAAGCCTTGTAAAAAACACACACATGCAGTCAGCAATTTATTGGAGCTAGTTGAGGTGTGAGCTGGTAAACCCATATGCATGATCATCTTGGGTTATGTAGTTTGTGGTGTTAAACTGCAGTGCATTAGGGTCCGTACACATGCCGTGTCATTAACCGCCTGGAAAATGCGAGGTCAGGAGCTGGGTGACACTCTTGTGCCTTTTCTGTGCCGGCTTTTAAGAGTGCAGCGGCAGGTTGCATCTGAGGTTGCTAAGCAATCTCATCAAGTACCGTATCATAGCCTATGTACCTGAAATCCTGAGTGCAGAGCTGATCTTCCAGGTGCTGTTTGTGTGTAGGCCTATTGTCCGTGGGACAGATGTACAGCTCTGGTCACCCTGCACTAAAATGATTAACTTCTCCTCTATATTAACCACAAACTGATATATATGGATAAAGGGAAAGATATCTGTCGGCTGTGATTGGTTGGTCCTCCTCACATGACATGCGTTGCTCACTGCTGCATTACAAAAGTTAAACTTGGATTATCTCAGTGTGCAGCATTGAGCCATGAAAAATAGGCACTAAGGAACGCGTGTGCATCGCATCTGTTGTTGGTGTACATTGAAAACAATTAATAGGAGGGTGCATGTAAACATGGCATGTGTACAGCCCTCCATAAACCTACCCTCATTGATATACATGGGGTGGACAAAATAATAGAAACTGCAATATAACATTATCTCAATTGAATCTCCAGAATAATGTGCTGTATACTGGAACAGAATATTTGATCCTTATTGTCCACATTCATACGTACCACATGTGAGTAGATTACAGTTTTATGGAGCGTGATATATATATATTGATATATTCAATTAAAGATAACATGTCAACATAGCAATATTTGCTATGTCATGCATTATGCTAGTGATTGATCATATTTGCAAAATTATTTATAGAGGAAGTGTCTAAGAATGGCAGATGCTTCATTCGGTTATTTGGTACATCCAGCACTGTGTTTCTGATCATGATCAACTACTAGCCAGAGTTTTATAAAATCTGACTTTATGGTCTCCAGAGGATGACTCCTAATGTTAGTTTTTTTGACATCCTGATCTTTCAATCTTCATGACACTTCTTACAAATTATCTTAAAAGCAAATTTCAGATTTTTCCAATGAAATTTTCTTTGCATGTTCAGTCCTCAGAAGATAATTTGAAATGTTTTTGGTGACTGCCCGACGTTTTCAGTTTGTTTTAAGAATTTAAAAAGCACTGTAATGCCATCATCAGACTGTATGTAAACTGTTGTTCTTCAGGTCCTTCTGGAGAAGCAATCCAGATCCATCACCAGACCAGACAGAACATGGCTGAACTGCAGGGCAGCCAGCAGAGAGATCCTGCACACACCTCCGCTGAGCTGCTGGAGCTGGCCTATCATGAGGCCACCGGAAGGTTAGACACGGCCACCACAAGGCAATATAATAAGAAATGTAGCTTAAAGCACAGACAGTGAGATGAATGCTTATTATTAATCTTTTTATTTAAGGCGAACTACCTCCAGACATGCAGGGGAGAACGGCGTTTGCATTGGTGGAGGGATGGAAGAGTTTACAGGGAGTCCAGGGAGCAACTACAGTGGTGATGTGTTCTCCTGAAATATACTGAGTATTTTACCTGTGCTTTATATGTATATATACATATATGCATGTATATATTTATACTGTATATATACTGTATACTGTAGCCCTAATTGATTTGCAGTGACAAAAGAAGCACACCAGACTTGTGGCACAATAGCGTCTTAGTCATTTTTTCAATTATCATAAAACTTCAATCGGAGCCGAGCCTCAATAAAACGCTTAGTCTCAAATTTACTAACCAGGTGTGGCTGCACAGGTGTCAGTTAGAAGCCGGGTCTGGCTACTATTGAGGCTGCGAAGCGGTTCATATTTATAGACATTCTTTGGCTATATATAAAACCTCTTAAAGCCCACTGGGTCATTTGCTACCTGCTTGAGCTAGTTCTACGTTTCTAGTGCACACATACAAATACAAATGTTAAACCTTTGTCAATATGGACATGCTATACATCATTAGCTTGGTAACATACTCCACAATTCAGTCACTTTGCTCAATTTACAGAAGCCATGAGCAGCAAATATAATTCATTCAGATTTGCAGGCATGGTAGACAAGAGAGATGGAAAAAGTGGTGAACTTCTACCTCTGAAGTGGCATCTGAAAGTGTTCATTCCTCCTTTATTTATATTCCTTTAGTCCGTAAGGGTCCATGATCAAAAGAATCAAAATGTTTTTTCATACAGATTAGTCCACGTTGTTAATATTTTCGTGCCAGTCCAGAGCTAACTGTGCATGTTAACTGCGTTCCTCAAACAAGTACTCACTTTAATGGACTTCTGCATCGTCTTGTTGGGTATGCTTGTTGACTAACTTGCTATGAAATAAAACTTTTCCCACCTTTTTATGTTTAATTTTCAACCCATTCTCACTCCTTTCCTCTTGCTGTCATACATTTTCTCAGTTTGTATCCTTTCTAAGATAACATTAGGCTACTGGTATTTTGATGCAGGGCGCTCTCTCTCAGTGCATGAGATTGGTGTATGCACTGTCTGTTGGGGCTTGATAAAATAAGTCATTTGTAGTTGATATGTATTTGATAGCTGCAATGGCTTTTTTTAACAACTTTTAAAAATTGTTATGGATTAACCATTTAATTGATTAATTGACAATCGACTGGTCATATCAATCAGCAATGAAAATAACCATTACTTTAAAACTTGTAACTGTGCTGCTCTTTCTTTGTTTTAACTGTGATCTCTGTACAGGAACTCTAACCAACCGTGGCTCCACATTTGAAGACCTTTCCCTCAGTGGTTCAGATCCAAGTGAGTCCATCTTGCCCCTACAAAAACAAAAACATGTCAGTTGATCAGTAGCAAACACTGTTACAAAGCCAGACCTCAGGATCGGGTTGATACTCTCAATCACCAAACTGATAATGACAATAAACCTTCAGTGGTGTCTTTAACCTGTGAGGGTTTATTCAGCTTCTGCAGGCAGGTTTCTCTGGGCGCTTGTCTCCAGGGTTCACAGGTATAAATGACTCTCAGAGGTCATGTGACTTGGGGCTACCCCTCTTCCTCCCTCTGTATACTCTCTTTCTCTGTACAACTCTTTTCTATTTCTTTCTCTGGGCCTTCTGTCGATCTTAAGTCTTTAGATAAAATATGACTAGATCTTAAAATCCTCTTCTTAATTCGCCCTCCCATAATTTTCCTTCATCATGACCTGTTTGCATTCAACAAGCCTTTCGTTTATATCTCGCTCTTGCATGGCAGTACGCATAGTATATTTCTCCTGATTGATTGTAGATTGGTGCTTTTGTCAAACAAATCCCTCTTGCAAACTGTATTTAAGAGTTGGCTCACCATCTGTATGTCTGCATGATGTGATTTCTCTGTTAAAATTCACTCAGTCACTTTACAGTTCACACCTTTGCTGAGCTCAGGACACAATTGTCACTTGCTTGTGAGCGATGCTGACCACAGACTGACTGTCACAGGGCCACAATCTGCATGTTTGATCACTGCTGTTCCACAACTACAGGCCCCTCAGGAATCACCAGCAGGGGCGACAAGGCCAGTAAAAGTAACGCTTTCTGTTTTTTCCCCTCTCTTCTACTTTCTTTTTTTTTTGTTTGTATCTTCATCGTCACTCTTTCTTTTCCATCTTTCCATCTTAATTCTCCTCCTACCCTCCTTTCTTTACTTATCACCACACTGTGCTTTCCCTTCCTCTCTATATCCATCCCCTCCCCACCCACACACATGTACCTCTCCTCTCTGGGTACATGCATTTGTCTTTGCTGTGGGGAATTTTTGTTTGTGTGTGTGTGTTTGTGTGTGTGTATGGTGTGGGTGCTCCTGAAGTCCTGCTGCTGTCTGCACCCCCGACAGTGCCCAGCTTCTGCTGCACAGTGGGGGTAGACTGGAAGTCTCTGACCACACCGGCCTGCCTGCCCCTCACCACCGACTACTTCCCCGACCGCCAGACGCTACAGAACGACTACACTGAAGGATGCTATGACCTGCTGCCACACAGCGACCTGGAGAGGTAGACAACAACCTGTCTTAAGTGTAGAACTGTCTATAGCCAATCACTTTGTGCTTGCAACTTCTTGCAGCATCGGTCTGTGCAGTACAGCACTGTTTATTATAGCTAATACTGTATTTGCATCTTCATCATACTGTCAGGTCTTTCTCAAGGAAACATAAAATCATATTAAGTAGGTTAGTGCTTTAATAATAGAGAATTACGCAGTGTTCGATACCTACTTACCTACTGCCTATATAGGCAGTATCACATATATCCTGTGAAACCAAGCAAACATATCATATCACAGACTCATTTTACTATGACTTTTCCTGAGCAGCATTAAGCAACACATGAAATGAGCAAAACAAGGTTATTTGCTCATCTGTTTTCATGCTTCTGTCTCTTTCCCAGGCGAGAAGATGAAGCTCCGGTGATGAGTGCGTCTCAGGTGTTTGAGGAGTTTATCTGTCAGAGGTTGATGCAAGGCTACCAGATCATCGTTCAGCCCAATAACAGGAAGCCACAGCCCGCTGTGGCCACTCCACTCGGCAGCAGTCCTCTTTACTCCAGAGGTTGATTTATGTTTATTATCATCAGTTTTGTATTTGGAATCCTTAAAAAAAATCAGATTGCCCACTCTATTCTCCATTAAAAAGTAATCGCATATTATTTCTAGGAGTTAGTTTGTGAGTATGACTTTCGTGTGAAGTCTGAGTATGAATTTCTTGTTGTAGCCTGTGATTGTTAAAGTGCCTCATGTGGTAGTCGTTTCCCACGATGCCTTTCAGCAGCTCCATGAAGTTGTTGCATTTCAGCCATGGGATGTACATGTTTGAAGTAGCTTGATATTCACTGTAAAATAGATTTTCCAGCTTTACTTCCAACCGACACAAACAACTTAAATAAGTATTTGTGCTAACTCACAGAGAAACAACCTGTCTATAACCTCTGCTTTCAGTATTTAAGAAAACAGGTCTCTCAGTCCTAAAAGAAATGTCAGAAAACATCAACAGAGCCATGGTGACTGTATGTGTCTTCCTTCTTCTTGGGGTTTCAGGTTTGGTATCACTGCGTCGAGCTGAGGAGGAGGAGACAGTTTACTGGCTCAGTATGGGCCGGACCTTCCATAAAGTTTGTCTCAAAGACAAGATCATCACTGTCACTCGCTACCTGCCAAAGTAAGTACACCTGAAAACCCAAACACAGAAAGAACTCATTCTGCATTTTGCCATGTTAAACCTCCCAACTAGATAAAAGTATCGCAGGAGAAGTTACATGTATGAATGGGGACTCCCAAGTGTCCAATCCTATATGAAACCTGCCAGTGTCAGCTATCAAATATAACACACATGCATCTGTTAGTTAAACTTTTCGTATAAGAAGTGAAAATAGTAAAAGGTATACCACGCAGGAAGTGTCGCTTACTGTTTATAAACACAACATTCAACTTGGTGTACTTGTTCGTATACCGTGCTGCTGCACTATTGTAGAGACGTTACACTTGTTATAATGGAAAAGCTGATACATTAGAGAGCTAACTAGGCTAACCGCCAGCATTTACTTGTCCAACAGAAAACAGGCCAACTTTGCAACACTCATCAACCCCATCCTCTCCTTCAGTACTTACCTAGGAAAGTAAACCCTAGATTAAAATGAGCTTGGTCCGCTTGCCATTTCAGCGCAACACATTTGTGTTATTTTGGCGCTGTGACCACATTTTTTACAGTCTGGCACCTGGTTTCTACATTTTTGTACTGACATCTCAACCTTATTGGCTTGGGGCTGTACGCCACTGCCCAAAGGCTGCAGCCTTTAAACATCCCAAGCAAAACAAAATAAGAAGAAAATAAAAAAATTACAGGTAAAGACAAGAGCAGGTTCTCTGCAGATAAATACACCGCCACACACAAATCCTGCATAGCATATCTTTAGAGGACACATACATTTCATCTTCTAATCAAAACACATCACAGACTCAAACAGGAAAGCTGCTGCTGCTGCTGTAACTCAGCTGGAGCTGCTTAAACTTTAGTCTACTGTATGTTTAAGGGAGGACGTATCAGCCTGAATATACATGAAAAGGAAACGAGTGTCAGTTAAGTCCTTAGTAATCGCTGTAAACAGATACATGATTATGAATGTGAAACCTGTAGACAAGGGTTTTTGGTAATGGAAGCATACTGGTTTCTGTTTGTAGTCCATTTGTAGTCTGAGTAGTTTTGACCAATCATATCTGATCAGGCTTTGATTGCGTGCAGGTAAACAGTCCATGGCAAGAGGGAAAGAGGTGGAATGCATTGGCCAAAATGCATTCCTGAAATGGGCCATTGTGTTTTTTTCATCCGCATTCATTTGCTGTTTATATACTTTAGTTGAAATGACGGGTGCATGGAAGAGGACGTCTGGGCCCAGATATCCACTGGCTACATCAGAACCCCAGAAATATTGCCCCCAGAGGCTCTATTGTCATCAGGCAGACAGCTGATGGGCTCTGAGATTGTGTCTCGAGTTTTGAATCATATGTTTTAGAAAAGTGTTGTCCACTTGTATGTCATCCCCCATCTCTCTTCCCTCATCTCCTGTCAGCTCTCTGCTGCCATTTTGTAATAAAAAGGGAAAAATACAAAAAACATTGCACATGAAAAGGAATTCCTGTTTCATAATGTGTGTGTGTGTGTGTGTGTGTGTGTGTGTGTGTGTGTGTGTGTGTGTGTGTGTGTGTGTGCGCGCGCGTGTTTAGGTACCCGTATGAGTCGGCACAGATCCAGTACAGCTACAGTCTGTGTCCTCCACACTCTGATGCTCAGTTTGTGTCCTGCTGGGTGGAGTTTGGCCATGAGAGGCTGGAGGAATACAAGTGGAACTACCTGGACCAGTACATCTGCTCTGCTGGCTCTGAGGACTTCAGGTATACATTAATACTCAAACATAACATACATAATTATATCTCTTACTGATTCCAGAATTTAAACATATGTGTTAATGTTTTTTATATGATCACATCAAAGCCACACTACACTTTATCATAATTTGTTTTTCATAAAGTTTGTAAAATGAAACTACAGTGGAGTGAGTATTGTTATCAGACTCTGCCTTTCTTCTCCACAGTTTGATCGACTCTCTGAAGTTCTGGAGGACCCGCTTCCTCCTGCTGCCAGCCGGAGGAGCTCGGCGGGTGGCAGATGGGGAGGGGCACTGGGATGTGTATGGGGAGGGAGCAGGTGCTGGGATGGGTGGCAGCGGGGACTGGGTCCTGCTGGATGGCTTCATCCGCTTCCTGGAGGGTCTCAACCGCATTCGACGACGCCATCGTTCCGATAGGATCATCAGGGTGAGGCTCTTCTACTTTACTTGCGGTTTGAATTTACATGTCACTGCTTTATTTCAGGCTGCATATATTTTAATATTTTATAAACTTGACACTCATGCTGTTGTTAATGATTTTTCAAATTTATTACATTTACCTCTGAATGTTGATTGCATTTTTGACTTTTTCATCACTTGTCTTTTTTCCCCATTTTTGCTACTTGTTCTTGTACTTGCCTCTCCTTTTATAGAGCAGATATAGATATTGTACTTTCACTCCACTACATTTATCTGACAGCTACATTTATAAGTTACTCTGTGCATTATGCTGACCACACTACCACTACCACTGCCCTTTTGTCTTTGCAGGTATCATTATTGTTTTATAAAAGCTTTTGGGGCTACTTTAATGTCAGAATTATCCACAGTTCTAGCAGCATACCTGTGTTTTTGCATTTTGTTCCCTCACTAGCCATGAGGTTTTAGCCTAGTGCTTAAACAGTTAGTTGTTAAGCAATTAATTCATTGACTGAAACTGTATCAAAAAACTATTGTGATTCCTTTAGTTGTCTTTCTTTAAGAGAAATGCCATCATCCACCAGTTGAAGTGTGTAAATTGTGAGCATTTGTGCCTTTTCTTTATTTTATGTGATAGTAAACTGAACAGTTTGGGGTTTTTGACTGCTGGTCAGCCAAAACAAGACGTTATGGAAAACATTACTGTGAAAAATTATGATTTTTTTTTTAGTATTTTCTGACAAAAAAATAGGCAGATTAAAAGATAATTAATGTAGTAGTTTTAGCTCTATTTCATTTAATGTATGTCTGGTATCAAAATCAACTTGCAGAATCCTGCTTGACATTCACAGACAGCAGTGTAGGGCTGGGTATTGTTTAAAAAATTGTGATACCAGTACCAATACCAGTACCCTGAAAGTGATACGATACCAGAGTACTTCATTTGATACCGTTTTTCTATTTCATTTGATGCCCTTCATGTCAATAGAAGCATTTAGATATGTAAAATACCAGATGCCATAGGAAGGGATGTTCCTAACGACTAATTTCCGTTATATGTAAACTAGACAGGCCTAAAACTAACAAACAAACAAAAAACACAGCCAGAAAATAGTTGAAACCTCACTGTCATCTTTGTCTCCACCTCACTATCAGCAGGGTGAGGCGAACAGGCCAGTGGGTTTTTATTTTTATTTTTTTATCTGCCATTTTTAACATTAGTAGCTAGGACGACATGTATTTCAGTGCAAATTATGTCAATTTGTAATTTAAATGTGTACATAATTAAATAAAAAATTTAATAATAACTTTAACCAGCTGGTATTTCTGGTGCAGTCTATTGAGGGCAGCAACATTTTATCAAGTAGTCAACGACTTGTGCACATCTCTAGCCACAAGCGTGTAGTGGAGCCATACTTCTGAACATTTTGGTGGCATCTCGGAGCGTTAAACCGTTAAACCTCCAACTCTGTAAATACACAGCACTTAACTTCACCACACCACAGGCTGTTTGGATTGAAGCTGCAGCAGTTGTGGGCCAATTACAACTTGCATGAAACTGAAGAACGCTTGGCTGCAAGCCAAACCATACAAATAGTCTTTCTACATCTGGATACAAAAAAGATCAAATGCAGCTGTCATTTGTCTGTTTTGATACTTCTGGGCACTGGGTTATTTTGGTCGATACCTTAAAGGTATGAAGTACCGATATCCTGCCCTAGAGCAACAGGACATTTAAAAAGTGTGACACGGCTGCATCTTTAAAACAATCCAGCAGATTACTATTGCAGTTGCACATCACACATAGGCATGCAAATGAAGTCTCCAAAAGATCTTGTACTCTGTACTGAGAAGTATTTGGTTACAGTCATTAAACTGAGCACTTAACTTACTTGTGAGTTGTAGCTTGCTACCCACTGCACACGGGGCAATCGTCTTCAAACGTTTGCTCTGTTGGCATTTATATTTACTGGTGCTAAAACGGACTCTTCCATCTGTTTGTTTTCCCCTTCATAGCAGAAGGGCACACCGATGAAAGGACTGCAGGTCACCAGTCCTCTCCCTCCATATCCCACCGAGCCAGTGGTACCCCCACAGGGCAAGAAAGGCACATCAGCTTTATCAGCTTTACTTGAGATGGAGCAGAACCAGAAGTGGGTGTCTCCTGTTACTGCAAGCCAACGTGTTGTTTGCATTGGAGCCATATATCTCAGTTTTAACTGCATTGTTTCTGCTTCCTCTCAGAACACTGGAAGAACAACAACAGCAGCAGCAGCAGCAGCAGGCAAAGCCCTCAACAGCCATCAGTGACCCTGCAAGTGTTGCCACCGCTCCCACATATGTAGACAGTCCCCGCAAGGTGAGCAGCTATACTATGTGTGTGGATCAGAATACATGTTTTGCTTCAGGCATTTAGCTTTTGCTGACACAATTAAAAGTTTTTTTTAATCATCCAGAAATACTTGAATAAAATGGTTCTTCTTCGCTGGTGCTTCAGTGTGGGGCTTTTGCTCTTGTTTCTCTCCTTCCATCTGCATTTCCCCTTCATGCTCTGTTCTGCTCCTGCTGCTGGGCTTTGGGTGTTTGATCCTGGGTTATGTTCTTCCTGTGTGCTGACAGGATGCTGCCTTTATTTTGGATTTTATACGTAGCCCTCGCTCCTCCTACATCTATCACTCTCAGGTCAGTAACGAGGTCCCTGGGCATCACTCAAGCTGTGTGTTTTGGTCTGTGCGTGTATGTGTGTCTACATGTGCTGTAGCTCCTTAAATTCATGCTGCGTTACTGCATGAGCATGGTGTGCAGACAAACTCTATGTTGTTATTGCATGATCTTTGACTTGCAGTGCCTCATCAGATCCCAATTTTTACTTTTACTGTTTGTACTTTGCTCAGTACTGTAATGCCTGCAGGTAGGTAGTAACACTGACAACTCTCACACCAGGATCACATTTAATCCATCATATCTTTATGATGATTCAACCTGTTGGCAGTTCCCCACAGCTGAAACATTTACACATGAAACCAATTCAGTTAGGTTAACTGTTATAGCTTCACCATATAAACCACAAATGTAATGCACTGACAAATATGTTAGCGTCATGAGAAGTTGCAGTTACCTAGCAAAAAAAAAAGTCTGGAAAAATCAGATATTGACTGTATTTGCAGAAAAGATTAGTTAACATTTAATTTTTTATGTGATTAATAACAAAACCCTTGAAAACGTGCCTTATGTCGGCCCTAGTTTAGCCAACAGAGTAAAGAAGGCATCTTTGCTGTCATCCAGCACCACGTTTAGGCATGGGTGAGCTGGTGGATGCCTAAAGCAAAACCAACTGGAGGGTGCCAAAGAAATGGAAAACATTTTTGTAATTGATTTTAATTCTAAAATTCTGTTACAGTGATGTCCAGTGCTATATTTCACTGTTTAATAAATGTACTGCTCACTGATTCGGAGGATCTTGACTGGAGTTTGCAGGCACACTGCACCATATAGAGAAAATTTCAGTTGAGAACTCAGACTCAGTGTCATCATATCCCTTAAACTGAACTAGAAAAGAATGAACTGATTAGATTTTGGTGTTTATAGGTCAAAGGTCACTGTGACCTCGCGTCTGTCTCATTCTCGAAAACGCAATATCTCAAAAAGGCCATCAGGGAATTTCCTCTAATTTGGCACAGATGTCTTCTTGGACTCAAGAATGGATTGATTACAATTTGGTGGTCAAAGGTCAAGGTCACTGTGACTTTACAAAACATGTTTTTTGCAAAACTTCACACAAATGTCTAATAGGATAAAATAACAAAGTCATAACATTTTATATCCAAAAGTCAAAGGTCAACTTCACTGTGACATTATTGTAAGAGCCAAATATGTCATTCACTCCGTAGACCTGAATTATTTTTACTATGGATGCACACTGGTTGGCGCTGTGTTGATATTTTGAACATTAGGGTATAAAGGTAGGAACAACATTGTTGCCGGTGTGTGTGAAACATCCATGTTTTCACAGGCATGAATGTAAACTGTAGGTGCACCTTAAGTGTGGTGGGGGTGGCACACAACCACAAGGCGGTAATTCTAGTTTTTTCATCACAAAGGCAGCAATGGGCCTCCACAGTAAATGCTATGCCTCAGTCAGTTGTGTCTTTTTAGTGACATTTTACAGATTAACTACATGTCTGTAGTGCTGAGGTTGAAGAGAGTCCTTTTAAACCTCAGACCTTCAGTAGATTCACAAAGTACTTACTATAGGACACTATACAAAATATTATAGAAGATCATCAAAGGAAAGCTGTGATGCATATTATATTAATGCAGAACTATCAGATGTCAAAAATATCTAAATTGGTCTTTAGATTAAATCTTTAGATTTAGAATTTAAAATGTGGGCATACTGTAGGCAAAGTATGTACTGTATAGAAATATAGGCTCATAAACCATTGTCAGGATCTGTAAACCATGTAGGTTACTGGTAACGCCTTCATCTCAGCACAGACTAAGAATGTCAGACCTGTAGAGCAATCAAAAACACTCCAGAGACCTAGCTATTGTTAGTATCATACAAGTATAGGAATAACTAAAATATCATAAAAATATTTAGCCAAAGATTGATCTCCTTAGGGCCGCTATTAGATGTCTGGCATAAGGCACATAGCTTAAATCCTAAAATCAATGCTCTCCAATTCTAGAGAGTAATACATGTAGTGTGATCCTGGTGTAACTAACATGTACTGTAACACAACTAGACCCAGATAAACTTCTGAGAAACTCCTGTTTCCATGCATGACATCAGAACTGGGTTGGTAAAGGGTCTGTTCACAGGAATTAAAGAATAAAACATATTTTCTTGACTTCTGTCCTCTGTTATCTGTCCATTCGGATGGTTTCTTTTTCCAGGCTTTGAGATCTCTGTCTCTGAGATTTCTGCCTCCAATATACAATGGAGGTGGTGCTCACAGTATTTAAAAATGTAATTTTAAAAAGTCTTTTAAGAAACAGTGTCTGTTGTACTCTGGATAAACCACAGGATACACATTGGGACAGTTTCTCTGTGGATTATTCAGAGTAACAGCAACACAGTTTCCGTAAATAGATTTTTACTGTTTATGTTTCAATACTGTGAGCAACACAAACAGAATTCTGTTTCAGTGTGGCTGCAGAGATCTCAAAGTCAAATATCCCAGCCCTGTACAAAGAGAAACATCTGCATGGTTGGATACCACCAGATGGAAGTGAGAAATGGGCTTTTTGGTAATCTGGAAAAACACTATAACATACGAAATGAAACAGCAAATTTAGTGATGTTAACTTTTAACTAACTGTGCAGTTGCCTGGCGAGGCCAGTGAGGCTGCAGATAAAGGAGTCCAGCCAGCAGTGACAGCTGGAGCAGCAGCACAGCCTGCAGTAGAGACTGCAGTCAGCAGCAGCACCTCAGACACCAGGTAACCTTTGACTCTGTGTACTGCAGGGATACCCTGACAGCTGTATAAAAAAAAAATCACACATCTAGCTCATAAAACTGATAATAAAGTGATTGTAGTAGTTTAATATGTAAAACATGGTTACCATAACATTACTAGGATCTGGGATATTTTTATTTTATGACATTAAAATGTACCAGTAAATATGCTGAAACTTAGAACCAGAGAGAATAGCTGATAACTTGACATACATACATACATACATAATAGATTATGGATAACCTGTCTAAACTGTAACCTGTGATTTAGCACTGATCAGTAATCTGTTGACAGTGGGCAGTGTGCAGCGGGAGCCCTTTCTCTGTCCTCTTCCTCAACACTCTTGGAGATCCTGGAGGCCATCAAACATCCCACGTAAGATGTGCTGTGTGTTTTTGGCAATGGTTGGGGACTCAGGTCACATGTATCGACTCAAGTCTGGCTTGAGTCACAAATTTGAGGACTTGAGACTTGCTTGACTAACACTGACAAAGGACACAACTTAACTTTGACTCAGTATTCATGACTTGAGACTTGACTTAGAATTGAGACAAATGACTTGACTTTTGATTAAATATTTACATTTTTTCTTATTTAGAAGGTACATTTGTTTTTGAAACATAGATGGGTGATTCTAGTGCAATGCGTGCAACCTGCTGGGACGTAGCAGACCAGCAGAGGCCAATGCACAAGGCAGCTGTCATGGAGGGGGCTAGTGCAAAAATAATACAATTTGGATTGACTTATGTTGTCAGTGATGGTGGTAGGAAGAGAACATTGGTATGCAATGTCTGCATCTCAGTGACACAACAAATACAACATCCAACATTATCCGTCGCTACGAAACCCACACAGAAAGGTATGTGAATGTGTCTTTTTAGCTAATTTATTAGCTGATTGGCTATCATCAGAATTTTACATGACTTTACTGGTTAATTGCTTGCCTTATAGCAGGGACTTGATTTGACTTGTGTAATTGTCACCACAGTAACTTGAGACTTGTTTGTGAGTTACTCCCCCCCCCCCCCCCCCTCTGGCTTATGGCTCATCATATATTTGCAGATGTGTCTTGCAGAGTTACAGCAGATGAAAAAAAAATCAACTCATCCTTTCAGATACTTTCTCTTTTACTGACTATAAAGAAAATAAGTGACAGCAAAATGTTTTTATGTGGCTGCTGTGACCAGTGTGTAGTTATCTAACTATTGCATTTTATATTTATTAAAAATATATTTTAGTTTAAAAAAATGTTATGTATTTGATATATACTAATGTATTTGCTTGTTACCTTATGTGAATAAAAGTGAAAACCAGGCTCTTGGGTTCGGTTTTACAGGGTTCTGTCTTGTGTATTGGATACAGTTGTTTGTGTCTGTGCTCTACAGGACAGGCATACAACTGCTCCCGGAGCAGAAAGGCCTACCGCTCAACTGTTTTATAAGCGCAGAAGTCGTTCATTGGCTGGTCAACAATGTGGAGGGTGTGGCCACACAGGGGATGGCTGTGGATGTCATGCAAGTAAGATCTGTGTGTCCCAGCTTTCCCTTAAATTGATGAAAAATGTCATGTGACGTGAGGAAGGAAAGACGTGAGGAAGATTTCAAGAGAAATTAATTGATTTATCACAACTTGGGTCTTAAACATTGTGCTCATTCAGTTTATCACTGCAGCAGCATCACTTTAAAGAACGGCAACAGGTTACGAAGCATGAATATTTAGGTGATCAGAGAGGTTTTAAACAACGCTGCAGGTTGGACAATCAAATTTGAAAGACAAAACGAGGGCAAAGGTGAAATTAATCAAACTGTCCTGGAGTCCTAATGTGACTGTGAGGTTGCATGACAACCAGCAGCTTCTCCAGGAAGTGCAAGAAAGTCCAAGGAAGTCCAGTTCCTAACCCCCATTAAACAACAACATGCTGTTTTTACACTCTGGTTTGTGTTCAGATTAAACAGACAAGACATCATGTGTTCATTCCTGAGCTTTGGAGCTGCTGGTAGGTGGACCTTTGGACAGAATAGCTATTTCTTCCTGTTTCCAGTCTTTATGCTAAATTAAGCAGCTGCTAGCTGTATGAAAATGAGCAAATATTGATTTAAAGACTTTGTTGTGAGCAGTTTCATGGAGGAACTATTTTTTTTTTCTACCTGTCTACACCTGCCCACTGTATCAACACATAGAAGGAAGCGTGCATCTACTGCCAGCTCACTTAGCACCACTGAGCTAGCTAATGTTACAGCTCAGCTGAGGAGGATGCCATTAATGTTTACATCTTGCACTGTCATGAGCACGAGCCTCTCGTCCATGAGTAGATTTTGAGGCTTGTGGTGCTTTTAGAACTGTCCTTTAAGGAAAGGAAAACTGTGGTATTGTGAGTATTGTATCTGCTCAGCCGTCTCTGTGTCTGTCTGTTTGGTTTGTATAGAAAATGCTGGATGAAGGTTTGGTGGCCCACGCTTCCGGAGATGCCATGCGCACCTTCGTCTACGGATTCTACTTCTACAGGATAGTAGGAGAGAAGGATGGTGAATGGATTTAAAATGCACTCAGAGGCCATAGGGGTCACTGTTTTTGTCTCAATATATATCTAGTTTAGCAAATGCCTGAACTTGTATATATCTATAATTAATGTCAGGTAATTAGAACAATCTGTGATTTTTCTTATATAGAGGTTTTAAGTCGACATTGTCATGACATTTTTGGCTGTCCTGTCCTCTTCAGGCCAGACGTCCCAGCTTCCCACCACGGCGGCTGGAGGCTGGTCTCCTGCAGCCCTGGAGGACTTTGCTCTGTTCCAGAGGAAGTGGTTTGAGGTGGCCTTTGTGCTGGAGGAGCGGAGACCTTGCGACCTCCCAGCGTTCCTCCTGCCTTGGCTGCCCAGCCGGCCAGCCTCCTACGCAAGTAGGCACAGCTCCTTCAGCCGCAGCTTTGGGGGACGCAGCCAGGCCGCGGCACTGCTAGGTACACCCAGCCCGATTCTCCAGGCCCAGCCAACACTGCGGAGGAGCCACAGTCTCCTCCAACATCCAGTTGGATGCAGATCATACACAAGTCCACTTCAGAGGGTTGCCAGTATTTACGCGTCACACAGGGCCAAGAGGGTGCTTTTGTTTAAGGGCTCTTGGTCTGAATTGGCTCTTCTACTGCTGCTCATGATTATTTATGCATACATAAGGACAGTACAGTTTGCCCTGCCCAACATCGGTCCTTCATGTGACCTAGGAAAGCACTAAGCACCCTCAAGTGAGCCCTCAAGCTTCCATATAACATTCATCCACATCAACCTAAGGCTCTTTGTGTTGGTTGCAAATGTTTAGTGTCAAAATGCAAAGTTACATTTTTTAAAGGCTTTTCAGGCTAAACGCTGTCTCAGATTTTCTTTTTATCATTAGCTGTCCATTTCAGTCTTGGATTCAATGAAATATCAGTAAAATGGCAAAATTAGCTCTGACAAATAATTCCAGCCTCACAACAAACAACTTTTCAAGTGATTTTACTATCACAGACAAATTTCCGATCTGTCTTAAGTCAGTTTTTTTCTCCTCTTGCTGTTTCAACAAAATCAGACATGTTTAATATTGTCTCAGGTTTAAGTCTTGGCTCATGCAAATAGTGAAGAATAGCCGCGCTCTCTCCAGCACCAAACAGGAAGCAGCAAACCGGACAGACAGTAAATGTGGAGGGACTCAGAGGAGGCACAAGAACAAGTCTTAATTCTCTTGAACTGCGGAAAAGGAGGAGAAACTGGTGGAGCTGTGAAGTAAACAGGAGTCCGTGGTCTGTGTCTGATCAGCCAACCAGCAATTATTTTAGTGAGAAATCCTAATTTTTGAAAGGGTTCACCACTCATCCCTTCAGTCTTCTCTTACTAAAATAGCACAGCTGAACAACAGAGGCTGGTGGTCAGTTTAGGTAACAAAACTGATAATAGGTAATGGTGTGAGAGTGTCACACTTTGGTCTTTTAAAAGTATTTTCGAAGTCTTCTAGCGTATGGTAGACATAGGCTGCTTCAGTCCATCAAGTTAGTAAAGATTACAATGGTTACATTCCAAAGACAAATGGTGTCTACTCCAATTTTCTATTTAGAATTTCAAAATAAAGACAGATGAACTCCCCAGATTAAAAACAAAATTATGTAAACCAAAAATGAGCCCCACGTGTACAGTACCAACACATCCATACCACTAACCATTCCAACTTTGGTGAAAAAAAATTAATCATTTTCAAGCTAACACAGTGGGAATCTTACTATCACCTCAGACCTGCTTTCATGTAACAGTCAATGATATCATATTCGTCACCAGCCACCATCATCATTCTTTGTTGTGTGACAGAGATACTGGACTCAGCTTTCCTGACAGTGGACTGTAGATCTGCATCGAACAGCTGGTGGTGTGTTCTCCAGTGTGTAGTGCATGACGAATGTGTCCTCTAGCTGTAGTTTCATCTGTCCACAGTGGCTCTGTCTCTGTGTGATGTAGCCACATCGCTGATCAGTGTGATCAAATTTTGTTCCACCCTCACCATCCAATCACTGCATGCTGCGTGATTAGTGTGTACCTGATCCAGGAGCAGTTTCAGGTGGTGTGGTGTTTCAGTGCATGCTGTGGTGTTAGTGGCTGTGGTGCAGTAGTGCTGTGGTGTGTGATGTCCTCACCTGTCGCTCTCCTCCTGGCTTTTCAACATAAGGCACTATCACAGCACAGCATGTTGTGACAGTCTTTCTGCCTGATTCTTGCTTCATGCAACCGCTCAAAGCTTCATTTGTCACCTTTGATCTCAACATGTTTAAAAATGCTTGCTTTCCCAGTTTGCTATCTGTCACCTTGGACTGGTTTCCTGGAATACTCTTAATGTGATGCTGAAATCATTCATTAGACACTGACTACATTTGAAGCTTATTAGTTGTTCCAACTGCTCTTTATTATACCAGGAAACCTCTCTTTGAACTGGGATAATGCAGACATTCATGCTGTTTTAACTATGTGGGACTGAAGGTAGTTTAGTCTCAATCCATGCTCACCACCTGCTCTTGCTCCTTCCTCTGCCTGCCCATCATGCCACCCATCTTTCCTTCTTTTGCTTCCTTTGCCTCCTGTCTTCCTGTCTCTCCACCTCTCTCCCTCCCTCTGTCTGTCCCCCAGCGGCTACAGTCCCAGAGCAGAAGACCGTCACTTTGGATGTGGACGTTAACAACCGCAGTGACCGAACCGAGTGGTGCAGCTGTTATTACCACGGAAACTTCTCCCTTAACTCTGCCTTTGAGATCAAGCTGCACTGGATGGCTGTGACTGCTGCAGTGCTCTTTGAGATGGTAACTAGATGCCTTTTTTTGTTGGCTCAATTAACATCTGTCACATGTGAAGAGACACAATATTCAAATAGATTGCAGAACCCCCACACAAATAATGATTTAAAAAACTACCATTCCAGCCTACTTCTCAAGTTTATATTGAAGCCAATTTCCGCAAGTTTGATGGAAAAAAATCCAGTCATATGTCAACAAGCCAAATTATTGCGAGTATCATGATATGAATTTTTAATATGATATTAAAAAATATATCGGTATTATCATGAACAAGATGCAGGAAGCAGAATAGGTAACGGTGGAGCAGTGAGGTGAAGCTCTTGGCTTGAGGTTAAGCCACTGCTGTCGGGCACAGAGCTCTCTGCCTCCCGCCGCAGCTCTGACTGCAGGTCAAAGGCAGCAGTGAAGCCAGATCTGGGTCTGTCTGTGGCGGGCTGTGCTGCTGTCTGATATAGGCATTACTATTAAATTTTTACTGTTTCATAACCAGTTAGAAACTCCTTGTGGTCACGGTAAATAGCAGTCCACTTGCATGTTTTGTTACACCTGGTATTTACACCTGATGGTATTTACACCTTATGTGTACTGGAGTACACATAAACCGTACTTGAAATCACCTTTTCAAATGGACTTGGGCACATATCAGCATACTGTGCCTGCATACGCCAAAGAGACTGAAATTTGCTGTCACGTGTAATCAGATCAAGGCCCAGGTCTCTGATTTGAAAGCCCCATAAGTCGTTATTATTTTGAGAATGTTTCTCATTCTAATGACTTATGAGATATTGTGTTTTTCATCACAGAAGTAGAAATGGGCTTCCACAAGTTCCTGAATAGTGCAGCAGCACTCGGATACTCCCCATTCAGAGTTCTCTGAAAAGACGAAATAAGAAAAAGCTAGTATGGCTTTGGGTGTGAGGGTCTCATTGACACCTCAGGTCTTAAATTAGTACTCCACTGATAAAGCATTGCACTCCTGTAACTCATGTTGTTATGAGGCCGACTCCGAATCAAGTGATATGACTCCAGGCAATTTATCAACTTTTGCGCAGCTCCCCCTGAAGCCACTAAAGACTTTATACAACCGTTTTCACATATGCAGTAGTGCTCCCTAGTAACTGTTACCACACTTGGAAGTGTAAAGTCAGTGGAGTTCCCCTCCCTGCCCAACACCGCCACTATGATACCTCCAGGTCCTGTACTGATCAACAACATCTTTGAAACACACCCAACATTCTCAGTATGCAACACAAGAAGAAACACAGATGCTTTTTAAACTGGAGAAACAACAATGGAACTATTTTGGTTGGTTGGCAGCCAGCGACATAGCACTAAAAGTATTGAGGAAATGAAAAATGGAATCTATTACTCATGTATGAGCAAGAATCAGTAAAGCAACTTGAATTGAAAAGGTTGGATATTACACAAAGAGAATGATTCTAAACACTGTAAAATCAACCCCAAACAACTAATAGAAGGCCATCACAGCTGCTTTCACAGTGTCTCAACTTAGTATTTGAATCTGTGCTTGTATCTTAAACTGCAGTGCATACAAGATGAAGAAGAATATTTCTGAAATATGTATCTGAAATAGAAACATTCTGCAAGGAAGAAAGGCTGAATATTAGGGATGCGCGATATTGGATTTTTTGCTGATATCTGATATGCCGATATCTAAAAACATATTTGGCTAATAAGTGATACCAATATCGATATATCCACTTTTTTTCCCCACCTAATTTTAATGATCATCATGTCTCTTCTGTAGTGAAATTAACATCATATTATGCATACATTACATCATCTTATCGTGATGGCCAATCAGCAGATGGAGACATGAAATACAGTACTTTTCAATGTATGTTATATGCATTCATCGCGCAAAATAAGAAAAAGCATGTTGGCCGATTCGTATAGTTCATTTTAAAGCTGATATTGAGCGATATCGATTACATGTCGATGTTGTTGCACATCCCTGCTAAATATCCTTAATCAAGAACGATAAGCTAAGACATATTTAGGACTGTGATTTGTCCCACAGGAACTCAGAGACAGGGTGTCTTAACTATTGCACAGACCACATTTACTTTTTCCACTGTGTTAAATACTTAAAATTATATATATTACAATTATTATGATTTGTATTATTTATTAATTGCGCATTAATATTTGTAAGTCTAATATTTCATGGTGTGCTCTCTGAAGAGGTTTTGCTCACTAATATGTTAATGGCCAGGAGCTTGAGATGAATGCAGGTTTTTATTTAATTAACAGTTGAACATTTTAGTGATTTGATGCTAACTCTTAACTGTGTTTTTGTCTGTTTCTAACCTCTGTGCCACAGAGACATAGACAGCAATGATAACAGCTAGGACACTGGCAGTGATTGCCTCAGCTTGTCAAGGCACAAAAGAACACCTTGCTGACAGTTTAAAACACTTATTATCTGTCAGGTTCAAGGGTGGCACCGGAAAGCAGCATCCTGCGGCTTCTTGCTGGTCCCTGTGCTGGAGGTTCCTTTTGCGCTGACCTCGTACCTGTATGGAGATCCACTGAGAGCCCAGCTCTTCATCCCTCTGAACATCCACTGTCTGCTGAAGAACAGCAGCGACAACCTTTTTGAAGGTATAGAAGCCACCTGACTGTCTGACTGACTGACTGACTGCTGTGTCCATGTGTGTGATGTGTAGCTCAGTCACAACATCTGTCTGCTTTAATTCATCAAACAGGTTTTGAACCAGAGACATACTGGGACAGGATGCAACTCTTTCAGGAAGCTATACTCTACAGGTTGTTTTTTTATATCATAACATATGTTACATTTGTGCCTCACTCCTCACAACATGATGGGACATTACATGTTAGGTAGCTAGTTAATTTCTGCAGGAAAAGCAGTAGCTAAGCTAGCTGTCAGCTGTCTAACCTGATAATTACCAGTTACACAAGCCAAGGCATTATGATCATGTAGCTAGTTCGGTTACAAATATGGAACTTAAACGAGCTGTGCCTCTGTTTAAATGCAAGTAATGTGGACTCTAATTTATATAGCTGACTAGCATACTTAATACCACTAACCACCCTATACTAGGGTTGGACGATGTGGAGAAAAGCACATTTTACATTATTTTTGACCACTTACCTCCATATTGATATTGTGACAATATTGAAGGGTTGGTTGAACTATTGGTGCTTTCACAAAATATTTACACAAAGAGATTTTTGATAACTAATCATCAGTAATGTGGATATAATGAATAAATGAGTAAAAGCAAATAATAGAACAGCTAGAACAGACGAGGGAGTTCAGAAAATGACATCACTTTGTAATTGTAATGGTAATAATGGAGCCTTTGAAACCAGGAAAAGACAACTCTTACAATATTACAGTTTCTGAAATGTAAGATGATATCTACTATATCTAGCCTCATATCACAATATTGATATGATATCAATATACTGCCCAACCCTACCTTAGAGCATGCTTTTAAATGAAATGTATTACACCCTGTTCAAGAAAATAGTATCTTATATCTATTTAAATGTACAGGTACTATAAGAGGTGGGGGAAAATCAATACAGCGTATCGCGATATTTTGCGTGGCGATAATGTATCGATACATGGATGCTTTTATTCTAGAAATTATAAATGTTGCAAATATGAATTAAACTTTTGGTAGCCTACTAAAATAACAAAATCAATTGCTTTTTCAGTCCACTTGGTACACATTGGTGCAATAAAAATGATTTAAGTGAGATGAACAGACTGAAAACTATATTTTATTAGATAAAAAAAAAGATGTTGACAATATTTTTTTTATTAACAGTTGAAAAAAAGGTAACAAATCCCAATATATTGCAATATATGTTTTCACAATACTCAGCATATTAAAAAAGATTTAAAATCACTATAATATTGTATCGTGAGGTAGGTATTGCAGTATTATCGTATCTGGGGCCTCTGGAGATTCCCACCTCAAGGTACTATTAAAGCTTGTTTTATTTAAGGGAACTACATTAATGATTCTATTGCCTCAGCTGTGTAGCTACAATCATCAAGTTATCCAACTAGCTCAAATTAACTCATTAAAAATTTAGGTACACCTTTGTTTTTGCCCCCATTTTTCACGTGTAAGTTAAAGATCTAAAACATTTTTTATGCACTCAATAGATTTCTGTCAAATTTTGGTCATGAAAATCTGTGTTAGTGGACACTTTTCCAAGATAATCCATCCACCCAACAGGTGTGGCATATCAAGATGCTGATGAAACAGCATCAGTACTACACAGGTGTGTCTGGGGATGGATGCAAAATTGTTTTCTGTGCCTAAAATCCCATGCTCAGAATGAGGCACCAGTATTTGCCTTAGTAATTCTTACATTTAGGATGTGAATTACAAAGTTCCATGTCCTGACCACATGTTTTGTCTGTAAATATTTGCTCTTCCTACCAGATTCGGCTTTGTGCATGACAAGTTTTCTGCTTCAGCTTTTAATTTCCCCTCTGAGAACAAGCCCCAGTACATCCACGTTACAGGTTTGTCTCACCACAGCATAAAAACATACAAACTTCTGTTTCCTGGAAGCCCATGAGCCTCAGTCTGCTTGTTTCCTGTCAGGCACCGTGTTCCTGCAGCTGCCATACTCCAAAAGGAAGTACTCAAGCGGGCAGCAGCGCAGACGCAGAAACTCCACCACCTCCAACAGCCAGGGGCCTTTCGGTGGCGAGGAGCGGGTCGGATACTACTGGGCCTACAACACCATGCTGACCAAGGCCTGGAGGACAGGCGTGCTGGGGGACGAGAGGCTCGCCGATCGGCTGCTCAGGGACTTCACAGACTTCTGTGCCAACAAGGACAACAGACTGCTCAACCTCTGGGACAGCTGCCAGGAGAAAATGAATGCCAGTGCTCCCTGACAGGAGAGATGAGTGCAGGAAAACAAAATGTAGACGGAAACTGTTTTTGCTCTTTATTTATCCAGCTACTTGTTGGACTCAGAGTTCCACACTGTTGTTGCTGTTCAGGGGCAAACAGGTGACTTTGACAGGCCTGCTGCTATAACTGACCCGATAAGAATGTTCTCTTTGGATGTTAACAGTATTAAATACTTGGACTCTGCATTTTAAAAATCATGCCTTAATGTTGTGTTTCATTGATTTTGTTTATTTACACAATATAAATAATATTCATTCATTTTAAAAATGAAAAAAATCATTTTAAACTTTTGTTTTTGGACCAGTGAAACAAGGAACTCTGCCTGTCTGTTAAGCACCAGACAGTTTTAGAATTCCACTGGTTTTCATGTCACATCCACCTGACACCCTCCAACTATTGAAGTTTTATGTTGCATCCAATAAGCAACCACTTCCTGTCATCTTCAGATTAGTCACAAGCAGTGTTATAATGGGACAGGATAGATCTGTAGCTGAATCATCTGAGTAGGCTGTTTGTTTTTTTAAGTATCATCCACAAAGCACTGTTCACTTGTCTTGTTAACACAGGCAGGGGGTGTCTGTTCATCTGTGTCATTTTCTGACCTGAAACCATTGGCGGCACCAAGAGGTGGCCCCCCTTAAAGATCTGACTGAGAAGCTGAGGACACCATCGGCAGACACCCTGTTTCTAATTAATTAAAAATAAAAAAATTAATTAAAATAATTATGCGTCACTTTAAGCTTTAATAAAATGTAAATGGGTGAAAAATTTCAGTATGAGATTCCTTAACTCTCCATGTTGACATAGTTTTCAACTACCCTATATACTACAACAGCCGAATCGAGTCCCTGGAATTCAGTTATAACTTTTGGTTTTGGTGTGCTACCCTAAAATTTTCAGTGGCCCAATCTGACTGTCACTTTGAAAATTTTCTGGGGCGCCACTGCCCAAAACATTGCAATAAATGCTTCCATTGGGGCGCCGGCACTATCCACTACGCTACCGACGCCCCAATGGAAGCATTTATTGCAATGTTTTGTGTACAGAGGCAATGCCTCGCTGCAGCGGTCTGAGGCTCGACTCCGGCTTGCAACCATCCGCTGCATGTCACCCCCCACTCTCTCTCTCACCCCATTTCACTCTAGCCTGTACATTAAAGGCAAAAAAAAGCCCAAAAAAATAATCTTTAAAAACAGACAATCTCACCACACAGTCCATTAAGTGGCCAGTTGAGAACGAATTTGCCCATTTGTCATGGAATAGTACAACACTTTAAGGACCTCTCGTCCATGTTTGCACAAAATGTTTTTAACTTTTTTCTAAATTTGTGTTAATTTTTCTTCTCACAATGTGACCATGCTGTTATGGGCTTCACTATACTCTGTAAAACTAAGTAAATGAGTAACCATTAAGAACTCAAATCAAATGCAGACACATTTCGAGTTGCACCTTATGAAACTTGTTTTAATGAGTGTCTCTTTATAAAACAACCCCGAACACATGTAGAATCACAGAAGTCTCCAGGCAACAAAGACATAAAAAGGAAGTAAAAACATAAATATAAACAGGGATCAGGATGAGAGATTATCACGCAAGTCACAGAGAGCTTTGGCACAGGGCTGGCTGGACATGACAAACACTTTACTCAACTGGAACTGAACACAGATTTTCCCACAGCTCCCAGTCAAACACCAGTGCCTGTTTCAATCATTTATCAGTATACTTCCCTTATATTGGTATTCTTACATTATATGAATACACATAGCATTGATCCCTTTAAGTTATTTTACATCAAATATATTTCTACTATTCAAGTGTCTTTTGATTACATAAAATTATTTATTTTAATGTTCCATTTGGTCCGTGATAGAGTTGCCCCAGTAATGGGTGCTAAAACCTGGAACTGAGTTAGCATTTTGGCACTGATGGTTCCCTCGTCTCATAGTTAATGGGCTTTTTGAATGAATTTGTGGTTGGATGATTGATATAAGGTGTGTAGTTCACACAAGCCTAAAAGACTTTGATCTCTTGCTCTACAACATAAAATAGGTCTGTAAATGTCCCACTCATAAATTTTTGAAAAAGACGGTTGTTAACAAGTGGCAAAATGAGATGACGGAAGTCATCATGCCTACACAGCTTTACGGCTTCATCGTGGTAGGGATGTTAAATCATGTGACAGTGGTGTAGTTTATTTATAGCTTAATGTTAGCTTTTTACTTCTGGTGATTGCATTTAATTTTTCATAATCATGAAAGTGGTGTTCATTTGTGAAGATTATCTTGCTGAACAAAACGTGTATCAAAAACATTTGTTTGCCAGAGTTTATTTTCTGCAATAATCCAAACTCCAATGGAAAAATCCCATAGACTTTGACAAGGGAACCAGTGCGATGCTAACTTCCAAGTTGGCCTACTGAAAAACATTATCCCTGGAGCACTTTATTGTGAAAAGAGAAAACACTGTACAAAGAAAAATGATTCAAATAGAAATATGATCATATCATAATGAGTTGCTCCATATGGCTCACATACAAGTTATGTGTATGATGTCAAATGAGACAACAGGCAGTACAGTAATGCCTCCCTATCTGCTGAACGTAGGAAAAAGTTAACTTATTCTCAGGTAGGAATGGGACGATATCATAGAGTGTATAAAATAATGGACATAGCCACCACAACGTCACATCCCCCATTGGTTTGTGGACCAGACTTTGGCATTTTGACTTGTAGTTTAGGAGCCAGAAGTGACCATATTTGACCAAGAGGGTGGCCCTTACCCTAATGCTAGCTGCTAGCATGATTTGCACAAAGCATTTACAGCTATGGTTAAGTGTAACAATGCTAATTTTTGCTAGAGAAAGACAGGCTCAAAAGCATTAAAATAAAATGTACTTATCAGAAAGACTGAATATCCGACTTATTGGAGGGGTTTTTTTGTGTTTTTTTTTTTTTTAGCAAGACTTTTTTAGACAATCGAAACATTACACTCAACATTCATGGACTGAAAACCCAATGCAATGGCGACGGCAACGCCTACGCCAATTACTCTGTGGATCTAGGGTTACGCCATGATTATGTTATCTCACCAATGTTGTCGCTGTGGCAGCGATTTGTCAACAGACAGCAACTGTAACAAAGTGGCCACGCCCTTAATTATGTATAGCTTTAATGCGTACTAACATTTAAACTTCACACACGGTACAGCTATGAATGTTGAAATTAGCTATAGAGACCAAAACTGTTTTTGGACCTGCCTGTAAACATGTTCATTTCTGCTGTAAAATTGGGCATTTTAGCATGAGTGTCTATGAGGATTGACTTGCTCTCGGAGCCAGCCTCAAGTGGACATTAAAGGAACTGCAGCTTTTGGTCAGCCTGCGAGGTTGCTGCTTGGAGGATATACGAATTTATTGCGGATCGCATTAAAATCACAGTAAGTTGATCACGGTGAATTTCCATTATCGGGGAAAATAACGAACAGCAGCAACCGTTAGCAGCAGCCGTTATTGTTGGTTGCCCAGCAGACTGCCGGGCAACCAACCGCATGGGTACCTTATTGTTGGTTGCCCAGCAGACTGCTGGGCAACCAACAATAAAAGAGACTCTGCAGAAACAAACTGCGTATGCACCAACCTTTAAAAAAAAAAAAACAAAAAAAAAAAAAACAGATGATCCTTATCGAGCACATTTCATATTAAAATATATAATGCTGTTTCAAATAATTAAGAATCTTGGCTTTTCAAGATAGTTTGTTTTTCACTTAAAAGGATGTTCACTAAAAGAAGTGTGTCCTATCTGAAGTAATAAAAATGTATGTTTCTTAACAAAATGTAAGGTAAAGTGATTCCAGTATGTTTTAGTGCCATTTTAGAGTTTTAAGCATACTTTGATGATTTTCTGTAAAATATTGGCCAGCACAAACTTGACATGAAATATTCATATCGTCCCATACCTATTCTGAGGTTGCGTTTGCTGCTGCAGTAACATTCAAGTGACATTGTTGAACTTTTTGTTAAAGGCCTTAATTCTCGTCTTCATGACTGTCTGTATTTCTGACTCAGTTTTCATGTTTCCAGTGACAGTCTGTGTAAATGTAGTGGCTTTTTACTGTGTCCTACTTGTGGAGGAAATATAGTGTAATGATCTCTTAATTAACCACCCCATTTAGAATCTCAGGAATGATTTTGGAATGTAGTTATGTGTCACATCAGCAGCAAGTACTGACTGGATTTAAAATGCTCCCTGCTTCTTCTTTGGTGTTTGAGCTTAATCACTTGAATACATCTCACACTATAGCTGGTTTTCCTCACCATCCTGTAGACTCTGATGTCCGTTTGTGCAGCCACAGGATAGCAGTTCCCTTTTGAAGTGATCCACTTTAGATGAGCTAAAGCCTGCAGTCAGGTGAGGTATCTGCCAGGAACAGGTCAGTCTGTTCCCAGTGTTTCCTCGTATTTCTCCGCAGACATGCTGTTGACACTGGATCTTGTTTTCCCATCATTTTCCAAAGTTGTGTATAATTGTTTACAGCTGTAGCTGATGTCGTACCATGGAAAATCATGAAGCAAAATCAACCCGTAAAGCATCCAAAGCATGTTCCTGCTCACAGTTCTGTGGTCACAATACTGTGTAAAGAATCTATACAATCAATGACCTATTATTCTTCATTCCACTCCAGCTATATCTGCGGGCCTGTATAGATGTTAGCTATCATGTAGCTGTTTTGTGTGTTGGTTGGGTTCTGTGATAGGATTCTACAACTGAATATGTGACAAAGAATGTGTAAAATACGGAAAATATTAAGATTGGAATGAATGTGTATCAAAATATAGTAATGCATGGACCAACATTATGGATGAGAGCTGAAGACATGCTTCATTCATGCTCCATGCTCAGTCATCAGCTGCTGGCCTACCTGCTGATTAGTAACAGCCAATCATATTTATACAGCATGGTTATACTAATCTGGCCCTTCTTACTATCACTGCCGATAAATTCATACCAGCGCTGTTGACTTAACACAGTACTGTGTGTTCAGAATCAGACAGAACACTAAGTGAATTTTAGAGGCAACGCAATTGCATATTCAAAAAATGGTTAGATGCAATTTATAAGGAATTAGTCCAGGGTGGCACAAATTGACGACGACGCATCCCCACGAAAAAACGTGAAAATCCATCAATTAAGGTGGAGTCAGGACAGCTACTGCCTGTCGAATTATTCATGTCACTACAATAAAATGAACCTATAATAACCTGATTTTTGTAATTACCGTGCTGCAATATAAAAATTCTTGGAAAACGGTTGGAAAACAAGATCTAGTTTTGAAAATGGCCAGAATTGTCAGTAAGGCATGAAATAAAAAATCTCCCTATCAGTTCCTCTGGTTTCCCTGCTCACTCCTGTAACTTGATCAGAAGTGCTAAATGTGCCACATAAAGTGCACCAGTCGAGCAGCCAGTCAGGGATCCCCCCCTGCTGCTCTTCCCTGAAAAACTAGAGATGAATCTTAAAAAGAAACAAAAGTGAAAGCACTTCCTGTCCAGCTGAGACTGGCCCAGGATTTGTGTTTCCTTGATGTACCCTGCGGTGTCAGTTGGCGGGAAGGTGGGGTAGGGATTGTTAGTTGACTCTGGCTGCATCATCAGAGATGACTGTCAGACCACCTAGACACACACACACACACACAGAGGAAGGTAGTAGTTGAGCTGTGAACCAGAACTAAAAAGTAAAGGAGGAGCTTTAATAAGTTAGGCTAAAAGCTATGCAGATATATACAGTACTACACATATACTTGTATATACTCACGTGGTCTGATCTGTATTGGCCAGATGAGGATGGAGCAGAGCGTTAAAGCTGCAACAACTGCCACGCCTCCTGTTACTATGACCATGACGTAGTGATAGAACCACACACAGGCAGGACAGCACACCACAGTACTGAGAGAGACAACAAAGTCATGTCACAGTCTGAGACAGAACCAGCAGATCACTGAAACTACTCCTTTAAACTCTCACTCCTCTTTTTCTGCTCTTTTCTTCTTACATTTCTGTGTTGAATCATATCCCATCTTAACATGCATATACTTTGGCTTTTTATTTTAATCATTCATTTGTAAAATTGTCCTTTTTTCATTATAGTATGAATTGTTGTATAGTAATTATTGTAGCATTAGTCTTGTAGCTTAAATGCTGTTCAACATGTGCCTGGCAATATTGTACTTCAAGGAACAGTTCATCCCCAAATCAAAACTACCTATTTTTCCTCTTACTTGTAGTGCTGTTTATCAGTCTAGATAGTTTTGGTGTGAGCTCCAGAGTGTTGGAGATATTGGCTGCAGAGATGTCTGCCTTCTCTCCCATATAATGGAACTAGATGGCACTCAGCTTGTGGTACTCAGAATGCCAAACAACAACATCTCTTTCCAGAGATCACAACCCAGTTACTCAAGATAATCCAAAGACCTTGTTGTGAGCAGTTTCATGCAGGAACTATTTTCTTTCTATCAAACTACACCTGCCAAATCACCATGCTGAAGGAAGCGTGCATCAACTGGTAGGTCACTAGCACCACTTGAGCTAGCTAACATAATGGAGTAGGGCATTGTTATTGTTTACATGTCACTCTCATGCATGCTTCCCTCTGTGTAGTGATTCGGGTGTAGTTTGGTAGAAAGAAAATAGTTCCTACATGAAACTGCTCACAACAAAGTCAGTGGAATGTCTTGAGCAACCAGGTCATGATTTCTGGTGCTTCTGAGTGCCATCTAGTTCCATTAAATTGGAGAGAAGACAGATATCTCTGCAGCCAATATCTCTAACACTCAGCAACTCACACCTAAACTGTCTGGAATGATGAACAGTAAAACAGGTAAGAGGAAAAATATGCATTTTTAGGGTGAACTGTCCCTTGAAAGGAGTACTCCACTGATTTAGTATTGCACTTCCATAAAAGTTGAGGGACTTGTTAGGGACAGATTAAAAAGGCATTGTAACAAAAAAATAATCAAAGGGTGGCAGGGTGGTTAGCTTTGTTGCCTCACAGCAAGAGGGTTCCTGGTTTGGACCCAAGGTGGGGAGTTTGAACCCCAGGGTGGGGGTGCCCTTTTGTGCGGAGTTTGCATGTTCTCCCCATGTCAGCGTGGATTTTCTCCAGGTACTCCTGCTTCCTCCCACAGTCCAAAGACATACAGGTTAATTGGTGACCCTAAATTGTCCGTAGGTGTGAATGTGAGCGTGAATGTTTATCTGTCTCTATGTGTCATCCCTGTGATAGTCTGGCAAGTGGCAACCTGTCCAGGGTGTACCCTGCCTCTCGCCCAATGTCAGCTGGGATAGGCTACTTTTGTCCAACACTTTGGTTTACGACCAAATACCTGCAAAACTAATAACATTTCCATCAGCCTCAATTGTACTTTGAGCTTTTTGATAGTCAACAAATGTAGCACGCTAACAGATAAAACCAGATCCCCAGGAACACTGCTCAGCTTTGCAGCCATTTTTTCCCAGTGGCCACTCGCAGTATTGCAGTGAAAAAAATCCCCTGCAGCTCAAAAAAGCATTTTCCCCATAGGCCACCATTATAAAAGAGACGTCCGTAAAACTGTTGAAAGGACACCCCGAACTGTAAAAAAGGTCAATTATGACATGAATTTTTTTTTATCCATGTTTGTTAAACTTTTCTGGAAAGCCGAGAAAAACTACTTAAAAATCTGTGACATCAACATCATTGCGGTCTTGTTACAGGCTGTGCAGAACTAATCAGGAGGAGTAAACTATCACTAAACTAGTGATACGACAATAGAGAAAATTTGAGTTTGAATTATGTAGTAGTGGGTCATCACTTAACGCAAGAGGAGGTCCTGTAGTGTACATACATACATAATGTGTGTGTAACAGTAAACAATGAGTGAATTTGTGTGTGTGTTTGTACTAACTGGCAGGGATGCAGAGTCTGAATGATCATCACAGCCACTCCATTAGCCACTTTATCAGTGAAACTCATGGCTCCGTACACAAATGCTCCAGTTTGCTGCAGAGATGGAGATACAGTTAGTGGATGGTATAATACTTAACACATCTCTCTGTCTGTCTGTCTGTCTGTCACTCACTCAGTCACTCACTCAGTCACTCAGTCACTCAGTCACTCACTCACACACACAATTCTTACTGTCTGATTGCCGATGAGCTCAGCAGTCATGGAGAGCGATATGACCAGGATGGTGGCGGACCCCGCCCCCAGCAGCACAGCAGGCCCATACACCCACTGGCCCATCTTATCATCCAATAGCACCCAGTAGGAGAAGGCCATGATCAGCAAGAGGCCTATGAAGTAGGTGAGCTGGACCAATCAGAAGAGAGACACACAGTGTTTGACAGGTGAGTCAGCATAAACTTCTGGCTTGAACACTTCCTCTTCCTATCAGCATAGATACAGAATCAGATCTCCTATTCAACTCACTAAAGTACTAAGATTCACTGACACTTTACAGAAGAATGTGATGAGGAAGTACTGAAACACCAGAGAACCAGTTCGGCAACTTTTTGGCTCAGCTTTTGTATTCAGAGCTCTCAACTCAATTCATATATCCATGATCATGTATTAGGTTATAGTTAGTGTTTATGTTGTAGAGGACTGCATTATACTGAAAAGGGTTTCTAATATTTTGTACCCTGATGAATGTAAATGGAAAGGATTACACTATTAACAGTTTCTCCTGCCTTACCTTTTTCTAACTTTTTGCTCTTTTTTAACTTCCTTTATCAAAACCCCTGAAGACCTGATTTGAAATTTTAACTTTTTCTATGTAAGATTACATTTTCACGATTAAATAAGGAGCAATGACAAAAACCTACTTAGGTATTATTGATGTGAACACTCAAAAACTGAGTGACTGTGAGGACTCAGGAATGTATTGGTGTGATTTGATTTAATTAACAGGAGCGAACATAATGTGCCTGTCTGTTCTTAGGTTTTGAACCTGTAGCAAGTATCTGTAAACGAATAGAGAGAGGTGAGTGTCAGTGTTTAAGGAATAAAAGAACTGTGTTGATGAGACATTCTAGTTTCAAAAATTAGACTTTCATCTTATTAGAGTCAGTCACTTAGCTACACTTCAGCCCTATTTTTTAGCCTATGTTTGTTTAAATATTTGCAGATCATCACCATAAAAAGCCATGCTGCATTAGCTGCAAGCATTTCCTGTTTGCATTGTAACCATGGATACAGATAGCAATCACTGGACTTCAGGGCTGAAGAAAAAAAATCTTTTATAGGACAGGTTCTTAGATTTTTTTCCTATGATTTCTAAGCGGATTTATGGACATTTTTTCTCAATGGACATCACAGATCCTGAGGTCACTGGAAAGGGTTGATTCCAGGAGTGTGTGTGAGACATCTACGTGATATCTGTATAAGACTGAAAAAAAGGGTGTGATTTTTTTTTTTTACATCAGTTGGGATCAAAGGTTTAAAGCTTTAATATGTAACATTTCCACATTAAAATGTCTAAAACCAGACCTATCTTATATATTTTGATGAGCTGTGTACTTACATTATCCCAAATGTTTCCCCCAATGTTCAAACCCAGAGAAATCTGTAATTTCATTCAAGGTACAGTGTTTTTCATTTGGTTGCCTGTCACTAGCGTCATATCCCCTTACCCCTCTAGTTGCTCTAACTTCTGGGGAAACACAGGAAACACCAGATGGATCAGAGAGTAAAGAAGGACATCACTGAGCCAATCTATTTTTTGCGTTCAAGCTAATGAGTTTGGGTTGTTTTGACCACAGATAACACGCCGGGCTATCACATGATTGAATTTTCCTCAGTGTTAACTGCAGTGGCTGTATAGATGATCAGCTCATCCAATGCTAGTGATAAGTCTGTGGAATATCTTTTGTAACCAGATGATTTCTATAGAGACATTGCTGTTGAGTTTTTCAAATGTATTTTTTGGTGCTTTGAGCACCACAAGCTAAGTGCCATCTAGTTACATTATACTGGAGAGAAGGCAGACATCTCTATCGTTGATATCTCCAACACTCAGCAACTTGGCAGCGAAAAATATGTATTTCTGGGGCCATATTCACAAACATTCTGTGAATATTCTTGGGGAGCTCCTAACTTAGCCCAAAAGTTTTTTGTAAGGAGTCCGAGCATGGGAGTGATTTAGGAAAGTTCTCAGAGCAGCTTTGAACAAGGACGGGACAGAAACTTTTACCTCAGTGAGGAGGTGTGGTTGACCCCATTGCTAGGTATGATGCATCCTCTTAACAGATGTGATTGGTTGTCAGAGACACGCCCATTGTGATCCTGCAAGGTGTGGACACCCAGTGGAAGTGAAATGCACTACTGACTGTTAAAGTGCTCTCTTTGTTAGTGTGATCACTCTGTTGAAGTAAGGCTGGGACAGACCCAAGTCATCACTGCTGCACTCTTGCATTTTTCCAGTTATTCAAAAATCTTAGTGTTGTAATCATTTTATTTCTGGCGTTATAGTGTTAGGTGAGACGTGTGTATCTCTAATGACATCAACCAGCATTTCATTAACTCACTGTCATCCAGCGTTTGGAGGATATTTCTCTGACCTCTTTGTGTTTCCACCATTTTCTCCTCTGCTTAAGAGCCTCTTAAAAGTCCTCCTCCATGCTCCTAACAGTTTTTCACCTTTGGAGCTCTTTTAAGATCTAAGATGCTCTGTGAATAACTTTTATCTTTACAAGGACCTAATCTTAACTTTAAGGGAAAATTCTAAGAAAATGTCACAATTCTAAGAATTTTTTTTAGAGTTTCGTCACTCAGAGCAACTCTTACTTGCTCGTACTAGGACGCTTTGTGAATATGGCCCCTGATCTGAGGTGAACTATTGCTTTAATGGTGAAAGTAGCCTGATAATCAGACTACATTTTCATTTTGTTTCCATAGGAAAGGAATTATGTGTCTAGTGTGTGTACTTACACATTTTCCAATAAGCTTACTGACAGGCTTCATGATGAAGGAGGACAGGAAGCCACTCACGTACATCACTAATGGGATGGTTGCAATGAACTTCTATTGGAGGGAGAAAGAGAAATGGAATGAACAAACACTGAGGAATGAGTAGTCCTTTTAGCTTTGATACAGAATAACACTAATGGTGTGGTCACTATGAACTGATAATGCATATACACGTATGAAAAAGATTAATTCTGGTGATCTTGTGTTACCTTGGGCAGCCCCAGAGTGTTGATGAGATACATTGAGATGTATGTCTGAGACAGATTGACCATTAACCTGGTTGACATGTAGAGTAAGGCCACCTACAGAGATACACAGTAACACACAGATCTGTCAGCCAGGTTTGCTGCAGGCAGTGAAAAACATTTGACACCAGACAACATGTGGCAACTGTCAAGATGTTGAAAGCGGAAAAGCTGATTGCAAAAAAAAAGCTTTTTCTGTGCCGATCTGTCAGTTCAGTAGGTTCAAGTGAAGTTCAGGTCAGACTTCAGTGTGTTTGTTCTGATACTAAGAGAGTCACATCTGCTTTTACCTGTACAATCTTCCTACCTGGTAAAAAGAGGGCTGCTGCAGCCAACATTTCCACTGCAGAGGAGACGCGGAGGTTTTATGGCGAGGAAGCAGAGGCCTCCGCTCCCCCTCCTCCTCCATCCTCTCCCTACTCCTCCCCTCCTCTTCTCCAGCCTCTCCTCCTGCTCCAGCACTCCTCTCTTTGATTCCCAGGTGGAAGAGGAGGGAGAAGAGAGCACCAATGCCCAGCACAATCAGCGCCAGATTCTGTAATCAAACACAGCAAAACACAAGTTAAGGTTTATTATAAACTGTTTTCAAACTCTGTCAGACTTGCCTCATGCAGAGCCCATAAGTGTAAATATAGCACCTCAGTTTTAGCATGACTTTGGTCATGGTTTGTTTTGTAATGGTTTTTAATCGTTTAATCTTGTTTTATCCTTTATATTTGGGATTTTATTTACTTTATAGCTTTTCTTTTTTACCCAAAAAGCAGTTCGTAACTTTGTTTTTGACAGGTGCTATATAAATACAGTTATATTGATAATAATTATAATTATTATTATTATTATTATTATTATTATTATTATTAATGCTCTCACCCTACTGAAAATCACATTCAATTTCATGTTCTATTTTGCATCTTTAAGAAAACTGTCCTTTACCGACACTTCTAACACAATCAACAGCAGAATAAAATCATCACTAAGGCACTAGCTAAACAATATAAACTCCACAGCAGCTGCAGCCACAAACACATTACAGCAAAGGAGAGACTGCACAGTTTTTATACACCACATAGCAGGCAGGCACACATAAAGTTGCTCGGCAGCACAGTTGCTGTTGACATTTTTATCTAGAGAATGAGTTCAGAGTTTGTTGTCACCTGTCTGAATGTCACTCTGTGAGCCTTGAGCACAGCAAAGTCCCCCTCGATCTGCTCTACATTTAACCTCTCTGCTTGTTCATTCTTAAAGCATTACGTTAATATAACCAGCCTACTCAGCATCTCTGTCCTGCTGTAACCAGTCTACTCAGCCTGTCTAGCAGATGCACATGAGCACTGTAGCATGTCAGCCTGACCCAGCATGTGCCTGCATCATGCAACATCGTAGGTGTGTTTGACTTGGGACACTGAGTGTGCTCACAGGGTGGAGCATTGTATGATTGTTTAAGTTGAATACCACCTGTTTTTTGTAACTATATCAGCGTATAGTAATGCCAACCATAACCCACAAGGACATGATCCTTAATTTGATGGCAATTGTTGTACATTTGAACTGTTCACTAACTGCTAGCCACAGCTCAGGTGTGACCGCCATTCCGTATCCTGCCCACATCCTGACACTCGGCTGGTGAGTGTAAACATTTACAACATGCATCTCTACCTGAGTGTCAGCTGAGTGCAGACTGTCACCTCAGTCAAGCTCTGCCCTCCTGCAGCTACACACACACCTGCAGCTGCAGATTTATTTCCTGTCTTTAGTTTCATTGTGCTGATAAATTACTTAATGGAGCAACAGTGTGTGGATCTTTCTTTATTGCTTTCCTTGTTCCTCCTTTACTTCATTCACAACAGTTTTCATGACTGATTCCTGTGACTTTGCAACTTGAAACCATTGCAACTTGAAAAGTAGCAAAGTACAATACTTGTGATAAAAAGTACTTAAGTACAAGTAAAATTACCAATTATAAAAAAAAAAAATACTCAAAAAGTCCAAGTAAATCTATATTTTTTACAGTAACGAGAGTAAACATAAGTCATTATTTTCACCCCTGATTAGGGCCCTCAGTGTTCTGTTCAAAGGGCACTGGTATGCTAAATGGTACTGTTCACTGTCAATGTCATGTGGTGATTTTCAGTGGCTCTGCCCACTCTTAAACACAGTTGATTAGAAGCCCTCCTCACCCTGAAGACGGGGATATCGACTGGTCCAAGTGCATCACTGAGCGGATCTTCGTCCCCTCCGGCCTGCACGTGGAACAGCAGGTAAGCCACTGCATACACTGTGATGTTGGCTATCACTGTGAACGCGTACCTGCACACACACAAACAAGGGAGGCTGTGTATTCAAGATCTGTAGATTATCTTGCTGTCTGTACTGTCTGTGTGAATAAAACGTACCGGTATGCAGTGAGTTCTACTTTAGCGTGCTCACAGGAGACTAGCTCTGGAATGAGAGACAAGTGGGAGATCTGGGTGGCGGCCCAGCCGAACTGAAAGATGATGATGAACGGGATGAAGTAGATCAAACTGGCCCACTGGGGGGTGAATGAGCTACAGCCCAGACACTGGTTGAAGATGAAAGCAAAGGACAGCACCACGCTCAGTGTACCTGGATAACACACACACACACAGAGGGCACAAACAATGACTTTCAGTATACTGTTAGTAAAAATACACCTATCATTCTGCGTCAGTCTTATTCACACACATGAAAGTGATGAATTGAAGCCTGTAAGAAAAATTCACAACTTTTGCCCCAAAACAAATTTGGAACACACCAATGCTGGCAGGACACCTTCACCATCTGAGCATTTTGTCTTTATTTGACAGCACAGCGAAGGTTCCCCTGCTTGTGGAGCCAATAGCAGCCCCAAAACACCACTGGGATAACTTTGGCACCTAAATTTGTTATCCTCATTGAAGACCACCTTTCAAAAATGTGTTTTTCTTATTGTTCCTTCACTTGGATTTTTAAGCTTCACTGTGCAGAATGATGTATGTGCAGAGTTTGTTCTCTCATTCATCTGCTAAGGAGCCTTGATGTTGGCATTCTGGCCATCACCATATTGGATTTTTGGAACAAGAAGTGACCATATTTTGACAAGAGGGTAAAGTTAACTCTATTGCTAGCTACTAGCTCGGTTAACACAATGCATTTACAGCTATGATTAAAGGAACAGTGTGTAGGATTTAGTGGCATCTAACGGTGAGGACTGCAGTTTGCAACCAGCTAAAACTTCTCTCATGTGCCAAGCACGAATTCCCTGTTCGAAATCCCACTGTGTTCATTGTTCAGGAGGTTTTTCCCACAGGCTGAATCATCCACTGAGGTCTCTTCTTCCCCATACCAAACAGTCCTGGCAATTTAAACCAGTAAAAACACTGAATAAAGCAGTTTTATATTCCAAAAATCTGAGTTCTTCCAACACTGCTCATCGTGGAGAGGGTACTAACTAACTATGGTGGCCGACAGGAAAATGTGAATGGCCCTATCTACAGCCAAGTGTTTTGTTTGTCTATTCTGGGCTACTGTCGATCAACATGATGGACTCCAGGGACGAGGACCCGCTCCCAATGTACATATAAATGCCCCATTCTAGCGTAAAGAAAATCCAATGATTCATATTTTCAGGAGGTTATACACAAAAGAAAACACACTTATTATGTTATATTCCATTTCTGCTAATATATCGTCCTAAATCCTATAGCCTGGTTAGACTATGCTCATGATGTGAGCTCAACATTCTGTTTCGCTCTCCGTATCAGTCATGACTTTCCAGAAATTAAAATCCAGTTGGGGCCAATCAGGGATCTGCAAAGGCGAGTACCCACACCCATTGACAGTGGAGTAGCACCAAGTCCAGACTGATACAGAGAGTAAAACAGAATGTTGAGCTCACGCCATTAGGATGGTCTTACCAGGCTATAAATCCTACACGCTGGACCTTTGTCTGAGATTATGCTAATTGTAATGCTAATTTTCACTAGCAAAAAACAGGCTTAAAACCATTAAAGAAAAATGTATTTACCAAAAAAACCTCAATATCCAGCTCCTCCTAAGAGGGCCTTTAAGTACAACCATACACTGAACAAGACTTTTTAACTGTTACAGTTAACTTTCATAAACTGAAAACACACTGAAAAAGCAGCAGCTAGTGAATCTGCAGTTATGCCATGGATACATTACCTAACCAACGTTAACACCATGGTAGCGACTTGTTGACAGACGGTACCTACCTGTCACTCAAAACAGCCACGCCCTTAATTATAATTAACTTTAGGCCTTAAAGACATGCAAATGGTGAGTTATGAAATCCACCCTCCGAACGGTTGTCATTAACAGGGAAATAGAGTTCAGCAGAAATTAGTCCTAAAACCTGGAAATGAGTTAGAATTTTATCACTCACATTTCCCTTGTCTCAAAGTCAATGGGTTTTTCTGATTGGGATTTTGGTTCGACGCCTCTTATAAGGTCTGTGGTTCACACAAGCTTAAGAGACTTTCACGTTTTGTTCTACAACATAAAGTACGTTAGTAAATACCCCACTCATGAACTCTGAAACTGCTAAACAAGCACGTGGCTAAATGAGACCACAAAACATCTAGACTCTGAGCCACACCGAACATGGCTTTATGGTCTTGTTATGATGGCGGTGATAGGTCATGTGACCATAGTGTAGTTCACTTACAGCCTAAAATTTGCTTTTTAATTCTGGCAATTGCAATTAGGCTTCAATAATCATGAAAGCGGTGTTCATTTTTGAAGATTATCTTGCTGAACAAGTGAACAATACATATCAGTACCTTAAACATTTGTTTGCCACAGAGCTTATCCTTTGCAATAATCCAAAATCCAGTGGAAAAATCATATAGGCTTTTTGACGAGGGAGCCAGGGCAAAGCTAACTTCCATGTCAGCTTACAGAAAAATGTCATCCCTAAAGCACTCTATTAACTATAGAGACAAAAAACATTTTTTTGTACCAGGTAATAAACATGTTTATTTCTGCTGTAAAGTTAGGCATTTTAACATGGGCGTCTTTGGGATTAACTCCTTCATGGAACTAGCCTCAAGTGGCCATTATAGGAACTGCAGTTTTTGGCACTTTCTGTGTTGTCTTCATTTTCCAGCCCCAGCAGTTGCTGCTTGGTGCTCATCATATATCTCATACATCACTAGTTTGAAGCCAAGCATGGTCCAGTATAAAACTTAGATAAGTGTGATGTGGAAACTGGAAACCTCAAGGTCACATATACTGAGAACTGAATCTTTACATTAAAAATCGAGACATCTTGTTTTTCATAGAGCAGGACACACCTTTATAGCCTAGTGGGTTAGGGTTAGGGTTGTTGTTAGGGTTAGGGTCTAGTGTGTTTTGATTTGTTCTTTGCTTTCACTGTTTCCTCTTCCTTCTGACTTTTATTGTCAGTATTATTGCATTATATTCCATTGTATTCCTTGTAATGCTATAAATATTAAGTTTGATTGAGTCTGAACATGTGTTTTTTAGAATATTTAACCAGGTAATTTAAGTAGAAAAAGCATTTTAGACAGAACTTCTTCAAAGTAGAGCGTGTCTTACAACAGTGGTTCCTAACTGGCCCAGCCACAGGGACCAAATTTCTCCTAAATCATCAGTTCAAGGTCCACACAGTTTAATATATTCAGCATCATACTTGGGTTTGGCTATGTCGTCAAGCTAGTTTGCAGTCTTTGCCAAGTAGCTGTTGCTTAGTCACTCACTTTACAGCAGGAAATTGCAATTGTGCTGCAAATTCACTTTACTTCAAAATAAAGTGTGTTTTTTACAAACTTGACACATTCGAGTCACTTGCGGTCCATTCAGAATGGACTTGCGACCCACTTTTGGACTGCGACCCACCACTTGGGAACTACTGTCTTATAACATGTCTTGAGGGGATCTTTATTGGTTTTATGGTTTAGGTAGAATAAAAATGTAATTTTTTTTTGATGGTCTATCCATTGTATATATTTAGATCTACTTTCACGCGTCTCTATTTACATTCAACAATTTGGCTGTTTGGCTGTTATGTTACTCTTGCTAAGAAGTGCTGTCTGACCGCTGTGAGGCAAAAGCTCTTGCCTAACCTAATATGACTTCGTAGACGATTTATGATGAGGCTTTCCTCGTCGTGTGTGTGTCATGTGGATACTTGCAGTTGTCAAGTCATTCCTCTGTGATTGAAGAATAACCTCAGTATCAGTCTGTATCCTCCTCTGACCACTGTCATTAAAGAGTCTCATAAAACACTCTGTCACTTAAATGGATCAATAAAACATATGTTTGGGGTGCAGTATGAGAGCATAGTCCAAACACCAGTTTCATTAAAAGTTACATGTTTATGGCATCATGTACATAACAGCTGACTGTCAGAAACAAGGAGCCGCTTCAGGACGAGACAACATGGCTGCTTTCTTCCCAGTTAACCTTTTACCACCCAGGATACTAACACTATGTAGAGCAGGTAGTGACTCATAAGTTACATAAATGTAAGCATGTAGTATGTATCAATTTCATTATGTATCAATTTATCAATTGTTTAGACTCTGCATTTTGCCCAATGTGGTCATTTTCAAAAACAAAACACACTGACATAAATATGACAGATGTCTCCCTTTCTTGAACCTGAAAATTAATTTTAATTTGGGAGTTTTGTATTCAAGACCACCTAAACAGAGACCAAGTCATGACCAAGAACAGAGTTTATCAGGACAGCGAATAGACCAAGACTTTAAGGGGTCAAGACCAAGGCAGGCCCACACTGCATGATGCACTTACTTGCCATGTACTGTATGTATATGTGTTTGTTTAAGTGTACTATGAGAAATGTGGACATAAAATTATCAAAAGGCATTGCAGAGGTAAAGTTTATATGTGGCATTTTTACAAACACTAATGAGCTCAAATCAACGTAACCATCTTTATTCAACACTCCTTTTTACACAGGCAATTTTGTGATATTCCCGTAGAGGTAGTTTTGACCAGTGTTAAAATAAAATCCCAAGTCATGACGTAGACAAAACTGAGTAAAAATGAGGTCGAGTCCAAGACGAGGCTGAGACCTCCAAAAAGTGGTCTTCAGACCAAGACCGATCTTGGGTATTATAACACTGCAGTGTAACTTGTAAAAGATAGCTGAATGTGGATTACAAATTCTGTCTGTGTATCTTTCAGACTTACCCACTAAATGCCATGTCTTCCTTTTGCCATAGTTGCCACAGCCGGGGGTTCGGTCAGACTCATAGCCAATGAGAGGCGTACAGATGCCATCAGCTATCTGCCCAACCAGCAGCAACACACCTGCACCACAAGGAGACAGTCACCATTGAGTAATTTACAATAATAATTAATATGTGACAACAGACCAAGAAGATAGATGCATGACGAAGGTAGACACTCACTGTACGAATTCAGTATATACTTTAAATTATATTTTTCATTAGTTTTTATTTTGTTGTTTTCAATGGAGTTTAGAGGTGGGGAAGGTGGTGTTGCACATTTTAGTTTTTATTTGTAAAAAAATTTAAGTTTTGGTTTTGTTTTCATTACTTTCACTACTTACTATTAGTTTTACGTTTTTGTATAATATGGGCAGGGGGGAGGGTGCACCTGTGCCTCCTCATGCCTGTTGTGCTGATACATTTCACCAAACAGAAAACTTTTGACTAAAGACATTTTCTACTAATTTTCGCTATATTGTATTTCGTTTCATGATAATTCACCGTTGTTTAGTTAGTTTTCATTTATTTTGTGACTCTATTTTCCATTTTTATTTCAGTTAACTAAAATTTTTTTGTTCTGCAACTAGTTTTAGTTTTTAATTTGGTTCAAGTTAATTTTAATAACTTTCATGCAGTCTCCGTAAAAAAAAACCCAACAAAAAAACATTTATAAGCCTTACAAAGATTTACGACAGGGTCATTGTGTGTGTGCCTGTACTGTGCAGATGTTTTCACAAATATACAACATGTGTATACTTGTATAAACAGACAGATACACAGACTGATTGATAGACAGACAGACAGACAGAAAGACAGAGAACAATCTCTCTCACACAAACACACACACACACACACACACTTTTTTGACACTTGATACCTACGATTTCGTATAAATACTTTTTTTTTATTAGTTTCTTTACTGAGCCTAAACAAACTTGAATTACTTATACAGCAGATCTACCAGTTGTAAAGTTTATTCACTGTCTTGTATTTATGCTTTGGCAACACTTGTTAAATGTGCAAATAAAGCATGTTGAATTTAATTGAAATGAACTGAAATAGACAGACAAACAGACAGACTAACCTGCATATGTGTTTTTGAATCCCAGTACTGAGTGGTAGAACACCAGCAGGTATGTGAACCACATAGAAGCACACAGGTCGTTGAGAAAGTGTCCCACCGCATAGCAGAGCCTCCTGAGGGCTGGCAGAGACCTCTCTGTGTCCGACATGGTGGCTCGCGAGACACAAAGCAGTTCAAAGGAAAGTGTCGGCACCACACGCCTCAATCAGCTCTCGACAGGGGTAAGATATAGTTGAATACACTACCGGTATAACTAGACAAACTTTTTCCACTCTGGGAGTTGCTGAACACAGCTGAATGACGACAGACCAGTTTTCGGTTCCCTTTTTAACATGTTACTGTCTTTTTATAAACTTATCATGAAGCGTTTCCGCTCAGTAAGTTAAATGTTGCCCGCGTAGGAGGTAGGACAAAAAGAAATTCCCTCTTCATCTCGGTGTCAGATTCCCTGTAATCAGGTGACAGTGGAGAGATGTGTCAAAGCCAGGAGGAGCATCTGGGGATAAATGAAAACCGAAACAGAACCACAGCACAGGACAAAAAACGGGTTTCATCGCCGCATTTCTCCACTTCATCACATCACATTTGGACACCTAATTAGCTACTCTGAAACGTAAGCGAGGTGTTCTATCTCAGCTTTCTGTCAAGTCTAATTCAATTACTTTGCTGAGTCAAAATCCCATTAAAAATGTACCCCATAATAAAACAGAAACCCCTCGAGTGCCTGTTCTTCTTCGCACATTTCTCCCTCCAGCAGCAGCGTGTAGAGTTTTAGATCCACCTCGGTACGGAAAACACCGAACCGCTGCCTCATTAACCTTTAGCTTGCTAGCAACAAGCGTACGACACATCTGGTGAGGAAAACACATAACAGATGTAAACAGCTAAGCAGACCGGCGATGATGAGGTAAGCAAAAAAGCGAGAGGGATTGACCAATAAAGATCCTTCTTGCTCCTCTCAGCCAATTGCGAAAGCCTCGTGGGATCAACTTTGTCATGTGACGGCAGACTGACAGCCAATGGTTGTGTATGTAACAGAGTGACCAATTGACTTCCGCCGTTACGTAGTGGACAAAGGATGTTACATATTACAAGTTTATATGCATATATTACTGCAAATTTGGCCACAGCTTTTTCATTAAATAATTTTCGAAATTGTGATTTCATATAGGCCTACAACAAAGCAGAGTTTAGTCATCCCAACAAAGCACAGCACTTGCTATGTCCCCTATGTTACACAATGGTTTTGCCATTGTATAAATGTCAAAGCACAAGTTCACACCCATTTCCAGTTCCCATTAACCAGTTTGACATCCAGTGCCTTGCTAAGGGGCACAAGTGTAAAGTTATTAGAAGGCTACCCTACAGGGCAACAGCTGGAAATAGTGCTGAGATACATGTAGACAGGGCATTCAATATGTATTTTTCAGCACTGGAAATACAAGAAAAAAATGTAGGTAAGAAGATAAAATAACTGTACCTCAACACAGCCTTGTAGGTTTACTGGATTATTTAGATGACTGTGACAAAAGAGTCATGACAAGAAACAAGTCCCAGAAGTACACAGATATCTGGACTGACCTTGCAGTTGTGTTCTTCCACCAGTCAGTCAAGTTGCAGTTTACATCCATGTCTGTCCAGACTCATATGTAGCCATGACAGTAAATTATGCTTCATATATAGACGTTGCTGCAAGAAGCTATAGATTCTAAAACATGGATGCTTCGCACACATCTTCCGCAACACAGACAATCTATACAATCAGCACAGTTTCAAGGTGGACACCCAAGATTAGTGTCACCAATTCAGTATCTGACCAAATGTCTCCCCTTCTGTTCCTGAGATATGACATTAAATAATGGCCAGACAAAATTGTAATGTCACAGTGAAGTTGACCATTGACCTTTTGGATATAAAATGTCATCAGATCAAAAAAGTGACTTTTGACCTCAAAAATCTAAACAGTTCATCTCTGCATCCATGTGGATGTTTGTGCCAGATGTAATGAAATTCCCTTCAGGTATTCCTGAGATATCTCATTCACAGGAATAGGGAGGACCTGAGGTCACAGTAACCTTGACATTTGACCACCAAATGCTAATCATCTTTGAGTCCAAGGGGTTGTTTGTGCCAAATTTAAGGGATTTCCCTCAAGGCGTTCTTAAGATATTGCGTTCACAAGAATAGGACGGATGTGATCACAGTGACCTTGACCTCTGACCACCAAATTCTAATCAGTTCATCCTTGAGTTCAAGGCAATGTTTCCACCAAATTTAAGGAAGAATCCCTCAAGGCATTCGTGAGATACCTCGTTGACAAGGGAGGACTGGACAGACAACCTGAAAACATACAGTAATGCCTCTGGCCACGACTGTTGAATGGGCATACAAAGGTTGAGGCATAAAAATCAAACTCATCTGGGAAGGTTGAGTCTGGATTATATTGAAGATATTTAGATATTTCCTACATTTGACACCATCTTTGTTGAGAAGGGCAACACCTCACTTTTTTTCACTAATTGTTCATTACTTTTCTCTTCATAGATGCTTCCCTGAACTCTCAGCCACTTTCTAACTTCTCTTCATTATTATGCCAGTGATATTTGGTTACAGCATATCCAGTTCAATTGGGCATCAAATTTAGGACGTCCCAAATTTAATAAGAGGAAGTCTGAGAGTGTCCATGAAATCTCTTTTCTATCCTGTGCTTGGGTATCTATATTAAATAAGAAATGCCACAATTTTTCCTGCAAATACATCAAAATTAGGTTTGTCTCCTACTGACCTGGCTGTTATTCACACTCATTAGTAACTCCTCTCACATGGTTTGCGACTCTTTTTTTCCTCTATATCAAAGCTCACATCTACCATTAACATCCAGTAGCTGCAAAATGTAGCTGCCAGAAACAAAGATCACAGAAAGAAACACTCAACTTTTGCTTGACCCTCCTTGCACTGATAGCCTCTTTATATTAATATTACACTGGTAATTTGGCAGTACATTAACACCTTTAATGTCTAAGTGGTCCAGAGTATAAAATAAGATTATCAGCACTGGATTTGGGGACACCTTAAAATATTTAAAAGCTCAAAATGTGAAGATAAGGCCAGGAGCACCTGCATCTTCCACATCTCCTGGTATTTTATCACACTTAACAAAACTTATTTACATTTATAAATCCTATAAAAGAAATATAAAGATATATAATGTTTTTGTAATTGCACTCCATAAAGGACATTTTTACAAACAGCCCTCTTATTTGCAGCTTGTGTCGTTTTCAGCCCCACTAGCTGCAGGGCTCTAGATGGCAGTGTCAGTCAGTCGGTCCAGAATGAAACATCTGGACAACCACTGGATGAATGGATTCAATTTTTTTTAATTCCCTTTTCTGTCAGTTCAAGACATTAATGCCTTCTCATAAGTTGATGTTTCATTATATATTTGATGAAGCACTCACTCTTAGCCATTTTGAAAAAGGGCTGATGTGTAATATTACTTAAAGGGACACCTCAGATTTTCAGTCAGTGTATTACCTGCAGTGGATGGCGGTCGGCACACCCCCAGTTTGGAGAAGCAGGCAGCTAGGCAATGTGCTGCTGTCGATGGGGGCTGCAGCAAAACCACCATAAAAAAATCAGCATCATTTGAACTGTACGCCATATTTAGAATACTTACAGTGCTTCACTCGCTCGCCTGGTGTAGCACCCACTGCTCCTTCATGTCAAAAGGGGTCAGTTGAGGTGGTTCAGGCATCTGACCAGGATGCTTCCTGGACACCCCCCTTTAGAGGTGTTCTGGGCATATCCAACTGGTAGGAGACCCCGAGGTAGACCTAAAACACGCTGGAGGGATTACATATCTCATCTGGCCTGGGAACACCTCAGGGTCCCCCAGGAGGAGCTGGAAAGCATTGCTGGATTGAAGGACGTCTAGGGTGCTTTTATTGGCCTGCTGCCTCCACAACCCCGCCTCAAAGCGAATGAAACTGGACGTATGGATCAGCACTGCGCATTGCCATCAGGCAGCCCTTTCTGATGGGGAACTGAAGCAGTTATCCATGTTTCCCTGAAAGGCAGAGACCACTGACAAAAACAGCAATTTTACTTTGCAGAACACAGGAGCTGATGGTTTGCTGCAGCCTTGATTGTTTGTGATATTGTGTGACTTTGGTGATTTAGAGGCATAGTTAGGATTCACCAGTCACAATAACATGAACTAACTGATCGAGGCAGCAGTAAACCAGCAGCTCCTGTTTTCTGTGAGGTTAAAATTACTGTTTTTGTCAAAGCAGTTTGGTGGCTTTGAAGAGAGTGAAAGAACTGCTCCATTTCCCCATGTTGGAAGGGGTTGTCTGGTGATAATATACAGCAGTGAAAATACTCTAAATGTAGTGTACACTTAAACTAATATTTTTTAAGGAGGCTAAAATGTGTTTTACTGCTGCCCTGTCCACAGCAGCACATAGCTTAGCTTGCTTGGTGGTATTATTGCCTGCTTTTCCAAACTGGGGGCATGCCAACTGACATCTACTGTACGTAATATGGTGAATATGGTTAGGTAACTCATACAGCCCTACTTTGAACTATCCGAACTATCCATTTAAGCTCAACACACTTCAGCATACAAACACCGACCAAGGTACTGGCAATTTCCCAACAGATGTGTACTCTATTTTATCCATTTTTTTCCCTCAAGTGTGGCAGTTTGCACTTTATGTGGAAACCACAGTCAAATGATGGACTGACAAAACTGTTCTGATAAAGAATCATGCTTCAGTTCAGATTCTCCAGACCAATGTACTGACCTGACTTTATGATCCTACTGTATCTGCAATGATGACTCACTGAAACACTGGCAAAATATCCTTCAAACTGAAAAAAATGTTTGGTTCATGATTCCCTTAAATAAAGATCAGCTTTTATTTTGTTTGGTTGTTTTTTTAATGGAGTTATCCGACTTTCCATCCTCCAACCCAGAGAGAAAGAGGGAAAAAAAACAAAAAACGGGAAAATTAAAAATACAAGTTAAAAAAAATACATTTTGAGGAACACACTTCAAGCTACAAAACACAAACTTTTGGAACTCAAAAAAAAAAAAGGAAAAAGAAAAAAAAAACACAGGTTCCAAACTGTAGACAGTCTTTTTTAGTTAGAAATTAAAACAGGAAAAGCATAATTTTCACATAAACATCTTTTTCAACTTCCGATTCTGGTGGTTGTGAGGTTTTTCCTCTGAGGGTGAATGTGTCTGAGTAGTACACCAAGCCCAATCCGTTGCAGGAAATAGACCAAGCCGCTCATGGTATACTGCCTTTGACCCTAGGGAATAAAAACTTTATAGAGTATGTGCAAGAGCTGCATCTTTATGTCCATGAAGTCTCTTTATGATGAACTTGAGAAAATGTGCAGCGTGTTTGTACAAGTGTATGTTTTGTGTACGTGTGGTCCGACAGTCTCGTTACTTCCCATCCTTTGTTCTCCTTTCTTCTGTATATCCTCGGAAACACACTTCTCTCTCCTCTGAACCAGTCAGTAAGGAAGAAAAAAACAAAAACAAAAAAATAGAGAACCAGCCAGTCTGCCAGTAATCTAGCTGAATCCAGTCTGTCAGCCAATCAGCTTGCCTTTTACAGTCTATCAGCTGTTTGTTCGTGGTCACTTGTTTCCAACAGCAGTTTGTGTTTATCCAGTTTCAGTTCAGTTTGTGACCATAAATACGTGAAGACTCCTCTGCTGGTACATCTAGTCCACAGTTAAAGCTCCGAGGTGGAACGGCAAACATGTTACTCTGTCTGTCCAGTTGTTCCAGAGCAGCAGAAACCAGTAGATCAGCTTAGCAAACATATTGTGCTGCCCGGTGGTCCGGCCAGTCCAGTCGACCCAAGGTAAACTACAGGACCCCCAACAGCAGAGGAGGAGGGTCAGAGGGGGACTGAGTGGGTAGGAAAGAGAGGGCTATATGAAGAGGGCTAGAGAAAAAAAGAGAGAAAAACAAAAGGAGACCAGGGTTTCTCTCTCATTTTCATTTGTGTCTCTGGAGGGCTTTCCTCTTCCTCCTCTTGAAGAAACAGCAGCACCTGCAACACACAAACCGTCATAAACAGATTTCAGATACAGCTTTGCTCGTTCAAATAGTATTCATTTATTATCATTAATATTTATTTTAACTAGCAATGAACTCTGAACTAAACATGTCAACCCCACTATGAGCACTACGAGCTCTTGTACATGTAACAAGTAACAAATACAGTAGATTGTTGAGATGTAAAACTGCATCAGTCTGGACTGATATATGGATTCTGTGATAAGCAATCCTATATCATTGATGCAAAGTGAAAGCACTGATACATATAATCATATTTAAGGTATGCCTTTATTTTGAAATTCCCAAGGCATGTCTGTGTTACCATTTCTGTCCGAGCACACCTCCCTCCTCAACATTCAATCACTGCTCGCCCCACGCAGATAATGGTAAGTAGCCAAGAAAAAGACAATGAGGATATTTACTGATATTGTCACATATCGATCTCAGGCCCCTGAATTGAACTGAATCAAAAGCATACTGTGGCAGACTTTGTGATATGAACAAGGTTGTATCCTTGTCCAAGGAATCAATACAACATTGTGATGAAACTTGTGATTTACACCTCTTGTAGACAGCTACATGTATATTTTTTAGATCAGCTTTTTATAGTAGGGGTGATGGTCACTTACCTACCTCTACCCCTATCTCAAATGGTCATAACAGAAAATAATTATAAATGTAAAATAAAAGCAGAAGAGAAAACAGCTTCTGAAGAATGAAAGTGTGAGAGAAAGTGAGAGAACAAGCAGACTTTTTGCACTGTCAGCATCTTATTTGTGCAAAGTCTACACTTCCTGAAGCACTGCTTTGTAGCAGTCATTCTTTACGAATGACCAATCTACAGGAAGTGAGATTATTTGCTGCAAAATTCAGCATTTTTAATATTATTGAAATCATTATTTTTTGATATGATAGCCGATAAAATAAATTAATTGAAAAAAGCTTTACTTGGCTCTAATGCAGCCACTTGGCTGACTGCAGTCACTTCTCCATGGCATCGCTCAATGTCACAACTGCAGCACTATGTGATTGGTTACATGTTAAGAGTAACGGCCTATAAATATTGAAGGCTGACGTGCCACAGAGGCAGACAAACACAGACTGGAGCTCCTCTGATCAGTAGGGGTGTAACGATCCATCGATCTGGATCAATATATTTAATGATCAATGATTCAATCACATCAATGCAGAGTGAAAACATCAATCCATATCGTTATCTTTAGCATAGGCTTTTATTATGAAGTGGCAGGCAGGTGGCAAGCAGCCAAGAGAAAGACGATGAGGATAACTTTATTTACTCGGGAATTAATCAGAAGAGTGGAAATATTTTGGGTTTCAGAGAAAATAAAGGACAACAGACAGCACACATGGTGTGTGTAGATTTGCTGTTATGAGATAAAAACACAATGTAACGTTACCTGCCCGTACGAGCGTCTCACTCTGCTAGCTTCTTGCTTTAGCAACATTAGCTGCTCTGTTTTAACAATTTTCAGCTGAAAAACCATGCATGCAGGCTGATATTTAACCAAGCTGTTCAGTCAGGAGATGCAGTAACTTTAACCACTGGTGAGTAAGAAAAATAATAACGTTACATGTAATTTGTTAAGCTATGGGTAGAGGAAAAATGTCCGCTAGCCGCTAGGTTAATTTATGCAATGTAAACATGCTTAAGCTAATAATGAGTGATTAGCAAAAATCAATTGTTTTGTCTCTGAACCTCAACAGTTATTACTGAGCTGAATGTTATACTTTTGTTGAATGATCTTTTGTACATCTGTAATTTATGGCTGTTTGGAGAAGTTTGTCTTCAGGGCTTTAAACCACATGGACCTCAAGTTTTATGAAAAAGATGATGGTTTGGATTAAAATGAAAAGATTTCTTCCAGAAAGGTCTCTGACAGAAAGCCCTGAAGGTAAACTTATCCCATTTGCTGTTTTATTTGTGTTAGTGGAGTCAGTTTAATATCTTGTTTTTAAAGTAGCATAAGTTGGTCTAAATCTAAACTTGGATATTTCTGCCTCTATTGCAGATGGCAAAAGGAAAAGTTGCAGGTGTTGACTTATTCTACACATACTTCATATGCTACTATAACTTGCGTGTGTATGTCCTTACTTGGTATCATCAGCCACTTCCACCTCTGCATTGGCCGTGATTGGTGCATTGGAGTGCCCTGCTGTGGGGTCGTCTGTATTCAGTTCTCCATTGGTTGAACTCATCACCTGGAGGTAAGAAATGGAAGACACAGAGAGGTGAGTGCCGCTGTGCCAACACCCGATCTTGGCAGACAAAATTAAAGACTTGCGTTATGTCCACACTAAAGCTGATAAAACTGAAAATGCTGTTTATGTGTGAAAGCAACATGCTTCTACACTAGTGTTTTCAGGTCATTTTTGAGACGTTCTTTTTCTACACCAACACACCAAACCAATAGAAAAACAGATCAAAGTCATCATCTTCTTCTTTTCACTTGGCACAAATGTGCCTACGAGCCAAACAGCAGAGTGACAAGCATCCACCTGTGTCCTGCTCTCCAGCTTCACCAGAGAAAAGACTGTTTTCAAATGTAGCCAGCTTAATGTGGACATGGTCTAACAGTCCATGAGAGGTGTGACATCAAGGGAAGCTTCTCACATGTATGGATACAGGCATTATCAACATTCATTTTGCTGCCATGCAAAGTAGCGGCACCTCTGCTTAATGACTCACAATGAGAAGCAATGACTACTTTGTGGCCTTGAATTTGTTCTTACTTCACGCTTAACAGAGACAACTCTAACATCACATACCTGCTTATACAGTTTTGCTGCAGCTGTGTTTAGTTCCCTTAATTATTTCACCCATTGTTCCTTTGTCTTTTAAATATTCCCCAGCCCTTCAGTGTCCAAGCCATGACTGAACTGTGTTTTTTTAATCAGCTAGAATCAACTGCTAGCTCATCCAGCACCACCTCAGCCAAGGAGGATGCCATTAATGTTTACATCTTGCAATGTCACAAGCATGAGCGTCTTGTCCATGAGTAGATGCACACTTCCTTCTGCTCAGTGATGCAGTTGGCGGGTGTAATTCGGTATAAAGACAATAGTTCCTACAGGAAAGTGCTCACAACAAGGTCTGTGGATTATCTTAGTAACCGGGTCATGATCTCTGGAAAGAGACATTGCTGTTCAGTTTTTCAAATGTATTTTTTGGCGCTTTGAGCACTACAAGCTAAGTGTCACCTAGTGTGCCCTCCTTGCCCTCGCAAACGAAGAGGCCATAAACGGTGAAGGATGGGCCAACTTATGAGAGAACTGCCAAAGGACTGACCAGCCGCGGCTTCCCTCCCACGTCACTGATTACGTCACACGCTGAGCTACATGTTTTGTTACTTGCTCACGCCCCCCATTGCCCCGAAAAAGACACATTCTGTATGAACAAAAGTAGGCAGACGGCATTTCGCTGCACTCCCCAATTTTGTTTTTATACTGCCAATGCTGAACGAAGACTGATTAGGCTTTCCTGCAAATTTGCACAATTCCTATTTAAAAAGGGCTTTAGAGAAACATTGTGCAGTAGTTCGACTCACAACCTCTCCCTTCCCCTCTCTCTGTCTCTTTCGCACAGCCAGCAGCTTTATCATCAGCGCTGCCACAACTCATCAAGGCTTTATTAAACATTTGACCAGGAATATCTGTAAAAGTCTGACATGTTAAAATCTCTCTTGTCATAATGTCCAATAAGAATATTTCTTACTGGAACAGTTTGTATGATGTCTGACGAATTAGCACCCCAGAAATGACGTTATGTTCTTAACATACAGTTACGTTATGTAACTTGAAGTTACTGTGGTTAGGTTTAGGAAGAGAAACATTGTGAGGATGTACCTTAAAATGACTCAAAGTTCACTTAAAGTTCACATGGTTCTGAACAGGTGACTCCAGGGGAAAATCCGGAGCTAAAGACCGTGTTTTTGTGACCCATGCACCACCGCAACCTGCCTTATTACGGACCACTAGGGACTTATTTATTTCAGTCATCACATTGGTCACATGATCACAGCCTTTCAAAATATGTGGTAAATGTATGAAGTTGGGTGCATTATTTTTCATAGGAAAACATACTAGCAGTTTGTGAGAACAGCCTGTCTTCCATGTAAACAAACCATGTTGGATATCAACTGTGCGCTCGAGATCATACTGGAGATGTTACCACTTAAAAGATGGGTGAATACTTGCTGTCTTTCTCCGTTTTTACTTTTTAAATGAGAAAACACATTTTAAATTGTGATATTTACTGGGAATTACATACAATAAAGCCCACAGCACGTAGGTTGTTGTTAGCATTGGTCATTATCAGAAACTTTCAGCTTTGGTTTGCAGGTAGGGTTCAGGTCATTGATTCATGCTTATGTTCATGGGTCAGGCTGGACGGACTTGTTCTCATAATGGACTGGGTTGGTGCAGGCTTTAAAAAACCCTGACCTGCCCATCACTAGTAGCTACAAACACTTAAGAAACCCAGCCTCTTCCACCTTATCAGCTTACAAAAAGCAGTCTACATCATGTGGTCTTTACACTCTATGCTATGTCAATAGAGAAGCAACGTTCTGTCTCCTCGCAGAAATTCTCCATTATTTTAATGTGGAAAAAGGGGATGGTAGTATTAAAATACGTATAATATACTCTAACATATGATGTATAAACCTAACATGGATGCATAAAGGTTTTAAAATAAAATTTCTATTATAGTCGACCCATGTGAGGGAATAACTGAGGTTGTGAAGAAACAGCCCTGCTGCAAAGACAGAGAAGATCATGCAGGCAGACAGATAGACAGGTAGGCAGACAAACAAGCCAGAAGAGCTAACCCTTCCTCCCAGTACCTGGACAGACCCGCCCAGCCTATCAGCAGTGAGATGGGAGCCCAGCAGCTCTCGATTGGTCACTGGAGTGGGCTGCGACTCACTGCCTTTCCCCTCTGGAGACTAGAGGAGACGGGAAGCCGATCGCAGGATAAACGAGAAGGGGTGAAGGAAGAGGGGAAAGAGGTGGTGGCGGTGGAGAGAGGAAAGGCAAAGAGAACAGGTGAGATGAAAGACGGGGCTCGCAATGGAAGGAAGAAGAGACAGGGTGGAACAGAGAAAAAGAAGAAGGAAAAGCAGTAAGGCGAGGGAGAAGTGGGAAGACGAGCAGATGGAGGAGAGAAGTGGCGGGTGAGGAGACATAAGAATGAGGAGAGAGTGAAGAAGGAAAGAGAAAAGAAATAGTGAGTTCAGAATCAGTATTTGGTGGAGGAGCAACAGGAGGGTAGGTACTCAAGTGTGCAGTACAGTGTGTGTGCACAGGAGAGTGCGCACTGCGGAAACCCCATGCAAAAGGGGAAGGACGAGGTTTATATTCTGTGTTGCCTCAACCTCACCTGCCTCACACCTGTTTTTTGGAATTAAGAGTGAAACAGAACTAAAGTGTATTTGTGTTTGTGATTGTAAAAGAAGGGGTGGACTGGAAAACCAGTGCAACCACTCACTGTAAAATATGCAAAGATATTGACTTTGAAACACCATTTGATGTAGTATAAAGCAGGACGTGAACTGCAAGTGTCAGGTCACAAAGTATTTTAAAAATGTCACAGTCGAACACTAAGAAGAGGCAGGGGAAGACTTGAACACAGACCATGCTACCAAGTCAGAACAAAAAGGAGACTGTTGTAAAAAGGTGCTTATCCACTAAAACGTGTCTGTCCAGCATAATATTAATCTGCAGAGTGTGCAGGGTGTTGCCATGCTGAAAATATTCCATCCTCAACAAAATGTAGCGGTTGGCATGTGGTTTAAAGTAATTTAAGTTTAAAGCAGCACACCACAAAGCTTGTGCAATCATGTTTTTATCATCTTACCAATATTTCAAAAATACAATCTATCTTAACTGTTAAAGACACAAAGAATTTTACATGCCTTCATCTCATCATGCTACTGCAATTGCCTCTTTATCTGCCTGAATCAGAACACTATGGATCCACTCCAGACTGTACAGAACTCAGTTTCCAGGCTTTTAACCAGAACCAAGACACATGATCACATCAGCCCTCTTTACACTGGCTGCCAGTATGTTTTAGAAAAGAGTTCAGGATTTTAGTAACACTTAGTATGCTATTTACAGAGATAGCACTGGCGATTTGAAACAGTCAGTGGCGAAAAAAAGCACTTTTAATGCACAAACTTATATGGGACGCATTTGCCCCCGTTACCGTTTTAGCTCGTTTCACGGCTAATTTTAGAACGAGTTGTACCTATGAATCATACGCACACATACACATGGGGAAATAGGGCCCAGGTTGAAAAATACCGAAGTTATCCTTAAAAGGCCCAGACGCAGTAAACCGACATCAATGGCGACTAAGGTCGCCTGTTGTGATTAGGGATAGACCGATATGGATTTTTTAGGGCCGATGCGGATACCGATTTTTTTCCATCACCCTTAGCCGATGACCGATTATGGACTGCCGATTTTCTTGAGCCGATATTTGGGGCCGATGCTGCTTTTGCTCCCTCAATTTACATAAAAAAAATGACACAATGATAACAAATATGACAGGTCTCAAGTTTAAAATAAGAAACATTTATTGAACAGTAAAAAATACTAAAACAAGATGGAAAGTTGAGGTAGAACAGGTAGAATATTATTATTATTATTATTATACATTCAAATAAAAAAAAAAGAGTTCAGCGCTCTTAAATCTTCCAGTAATGTCTTTATAAAATAAACAAATATTTAAGCTGAAGCATAAATAAAACAACAACTACTGTACACAGTAGGATTCAACAGCTTTGTTCAACTTAACCACATACTTTCAAATGAAAAAAGTGCCAGGGAAAAATAAATCCGCGAACCCACGCGCGTATCGGCCGATGCCGATACAAGTAAAAAACTCAAATATCGGCCCGATATATCGGCTGGCCGATGTATCGGTCTATCCTTACTTGTGATGCCTCACTTTGCCTGTATCTCAGACAAAACTTGTACTTAAACACATCAAAGACTAAAGCCAATGGCTGACTAGCATGTATGTCCTACACCTGTGTGCGAGGAATGATCTCTCCACACCAGCAAGTGGTGGTAGTCTGTATTCGTCATTCAAAAAGGGACACCAGAAGACCGACAGGAAGCATTCAAGATGCTTGTTAGCCAGTTAGCACATTAATAACATAACCTGATGCTGAAGGAGCAAATGATATTTACCGTGCCCTAGCAAACAATGACACAAACAACCACGAACCGTTTCTGCAAAAGAGCTCAATGACTGAAAACATAATCTTACCCGATATAACAAGTTTGTTTTAATCTCATTCCCTCTTGACTTTAGCTGTTTGTTTAGTTTCCTCTCTTCTGTTTCTCTTCTCGTGTGCTGAGCTGAACCGCAAATCAGAGTGATTTCACCCACCAATGGGCTCCACCTTCTCTGATGCCGATTCAACATGCTGAATCGGCCCAAAAAAAGCCAATAAGGGCCGACTAGTACCAACAGTGCAGGGCAGACAGCAAAAACAAGACCAACAGATGCTCAACCGACAGCCCGACGTTGACTGATGGTCGTCAGCTTGGTGTGTCAGGGCCCTTTGGTTCTTGGGCTGAGGTATTTTGTCTGTTCCAGTGGCCCCAAAGCTCTGGACCCATCTACCCGAGGAAATCAGGTCTGCTGAGTCAGTAATCTCCTTTTAAGTCCATTCTCAAAACATACTTTTATCAGAGCCTTTCCTAATTTTACTTGAGTTTTAATTTTCTTTTGAATTGTCTTTTATTTACTTTAGAAAATGTTTTCTATTACTATCATTATGTTTTCTTGTACTGTATTGATTTTAATACACCAAATTGTTTTTTAATTTGTTTTTTAATATTTTTAAACCTGATTTTGTGACATGTCTGTTTTATTTTGCTGCCTTTGTGAAGCACTGTGCTCTGTAAACTATAAATTAAGACATCATTATTATTATTAGCAGCAGCTGTAGTGTGAAAAGTGGAACAAATGGAACACGCACACACGCCTTATCTTGCACACAGGGCCAACTGTACAGTGTGTTAACATTTTAACTATCAATTATAGACATAGAATGACTTTAAACAGCCGTTCCCGTTCAAATGGATGTAGCAGGATGATCAGAGTGCAATTGCCATTGCAGAGAACTATGACCTTTGGAGCACGCTTACTTCCATTTAACTTCCATAAACTAACTTGCAGCAATTCACACTCACTGAGGTGAGGTTTTGCAGTAACAACCAAACAAGCTGGGAGTAGGAGGTCTTTTGTGCATTGCTGTTGCACAGGAATGGAGGATTTATTTTTCTATTGGTTAATCATCTAATTCTTTTAATATCTCAAACTAGCAAGTGTGACACACTTTACAGCCCCACTGATGTGTGATGTCATGATGACAAACAACATCTGTTTTCTTTTGAATTAGTCTAATGACCACAGCAAACCATTTAATGTTCGCTCTACTCTCATTCTATTTCTACGCTACCAACTCAGTGTAATGTATCAATGCCAGGCAATGAATAATTATTATTCCAGAATCCTGCACTGCATTTCAATTATGAGGACACAAAATCTACATTAGAACGAATATTATTAGGACTGTACCTGAACCAAGATTCAGGACTTTGGGTTTGGGGGGTGTGTGTGGAAGGGGGTTGGAGGTGTTAACAGTAAGCATGAGAGCTTAAAGCATCAGTGCAGCCAGCTGTTTCCATCATCCATCTCCTCTTCCATCAGTTAGTTTTGTGGTGAGGTCATTCTGAGGCAAGACTTTGTAAAGTTTACAGCCTGCCCTGCTGTTGCTCCTGCATTGCTCTGCGCACAATAACACAGCTAAGAAAACAGTGCAGTGATTCATTCGACAGACAACACGCGAGTCGACTCAGGGCCATCTCAACTGATGATTTAAGTCACCAACTTTTGGTTGATGAAAAAATGCCTACCGAACTGAACCATACCGAACTGCTTGCTAGAAACAGGACTAAAGAACCCTGCCTACGCTGGGTGGGTACTGTCCACAGTGAAAAAGGAAAAAGAACTGAGAAAAGGACCAGGTATCAAAAGTGAGTTGACTCAAGCTGAACCATACAGTGGAAATGAGGTTTAACCTAAGTGCACAGTAAACACAACAGAGTGCATTAAATACTGTAACACAGCTGTAGATCCAGTCTGACCACAGCTGCCATCCTCCCTGAAGAAGCAAACAGACTTATTAAAGCCACGTGTTGACCCGACAAGGGGCAACCAACACTCAGTGTGTTCAAGCTTTTCTGTTGATCAATGTCAAAATACATTACTGTCCACTGTGACACAATTTTGTAAAACATGAAAAGGTCCAGCCAATACTACAATACACAGGCACTACAATTTTACTATTAAATATCAAGGAAATTAAAAATATTAAATTTAACAATGAGGCTTTCCTTCTAGTCCATTACTTAAGATGTGAAGTCAATTTGGATCGTTGCAGCATCGCTTGCTTATTTGCTGGTTTCTTTAGTGTTGATTATTTTGTGTTGACCGACAAAGAAACCGAAAAAGTTAACCCTGCAACACCGCTAACCAGCTTTTATCAAGTGGAACAAATAAGAGCTGAAGGGCAGCACTGTGAATGAGAGGCAGAGCTGCTTTGTGTGGCCAGCTGAGTGTGTGTGCGTGCGTGTGTGTGTGTGCGTGTGTGCGTGTGTGTCTGACGTACAGTAAGAAAACACAAGAAGACTTTTTCACTAGACTGGCACATACGTCATTTTTGAGCTGGTATTGACAGTACAGACTCTGTTCCAAATATTCATACTCTACTGTGAATTGCAACGCTAACATGACTATATGGAGTGAGTGACTGTACCTGGTTTTTGGTCTGCGGTGCTTTCTCTCGGTTGCTCGTCTGAAGTGGAGTCTCACTGGCCACTGGACCAATAGGTGTGGGCTAAACACACAGGAAGTGGGGTCAAGAAGGGATCAGAGAAAGGAAATACACAGTCAGTTAAATTTCTTTATGTGGACTTAATTATTGAGCTTATGGAAAACTCTGTTGTACTGTTGGGGGTAGGAGCCCTGTACAATAAGCTCTTTTGTCATTAAAAACTCATTTAAATCAAATTTGGCAGGGTTAGAGTGATGGCGCTGGATGTCAAATTTTAAATCTCACCACTGAACTCAAAACTCATTAGTTTAACTTCAACACTGTTTTCTGCTGACCTCACTCACAGTGAGTATGTTCAGATTACAGTTTGCAAAGGAACATAAACACGGAAGAGGAAGTGTCTTTGACTTTCTGTCGATAAGAGAAATTAATAGCATGACTATCAGTTCCTGTTTACACAGTACATTAGCCACATGATTACATCACTGTCAAACTAGCCTCTCAACATGGACCCTACCCTAAATATATATAAACTAAGTTTATATATATCAACTCTGACAGCTTACTGTGTGTGTGTGTGTGTGTGTGTGTGTGTGTGTCACAATACACCCCCTCCACACTAACCAGTGGTTTTCCAGTCCAGTCATACTGGTAGTCAAAGATGTATCCATTTCTGTCAAAGAGGTCCGTAAAGAGTTTCCTCAGATAGTCATAATCTGGCTTCTCGAAAAAGTCCAGCCGACGCACGTACCGCAGATAGGTGGCCATCTCTTCTGTTTCATACACACAGGCACAATTCACACACACATACACGGGCACCAAAACCACGCACACACAGATTCATATACAGAGAAAAATAAGATTTGATCAACATATGCTAGCCTGATCATATATGCAACAGCTGCACAGAAAAACACTTTTTTTCAGAGGTGTGTGTAAACAAACCTGGGAAGCTTTCACAGAGGACTTCTATTGGTGTGTCTCTCTTTGTGTCCCCTATCTTCTGATAACGTTCTTTCAGGGTGTCAGCCTAAAGAGGACAGAGACATAGAGGAGTTCATTTATAATGGGATAAATGGATGCAACACCACTATACAGAGGTGATGAAGGGGAAAAAAACAAAGATGACTGGACTGATGAACACACTGCATGACTGATCAACGGTCTCCTCACCTTGAGTCCCTGCCAGGGTAGACTGCCTCGCAGAAAGTACATGAACATGTGGCCTAGAGCTTCCAGGTCATCCCGCCTGCTTTGCTCTAAAACACAAAATAAATAGAATTACTGCCTCGCGGTTGTTTGCCTCCGCAAACCAGTCAAGTTGAAGTTACAGTTTACATCTATGTCTGTCCTGACCCATAAGTAGTCATGACAGTAGACAATGCTTCAAATATGGATATTGCTGTAAAGAAGCTATGGAATCTAAAACATGGATGCTTCACACACACATCTTTAACCTGACAAAATCTATACAATCAGCAGAGTTTCAAGGTGGACAGCTAGGATTAGTGTCACCAATTCAGTATCTGACCAAATGTCTCCCCTTCTGTTCCTGACATTAAGTGATGGCCAGAAAAGTGTTTTAGCAAAACATTATGATGTCACAGTGAAGTTGACCTTTGGGATATATAATGTCATCACTTCATCATTTTATTCTGTTAGATATTAATGTGAAATTTTGTTGTAATTACCGCCATGAATTCTTGAATAATGCCCCAAAACATGTTTTGTGAGGTCACAGTGACCTTGACCTTTGACCACCACATCTGTTCATCTGTGAGTCCAAATGGACGCTGGTGCCAAAGTTGAAGAAATTCCGTCAAGGCATTTCTGAGATATTGTGTTCATGAGAATGGGACAGACACAATGTCAAAGTGCCTGTTGACAACCAAAATTTAATCAGTACATCCTTGAGTCCAAGTGGACATTGTTTGAGGAAATTCTCTGAGGACATTCTTAAGATATTGTTTTCAAGAGAATGCAGTGGATGGATGTACAACCCCAAAAACATAATGCCCTTGGCCATGGTTGTCACCAGTGCGGAGGCATAACCCGCAATTTCGGCGCGCACTGCGTAGCAGATACACTCCCATTCTAGTGAATAGATTCATTTTTCACAGGACGTGCCGCGCAGCGTCTCTGAAGCATCCCAGAAGCGCCACGGCGCTCCGCTTCGTCGGAAATCCACGCCAGGTCTATTTTTCAGCGACTGCACGTCCATAGCACGTCAAGCCACGTAGCTCAGATCCACGAAACCAGAAATGGAACGCACACAGCACCCGGTAAATTTCAAAATACAACACAATGCACAGACTACGGATTGTAAACTCTCAGTTTTTTAAAAATCATGAAGTAATGTTGATGTGAACAGCAAGATGATCTCAAGTTAAACTTGTTTTCTCTCTTTCTCCTTCGGAATGAACTATTGTTTTGGTCTGGCTCACACTTAATCAACTGCTTTTTATCGCGTGATTTTGCAGTTCCCACGTGAGCTTGCGGCTCCGCTATGCGGCGCTACAGAAATGCACCCAGTAGGCGAGGGTACGCGCCGTCGGTCACTCCAGATCCGTGGTGCTGCGCAGAGCTGCGCAGACAGAGTATATGGAAATTGCAGGTAACAACAAAGACTTAAACTGCTCTTAATCATGACAGATAATAATTGTCAAGCCTAAGTATGTGTTGAGCAGGCCTGTAAACACAGGTGGGATGAAAAAGGTTACAGTTCTGGCACTTCTTTCCCACTTTTTTGAGCAAAAGGAATTAAAGTGTAATGGGCATTAACATTATTTTTTTGATATAACTTTCATGACATTCTAATGTTGTAAATGGCTGACTCTGTGTCAGCACTGTTCTTGCAAGTTTCAGGGCTGATTTAAAACAGCAGGTGGCGTTAGAGCCATTTTCAACCCATGAAATGCCAGTTTTGATCAATTTAGCTAGAAATATCAATGTTAACACCAACAGTGATGTGTTTCATCACACTACAATCATGTAATTTAGTTTACAGCAAAAAAAAAAAAAAAACTGTTTAAAGGTGCAGTCCCTCTTTCATAGCCTACAATATTGTTGATCCATTAATCTTTTCAGTTATTTATTCAGCAAAACGGCTCCTTAAATGTGAGGATCACATAATTGACTGATATTACTGAATAACTGACTAACAGAACAAATTATTTGAAGATGTCACCTTGGGCCCTGGGGAATTGGAGGGACTTTTTTTTTTTTAACAATTATCTGATATAGTAAAAAATAAATGACACATTACTGTACCACAAAAAACATAAAACAATGTCAGCCCTAATTATTTTCTGTATTTGGCCTTTGCCATGTGCCTTTTTGTTCCCGCGGTTTCAGCTTCAACCCCTTCTCTCTCCCTCACTTGGGGATCATCATCATGTAATGTCACATTGTTTACTGACACCTGTAACACACATCTGGTGTACATAAAGACAGAAGAAATGGTCTAGGCCGAGCAGATGATGAGTGTTGTTCCTGGGAGAAATGTGATTAAAAAAAGCAACTTTTCTGGAGAGTTAACACACATCAAGATGCCGACTGTGTGTTTGATTTTACAGAGAAAACAACATGGATGGGTGATTTGATGTGCATTTTACCAATCTCTTTTCTTTTTACCTTCCTCAGACCTTCGAATAAAAGGCAGAGTGAACAAAATAAAATGTTATTATAAAGAACATTTTCAAATCCATTTACAAAGAAGAATAAAGCAAAAATTAAACCTGACAGGTTTATTGCTGTACGTGCTCAAATACACACAGCCTTTAGAGGGCCTTAGACATCTATGGTGGATATGGTTATAACCTGTGATTTGTGTAACAATTGGCACATGTGTGCAAATGTCACACGAGGAATCAACTCACCTTTCCCCAAATGTGTATTGATGCTCATATATCTAGCAGTTCCAGTCAGACTCTTGTGTTCTCTGTATGGGATGTGTTTCTTGGTCTCTGGGTCAATGTATTCTTTCGCCAGGCCAAAGTCTATGATGTGGATGGTGTGTTGCCGTTTGGAGCCAGGTCGGCCCACCAGGAAGTTCTCAGGCTTCACGTCTCGATAGATCAGGCTTCTGGTATGGACAAACTCCATACGGGTTATCTGCAGGAAAGGACGAAGCAAAAAAGGCAGAGCTAAGTAATCTAACAATACACTTTGACTGTTTTTGAGAATTGAATGAAAAGGTTTTTATGCGTTTGCCTTACCAGTTGTATAGCTATCATGAGTACTGTCTTAAGAGAGAAGGTCCGGTCGCAGAGGTCAAACAGATCTTCTAAGCTAGGTCCCAGTAGCTCCAGAACCATAGCATTGTATTTACCACATGGTCCAAAGTAAAACACTTGGGGTACGCCCTCTGGATGAACAGATAAAGAAAGAACAGGCACATTTATGTATTAACACTGTACACTGATCAAACATCAACCATCAATGAATCCACTATGAGAAATGACAAACAAACTGTGCGGAGAAGACTGACAGCAGCTGAAGGCCACCACGCTGGATATTATCCTGATATACTCAGCCCACATTACAATTCTGAGCTCAACATCAAGTAGAAAAGATACAGATATCTTATAACAGAGATATAGGTCCCAAGTCAAGACCAACAAGTCCCACATTAAGTCCAGGTCCTGCACTTCGAATCCAAAACAAGTTATTATGCTCCCTACATCAAAGTGAATGCCATTAGATATTTTTTGAATCATTGACAGTTAATATAGTAAATGTACAGACATAATGCTTTGTAAAATTTGCATTTATTACTTTCAAAAAAACTATTTTGCACGTTGCTGTTGCCGACCATTCTGAATTGACCACAGTAGTATTGAAATCTGAATGTAATAATTATGATATTGTCTGCTGGTCTTTATAGTCAAATGTACCTTTTTCTTCTGCTCACGCGACATGATTGTCTGTTGTCGGACTGATTCAAAGTATTTCCCTTTTTTAAGAAAAATTAAGAGCTGATCTGCATAAAACATTGGTTCTTAAATTATGGTATAACCCTGGTGGGAGGCGAGCTCCCTTTGCTGGTACATGGAAAGATCTTTTAAAATATTTTTAAGTATTAAATTATGCATAATGTTACAAAAATACATAATTTTGAATGACAGCACCTTAACTATGAAATCCCAGAAACAAAATTCAAAGTAAGTTTTGCCTTTCTTGCTTTTTTGTTTCAATATCAGCCTACTACATAGTCACGTTCATGAACACAGCACAGGATCATTTACGAACTAAACTGTGATGATGAGTAAGGATAGACCGATACATCGGCTGGCCAATATATCGGGCCGATATTTGAGTTTTTTTACTTGTATCGGCATCGGCCGATACGCGCGTGGGTTCGCAGATTTATTTTTCCCTGGCACCTTTTTTCATTTGAAAGTATGTGGTTAAGTTGAACAAAGCTGTTGAATCCTACTGTGTACAGTAGTTGTTGTTTTATTTATGCTTCAGCTTAAATATTTGTTTATTTTATAAAGACATTACTGGAAGATTTAAGAGCACTGAACTCTTTTTTTTATTTGAATGTATAATAATAATAATAATAATATTCTACCTGTTCTACCTCAACTTTCCATCTTGTTTTAGTATTTTTTACTGTTCAATAATTTTTTCTTATTTTAAACTTGAGACCCGTAATATATGTTATCATTGTGTCATTTTTTTTTAAGTAAATTGAGGGAGCAAAAGCAGTATCGGCCCCAAATATTGGCTAAAGAAAATCGGCGGTCCATAATCGGTCATCGGCTAAAGGTGATGTTAAAAAAATCGGTATCACACAGGAGGTGTTTCAGACTTATTTTTCAGTCGTCTGTCTCACACTTCTGATGAAACAGAAAAGCTCCTAATTAAATCAATTAAGCTGTCCGCACAGGCTGCATAACGGCTGTTATTTGCATTCTGTTGTAACTACAGTGATCCTATGTTGGTCTCTGTGCGCTGCTGAATGCGGGTGACCTACACGCAATACTATGCCTTAAGGCATCCCGTGTAGACACAGACAGAGGACTGAAACTGCTGCTGCTCTGCTACATGCTGCTTTTGCTACATGGGCTGTTTAGACAGCTTTTATCCAAGAGCTATCACTGAACTGAACAGAATCAAACACTGTCCCGCCATTGTGTTGTGGACTATTAAGAAACATTGAGCTTGACTCAAACGTGAAATAATGGGTCAACTTGTGCAATACTGCTTTGAATGTTATTTTTTTATATTTATTGATTGGGGGTGGGAAGTGGGAAACACATCAAGTGATCTTGTATTTGTTATTGCACTAGCAGCTCATAAGCTCACACTGGTTGATATGGGTGTCGACAGTGGAAAGAAATATGAAGATATCTTTGTCTAGAAACACAGAGGTAGAATATGGCTGCCTACACCCTCCCCAGGTCAAAAGTAGAGTTAGGAGTGACATGAACTGCAGTGCTTAGGTAAACAGGCTTTCCAAATTGGAAAAAAAAATCGAGAAAAACACCACAGAATAATATGGCACTTCTCTTTTTGGTATTTATAATGCTACAAAAATAAAACTTAAGAAGTCTTTTTGCTGGTTGGCATTAGTGTGTATGCTCCACACAGCTAACTTTATTAAACATGTTGGTCACATGAAAACTTTTCCATTATCTCTCAGTAGAAAACCTGACAAAAGAGACAGTGGTTCTTACCTGAACTTCCCAGCTGTTTGTAGAAGCGATATTCTAGGTGGAGCTGGGGCGCCCGTGACTTGATAGGCTCCTATGAAGGAGGATTATGTCTGAATTAGAATAATTCTTTGTCACACAATAGACGTGGTAAATTTCATAAAATACAATTCATTATATATATTCTTCTGACAATACTTTATTCAGGGCAATTTGTATTTTCTATGTAAATAATGTCTTTCAGTACAATGCAAAACAGTTTTCTGTCCCTTTCAAGTGCAAATGATTTTATTCTGAACTATGGATTAGCGTCCCTCTCACTATTACACAAATTAATTGTGCTGCCCTAAAATGCTATACACTCCACACAGAGAAATTATGTTTACCAGTTTAATAGCCACGTATTCATTGGTGTACAGGTTCTTTCCAAGTCGCAGCTCTCCAAAGTTCCCACAGCCGATCTTCTTTCCTACCCGGAAGTTTGGTCCGACCATCAGAACCCCGGAGTTGGAGCTGGCACCCCGTCCACCATGCCCTGATCGACTCCCCGTCTTTCCAGGCATCCTCTTCCCCTCCTCCGTCTCCCCCTTGCCTCCACCTCCCCCACCACCTCCTCCTCCTCCACCACCACCGCCACCACCACCTCCTCCCCCTACTCCTCGCTTGTCAAAGTCCATCAGTTTGTGGTAGCCTGGCCTCTCCACGGTTAAGCCGATTCCATGCAACCAAAACAACTACCAAAACAACTGCCTAGCGGCTTGACTGTCAGACGTTAGGATGGTCTCCGCGGGGCCAAAATGTGAATTTAACTTGGCTTGGGGTTTAACTTTAAAGAGGGCAGGGTCTACGCTGGACTGGGACAGATGCTAGAAATGAAAGGAAATAAGCGGATATAAAACACTAGAGCTTAGTTATGCAGAACTTAAGAGTGCTTAGTACTATAAAATAAGTGATGAGGGCTGATGAGAGTGAAAGAAATCAAAAGCTAATGATTGCTGGGTGGGTGGATAGATGACTAAATTAAAGAGAAATGAAAAAATGACAGGGTAAGGGGGCAACACTTCCAACCAGTTTATACCCCCTTGTAGGGGCCAGAGATGGTGATGGAGGGGAAGGGGATAATGGCCTTATCAGTCACCATGCGTGGCTAGCCATATGCTAACATGCTATATGAAACTGGGAAGCTATGCTAGCTTCAGGCTAAGATATACCAGTCCACCATGACAACAGCCTGCTGTCAGCACAAAACCCATGCACCCAACCCCAGTGCAGACTTTAACAGCAGTTGAGGTAATCTGAGTTTACCAAAAACTAGTTCAGAGGTTCCCCTTTCTTACAGCTGATACTGGCATAAATACCTCAGGCATGTGATTTATTGCCATAGATCTTAGTTAGTTGGTTTTAGAGCATGTGTTCCTATCAATCCTAGACCTCTGTACTTGTCCACTGTCACACAGAAGATGATAATCTGTCACACAACTGCTTGGTCCTGCAGAACACCAGGTGAAGCTTTTGCCCCTGGGTGTGATGAGAGTGTGTGCCGATGTTTCAACGTTCCACCTGCAAGACATGAAAAAAAAAAGAGATGAGATTCAAATGATTTCATGAAAGTTGAACCATATGTCAGTATTTAATGTATAGCACAGTTTGCCACACATTCATTTGTCACGGCTAGGGTTGGGACTCGTTAGGATTTTAACGATTCCGATTCCTTACCGATTCCTCTTACCGATTCCTACATTATATTCCTTATACTTGCTATACTTAAACAAGTATATAATAAACACAAATGCAATCATACAAATACAAAAACTTTATTCTAACTGTTGCACAGTACAATTAGATGAAAATACACATTTGTGCACCTCCCGCTGCCAGCCTCCACCTTGATTAAACGCTGAAAATTAAATAAAAGAGGGAGACAGGCGTCTCCTATTTTATCTTATTTTGTTATATTTCTACCGCTCCCCTCGCTGGAAGTGTCGGACCTACCGCCGCCCGCTCCCGTCTCAAACATGAAGGTCTCCCTCTCCGCTGAGCACCCGGCGCACGCCCGGCCTATTAAATAGCCTGTAACCATGACAACTGTGTGACACAAACTCAGTGCTTTAGTGATTAGATAATGTCGGGCTCGGACAGAAATATGCGGCCCGTGCCGCACTCTAATGGAAATGCACGTGACGTTTTTTTTTTTGTTTTTTTTTAAACAATCTAGGAATCGTTTGCAGGAACTGTTACGCCAAATGTGATGGAACCGGTTCCAGAACCAGAACTTTGGACCCGGTTCCAAAAAAGAACCAGATCCGGATCCCAACCCTAGTCACGGCCCACCACGACATCAGCATTTGCTGCCACATGTTGGTTTTCTATTTTTGGAGCTGGACTGTTCATTAGGAGTGCTGCTGGAATAGAGATACTGTTCGGTTATTCAGAGCACCACACTATCTGAGTACAGAGTGTACTCTGGGCACTGACAGAGCAGTTGAACCCTAGGCGCAGTTTAAGTGAAACTTAACCGTTCATTCATTCATAAAGAAATAAAACGCTCTATTTCTTAGAACAACAGCGCTCTCAACATAATGGTTTTTTTTAAACCTTTTTCCAACCTTTTTTGGATTAAACTGGCTGCAATCCCATGGACACCAAGCACCCCACAGTCCAATTCTAGGTCTAAAGCCTCATTTCCACCAAGCGGTCCGGTTCAGTTCACTTCAGTTTGGTAGATATTATAAAGGTTATTTTTACGTTTCTATTGTGAAGATTTGCAGATGGTACCAAGAGAACCATCCCTTGCCATCTCCATTTTTGGTCACCCTCTGTTGAGGTACCTAGCACACTGATCAGGTACTAAAAGATGGAGATACTGTATTGTATATATACACAGTACAGGCCAAAAGTTTGGACACACCTTCTCATTCAATGCGTTTTCTTTATTTTCATGACTATTTACATTGTAGATTCTCACTGAAGGCATCAAAACTATGAATGAACACATGTGGAGTTATGTACTTCACAAAAAAAGGTGAAATAACTGAAAACATGTTTTATATTCTAGTTTCTTCAAAATAGCCACCCTTTGCTCTGATTACTGCTTTGCACACTCTTGGCATTCTCTCCATGAGCTTCAAGAGGTAGTCACCTGAAATGGTTTTCCAACAGTCTTGAAGGAGTTCCCAGAGGTGTTTAGCACTTGTTGGCCCCTTTGCCTTCACTCTGCGGTCCAGCTCACCCCAAACCATCTCGATTGGGTTCAGGTCTGGTGACTGTGGAGGCCAGGTCATCTGCCGCAGCACTCCATCACTCTCCTTCTTGGTCAAATAGCCCTTACACAGCCTGGAGGTGTGTTTGGGGTCATTGTCCTGTTGAAAAATAAATGATCGTCCAACTAAACGCAAACCAGATGGGATGGCATGTCGCTGCAGGATGCTGTGGTAGCCATGCTGGTTCAGTGTGCCTTCAATTTTGAATACATCCCCAACAGTGTCACCAGCAAAACACCCCCACACCATCACACCTCCTCCTCCATGCTTCACAGTGGGAACCAGGCATGTGGAATCCATCCGTTCACCTTTTCTGCGTCTCACAAAGACACGGCGGTTGGAACCAAAGATCTCAAATTTGGACTCATCAGACCAAAGCACAGATTTCCACTGGTCTAATGTCCATTCCTTGTGTTTCTTGGCCCAAACAAATCTCTTCTGCTTGTTGCCTCTCCTTAGCAGTGGTTTCCTAGCAGCTATTTGACCATGAAGGCCTGATTGGCGCAGTCTCCTCTTAACAGTTGTTCTAGAGATGGGTCTGCTGCTAGAACTCTGTGTGGCATTCATCTGGTCTCTGATCTGAGCTGCTGTTAACTTGCGATTTCTGAGGCTGGTGACTCGGATGAACTTACCCTCAGAAGCAGAGGTGACTCTTGGTCTTCCTTTCCTGGGTCGGTCCTCATGTGTGCCAGTTTCGTTGTAGCGCTTGATGGTTTTTGCGACTCCACTTGGGGACACATTTAAAGTTTTTGCAATTTTCCGGACTGACTGACCTTCATTTCTTAAAGTAATGATGGCCACTCGTTTTTCTTTAGTTAGCTGATTGGTTCTTGCCATAATATGAATTTTAACAGTTGTCCAATAGGGCTGTCGGCTGTGTATTAACCTGACTTCTGCACAACACAACTGATGGTCCCAACCCCATTGATAAAGCAAGAAATTCCACTAATTAACCCTGATAAGGCACACCTGTGAAGTGGAAACCATTTCAGGTGACTACCTCTTGAAGCTCATGGAGAGAATGCCAAGAGTGTGTAAAGCAGTAATCAGAGCAAAGGGTGGCTATTTTGAAGAAACTAGAATATAAAACATGTTTTCAGTTATTTCACCTTTTTTTGTTAAGTACATAACTCCACATGTGTTCATTCATAGTTTTGATGCCTTCAGTGAGAATCTACAATGTAAATAGTCATGAAAATAAAGAAAACGTATTGTATGAGAAGGTGTGTCCAAACTTTTGGCCTGTACTGTACATATATATGCTGGGCAACAAGTTGTCAGTGATACAGTAAAGGAAAATTTTGTAAGTTGAAATGTTTTTATTTTTTTATCGCAGGAACCAACCAACAGCATTCAGCCTTTCAGAAAACAGAAAACCAGGCCAGATCTTACTCCAGGAGGACAGGACATGTTCTCTGGTGTTTCCGATTTCCTCTTCTAATAATAACACTCATCCTGGCTTCTCCCATTCCTTCCTTCTCTCCTCTCAGTTTTCCTCAGCACTCCATTTTCCAATATATCCCCTCTCCTCTGCTCAAGACCTCTCTTTTCTCCTTTTGCTATAATAAGCTGGTAAATGGCAGTGCATGAGAGGTCATATTTATTAATTAGCATTTTACTATGCAGGTATAAGATGATGCACGTTCTTGTTTTATAAGTCAAATACAACTGCCTCTTTAATTAAAAGTAATCAAACCTTTGTATTTGGTATTGGTATTTTTGGTTTCTTATTTGAGTCATCGAGTCAGATATATTAATTCCGTTACAAGCATGTTCCTAATCTGCAATACTTGTGCTTAATATAAAATATAGGCTACATACTGTAACTGCAAGGTGAGCACAGACACTTTTTAAATGTCACAGATTAAGTCAAATCAATTAACTGACACTCAGAGCAATAATACTTAACAATAAATATCCACCAAAATTTGAGCTACAATTTGTTAGGTCCTGTTTGAAGAATTAACTATTGAGGAGATTACTGCAACATGTGAGGGAGCGTACAGCTGATCACATCTATTAATTTAACTTTCCAAAGTTAAAGGCTTTGTTTTTGATCAGTTTCAGAATACTCTGTTGCAAGAAAATCTGTAAGCACTAAGTGAATAATGCAGTAATATAAATTTTAAGACAATCACTCCTAAACTGATTTCGTATTTGTCGGCCAATAGCTCCACAGTCTAGTTTTAGAACACAAAAATAATTTCAACAATTAATTTAAGTTAAACAGATACATATCACTTTACCTCTTTTACAATACATAATGTAAATGGGAATTTGTATTCTTTTTCTATGGCAGTATTGGTCTAGAGTGTCACCAATTTGCCAGGCTAATGCTGCATGCATGCTGCATTTCTACTGGATGGTACAGAACAGCTCTACTCAACTCAAGTCACTCCTTGATTTATTTTAGTTTTCTATCGGCCAAGGTTGTGGATAGTACCTGGTGGTGTACTTGTTTTGTGGTACCACTTCAATCAAGGTCCCCCCCCCCTATCGTTCATTGGCGATTTCACTAGATGACGATAGGATATGGACAAGATCGCCCAACTCTAGTCACTATAGCAGGGTACTATAAGCAGTGGAAAACAAAATGGAGAAAGGACCTGGCACCAAAAGTGAGTAAAATATCAAATCAAGTCAAGCTGTATCATGCAGCAGTACCTTATGCCTAATTACCTGCAGTGAAAATGAGCCACAAGGTACTGTTTGCAGATGATGCCAGATTGTTCCCAGCATTGTCTGTGTTTTGCTTAAGTGGCAACCCCTGGGGCTGACATAGAAGCCAACATGGAAGTGCCAAAACTGCAGTTCCTCTAATGGCCACTTGAGGCTGGCTCCTAGAACAAGGCAATCCACATAGACCCACATGTTAGTTAAGTATCCACAGTGATACTAAACTTAAAGCCTATAAGCCAAATCTGGCCTTTGATAGGGAGGCAGGCCACCCCTCCAACCATTTGCTAATTCACACTGAAAATACTTTTTTGTATTTTTAATGTAAATAAGGTTCCAGGGTGCATAAAAAGCATCAAAATACAGCTTGTTTATAAAAAAATAAATTTAAAAAATGCCGGGGGAGGATTGCTTGCACCAACAACAGAGGTCTGGACTAAGCCTCCATGTCCTCAAATCCTAGAGATGCCCCTGCATAGGGCTGGCAGATAAAACGATCTCAAACAGGAGCGCAATAAAATGTATGTCATCTATCTACATGGATAGACCTAGATAGATTCAAACAGCGTGTCATGCAGCAGAAGTTAACAAGACAGCTGTCAGTCAATCTGCAGTGTCAGGGATGTGTGTCATTGTACACGTCTATTTTTCAAAGCTAAGTTTGTGATGAGGTGAGTCAGCAGAGGTGAGGAGCAATTGAAAGTGGCGTGGACATAAAAAAAGAGGGGAAAATGAGTGAAAGTGAGGAGCAAAGTGGCGGTGAAGCTGAAGAAGAGCTCGGGTTATCGTCAAAAACAGATGAAATTGTGAATAAAAAAGGTTACACAACGTCAATAAATTGGAAGTGGTTTTGCTTCTTGAAAGGTGATGGCGCATGGACAAAGACGGCCTCAACCTGATGTCAACCAAGAAGGGAAACCCTACCCCTAGGGCTGGGCGGTATGACCTAAAATTCATATCACGGTATAAATCGAATCCCTTCACGGTAACGGTATATATCGCGGTATAAATTTAAGTGTAAAAGTTATAATAGAAGTGCTTCTGAATGGGTTTTGTAGTCCCTTAGCAAAGCTAAATTGATAAAAAAACAACAACAACAACAAAAGCAAAGATATAATGTATTTTTTAGAGCATTTATTGTGCAGAATGCAGATCTCAAAACTCAAAATTAAAACCCAGTACTCTATGGTGCAAAATGTCCCCTGGGATCTATATCAAAAGGTAATTTCCTTCTTTTAGCAAAATCCTAAATGACTGAGTTGTGTGTTTTCCACCTGGACCTTTATGCTCTGCCATTTCTCCTCTAATCATCACGCTGTAACCTGTGACAGGCTGTTATGATACCACAACTATCACACATTCACATATGGAGTTTTTTGTGGAGCCCCTAGCGTCACATAGGTTTACATTACCAAAGGTTTATGACAAACTCTCTTGCCGAAAACCAACTCCCGTGTGCGCACGGCGAGAGAGGAGAGGGAGAGACGCTGTGCTGCTGCCAGAGGAGACACTGAATGAGTTCCCTCTGAGCGGTAAGTCGCTAAAAGAGTCTGAGAAGTCCGGGGCTGTTCATAAGACATTAACTCACTCACTCACAAGTTCTCCAGCAACACATGTTGCACGTGCTACGCTAAATCACGGATGTGAACCAGCTCCTCTTGCTCCGCTGTCTCTGTGTTCACAGCCATTTTCCCACTGAGGTAGGTGCGATGATGTCATCGACAATAGGACGGTAGAGCGCAAATCTCTATCGTGGGCCAAATTTATATCATTTCTACCGTCTACCGCATATACCGTGCAGCCCTACCTACCCCTGTGTACACCTGACCCAGAGGTGGGACCAAGTCATTGTTTTGCAAGTCACAAGTAAATGTCAAGTCTTTACACTCAAAGTAGCAAGTGCCAAGTCAAGGTAGGCAAGTCCTGAGTCAAGTACCAAGTCGAGAGTGACAGGTCCACAGTTTCGAGTCTTGAACAAGTTCTAAAGTGCTCTTTGCCAAATTTATTACCAATTTAACAACAGAGTAATACTAAATAAAAATCATGAATGCTTTTGTAAAACCAAATGTTACAGAACTAATGCTGAGACACACTTTCATAGCACAGTAGCACTAATAACTGGCACCACAACAGAATGAATTTGTCTTGTCTTGTTGCATTTAACTCATCTCATATTGGAAACATGTCTATGACTTTCTCTTCCCAAATTAGCTCGGTGGAAGGTATCAAGTATTTTCAAGTCAAAAGGCTCAAGTTCAACAGAAGTCACAAGTCACTGGTTTTAAAGAGTCTAAATTCATCATTATTGTGACTCAAGTCCACCCCTCTGACCTGACCTATGCAGGGCTGCTGTAACTGGCCCCTGGCCTCAAGTCATTTTGCATACGTGGCCCCGAGCAAATCAAGTCGAGTATCCATGGCCTTTTGGTTTTAATCTGCAGAACTGTTAGTCAGCTTCAGAATAACAGTTCACTGCCCAAGAGGTTTATGACCACTTCTTTACTAATGATAATGACATGGAGGACACAGAAAGAAGAACAGTGAGGTGGAGGAGGCAATGTCTGATACTGGACAATGCTGAGTATGTCAACTCACCCCCTCTTATGTAATTAACAGGAATAACATGATCCCTGAGCTGCTGTGAGGAAGGGCATGTGTCAGCGACAAACATCAGCAAAATGACACAATTCCAAGATGTGGGTTTTTTTGTGTGTTTGCTGAATTTCTGCAACAAATACTTAAAAACATCTCTACTTTAGTCAATATATCTTATTCATTTTAATCTCTATAAGGGCAATTCAAAATACAACACAAATGTCATAAACTATTACTGCGGCCTTACAAATAACTATTCTGTTCTATTACAGTCTAGTCAGATATTGATGCTCTGATTTCATCAGACCACTTTAACTAGAGGCGCCCCACACAGGATATTTGTAGCCAATAACAGATACTGATTGCATGTGAAAATGCCAATACCAATATGTGAACTCAGTGCTTCAGAAGGATTTCTGAGCTATGTGCAACAACAACTTCAGTGCAGCTGCATCAACTCTTTGCCTGAGAACATTTGTTTGTTGTTTATGTGGGAACTGTGCTTAGCTGAGTTGAACAAATGAGGGAGGTAGGGTGCTCATGATTTAGCAAATAGGTTTGTAAGAGTTGCTCAAATCAGATTCCATTATTAAATTTAACAGCATATTACCCTTACTGAAGATAGACCTGTGCCTGTAATTACATTCATTGTATCAAGTCAAACACTGTTTTTTTCCTCCCACAGAGGCCTCTGTCAGATTGAGCAACTCACAGCAAAAATCAATGCTTCTGTATAGGCCATATATGAGAAAGGGTTAGACCTCCACAAAGCGAGAGGCAACATCACTCCCACACGCTATCTTTGGCCTCAGCTAAAAGAAGAGTTTGCAACTCTTACTTGAATACACTCTAATGGACTGAGGTCTTTGCTCAAACATTGTTATGAGCTGACTGTCTAAACTAATTGTATGAAGTGAACTGTTCTGCCTGGAATCAATTACCAATTAATATCAAACAGATCAAAGATAGAGTTTCTTTTAAGAAGTCTCTAAAAGTAAGACTGCGTAATTCAGTATTGATTTGACTGTCTTGGTGTTGTTTGTTCCTTTTTGTCCGTTTTAATTAGAACTTTTTGGTGTTTCATGACTGTATGCTTTCACATTTTAATTATAACTTTTTGGTGCATCATGACTGTATGCTTTCAAACATGTGCATAGTTTTTGTTTATTTTTAGGTACTGCATTGTTTTAATTCGGTTTAATGTGTAACAGGTTTTAAAAGTGGACCCCAGGAAGACTAATAAATGAACAAATAAACAATTAAACAAATAAACTGTCTTCAGAGAAAAATGTACTTGTAGTATAAAAGCTGGTCATTAGGTAATTTTAATTTTTTATGCTTTCACCTGTGCCTGATATCTATATCTTCAACAAACTCTAGGGTGACAAATTATTGCCCAAGTTTGACTTTCTCTATTATCACTTCCTTTAAAATCAAATCATGCGATAATTTGGCAATATATTATAAAATGGCCTAGTATTAAAGTTGGGTCTTTTAAATAAAATACCATCAGGAAGCCAAAACTTATCTTTGACCCCAGCACTTCATCTCTACATCTTTCCTTACAACAACTGATGACGTCTTAAAGGAGCTGTATAAGACATACAATAGGTGTCTATGATTTGGTCTGATTCAGGTTGTCTGCCCACGGTTCTCAACATGGAGGTGGCTGAAACAGTGGCTAGCAGCTAAAGGTGCTAGCAGCTAAAGGTGCTAACAGCACAATCCATGCTAACAATGACAACAGTGCTGTGGGTCAGGACAGTATTATCAGCAGTAACCGCTATATGAGCATAGTCAGTGTTTCCCACAGGATTTTTGGAGACTATGGCGGGGGGTCCGAACCTTCTAGGGGGGTCTGGGGGCGTGCTTTGTTTTTGTATTTTGTATATATTTGATTTAAAGGCATCAATCTGGTGAATTCTGAGAGCCAAGTTATGATGGCAGAACATGCCAACCGTGTTTACAAAGTTTGAATGAACAAGACGGACGCAAAGTAAACGGAGGCTGCACATTGACCCTTTTGCCCATGTTTGCAGGGACGCATGATGGAGTCAAACGGATCATGTGCATAATTAACCACAAAACAAGCAAATACTTCATCTTAATGACATATAACACTCATTATGCGTCAGCTAAATCCTCTATAAGCAAATGACCATGTTGAATTGAAATTAGTCTATCACGTTAAATGTCCGAAATTGTATGAAATTGCTCCAATGCGTTAACCAATCTTTGTGCATAATCACACAGCCTGGTATGCCCTGGCAAACACGGTGGGACTGCTGTACAGACCGTTGGTCTTTCTTCCCCTAACCCTGGTTATTTTCTGAAAGCACAGAGCAAAGAAATGTCTTTTTTTTTTCTCCCCCGGTCTGCTGTCAGCAGAGAGCGGCGGCTGCAGTGGAGATTTCAGCACCAGACAGCGCACATATAAAAGACTTGACAAGTGTCTCCTTTAAATGTGTTTGCTGCTAGAGAAATTATACATAATAAATGAAGACAGTGACATGTTTTCAATAAAAAACAATGAGTTGAACGTTCATTTCAAGCTTTTGTAGTAGCCTACAACGAATTTCAGAATTGTGCGAGTGCAGCCGGAGAGCAGGCGGCAGTGTTTGATGCAACTCGATATGGACTTGAAATCAATTTCGGAGTGGGGGGGTTTCGGAATGGAGGGCTGTCGCCTGTTGGGACATTGTGCACGCACAGCCCTTCACCACCTGGATCCTAAAATAAACAACTGTTTTATTACATAGCCTAATCATGCTTCCGTGTTGCACCATTCATTAAGATTTGATATTTCTGTCATTCAAATAACAAGAATTGCGGTTTAATACTCTTAATTATAACAGCCAACTTACTGAAAAATGTCGGGTTTAAATCCCCGTACCCCTAGTTCCGACGTCTATGTGCGTAGCCTACTAATGTACACTGATGTATAAACCACTGATGGATATATGAGAAGTGAATGAGCACATTGATTTTCTAGCTTTGGTACTCTCTTCCAGGGCACGTAGGGTACAACTGAGATTTATTTTAATTTTGGTAACAGCGTAGTGTGTACGTATGGCATATCACCAATCAAAGTGGGCCGCCATGGCCAAAAATGCCAGTCCAGCCCTGATTTTTACTGATAAAAACATTAGTGGTATGTTATGGTGAAGGGTTACACTTAAAATATGGCTAAGGATTAGTGGTTTAACATTTCAGTAATCAAAAGAAAAATGACTAACATACTGATCTGCCTCTGCAGGGCTATTTTATGATTTTAAATCATGTGCAGACAAAATATTCTTTTAAAACTCTCTCTCTCTCACTCTCTCATTCTCTCTCTCTCTCACTCACAAACACAGTTACAGATACACAAAACAATACAAAATATGCCATACAAAAAGAAAACAAAAGGTAAGACTCAAATTAATTACACACAAACAGACACAAATTACTGCTTCCCTCCCTCACGATTTGCAAGTACAGCACCCTGAATCAGAGCATTTTACACAGCTTCAAAAAGAAGAATTCAAAAGTCCTCTGGTAGTTGAATGCCTCTGGGACAGGTCCATTTATGGCAACCCACTGGATCTGTCGCCTGCGCGAGCTGGCCAAGGCGCGGGTGCTGGAGCTAATCGCAGCCATTCAAGTCAATATAAGCTGCTCCACCAGAAGCGCCGCAGCGCTCCTAGCCACAGCCTAGAAGCGGCTTGGCGCTCCACTCCGCTAAAAATACGGGTCGGGTCTATTTTTGACGGCACTCCAGCCAGCGCACTACAGAGTGTTGTTCATTTACCAGAGGCATTTTATATCTGGCCAATTTTTGGAGACTATGGCGGGGGAAATTAAACTATGGCGGGCCGCCATAGTCTCGTCAATGTATGGGAAACACTGATAGTGCAGAGTGTCAGCGATTGCCTAGCCAGTAGGATACACACACAGGGACTCCAATGCATGCTGCACCGCAACGTCTGCTACAATAACAATAACTTTCAGGGCACCTGCACACAAAATCAAATTTAATCATTAAGACCTGTAAGGAATCCTCGGATACCCTGCCTGTATTAAAAACTTAGTCTTGCATGGCCAGACCTATCTCACACTGTGGCAATTGTGGAGAAAGGTCTGACTTAACCCATCGTAATTACGCACTAAGAGACAAAATGCTCAGGGTTGTTTGTATTTCTTTGAAACAATTACAATCGTATTGAGCGAAAGCAAAGCCCTGGCCGGAGTGACAATGCCCTTACTAAATAGGTTCAGGAGGGAACTTCCTGAGCCGTTTTTTTTTTTTTTTTTTTAAATACCAGCGAGTGCTGGTATTAAAACAGCTAAATCCTTCCAACAGTAAATGGCACATAAAACACTGAAATACATTTTAGTGTGTAGGTTCCTGACTCAGAGGTTGTTGTTGTTTTACGCACAGCACCAAAGCTAAATGTGGAGTTAAGTCTGGCTATGGGAGACTAGTTTCACATAGCGACTGGGATTTTGAAAACAATAACACTCAGAAATGACAGGCTTAAACCTATGGTCTCCTGAAAATTACATTGTATATACTGGTATCTATACTGGCAAATATACTTTTTAACATATGTAAAGTAAATAAATATTTTTGAAAAAATGTGAATCAATATGGGTATTGAAAATGCTACTTGTTTGTCACTGAAATCGAGACACCAATTTTGGTATCAACACCGAGTCCTTGTCAGCAGTATTTTGGATCCTCTTGTCTGACAGCATCAAGCTGAGCAGTGAAAGTTAAGTCATTTACTACACCCACACTAACCTGCATGCAGCCTCACACCCAATGGTATCCACTACACAGCTTGCCCCAGGCTTCAAACCTGACCTCAATTACTAAGCAACTGGGACAACAGATTCAACAGTTTCTCCACAAGGAGAAAAATCTGAGGCACAGGAACAGTTTATTAGATATGCCAATTTAGACTTTTCAGGATTAAAAATCTGCCTGCAGTCTCTGGATCAGCCCCTATTATACTATTTGCTTGTTATATAACTTCTGTTTTTATAGGTAACAGTGAGTTTTAAACAAAAGTAATTCACAGACAGCAAAATGCGATCACATCAATAAATGCTCATGAGGGAAAATGAATTTGCAAGGGATGATATACTGAATGTGGTAAGAGATTTCTACTTGCACTGTTTGATTAGCAATTACAATTTATGATTAGCCTAAATTTTAGCAATACTCTTTAACAACTCAAAGCTTTTTACTTATGAAAAGACCAATAAATCCATGAAATCAAATCCTTAATTGAATTGAATCACACTGTACTGACAAAAACGTCCTCTACAGTTCCTGAGATTGACTAAAAATAATAGCCCTTGGCTCCACATTATCATCATGTTCTCACCCTACACTTGGTTTCCTTTAAGGGGAACACCACCCAAGTTAAAAATAGCAATATATTATTTCCATGGCCAAGGAAAGCTCGATTAATATTTGTGAACATAAGCTACTCTCTTTCAATGCCAGAAATCAGAGAAGTGAGTCTCAAACTTGTGATGTCAAAGTCTGGAGCTGCTCCATAGACAATGAATGGGAGCTTGACTTTCTACGCCCACAGATGTTTGTTTTATTTTTTATACCCAAAAGATCTTTATTCAGTTGTAGTGTTCTCAGTCCAGAAACAGAAAAGGAACCCATATTCTCAGAACAGTGCTCTCAGTTATCATCTATAACATCTTTCCCGAGTAATTGTCAAAGGAGCAGCTCCAGAGTTTACACCCTGACACCACAAGTTTTAGCACTCTCGTTTTTAAATTTAGAAGAAAGTTGTTCATGTTTATTGATATTTTTGGACTGTCTTGAATCATAGGAACTACGTGTGAATTTTAAAATTTATTCTTTAACATTTTTTGCTCAAATCATAGAATTATATGGCATCTTTTCAATACATTTCAATTTAAGGCTGTTCACAAGTGATTGTATTTCCTTCACTCTAATGGTGGCTAAATTACTATGTTTACTGCTGTCTCTACATTGCCAGTCCACTCTGTCCTACATTAATTGTTGTTGGGTATGGTACTACAAAATTGCAAATGTATATCCTTCTTAAAGGTTATTTGTGTATCCATGGCACCTTACACTACACTATAACTAAAAATGAGTGCAAGTAGTGACAGTGGCCCCTATGGGAACAAAAGCCTTTACCCTAATTTTCAATCTGTTCATTTCAAGCTCTTCTTCGCAGGCAGTACAAATGTCTTGATGATTTTTGTGAGGGATATTTAAAGGGAAATACAATACATCTAGCTGTATTAACATGGCCTTGTCTCACCACCCACACTCCAATGATAAACTTAGCAGCACCCACTCTAACTAATCTCGAAAAATGGCTTCAGGTAGCTGAGAATACTTAAAAGCCAACCTCAGAGACTGTTAAACACTGTGTTCAAGGTCGTCGCAAGCCGTCACAATTTAAAGATTTAGAACAGAAAAGTGTTAAGGTGATGAGCTTTTTGAGCAAAGGGGCTAAGGTTTGCTAATGCAGCTAACGTTAGCTGATTCGACTGCAGCACATTTAAACATTCGGGCAGCAGCGACTGCTCAATCTGCTACCTACACGTCTGCACTCGCTGTCGTTACCAAACCTTAGCTGGTTGCCTATTTTGGAAAACATAATACAGCATTGTTGCACGTCAAACTATCAATCGAGCTAAGTAACGCAGGAAGTTAGGTTTAGGCCACAGTAGTTTGTGTGTCAATGTTTGGCCTCAGTGTAGCCTGACAACGTTAGCTTCATTGAAACAATTGTGAAATAGTTAAGTGAAGTGAATGCAGTAGGAAATGAACCAAAGTAGTGTCAGATAATACAACAACGACAACAGTAACGGGCAGTAGTGATTATCATAGCTAGTGAACCATATCAACAACTAGCTACCCAGCTAGCGTTTACTAGCCTCTGTGGTCGTAACAAGACGTAGCCTGACAGAAGCTAACGTTAGCCAGGCAGCTAACTAGCCAATGTTGGCTAACGCTGAATTTCTGCCCATACATACAGTCATTCATAAACTCAGTTAGCTAATTTAACAAACACAGTTTTACAAAGTTCAAAAAAGAGGTTACGTACCTAAACAGATTTTCTTTCTGTCGCTATTTTTCTAGCGTATAATTAATTGTTCCTAATTTCTTCGTCTCGTTTTCCTGCTCATCTCTTTTTCTGTGGATGTTTGGCTAACCAGCTGAAAAGCCTCACCAGTGACCGTAACGTAATTTGCGTAGATGGAGCTAAGTACGCCGCAGTGAACGGAAGGGACCAGCGTAAACTGCTCTTAAGAATATCGACAGAAAATCTGTGTGTGCGTATGTGTGACTGTGTGTGTACGTGAGAGAGGGTCACGCACACTTTGATTTGTGGTGAAAAGTTGTTTTTATTTTCATCAGCACTTGCTGGAATAACTACGAGTGTGTGTATGTTTTACTAACTTTATGTGTCTTTTTTTTGTTCTTTTTTTTTAAATATCTGTATCCAATCTGGACATTGTCGGCTCTGTGCTCCAGGAGATTTCATTTGAATTGAAAAAAATACAAGTAACTTTTTCATCATCCATGTAATATCTGGTCATGAATCCTTTACAGTTATTAAAGCCTGTGAATCACAAACATCGAGCAGATTGAAATCCTCCCTGCTGATGCTCTACCAGGCCTTAGGCCTACTACAGCCTTCGGTTCTCACTTGTTAAAGGGGTTTTTGCCTTCAGCTTAGTTTTCAGCAAGTAAATCACATGCACATAATGTAATGGTTTGAGGTAAAGACTTGGCCACCTAATATGGTTATGAACCAAGGCTGGATTACAAACCAGACAAAGTGGACAACTGTTCCAGGGCCCCATTTGCACCAATAGCACAAGTTCATAGTGTAAACTCATCTTTTGTACTCTGATTAATTGCACCTTTTCTATGGAATTTGCACCACAAAAATACAATATTAACTAATGTGTGTCCTGCATTATCTTTAAACTGTGGTCATGTCTTGTAGAGGGGCCCTGTGTAACAATCTACTGTATACGATTTTAGTTGATATTGTGCAAAAGTAATGTTTAATTAATTTGCTGTTTGCTGTACACAAAAATATTTAATAATGTAAGGCCACTTAATGTTCCAGCACAGGAGCACTGGTTGGAACTGCCATCTCTGGACATATAATAAGGGTTAGGGATGAGGATGGGTGGTCGGGGTACAGCAACAAACATTGCCTAGTGACCTTGTAAAAGATTAAAGCTACAGCTGGTAACTTTTAGGAAAATAACTGTTTGATATAGTTGCTAAAATACTGTCACTACATTCACACAGTATTGCACCAAACAGTCTGGTGCAGTGCAGTTCAGTTTGTTACACATTAGAAGTGTTATGTTTGTGTTTCCATTGTTAAAAGTTGTTGATAGTATCAACAGAAATGTTCCAATCCATAGCTTTTCTTGTCACCCTTCCACTGAGGTACTAAGCACGCTGATCCGATACTAAAAGGCAGATCTAGAAACTCTGCAGTCCATTGATTGGTCGATAAAGAATTGAAACACTTTATCTACAAGGACACGGTGCACAAACCACAAACCCACAATTAAAATTTCCCATCTATTGTAACAGAGACTCTAATAATGTTAGTGTTAGTTGTTTAAGTACCACAGTGCACCTATGATAAGCATGGGGCTCATTTCGAAAGTTATGTAGCCACTGTACCTGATAACATTTAAGATGAAAGGCTGTTTTGCTGCCTTTTCGTCTTTACTAGTTCAAAGATAGCTATAGATTGAGAAAAATGTGATCAGATTCATCACGCAAAGGCTACTGCTAGCAGCTGCTGGCATATTTTAAAGTGGAATGTTTTTTTGCATGTTTTGCATGAGTTGATGTGGTAAGTCAATATGGCAACTCTGACCATTTCATTTCTTTAACATTTCTCTTGCATGACATATGCATTAAAACAAAATGTAGTTGAATTTCAAGTGATTTGTGTGAATTGCTAATATTCTATTTCCTAACTTTGAGAACAAAGTGGCCACTGACAATGTTGAGAACAAAGTGGTCTACAACTGTTCTTTTTTGTTTTAAAAATGTCATGCAACCTAGTCTGAAGATGATCAGCGAGGCACAGATGTTCCTCTGCTTCATCCTCGTGAAGAGGAAATACAGCAAGAGCTGGATGGAGCAGTGATGTGGCTATTACCATATATTAACAACTTTTCCTACAGTAAGAGTACTGTCTGTGGTAGGAACGCAAAGCAGATCGATGGTTTAGGGACATGTTTGCATGGGTTAAATACAGCTCTAAGAGTACTATGCCGAAATTGTCTGATGGATGCCATTTGCTAAAATTCATTTCAGCTGTTGAAAAACAACCAATCAGAGCTGAGTAGTCTCTAATGCAGCTGTCAGTTACTGCTTGTGAAATGTTGTGCACTGTTTAGCTGTAAAATGAGAACAATGAGACTGCTTTAAACATAGCGGCCGAGTCACAAATGTTCTTATTTGCAGCTATAGAGTACACTAAAATATTTTTCTGAAAACATTTGAGGAGAGAAATAGGCAATACAGTAACAGAAGGATGATTGATATTTGATCAGTGCTGCCTGGATTGACAGTTTGACTACAGTTCACAAGCAGTGATTGACAGCTGTGTCAGAGACTCCTTGGCTTTAATGGGTTATTTTCATCCACGTGTGGTGCATTGGGCGGCTGTGGCTCAGAGGTAGAGCAGGTCGTCCACCAATTGGAAGATCAGAGGTTTGATCGGCGGCTCTTCCTGTCGGTATGTCAAAGCATCCTTGAGCGAGATACTGAACCCCAAATTGCTCCCGATGATGCTTCCATCGGTGTGTGAGTGAGTTAAAAACTGAATAGCAGGTAGCACCTTGTATGGTAGTCTCAGCCACCAATAGGTGAATGTGACTTATAGCGTAAAAATCGCTTTGAGTGGTCAAACGACTAGAAAGGCGCTATACAAATGCAGGTCCATCCATTTACCATTCTATGTGGAGGGGGAAGAACAGATTTTCCACAGATTATCTGTCTCTTGTACTACTGTCAGAATGTAGCGACAGTTCCAACAAAATTGACAAAAAGTTACTAGCTACAGCTTTAATCTGACCAAGTTGTGAACATAGTAAGATTTGAAACACATTAAGTTAAAACTACTTTCAGTGTAATCTTTAATTTCAAATGTGCTGTCATACAGAGCTAAACAAAATATAAAGTTTGAGTTTATGGAGCGTATTTTTCCTACACAATGTAATGAGCCAAATAAACTACAGTATCATACACATCTTGGTTCAGTTGTGTAGACTTATTTTGAACTTATCATTTGCTACTTTTATGTTATTCATTTACATCTTTGTCTAAAACCCTCATAGAAAAAAATAGAGTGACCACGAAAACTCCATGGACATTAAAAACATCATAAAGTACAGTAAAGCCAGTATAATCTATTAGATACATTGTTTTTGCTTTGTTAGTCTAGTTACAGGGTGTCAGTTGTCCTTTTGTTTGGATAGATAACAACAAAAGACTTCCTGTTATTGCACTAACATCAGTGTTACTGTTCGTTCATGTGTGCTTTCTGTCTACTTTTCAGCACTGCAGGTGACTTTATGGTCAGCGTTATCATCAGAAACCTTTTCTGCTATGGTTATCACAGCCTTCATCAGCTCAAAACTGCAGCGATGTACATCCTGTCAGGGATTTAGGTCAGCAGCGTCTGTCAGTCAGAAGATCAGTCAGTACTTACCATGTGAAAGTCAGTTTGAAATATACCTGACAGCGAAACTAGAAACGTCCTGAGGCAGACAGGGACAGGTCAGGAACGGACACACAGAAAGGATGAGAAAGGAATCAGACATGTTGTTTCTGGTGATGAGTTTGCTGTGCTGGAGTCAAACCAAAGGTGAGGTTTTGAGTCATTGTACATTAAAACATATTATTATCAGTGGTAGTAATACATAATGTTATGTATCTCTTTGTATTTGATCTTGTAAATTATTCTATGTATGTTTGTTATTGGTGGTCACCTTATTATTTGCTGTACAAACACAATAACAATAAACTATACAAACAGTGAATGAGTTAAAAAAAAAATTGTAGAAATAGTAGTACACAAAAGTGGACAAGGTACATAACCTGATTAAATTTTATGGTTGAAACTTGTTTATTTGTGCTGAACAACATCTGTAGGTTGATCTGGCATACAAAGTTGATAAATTTTAGCCAAAGTAACAAGCTAAAATGCTGTTAATCAGGAAGTACCTGATTAGGACATTGGGACTATATTATAATGTATTATTCCAGCATTTCACACAGGCCAATTATGTGTGACAGACTGTTCCCATAAGGACATTTGTAGACTGGAGTACGGAGCAAGGAAAATTTACAGAGTTACAAAACAAACAGATCACAAGGTTTTTAGATGTGTTGCATTATTTGCAATTTTGGTTTTGCACATCCATGTTCAAGCATTGAAATAAACAGTTTTGATCAGTTTTAGACCCGAACAGTCACCTCTAACCGATGCATTTACAACACATTAAACAGTTGTTGCAATGTTTGTAATTTTATAACTTACTACATATGTGCAACTATTGAAAATAAACCCATTGTCCCCATATAAGGACATTTTTCCCCAAAACTACTTCCTGTTGAAAGACAATGCTTGTTTTTTTATACTTATCAGATCCTACATTCCCAAATAGCTCAGAGAAATGAAAAATGCATACCAAACAAAAGCTGAGGTCTGAGGAGGATATATGAGCACGGATGGACCTATACATCATTTGATGAACAGGTCACTTTAGCAGTTTTAGCTTCAAATGAAGACTTGTTAAAGCCATAAAAGCCACCTGATTTGATGCAATGTGACAACAAAAACAATAGGACTCCAGCAGCAGTCGCTGCTCTGACCCCTATAAAACAAATATATGGTCTGAGCAAACTCTATCTATCTATCTATCTATCTATCTATACCTATATATGTAGCAAACTTTTTTTTATTTAGACACTTACATTTTTTTTATCTGAAACTGTGAACAACTGTGAGGTGAAATTAGAACAAATAAATTCAGATACATGGTTTTCAAAAAAATATTTCCGTGCTTTGAAAAGATTCAGTGGTGTTTAAATTTCAATATTAAGTATTCAGTAGCTGTTATAATTGAAATACTTTTGTCTCTTATTTGCCCCCACAAATCTTTTTTTGTCAGTTTTAGCATAGTACTGATAGACAGGCAGCGGAGCTATAAATAGGTAGAGATAGGTGGGTTTCTATGCTATTCAGTAATTTTAATTTGGTAAAAAAGTTTCAGTTTTGACAAAGGCCTATAAACTATCTCAACATAACGTCTTGTTTTATATATGTGACTAATGTCCTCGTTATTATTTATGACGTCTCATGAATTGCATTTTTGACTTATAATTTAAATTTTGGGATTTTGTCTCCCCCTGTGTAAGATGTGTTTCCATAATAGAGAAGTCGACAAATATTACCTTGTTTGTTTTAAAACGACGTGAGAAATATTACACACTCCAACAACGTGGTGTCGCTGACTACTTTCTGTGTTCGCTTTTCCATTCTGAAACTAACCTTCTCGCTCCCCGTCGACGGTTTGAGCGCCGGTGTTTGGTAACTTGTCAAACATGGGGGCGCGAGTTGCGCGTATGTAAATTTCAACCTAGAAAACCAGGCACCAGGTCTTGAGGGAAAGCCGCGGGCAGCACCCTGGCACGAGACGCCGCTGCCGCACTGCGCCAAAAGCTCAGAAGGTGAGTGTGTGAAACCTCCGCGGTGCTAACTTGTGTAGCCTAACTGTCTCCTCCGGGGACATGCCCGGTGTTACGGATCTACTCACGACCATGTTAACGAGAGACTTTCAGCCGAATGCGTCTGTGGTTGTCGTAGTGACCACAGATATCATGGTAGTGACAACAGCTGTTTTCAACCAGGAAGAGAACAAGTAGCTGTCCTCGCGAATGCTCTTTGTTCAGTGTTTCATTACAGTATCAAAACAGAACATACCATACCTGAGTCGTCTGAGTTTTATTTGAGGAAACGCGTGACGTACGATTACCCACTCGCGCTTTGTACCTCATTTGTTGTGGCGGAATTTTTTGACAACAGGAAGGAAGTAAACAAGTTGCTTTTACTATGAATTTTGGCAATACAATTTTTAGTCTTTGAAGTATCTTTGAATTGACATGTGTTACATACAACATTAAGCCTTTTCTAGCCCAAAAATGAAAACATGTTTTGTCGGGGATTCGATCTTCCATGGTGGGAAAAGAAACGAGAGTCCACATAGCTTTTACACTACAGTCACTTCACATTACTGGAGATCACTTACGTATTTTACTCTTTCTAGGCATACAGCCAGTTCAGTCTCTGAACTTATTTTTTCCATGTTTACGCTCACACAGTATATCCGGCAGTAGCTCAGTCCATAGGGACTTGGGTTGGGACCCGGTGGGTCGCCTGTCGAGTCCCCGTCCGGACCAAATATGGAGCGTGGCTGGAGAGGTGCCAGTTCACCTCCTGGGCACTGCCGAGGTGCCCTTGAGCAAGGCACCGAACCCCCCAACCGCTCGGGGCGTTGACCAAGGCAGCCCCCTCACTCTGACATCTCCACTTTGTGCATGTATAGGTCCTATTTGTGCATGTGTGTGTCTTTCGGACCTGTGTGTTAATGACAAAAAGAGTGGAAAAATTGAATTTCCCCTCAGGGGGATTAATAAGGTAAATAAAAAACGTTGTTAAGTCCCTTTTATGGCCCTTCTCACATGGTTCAGCTTTGTGATATCTCTCCACAATAACGGTCTGAAAACGGCTGTCTGTCATTTTACAATCTGGGAAAAAGGATTAACAAAAACAGATGACTGGAGTTCAATTTTCAATGGTGTAATGCACTACATTTGATAATCAGTAACAGAAACATGTTCAAATGCATATGTTGCCTTAAAGCAACACCATATGTTCACGAATTCCCACAATGTTTATGAAATGGCATGAATTTTAAACTCACATTTTTTGGAATATATTCAAAAAGTATTAAAATTTAAAACAAATAAGTTTTCACCTTATTTTGCCACCATTGGTACGGTGTTGCTTCAATGTTATGTAACCAAAAGCGTAGCCCCTACAAAATGCATCGTTAGCAAATTCCCCCAAGTCTAGTTTGACAAAAAACCCTGGATACATTTTACCAACTGGCAACATAATGAGTATCAGAAAGGACAAGGACCATTTTAGTTTTTCACTGGTTTCCAACGCAAAATAGGTAGCTGTTAAAAACCAGATGACTAAAACATATTTTTAAATTGTAGAGCTTCAGATCATCTGTCCCAAAAACAAACAAAAAACTAAATAAAAAGTATTGCAGACCAAAACTGCATAAAATTAATGTCCCTCCACTTGTTACAAGTCAGCTAAGAACAAAGTTCAAGTCAGTCAACTTCATTTTATTCAGGACAGGCAAAAATCAAATTTGTGCCTGACATCTTAAATCATTTGACATCCTCAAGGGAAAACTCATGTAAAAATAATGAGCACACAAAATCCAATTCTCTTGGAATAGCAATCACAACTGGAATATGATGGCAGGTTACAGCCCATCATCTTCTCAGCACAGGGATGATAATGTTGCAGCGCACCCTTGTCTTTGGCTGTCACAGCCATATACCAGATGCTGATGGAGGTGGTGAGGATGGACTTGATGATGGCAGTATAAGTGAACTATCATTGTCTTTGGCAGCTTGAACCCCTTCAGCAGCTGCAGCAAGTACATCCTCTGCTGTGCTGTTTTGATGGGGGGAGCTGATGTTCAGCTGGTGTTGACCTGGGCAGTGAGGTGGAAGTGGAAGGGTTCCAATGTCAGGTGAGACAGGGACAATCAAATTGAATTTAGGTGGGAGGTGAACAGGCTGGACATAAAAAAAAAAATGTAATTTATATTAGGCCTTGCCACACACACCCAATGGAACCAGTGAGAGCACTCAATCTGAAAGAAAGATAAATTAGATCTTTGTTTTTCCTTTTAATGAACTCTCCATGTAAACAACTTTAAAGGCTTCCTACCCATTGATCCACAGGTGCATCTGAGGTGTCCCTGTCTCCAGACTCTGTTTCCCTGCAGATTCTGCACAGTTCTGTTAGGTTGACTATTAAAAGATATTCAAGTTTCACAGTGGGTTTAAGTATAAAAAAATGTTGCTGAGAATTATATACTTTTGATTGTAGCTTACCAGAATCATCAGTCTCCTGGCCATTTCCATCCGCATGGAGTTGATGTTGTCCTTGTTTACATTAAATTGTACGCTGCTGCCTTCAAGCAGCAGCAGCTCTGCAACCTTAAAATAAAAGGGCAGTGTTATTGTTGTTTTTGCAAAAATATTTAAATGGTTTCTAGGTAGAACAATCTTACTTTGCAGTCCAGCACTCCACAGGATGTGGAATTCTGCTGACGGGGATGTTGGACTGTGTCACAGGACCACCTGGGTAAGTTTAGGCCCAGGTTTTTTTCCATATGAAAGCCCTAAAGGAAAGAAAAGAATTCTGAATATTTAGTAAATGTTGTTACTAGCACATCAGCAACCACTTATCCTGTTTAAGAAATGAAACACATGAAAATAAATCCTGAAGTTACCTTGTTGCATCCCTACAACGTTTAGCTGATTTTGTGTGGCTCCAAAAGGATCTACCAATAGAGCCCATCTGTTGTTTGGGCACATGGTCTGTTGCACACAGCATACTTTAATGTAAATTATTCTCAGAGTTGTAAGTATAGTTGAATGAATAGCATTGATTAAAGTGCACTTACTATAAGACTCCAATGTCTGTCCTTGCACGGCCCCAATTAATGTGTCCCATTCCATCACATTGAGCTGTTTTGGACTTGCTTTGTGGTCCAAAGAAAGTATGCATTTACAATCTACACAAAAAGAAAAAAAAAAATATAAATACAAATTTCAAATTAGCTTGCATATCAAAGATGAAAAATCTAAAGGAACAGCTTACAAATCCAAACTTACCTTGCTTTCCAACTCCCTCCCAGGTGCCAGGCTCTGCAAATCCGCAGTAAACAATTTGTATGGCCCCATTTTTGCCCAGAGGACCTCCCCTTTTGCGTGGTTCATAGGTATTGGACAACTGGAAATTCAGAACATCTCAATCATGTAAAAGAATAGGCCTATATAGCATTGTTAAACTTGCAGTTACTTTGAAAAATATGACATACCATTACTATGGATGGGTTGACTGGTTCCTTGTAATGTGGCTGGTATGGGTCCAGGGGAACTGATGGCATGCGAATGGGTGGAGGGGCTGGACGGTGGCTGAGGCGGGGGGGAGCCAGAGGAGAGTTGTTAACTTTTTTTTAGCTTTGCTGGGATCCTCTCCTCTGGCTCTTTGAAATGAGCAAACTGGTCTATATTGGCCACTGTTTCAGATGATGGGCTCGCAAGGTAATCAATTTTTCCTCTCATGTCCGTGATGGTAAATTGACCTAGCATGCCACTCTCCATTTTCCCTCCTTTGTGTTGCTGTTCTCTTATGTTTTTTTTTTCCAGTACAACATCACCAACATTGAAGTTGTCCTCCCATCCTCTCTGGAGCCTGCTTTTACAGATCTTTTCCTGACATTTTTTTCTGACCTTTTCGTAGACAGTTGTTTGATTTTGGAGTCCTTCAAAGACGTCCTCCTTTTTCACAAGGCGCTCCAATCTCGCTTCTGTCACCTAAGAACAAAAATGCCAAATGTTATATTATTTTGAACTATTTACCAAACATAACCCCAATCCCTGGACTCCAAGACCAACAGCCACTTACTTCATACTCCTGAGGCACCTCAGATGGGTATCTGGCCTCCCTGCCAAACATCAGGTAGTATGGACTGTGTTGTGTCATCAGCTGCTTTTTGGTTCTAATGCCAAACATGGTCCCCTGAAGATAGTTATCCCAATTTTTGGGGTTCTTCCTTGCTAGTTTGTTAGAGACCAGACAATGTCCACATTACTTAACATAACAGCAGATATTTGTATGTCACTATTTTAGTTTATACCATTTATGTTGAGTCAGTGTATGATACCTGCCAACTCATGTGACTTACCTCTGGATGGTGCCATTAAGTTTCTCAACCAAGCCATTTGTTTGAGGGTGATAGGGTGAACAAAGCACCTCTGTATACTCAGGGCCTCACAGAGTATGTCATTCAGCTTAAATTTATTTAGCAGAAAAGAAAAAAAAAATCTGCATTCACAATATTGCTTGCTAAGACATAAAAATTATTGATCATGAGTGTTCTACCTGATTTTTGAACTCTGTCCCCTGGTCTGTAAGTAGTCTCTGAGGTGCACCAAATTTGTATACAAAATCAAAAATACAATTGGTCACCTCCTCTGCAGACTTAAGCTTCAGAGCGTAGGCCTCTGCCTACTTTGTGAAATAATCAACCATTACACAAATGTATTGATTACCATCTTCTGGTACCGTGAGTTTGACTAGGTCCATACCGACCAGCTCAAATGGCTGTGATACCTGAAAGAGTTAAATAATTAGACATCTGTATAGAAAATGACTGGTATGTAAGCATTTGGCTTAGCATGGAACATTGAATTGCACAAATAACCTCACCTCTATTGGGTTATACTGATACTTTTTCCTTAAGACAAGCTCGCTTTGCCTGACAATCAGGACACTGAGCAACCTTAAGCAGAATTTTATTCACATTAATCTATATCATATGCCTTAGCCAAGCAGAAACAGTGAGAATGATATATGACATACAAGTGTTTGGATTAAATTCAGTTAATTATAGAGTAGGCCTTCATGCTAAAAAACTGAGGTAAATTTGGGTGACCATTTTAACTTAATCATTTGCAAATGTCAGCTTCCATACAAGGCCAGTAATAGCAGCTGATTGTGGCGTGGTGCGTTTTCTGTACGCAACAGTGAGCCCCAAGGCTGCTACAATGAAACTCCTGAAATATGTCATTTGCCTCAGCAGCTGGCAGTACTACTTTTGCAAGGTGTTCTTCCTTGTCCTTTCTCCTTCTGCAAATGTAGTGCAGAACTCCATCTGGTCAAAAGAAAAGTCAATTTTATTATAATATAAAAGAGCAAATGTAGGCTACTTATTTTGGTTGAAGGTATAACATTACTTACCCTTGAGCACAAAGTACGAAGCTCTTTTAATTGTGTGGCGCTGGTGCTTTGTAAGTCCGTCTGGAAAAATATGGACTTTGTAGTCCATGATTTCCTTTACAACTTTTTGTCTTTGATTATTTTCTGTTGTTTTTTGTCCAACAAGATTTCTCCCTGTTCTCAACACTGCTGTAAGTTTTGCACAACCTTATATAGGTTTCCCAAAAATGGTGTAATCAGGCTAGTTGGCCACAAGCTTTGCTTGCTGGGCTCAGCCAATTAGCACCTGATTTGTCCTTAATTGAGCAGATAAAAAACAGCTTCCTATTAGTGCTCATGATTTTTGCATTAAATGGTCAACAATCACACAATCACATGGGTGTCACATCTTTGGTGTAAGATATTAAAAACCAAAAAACAAAAGAGGAAATATATATGCACACACACACACACACAAATATATATCGTCACGCGTTTCCTCAATTAAAACTCAGACGACTCAACAGACGACTCGGGTATGTTCTGTTTTGACACTGTAATGAAACATTGAACGTGTTCTTACCTGGTGGAAACAGCTGTTGTCGCTACGACAACCACAGATGCATTCGGATGAAAGTCTCTAGTTAACGTGGTCGCGAGGAGATCCGTAATACCGGTTTATTCCTCAGCCTCAGACGTAATGTTACTAATTGTGATTTAGCATGAAGGCTGAAGGAATGCTTCTGTGCTGTTCACGAGCATGTTGTGTGTTTCAGCAGTGCACGCAGCAGTGAACCAGAAGAACAACCCACTGCTCAACCTCCTCAAGTCAGTGTATGTGGAGTCAACAGACCCAGCAGCAGCAGCAGAGGTCAGACTGGGACACTCACTGTGTCCATGTGTGTTAAAAGCTCTGATGACGGTGCTTTCATTTTATTTCAGTTGAGATAAATCGCATTATTAGGTTATCGTGACGGTGTGACCATTGTTAGTCTGACTCATCTTAAGTCTCTTTGCCCACCCCGTCCCCCCACCAGGGTGAAGCAGGAGGTAACCAATTCTGCAGGCACACTTGTCTGAAGCTGCGTCACTGCTGTTATTTTGCATTGAGCTGGCTATTTTAAATAAAATGAACTGTACACCTTTTCTATCTATCGATCTAATAGGTCTTTATAATGACAAACTTTATTGAATTCATGAGTTAGTATCTCAAAATGATGACTTACTGTTACAAAATAATGAGACACTTTATTGAAATAATGACGTCAAAGTAATGACTCATTATTTTGAGATACTAAGTCATTATTTTTAGATTTGAGAATGTTTCTTATTATCTTAAGAACATTTCTCATTATGCTGTCGTAACGTTACACATGACATAACTTACGTATCTGTGTAATGTGTGAATCCAGGTCAGTGTTGTGTTGACGTAATGTTAAGTAACTTATGTATCTATGTCTCGTGTGACTCCAAAAGTCAGTGTTGTGTTGATGTAACATTAAGTAGCTTACGTACCTGTGTCCCGAAACCTAAAGTCTATGTTGTTTTAACGTAATGAAACACAATTTACACAAGATCAACACATTACATTACATAATAAACATACTTATTTTAACCCAAAACATTATCTTTCATCTGAACATAACCAAGTAGTTTTGTTGCCTAAACCTAACTACGTCTCTTTAACAACATAAACCACATGTTGCAATGTGGTTCAGCTGTGTGTCACATAGATATGAAAAAATGCCCTGTGTGTCGCCAAAGGGCGTCACAAAGAGTTTGTATCTGATGACCTGGGTATTTGACTGATGTTTTAAATACAGTATTTCTACTTTTATTTTTGATGTTATATGACTTTTTAAATTATAATCTTAATTTTATGATATTTTGATTGTAGCTCTCATAATGTTTTTTTTTCGATAAATAGACATTACTTTCCAAATATGACTTTTTCTATTTTACTTATGTAGTCAAAAATCACAAATTTGCCTTAGGGGGGCCAAGAATAGTAATCTATAAATGATTATGACTTTTTTCTAAAAGTTACAACTGTATTCTCTCAACATTCTGACTTTTCACCCCAGAATATTATGAAATGTATTTTTTTCAAAACTATGGGCCAAATACTGGTGAGATCTACCTAATGGGTGTTCAGGAAAAACAACTGATTCCAAATAGGAATTGAAGAATTGCTAAGATGAAACCAGATCACCTCTGGTGTATTAAAAAATTAGTCTGTGTGAAGTTGGTCCTTTGTAGTGTTCACCACTGTGATACAGTCGCCACATCTATACTTGAGATTTGTCCTGTCTACATAGTTCAAAGAAATGCATTTAAATGTATATATGTGAAAGCAAGATATATTTTTATGGTGTTTTTTTAATTTATTTTTTTACTATTTGTAAATAAAATTACTACATGCATAGGTACGCTGTCATGGTGTGTTGCGTCTCGTGAATGTGTGAAAAATGTGGGTAAAATACTGTGGCTGAGAGAGCTCCACATGCAGCGACTTAAAAGTCCAAAAATATGTTAAATTTCCAAGAGGCACAAAAATGGGACAAATACATTGACCCCTCGATAAAAGATCTTTTGCAGGCAGAGAAAAATCAAGAAGAGTGCAGGTATGAATAATAGAGTGAATAACAGCTGAATTCCATTTAGCTGATTCAGTTTAGGGTCCTGGTATTGATCGTGCTGGCTCACTGTCACGGCTTACCGAGAAACTTGAACTGATTAGCGCCATCATTAATATGAGAAACACCTGTGCTTTTCACACCATGACAACTCAAAACTTCTGCTGGGACGTCTGCTTTTTCACATTCTTATAAGTGATTCCAGTATTATTTAAGATAATCACACCTAGCATTAGCATACTAGCATGCTCACCTGTTTCATTGCTGCAGTCGGGTCATACGGGATGGATGGATTTTGTTGTGGGTGTTCACATCATCAGACAACTCAAGATGGTTATATGATTACGGAGTTGGTCTTGTGAAGGTCAAAAATACTTCGCATTGACAACATGACACCATATCTATTAAAGTTGGATTTAATTACACTTAAGGATGGACTTTCTTGGGCGGCACGGTAGTGTAGTGGCTAGCTTTGAAACCTGTGAGATGCTGCCATCTGCTGGCTGTGCCACTGCTCATTATGTTATAAACTGGAGATCTGAAATGTTTTCTTTACACTTAAAAGACACTGAAACAACATGCATAATGGAAGCAAAACAGAGACAAAAGTAGTATAAGTTTAACAGCCATTTATTATTTAATAATCAAATTTAAACACCACTAAATTCATAGAAATCATTCATTTAAATATTTTATTTTGTAAATCATGCAACAGAGGGAGGACCACTGCTCAACCCGGCCAAGTCTTGGTTAAGGTGCTGGAAAAATAACTAAAAAGTCCACAATGAAAAAAGGGGGATTTCCGCACACTTAAATTTGCACTAAAACTCACATTTATTGCTTAGCTTTCGGTCAGTAAGACCTTCATCAGAGCATACAACACACAATGAACAGGCAGATTAAGAGCATGTCACTCCTGCTCTAATCATCAGCAGTATGAAGGACACCTGTGCACACTCAGTTAGAGGCCACACCACCTTCTGGGGATTGTAGTTTCCAGGTGTAGGCTGTGAATCCTACTGAAAGGACCTAAATTAACTGAAAAAGAAGTGTAACACGGTGAATACAGAAAAACAAAAAAACAATCACAAAGTATATTACAGTAAAGTGCCACAAAAACAGATATCACAGGTATAAAAAATACCTTCAAAAATATTTTTTCAAATAAGATAGAAAATAGATCAAAAATAGAGCAGGGGGCTATGGGAGGGTTTCAGGCAAGAGCCGTCATATATCATAGACCCCCTGCTCTACACAAAAAAGAGATGAACCAACATGAATAGAAACATCCTGATCTACAGCATAACACTCATATCAAAATCTTCATTAAGACCAGTGGGTTCTAGAGCATTTAAAGTATAAATCCAGAAAAGCTCTCTTTGGCATAACCTCCTATCTATATCCCCCCCTCTTAGCAGTTCAATATGTTCGATGCCCTGAAAACGTAAAGAAGAAATAGGATGAGAACACAAATTAAAGTGACGAGCTACAGGATAATTAATATCATTTCGTCTGATGGAGCTCTTGTGTTCACTAATCCTTTGTTTCAGCATACGTGTTGTTTTACCTACATAAATTTTATCACATGGACATTTTAATAGATAGATGACATTTTCTGTGTTACATGTGATAAAACCCTTGACAGGGAAGCTTTTGCCTGATCTGGGATGTCTAAAAACAGGAGTCCTCCATGTGTTGTGACACTGGGCACAATATCCACATGGATAACTCCCATCCTTCAGAGGAGCTAGAAGAGTCTGTTTTGGGCTAGTCTTAAATAAAAGAGGCAGAAAAGTTTTTGTCTTTTTTAACACTTTTTTTTAAGAAGATCAGAACGGGGTTTTGAAAGAGCAACCTGGAAAGCCTCATCCACACAGTGTACTAATTAACCTCTGTCCAAAAAACGTTTTTTCATGGCAGCAGCTTTGTCAAGAAAGTCTTGATCAGAATGACAAAGACGTCTAAGCCTGTAGAACTGGCTTTTTGGTAAACCATGTTTAAGAGCTCTCGGGTGGGCGCTGCTGGAGAGGAGAAGAGTGTTTTTGTCAGTATCTTTTTGATATAGGGTGGTGATGAGGCTTCCATTGCATAATTCAATCCACATATCCAAAAATGACACACGTTTATGGTCACAATTAACTGAAAATTTAAGGTCAGGATTCACACTATTGAGAAGATTAACAAAATCAGTCAGCTCATTACTGGTCCCTTGGAAAATGCAAAAGACATTGTCAAGATATCTAAACCATTTGAGAATTTTATGAAAAAAGGGGTTTCTATTTATGTCAAAAACAAAACTATGTTTAAAAAAACCCACATACAAATTAGCATATTCCGGGGCAAAGGTGGAGCCCATCGCTGTACCTTTACACTGTAGAAAGAAGTCCCCATTAAAGGAGAAAAAATTCAGTTTAAGGACCAAAGCCGCCAGCTCACAAATGAATATGCTGGGAGGAAGAGTTTCCTCAGTGCGATCTTTTAGATAATACTCAAGAGCCTCAAGACCTCTGTCGTGGGAGATATTTGTATCCATGCTTTCAACTTCTAAAGTAGCCAGAATGATGTTAATAGGTAAGTCTTTTAATGTAGAAATCTTGTTGATTAAATCAGTAGAATCCTGAACATATGAAGGAACCCTCTGAACATAAGGTTTAAGAAAATAATCAACATAATTAGACAATGGCTCCAAAAGAGAATCGTTAATGGCTACAATAGGCCGGCCTTTAGGTTTGATCAAGCTTTTATGTATTTTAGGCAGCATGTAGAATACAGGAGTTACAGGATGTTTACAATTCAAGAAATCATGTTCGTATTTGGTGATCCACTTCAGTTCAAGAGCACGGCATGTGACATCAGAGATCTTTTTTTGGAAATCAAGGGTGGGGTTGGCTCTCAGTTTCCTGTAAAAAAGGTCATCATTCAGTTGTCGGTAGGCTTCTTCTTTATAGTCTGACATATTCTGGATGACGATAGCGCCCACCTTGTCCGCAGGCTTAATAACAATCTCAGGGTCTTTTGAAAGCTCTTGTACAGCTAAATGTTCATCTTTACTGAAGTTAGAGAGAGAATGAGGGTGTTTGTCTTTCAATGCATCGAGAGTTTCTTGCTCAACCATTCTGCAAAAAGTTAGGATGGAAGGAATCGAGGTATGGGGCATAAATGTGCTTTTAGGCTTAAATACAGGTTCATCAGACCTTTGTATACTGGGGTTGCCGAACATATGTCTCAGTTCAATCTTTCTGAAGAAACGGAATAAATCCGTATTCACCTTGAAAATTATGCAACAGAATTTATTTGTTCTCAATACATTTTTTTAAAATTAAAATATGAAATATTGTAATTTGCAATTTCAGAAGCTGAATTTCAGTTTTTTTTTTCAATGTTCACAAAGTCAGTTTTAAAAATTCAAGTTTCAGAATTTTAAAAATAAATTTAAGCCACAAGTGGCATTTACTGGGGGCCAGGCAGACTGCAAGCATTCAGTGTGTTCAGTGAAAATGTGTTTTGCTTGACTACATTTATACTGAATTTCCATTTAGTTGAACATCTGGATTGCATCCCATGTCCCATTAATTTAATGCTACTGTGTGAAGAGTGCTAAAGGTTATCCTGGAAATTGCAAAGATTCAGACCACCTGCAGGATGGCAACAGCAAGATTAGAATTCTCAACCTCTGCATTATAAGTCAACCACCTTACCACTCAACTACTATGGAAACAGCTGATAGCACAGGGTCATAGTAGGTTTTGACAGGATGAATTATCAATGGAATGAAATTCGTTTTACTTGAGTTTATTATGTTGGATATTTGAGATGTGTCAAAGGAGGTTGGGAATTTTAGTTTGGAAATTAATAAAGTAGCAGAGGATATGGCATGTCAACCTCTCCAACCCTGCCCATCAGCTCCAAGGCCAGGAAGCTAAACCAGCCTCAGAGGCAGAAAGCAGAGAGAGTAATGTCACAAATTTACAATACTACTGAGGATACAATCCTAAAAAGACATCACTCAAGGTTTTGGTGTATTGTTAAAGACTTTAGTAAAGGTTTTTTAGGAAGTGTGGTGCTTGTCAGTGTAGAGATTCAACACATTAACCTCTCTGCCCCTAAATAAATGACTTCCTTACTGCACCACCAGGAAGACTGGGTTCCTCACACACTTTTCTGACAACTTGAGGCGATGATGTCACATGCAAAACTGGGTTTCTTTTTTTTGTCTTTTTAGTCTTAAAGCAACAGTCTACAGTTACAGCTTTACAGAAGTCAAAGCATTGGTGATAAAACTCTGGACTGCGGGCTAACCATTAAACTGACTTGAACACCATTTGAAAAATGTGATAACTAGAATCCAGAGAATGTCTATGTCAATTTTGGTTGCATTTGAATGAACACATGTTTAGATATAGATGTTAATTAATTTAGCATATTCTAAAAAACATAGAGTGACGGACCTCTGAGGTTGCAGTGTAACAAACTTTAATGTAAACAAAAAAATATCAACAGAAATTCAGTTGTGTAAGACTAATTGGGGATTTATTATTCTATTTTTATGTTTGGAGTGTGAAATGTCTTGAAATAAGCCCTCTTTAAGCAATCATTTCTAAGTTTAATGTATTGACTGAGACGTGACCCTAGACAGTGCAAACAGAATTTCATATTAATCCCTTGCTAAATTAACTTTTTTTCAAAGCTTTTTTCATATCAAAAGTTGCCGACAGAAAATACCAGCAGCAGTTTATGTCTCTGTCAGTCTTTAACTCCTATTGAAACTTTGGTTTAAAATAATGGGTATCTATGATCCTATATTATGTTTCATCTGTAATAAATGAACTTTGTCACAGAACCAAAGTGGTGTGCTTTTAATTTACTTAACCTCCCTGTGTAGAAATTGTCGACATAACCAGGTTTAGTAAGTCTGCTTAATTTACGACCGTTTTAACAAAGAAAACTAGTTTAGTTGGACTTAATAAATACAGATGAGTAATGGCTGTCTAACAGAGTTAAGTCAGTATAATTAAATATCTTACTGTTGGCATTAATTAATATATGTTTGTCAAGACGTTGTTTGTTGTGTCACAAATCCACCAGCACAGAAGAAGCGGACACTAACTGCGTCTTCTGAGCTGGTCAGGACAGGGTACTCCTCATGGTTTTGTCTAGTGGGTGGAAAGGGTGGTGTCGTGGGTCAGGGTGGGGAGGCTGGGGGTGCTGGACTCACTTGAGCGCTGAGAGTGGTTCAGTGGTCTGCTGTGGCATTGGGTCTTCCTGGGATGGATGACATACACTCTCAGCTGCCCCAGGAGTGCCACAACCTCCTGTCCTGTGAAACACAAACACAAGTAATGAAGACTTTTGAACTCAGCTGTACATGGAATGATATTATAAACGATGAAATAATATTCAGAAGGCTTCTATTATAAAAAATAATTCGCATATGTAAACATAACTTTATATGAGCACCACTTTATGCCAACACTGGTACTTTGTAGTCGTAGTGAGGGGATTACTTACTGAGCCCAGTGAATCAAAGGCGCCAATCGCCCTCCATCTGGTCTTGTAATCATCTGTCCTTCTCATCTGGTCCTGTCTTGGTCTTCCACCTCGCTGCTTCCTGTATGGGGGGGTCTGTTACACCTGACATTACCTGAGTAAAAGAGACTTGAAGACTTTCTTTACGTTAGTAATTATTACCATCCATCTGTTTGTTACAGCCACCTACACCTGAAAACACATGACAGTGCAACTAAGTGAGCAAAATAATCTGATATTATTATACTGCTTAGAGAGATAAATACTTGTAGGAGACTTGTCTTAATCTTGTGGCTAAGTACTGATTTACCTTTGCCTGGTATGGCCACCTATACTTTATAAAGGACAATACATAACAGTATAACATGCATTAAGTGTTACCTTACCACTGGTGTGTGCATATGAAAATGTAAAATGTAAATGAAAAGCCCTGGTGTAAGACGTGACCGAGAGCTGTGTTAGCCTCACCAGATGCAGAGGTTTTCAAATCACTGGTTAATAAATAAATTATAATGAAAAAGTAAAATGTAAATAAAAAGCCCTGGTGCCGCTACCGAGGGCTTTGTTAGCCTCACCAGACGAAGAGGTTTCCAAATCACTGGTAAATAAATCTTCAATTATAATGCAAAAGTAAAATGTAAATAAAAAGCCCTGGTGCAAGACGCTACCGAGGGCTTTGTTAGCCTTGCCAGATGCGAAGGCTGCCGGGGCTGTATTAGTCCTGCCAGACACAAAGATTTCCCATCAGTGCCGTCAGTCTTCGTCATCGGAGTCGCTGTCCGGCCAACTCAAGGACTCAAAGAGAGACAGGAAGTGTCTTCTAAGGTGGGGGAGCTGAGGCCTGCAGTGGTGGGTCTTGGGTCTTAGTCGCCGTCCTCTCCAGTGGTCCTCAGCCTCTTCACACTTCCCTGAGGTGTGTCGCCCTCTTCCCTGCTTCTCTTTGCGGTGGAGGTTTGGTTTGCAGTGGAGGGTCTTGGGTGTTCGTCGCTGTCCTCAGAAGTCGTCCTCTGCCTCTTCACACTTACCTGCGGTGTGTCGCTGTCCTCCCTACTTCTCTTGGTGGGTGAGCTGAGGGCGGAGGCTGGGGGAGCAGAGTCTTCAGACCTGGGAGAGACTGGGGGGAGACCTGCGCTACGCTCCGCCAGAACACCAAAAGGACGCCATCCGGGCCAAAAACCTCCAGGTGGGATCCGCTGGACGAGAGGGAGGAAAAGACTGAGGTCACAAGGGTCCTCTTCATCCTCTTCACAGTCATGGACTCGTACCCGGAATCTTCGCTCTCCAGGTCAGAACAGTCGTCTTCATCGTCAGTGTCTTTATCATCAAGCTCTTCATCCTCGTCCTCGTCCTCCTCATCCTCGTTGTCAGAGTGGAGAGGGGGAATGAACTTACCTTCACCTACCTCAACCTCTCTATCATCCTCAACACCTACCGCGTCCTCACTTACCTCTTCCTCACCAGAGAAGATGTAGATGGGGAGATCTTCATTGTCATCAGAGTGGAGCAGGGGAATGAGCTTACCTTCACCTACCTCAACCTCTCCATCATCCTCGACACCTACCTCGTCCTCACTTACCTCTTTCTCACCAGAGGAGATGTAGATGGGGAGATCTTTGTCGAGGATCCTGATGACTTCAAGGAGGCCATCCTCTGCAGGGCACTCGACGACATAGAAAGCACCACCTAAGGAGGAAGGATATTCAAATTATAAGGATTTCTCATTCAATCTCTCATTAAATATTTTAGATTAAATCAGCAATCATCAAAATTTAAACTGGAAAAAAAACTACAACATCTCCATAAACTAATTACACCTGCACTACACTTGCAACAAAGACACCAACACACAAGGGGCTACACCAGTGTTTCCCCTATATGCAAACATGACCACCGCTGCTGATTTTTTTTTTCTTTCTCGTTTTAGCTCTTCAGAAACTACCGTTATATTATTTGGCGTTATGGACGCTTCATATCCAGGTCAATTCACACACTTGTGAGTAAAGCATATAAGAGGAGAGGAGAGGGCTCCGTCTTATCTCTTAATTACTAAAGTTAGTGTATTATTTTGCGCGATGGATGCTTCATATAATAACATAACAATATACTATTTGCCGTGTTATGTCATTGTGTTATTTCTGTCTCTACACGGTCACGCGTTAACAATTCTCCTCTGCTCTCTGTATCGCGCACGGCGGAGTTGGCGCACACACACACACACACACACACACACACACACACACAGGTGAGCACGCTAGAGCGCGGCTCAGGTCGCGTTTTCCTGGCCAACCCGGCCTGAGCCCGGCGCAGTTTGTTTCGTGACATTGTTATTGTTACGGACAGTGTTTAAATAACTATAAAAAGACTGCTGTTACGCATAGACAAACACGCTGCTCGCACAGCAGCACAACACGGAGCAGAGCCTGTGTGGCGTTCAGGCCTTCAGGCGTTGTCACGTAAATAACTTCCAGCACTTAATACAGGTCATAGCACAAAACAGCAGCATGTCATGTGACATTTTACTTTTATTATGTTCAATAAAATTGTATTTTCCTAAATCTTGAGACACCTCATATGTAAGCTAGACAGACATTTCTCCTGCTCATTACTGTGCACAAATATACTCTATGTACTTAGTCCTTAAGAGCCCTTCTGGTGCCAGTAGATACATAGAAACATCCCAGCAGGCTGTGCTGGAGTACAAAAAAGTTTCGCGCGTGAATTTTTTTTTTTTTTTTCGTGTGCGTGCTTCACCTCCGCTGCTACAACTCCATCCTAGGGGAAACACTGGCTACGCCTTTTAACAGTAATGTCAGATACTGTGCAGTTCAGCCTCTGACTTTGTACAAATGAGGGATGAGACAATTAGCCTAATGCAGCATAATAAAGCTGCAGTAACAATGTGATCAGTGTGTCAGTAGGTCAGTTAACCCACTGTTGAGTAGGAGCTCCGAGTAAAGGCAGTTATTCTACACCAACCAAACAACTGTAAAGACTTCAGTGATGACAGAACAATGAGATCAATGTCCGTGGTCTGCTGGGGGGCATTTTCGGGCTCTTCGGTTTTCCACAAAGTTGAGTGATACAAAAGTTTGTAAAGTGTTTTCCAACAAGATTTGCTGTCTGCTTCAAAACTTTCCACAGTTTGCCTCTGGTCCAAATCGAAGTGCAAAGGGAGAGATCTGAACGGTATGGAGGCCTTACCGACCTCGGCCGGGTCATCGTTCTGTTTACATAACATTTCATGACGCACGCGCCTTTGTGTCACTGAGAAAGAAAGATGGACATTTTTATTGATTTTTTTCCTTCATATTTGTTCATTTATTAATTTTATTTATTGGCTACTTTCACTGATTTTTTTTTAATAAGCCGTTTTCTTTCTTTCATTAACTGCTATTTCTTTGTAATTACTGCTACAAAAATAAATAATAAGAAAAAATAAGAAAATAAATATGACGAAACCCAGTGTTGACTCCATGGCTATGGCCATGGAGTCAACACTGGGAGGGACCAAATCTATGGTCTGACTTAATTGGACTTAAAGGCTGTAACTGTTACAAAGGCAAATTTTAACTGTGTGGGTTTGAAACATTTGATGAATTAGTTTCATATATAATACTTAATAGAAGTTAAATAGGCATAGCTGATAATGTATACAGAGCTCACCAGTAATTGCGCCCTGAGTTATGATGCTGCTACAGTTCTTAACAGGAGAGAACTAATGATCCTATTAACAAAAATGCTGCTGTCAATGGCAATGGCATGCTAACACTCATATCAATGCCCAAAGTACCAAAATCAAGGACCTGCAGACCGTGTGGCTGGGTTATGCAGTCAAGTATCTTGACCTGGCTTATCAATAACAGTGTTAATCAAACAGAGGTGCAGTTAGCCAAAGTTTAAACATGCTTGATGTTGCTACTTTGACACTTTGATGTTATGAATGTTTGCATGATATTGCTATTGATGGTAGCATTTGTGTTAATAGGATCAATTGGTTAATAAGGTGGCTATCGCAGCCTACACTTGGCGAGAGGTGGGGTACACCCTGGACAGGTCACCAAACTATCACAGGGCTGAAATTGTAAAAAAAAAAAAAAAAAAAATGCATTGCATATGCAGTATATTTCAAAATATACAAATATCACCAAACAAACATGACTTTTATTTTGAGTGGGCTGATTATATTTTTGATCTGCTTGCCCATTTATAATTAAATATGTATTGGATCCCAAATATTTAGATCTTACTTGTCTGACAGAAGCTTTTCTGTCAGCCTTGGTGACTGCATCTTCCTTGGCACCTGGAGTTCCTCAGGGTTCAGGGCCAGTCCTCTTTTACCTTTATGTACTCCCGTTAGGGTTCAACTTCAGAAATAATGACAAGGTCATTCCACTCTTACACAGATGACACACAGATTTACCTGCCTTCACAAGGGAAAGACATAAACTCTGTGTTAATAGCAGCTGTTGGGTTGTCGCAGGGGCATTAAAGCTTGGATGGCAGTAAATGTTTTAAACTTTAATGAAAGTAAAACTGCATTCCTGTTATTTGGACCCAGTGGCACCTGTGATGCCCCTCATATTGACCTTTGTTCCCTGAAACCATATATGAAATCTACTGTTAAAAATCTGGTCATGATAATGGACAGTGATATGAAATTATATAAGCAGATAAACTGTCATCCAATATAGCTTTTTCCAACTGAGGCTATCTAAGCTCAAGTCATTTTTATCTTGTAGTGATTGTGGTTTATATATATATATATATATATATATATATATATATATATATACACATATATGTATATATATATGTGTGTGTGTGTGTATATATATATATATACATGTATGTATATATATATATATATATATATATATATATATATATATATATATATATATATATATATATATATATATACATGTATGTATATATATATATATATATATATATATATATATATATATATATGTATATGTCTGCCTTCTTCTTTCACTTCTTTAGGTGGCTGCAGTGGGCCTATTGTGAGTATTTCTGGAGATGAATGGACTCTTTCAGCAGGAGACGGCTTCAAACTCAGCTGTGAGTTCGTATGTTTAACAGTCCAACATGTCGCACAGCTGTACAGGAACAGCCCACAGGAGGTATTAAAAATCTTGTTAAAGGTTGTCTGACATTTATAATTTATTAAGGCATGAATGAAGCTCTATAATATGTACAACTATGTGTACTCTTTATTATGCCACAAAGCCTTGATTGTTGCAAGAAAGTTATCTTGTTGTTAGGATGTTATGATGATGATGATGATGATGATACTTTTGATTAGCTGCACAGTTACATTCCATTCCATTTATTTAGCTGATGTTTTTATCCAATGCAACTTACAATGAGTGCATTCAGACGTGGATATGACAAGAATCGCAAGAATCATGCTAGAAAAACCGTAACGTTAATCTCAATGGGGTAGTAAGATTCACATTGCATCCTCAAACAAAATCTTTTTTTTTTTCGATAACGTTGATATGTTGTCTTCATGAAAGTGGTCTAAACAAATGTATTTTAAACAGAATATACAGCAAAAAGTGAAGGGAAAATGGTGTCCTAATATATTTTAAAGCTAATATATTTAACTGAGTGAAGTGGTTTAGATTCTCATCTTGCTGCAGTGATGTAGATATGTACTCCAGGGTATGTCAGTACACCATCATATCACTTTCAGGTGTGGTTATACTGTAGCTACAACCATGTTTCTTTTTAGATCCCCCACCCAGAGAGGGGACTTTAAACACTACTTTTCAGCCTAGAGTTAAGTTACTGTTAGGAAAGTCAACCAGTGCTGGTTCCAAAGTGTGTTGCCATAGTACTAACTATTTCCATCTCCTAGGAGAGTGTGTCTCTTGTTAATGTTACCTCCATCCTGCCTAATGTGACCATCGTCCTGAGCATCAGCTCTGCAACAAAGGCAGACACTGGTTATTACTCCTGCATGACCCAACCACCTGATACAATCAGCTCTGAGGTCTTGATTCAGGTAGCAGGTAAGATAAACGGTAACAGCACAGTCCTTATTAAATGTCCATTTTTGAGTAAATGGTGATTGTAAGAACTTTATCATAATTCTTTAATTTACTCATAAAATACCATTTAAATAAATGAATAATTAATTTTTAGTAGCCTAAATGGCAACAGTGCCACCTACTGCACATGTGATGTCTGGTATATATTCATATTAAATAAATCAAAAAAGATATATAATAGAAATGAACCAAGTATTTGTAAAACGAAGAAAGAAGAAAAAAATATAATATTAAAACTCCAATAATTATTATCAAAACATAATTAATAGTAATAATTGCATTTTCACCATGCAATATTGGTATTGGTACAACTTTATTTTAATGTTAAGGTTTTTCTCATAACAGGAAATAGTTTGTACCAATCAGAGGCCTGACATAGTGTTGTGGTCAGTGAGTCAACGGATAGTTTATTTCATTGAGCTGACAGCTCCTTGGGAAGACTCAGTGGAAGAAGCCTATGAAAGAAAAAAGCTTAGGTATGCAGACTTAGGAGCAGAAGCTAAGCAGTGAGGGTGGAAAACTAGGATTTGTCCAGTGGAAATGGAGTGTAGGGGATTCATAGCAAGATCAGCTGTCTCGCTCACGGGGGAACTCGGATTGCGGGGACAGAGTTTGAGGAAGACAGTGAAGGAAATGCCAGATGAAGCAGCTAGATCTAGTCAGTGGATTTGGATGAGGAAGAATAATGTCAGTCGGGGGCCAGCAGGAGGACCTACTAAGCAGGGTACATAACTCCTTGAGATCAGGTGGAGAGATCCACCAATCAGTCCTCTCAGGAGAAAATTCAGGAAGAGGAAGGTTATAGGTGTGGGAGTGGCCTATTTGAATCCCTTTTGTTTGAGACCATGCTGCAAGGTGAGTGTGTTTGCTGATCCTGTGAGTTTATCTTCTCTATCTCCTTTAACTTTAGCTTATATTGGAGTTATGCTATGTAGCGTGTGAAATAGAGTATGGTGAATGTGCTAGGAAAGGTAGTATCGGCACGGCCACTACCTGAAGCTCACAAAAACAGAGCCTGGGTTTGTTGAAGGTGGCAGTGTTGTTTGGGCTGAGAAAGCCATGTGTAAGGTAAGGTAAAGGAGGTTGTTGGGTCGGTGCGGGGAGCAGTGAGAGCTGGCATTAGGGGAGTGTCTCTGGGATGCCAGAGATCACTGTCTAGCCTCCTGGAGGTGTTGTGGGACCAACTAGATGAAACACTGGTAAAAGGAGGTTCCCACCTGATGACCCCAATGACGTGTTAGTTATCACTGCTCATTGGTCTGTATAGTTAAGCCTTGCCATAATAGCTTATCATAGGGCTTAGGAGGTTATTCACTGAGTGCTGATCCTTTATCTAGAGCACTGCCACTTTTAACAAACCCAGGCTCCGTTCATGTGAGCTCCAGGTAGAGACAGTGCCGATACTACCTTTCCTAGCACATTCACCATACTCTATTTCACACGCTACATAGCATAACTCCAGTATAAGCTAAAGTTAAAGGAAATAGATATAGTCACAGGATCAGCAAACACACTCACCTTGCAGCATGGTCTCAAACAAAAGGGATTCAAGTAGGCCACTCCCACACTTAAATAACCTTCCACTTCCTGGATTTTCTCCTGAGAGGACTGATTGGTGGATCTCTCCACCTGATTTCAAGGAGTGACGTACCCTGTTAGTACTTCCCCCTGCTGGCCCCCGACTGACATTATTCTTCCTCATCCAAATCCACTGACTAGCTCTAGCTGCTTCATCTGACATTTCCTTCACTGTCTTCCTCAAACTCTGTCCCCGCACTCTGAGTTCCCCCAGGAGCGAGACAGCTGATCTTGCTATGAATCCCCTACACCCCACTTCCACTGGACAAATCCTAGTTTTCCATCCTCGCTGCTCATACCTAAGCTTTTTTCTTTCATAGGCTTCTTCCACTGAGTCTTCCCAAGGAACTGTCAGCTCAATGAAATAAACTATCTGTTGACTCACTGACCACAACACTACGTCAGGCCTCTGCTGGGACAAACTATTTCCTGGGGAACAACAAGCTTTCCCCCTAAATCTACTTGCATTTCCCAATCACAAGCACCTTCTAGGCAGCCACACCATTGCCTCCTTACTAACTTATCGCTTCTGTATTTCTCTCCCTCACGGACAAACTGAATTGCTAAACTCCTGTTCTTAAAACCTTCTGAATTTACCTGTCTTCGTTTCCCTTCGATGCCTGCAGCTAAACTTTTCAACACCTGGTTATGTCGCCATGAAGTCGCCATCAAGAATTACATCTTGAACATGAACCAAACATTTTCTGCAATAACTCATGCTGTGAAAAATGTGTGACTCACATCCATGGTTAAAGGTCAGGTTGTGACACAAAACTCAGATCATGACATGTGGTTTGTCCAAGTGGTGGAGCCATAGCTAGCTGTCTAAGATGGTGGACCTTTTCGTGCGTGAGCGACTCACATCCACACACAACTCACATCATGTATTGACAGTGCTAAAGTTTTTCTGAATCAATTAACTAGAGGCTGCTGCTATAAATGAACACAAGACACAGTAACTTAACTTGTTTAGCTCTTTTAGCCTTAGCTTAACACATTAGTGAGGGGTGGACCGAATCTTGTAGTTGATGCATGCATCAAACCCAAAAAGAGTCGGTAAAAAAGATTTGTTCATTTTCACCCATTGCTACTGCACATGCTAACCAACTAACTAAGCCAGCTTGGTTTGTTACTCCCATAGAGTGTTAGCAAGCTCCTGTTGGCTTTAGTAAATATAGAGAAATACTATGTATTTTTGCTCTTTGCAGAGTTGTGTGTCTTTCTCTGTGGAACATCTTTAGAATCAATGCAGCCGAGGTAACCTGGAATAAACCAGCTAATGTCAGCTGCTGCTATTAACACTGTCTCCTCACTTTGATGCTGAATAACAAACAAACCAAACTCATAACCATGCCAAGCTAGTAAGCAAACTAGCACAATTGCACACTTTTTTTTTAAAAAAAAGAAATACTTACTCATTTATGTAATAATACTTCAAGCTCTATAATTAAAGATTAATCAACTGTCTCCTCTCCAGATAACCTGTCAACATCCACCCTGACCACATCCAGCAACCCAGGGTGTGCCAGCACCAAAAAGCACAGCAGTGCAGCAAGTAAGAACTCACAGCTATGTGTTGCAACTTCTCATAATTGCTAATAATTCTGTGAACTGGTCCATGGTCTGTTTATGGCCATGAATGAGTTTTGCATTTGGACAGGTATCAACACTTGCAGACTTCTCAGGAACAGGTCTGTGATGTCCACAAGTTTTTAATGCCGCATTACTGGGGTCACTGTCATTTACTTGTAGCCTCATACATATGTGTCTCTTTTGGCCAGATTGGAAAGGTGATTGCAACCCATCTTGTTTTTTCCAAGCTATGTGCAATCAACGTCTGCTCTCCTCTAGTCCAGAAGGAGGTGGAAATAGACAAAAATTGTATATTTTTCACCAGCTCAAGTCACTTTGGGTGATTGTCCCCTCCAGAGGATAGTCTTTTAGCTTGTCCAGAACTCTCAACTATGTAAAAATTATTAAAAAAAGTTCACATGGAGCATACAGGATTTAAGCTGCTGGCGCTCCTGCTTTCAAATCAGAAATCTGATTGCAGCTTTTCTTGCTTTTCCCAGACCACATGCAAATGAGGGTCCGCCCTCCTCCATTCTGAAAGGAGGTGGTAATGGACATCACGTCTTTGGTTTTCACTGGCTCAAAACACTATGAGCAATGGTTTTCTTCAAGGAACAACTTTCTTGAACCCTGAGCAGCTCAGCTGGTAGAGCATCAGACCCTAGTCTGCCGCTTCAGGATTCAAGTCTCTGTTCAGGTGCCTAGTTTGTTGTGCAGTGTGTCTGTGGTGCTCACTATCATCATCATCATCATCATCATCATCATCACACATGAGGGTCTGCAGGAGGTTCACAGTTTGCTTGTGGCCATCACTGAGTTGTGCGTTTGGGCAGCCTTCAGTTCTGCCAGACTTTCCAGAAACATCCCTGTTACCTCCACAAGTTTTTGAGGCCCCATTAATGAGGAAACTTTCATGTACACTTGGCCACATATGTGTCTCAGCTTTCCTGATCAGAAATCTGAATGCAACCCATCATGTTTTTTTTTCCAGACTACATACATAACAAGGTCTGCTTTCCTCTGGTCCAGAAGGAGGCATTACAAGACAAAACTTCAATGGTTTGCACCTGGGCTGGGTATCTGCACAATTGAAATAAGCCAGTATCAAGTAATATCAAAACGTCTCCAGTCACATGATATCTGCATTCAATCCTTTGTGCAGGCGGTCTGATCCTGGACCATTCTGACTCCCCACCTAACCAGAAAACTTTGTAGTGGTGCCATCTCTGTACTGGCTATCTTTCTGATGAACTCTCAGTCAACATCTAAAAAGTCTCAACAAACTCACACTGGCTGCATGTAATTCAGGATCTGCCCTTCTCCATTCCAGAAGGATGTAGTAATCCACAAAAATGTTTTGTTTTTCACTGGCTCAAGACACTTTGCCAAATTGTGTACTCCAAAGTCCCTGTTTTTGAACCCTGGATAGCACAGTCAGTAGAGCATCAGATTTTTGATCTGAGGGTGCAGGTTTCAAGTCCCTGTTGAGGTGAAGAATTTATTGTGTGATGTGTCTGCATTGCTCATTCTCATTATCACTCATGGAGGTTTTCAGGAAGTCCATAGTAATCTTAGGGCCATGAATGAATTGTGCATTTGGGCAGGTTTCAGCACTGCCAGACTCTCTGAGAACATCTCTGATACCTCCACATGTGTTAGAAACTCCATTTATAAGGAAACTGTCATATATGCTTGTCCACATATATGTGTCTCAGCGCTCCTGATCAGAGATCTGTTTTTTTTCAAGGCCACATGCAAAACAAGGTCTGCCCTCCTCTAGTCCAGAAGGAGGCATTACGGGACAAAACAACGGTTTTCACCAGTACCGAGTAGCATCAAAATGTCTCAGGTCAAACAATTGTCTGCATTCGATTGGAAAAACTCAGTATTTTACATGCATTGTAAGTTTATTTTGAAAAACACTTAATGCAAAAAACAAGCAGAAACTGTACATTTCCTGGGAAAACAGTGTTTTTTGAAAATACAAAATGCACCTAACAAGCATAAGTTGATATGCCGTCCCTGAATGTCCAAAACAGATGCAGGGGGGTACCTAGGGAGTCATATTTTGACGTGTAGGTCCAGTGAAAGAGTGACAGTATTTGACAGGTGGGGATGAGAGCACATCGGCATTTTAACATGGGGATCTATGGGGTTTTACTCTGATGTGGAGCCAGCCTCAAGTCGCCATATGACAAACTGCAGACTTTGTCAGTTGCACATTGGCTTCAATTTTTTTAGGTTCAGAAGTTGCCGCTTAGAGTCACTCCCTGCTGGCCATTAGAAAGACTGCATGTTTAACGGACTTCCACATTGGCCTCTTTTTTTCAGACCGAAGGCTAACTTTAATACTGTCTATGGCATTTGCTCTACTGTACTATTCAAGATACCACTGTTTTTCTTGGTAAGTCCCACACTACTGTGCTGTGATTGGCTTGTATTCATCATGTCAATGCAACAGGGTTGGAGGTTGTTTGGGTTAGGGTGAAGAGGCCATGGTTAGGGCTAGTGCTAGCTAGTCACAGCACAGTAGGGCGGGACTGGCCAAGAAAAGCAGTTGGATCTGTATTAATGCTGCTCTACATGTTACACTCTTCCTCTGCATACCTGTATCCCATGTACCTCTACTCTGCGCAGTCTTACAGAGACAACTAGTGGTGAGGGAGCGTTGTGACAGTGGAAGTATCAACATCCATATCAAATTCCTATGAGGGATTGATGAGACTAGACTGTGGCTTCTCATTTCACTTTACAGTACTTCAAGTATAGTCTTTTATTAAATATACATTAACTAAATTTTAATTTAATTTGTCAAATTTATTTTAATCATGTCTTTTCCTTCATTACTTCCTCATACACTGCCTCTTTTCATCTCTATGTATGTCCGTGCAACTTTGTTTCCAATATATTTTATGTAACTAAAAGCCCGGTCTGCATCCATTTGTGTCCGTGTAGGTCTGCAGGGTCAGATATGGTTCTGGATTCTGCTGGGAAAAACTGCCATCCTCCTCCTCAGTTTGGCCTCCCTGGCTGTAAAATACAAGAGAGGATGAGAAGAGAAGGATCCAGATCTCTCTTTATAGCAATGCTTTGTTTGGATCATTCATTTGATGAAAGACTTAATTGCATATTTTAATTTCTTTGCATTGTTTAGTCCTCAAATTACACATTTACTGTCAGTGAAGCAGTTCCAGGATTCATCTGTTCTGGACCCTGCAAATAATGTTGTATTGCTGTCTTGGAATTTTTACATTTAAATGCTCTTCATGTAACTCCTTATATGTGAGTAGTTTAGTTTCTTTTTATAATTAAACTCTGTAACTTAGCAGTGGTGACCCAGGAATGTTGACCACAAAAACTGAAAATACAAATGGAATGATTTTTTATAAAATTAAAGGACTTTGCACTTCTATTTCCCACTGAGAGACTGTTTTGAAAAAGCATTTTGGTCATCATGGAGGAAAATGAATGTCACATAAAATGAAATTAAATGGTTTATAACAGAAATGAGAAAAGAATAGATAATATGAAAATGTTTAGATTTTTAACATCTGGACTACCTTTTCGTGACTAATTGTACATTTCTTAGATAGGGGGGTAATATTGGGGGAGTTTGTACTGATGAACTCAGTATTACTAAAATCCTGGCAAAGTTCCTACAGACAAGTTAAACTTTTCAGTTGAACCTATAGAGAATATTTTCACCGTTTAACCTTTCTGCCAGACAGCCTGTTTCAGTGGAAAAGATATTAATGTCTTTAGTTCCTCATCTCTGCTCTTGTGAAAGCCACCAGACTCCATCGATAAAAACAGTAATTTTAGCTCGCTGAAAACGGGAGATGCTGGTCTACCACTGCCTTGATCAGTTAATTTGTGTTACTGTGTGATGCTGGTCAATTTGAACTATCCTTTTTAAACTCCAAAGTCACAAATAACATTAATTAATTGATTGAGGCAACAGAAGGACAGCAGGTCCTTTGTGTTCAGCAATGTTAAATAACTGTTTTCTCATTGGAGTCTGGCTTTGAAGAGAGCGGTGTGATGGCTTCATTTTCTCACTGAAAAACACTGACAGTAAAGTGGTGAAATAATCTCAATATAGCGTACACTTTAACTGAAACTGCTTTTTTTTAGGTGGCTAAAACATGTTTTGTTGCTGCCCCCTCCACAGCAGAGCATTGCTTAGCTTCCATGTCAGACTCCTGCGTGATTTTCCAAACTGGGGGTGTGACAACTAACATCTGCTGTACAATGTCTCAGAATAAGTACCCCATTCAAAAAAAACCTGAACTATCCGTTTAATTCAGTATTTCAATCTCATGCCACCTTTTACCTTACTAGCCACTAAGACGTTTGCACATAAACTAAATGGAAACAGATACAAGTGCAGCTGAAACCATAAGACGTGGAGTAGGAAATTTATTAGCTAAGAACGGCCTGGAGTCGTATGCTTTCAACATGAAGTCAGCTGTGGAGGATGAAAAGCTTGCTGGCATGATCAGTGAGGATGACAAGCAGGAGAACTATTTTGATAATTGTTGAAGTCATATTTCATGCATAAGCACCTTTTCTTTTAAAAGTTAAATAGCCCACATTTCCTGACTGTACTTACATACGTTTACCAAAGTAATATTTTTAATGCAGGACTTTTACTGGTAACAGATTATTTACAGTATGGTATAACTACTTTTACTTGGGTAAAGGATCTGAATACTTTCTCCACCACAGTCTAAGGTAAAATACATGAAATGTATAAAAAGAGAAATGTGAAATAACAGAAGCACCAGTAGTTCTTTTCGTAACCTGTTGGGGGCGCTGTCGTAATCATACGAAAGGACGTAACGCTGGTTTAAGCCACTGAAGAAGTCAGAGATCCAACATGGCGGCGCCCTACAGCAGCACTTACTGACAGGGAATGACTTAGGTCAGCATAGCATCGTCAATCTTGAAAACTCTATAAGAAGTACATTAGGAGTTAATATGTTTCAAGAAACGGCCCAGTGTTTAAAATCAGCGGCACCGTTGTTTTCTCAAACCGTTTTCCTGAAGGATTTGAGACGGCTGTCCACACATGGAGGAGGCAGCCACCTTCAGGCCCGCAGACACTTCGGTGTGAGCCGCTGTCTCACAGCCAAAGCTCCCCCTGCGCGCAAACCCAGGGAGAGAGTGGAGATCCCCGGGCTGGAGATGGTCACCTACGGGGAGAGGATGCACTATGTTCCGGGGCTGTCCAAGCCCGTCTATCCACGGTGGGAGAGGGACTACAAGGACCCGAGACGTTACAAGTCTCCTCCGGTTCACGAGATGCCGCTGTACAAAGAAAAACCGTGCTATGTGTACAACCAGAGGACCAGCCCACTGGAAGGTAAAAGCTCACAGATGTACTACATCTGAAGTACATCGTTGTTGTGTGAAAACAAGCAAGTATTTCTTACCAGCAGTCTACAAACGAATGACACTGAAAACTGTATATTTATGCTGGCGCTTGCTCGTAGAACATCTGATGGTGGTGTCACGCAGGGTCCAGGGAACCCTTTCAACATTTTACTGCAGATAGGGTAGTTAGACACTTCAATATTGGCTGTCGGGTGTTTTTTTCTATAACAAGGAATATTAAAAGCAAAGGTTACTGCTCTACGTAATTAGGTCTGTGGATATTCTCATTTATCCAGATCAATTCCATTCTGGCAACAATTAAATCGTAGGCAATCAAAGTCCAGTTGCCTACGATATACATTTCAAAACATGTCACTTCAAATTGTCATCTCTCTCTGTGTCTCAGGTGTGCGTCAGGCTCTGTGGTTGACCAAAACCAAACTGATCTCAGGTTTGCCGCCTCAGCTTCTCTCACTGACAGAGAGTCCTGCCAATTGGATACCAGATCAGGATGAACGTGTGCAGAACGCCATCAAACACGCCCGCTTCTGGGACACAACAGAGGTCCGACCAGACAAAATTAAATACAGGTAGTGTGTCACAGCAACGTACATTTTAGTATGCATTGTCTAGTCAAGTAGATTAACAGCTATTGTTACATTTTTGTTGTGTGGATTTACAGAAAATCTGTTCTAAATTCTGCCTTCTTGTGTATACATCACCAAAACTGAATTGTTCTATACATGTACCAAAAATGTCTAAAGGTACAAAGTGGTCACAAGCCCACATTTCTGTTCAGTGAGAATAGAAGAAGTGCCTTTTTTTTAAGATATTTTTTGGGCAGTTTGCCTTTAATTGATAGGAAAGTCAGGTGTGAAAGGGGGATAGAGAGAGGGAATGACATGCAGCAAAGGGCTACAGACTGGAGTTGAACCCGGGCCGCTGCGGCAACAGCCTTGTACATGGGGCGCCTGCTCTACCACTAAGCCACCGACGCCCCAGAAGTAGTGCTTTTACCGCATCAGTGTCACATTCAGTGACCGTTTGTGGAATTTGCAGTCCAGTGTTTAGACTGTGATGGATGCAGGTGAAGCCAGGTAATGGCTCTTAGTGGGTTTAGCTCTCTAAACTTGATCAGCAAAATGAGCTGTGCTTCCCATGAGGTGCAGCAGAGGCAAAAAACAACATAGGCTTATGACACCAACAAGCAGCAAGTCACAAAAAAGCAACTGGAATTTGAAAAACAATGTAACTAGCCGAGTAAAGACTGTTTATGAATGATTTAAATGAGTTTAACTATTAAGACGGGTGCATGAAACTATTAAAACTGTTTTTGTTCTTTTGTCCAGAATGTGTCATTTTTATGTTATGTCATGGACAGGTTTCAGATCATTAGTTGTTCACTGAAAGGTCACTGACAAATAAGGTTAAAGTTGAAAGTGATTTAACTCAATAGAGTGCTCCGGGAATGAGTCATAAATCCCAGAAATGAAATGAGTGAGTATTTTAGCACTCCTGGTTCCCTCCTCTCAAGGTCTAATGGGTTTTAGTAACAACTCAGATTCCAAAAAAATTGGGACGCTGTGTAAAACATAATTAAAAACAGAATGCAATGATTTGCAAATGTTTTTTGACCTATATTTTAATTGAATGCGGTCTAAAGACAATATATTTAATGTTCAAACTGATAAACTTTATTTATTTATTATTTATTTTTGTTGATATGCACATATTCTGAATTTGATGCCTACAACCCAGTAAAGTATATTTGTTTGAACATTAAATATCTTGTCTTTGTGCTGTCTCCAATTGAAAACATATTGAAAAATATTTGCAAAACTTCTGTTAAGTTTTATACAGTGTCCCAACTCCTGCAATAAGGTCTGTGGCTAACACAAGCTTAATACTCATGAAAAAAGGCGGTTGCTAACAAGAAGCTAAATGAGACTTAAGAGTGTCATCACCCTGAACATGGCTTTACAGCCTCATCATGGTGGCAGTGTTAAGTCATGTGACCCGGGTGTAGTTAATGTATAGCCTAACGTTAGTTTATTACTGTGGCTAATTGCATTTGGGCTTCAAAAAACATAAAATTGGTGTGAATTTGTGAAGATTATCTTTCTGAATAAAAGATGTATCATAAACATTTTTTTGCCACAGAGCTTATTTTCGGCAATAATCCAAAATCCAGTGGAAAAATCCCATAGGCTTTTCGACAAGGGAACCAGGCCATCGCTAACTTCCGTGTCGGCCTACAGAAAAACGTCATCCCTGCAACACTCTGTGGTGAGGTGTATCATCTGCACAGGATGCAGCTCTCAGAATAGCACTGTAGCAAGGTTTGACATCTTTGCTCTCTCCATAGGAAAAGCCAGCACAACTTTCTCTAAAGTATAGTGGTGTTGACTCATTGAATATTTGGTTGAAAATCAGTAGCTGAGAGCAGCACAGGTATTTTTACAGTCCTTGTTTGGGTAATAAATCACTGTCCTCTCTCATTGTTTGTTTGTTTGTGTGTGCTCTTTTCTCAGCAACACTTTGCTCTTCAACCTGCTCCATCTGTGTGCAACTCTACAGCCCAGTCACCCAGCAATTGGAAGGAGGATCCTTGCTGAGAAATACTCATTGGCATCCATGTGGAGCAGAGGTAATACACACTAGGGATTACCTAGTGAAATACTTAAGGGCCTTGACAAACCAAGCCGACGCTCAGCTGTTGGTCAGCGTGAGCAACCTGAGAAGTTGTTGACCAATAAGTGGGTTCCTGTTGTGTTTATATCATCAGCAAACTAACACCTATACAGCATTACACAAACAAAGGCAAAGAAGTACAAGGCCCTGATCACACAGAAAGTGTTTAACAACTGGAGGCGTTTTTTGTAATTGTTTTTAATGAGAATAAAGCTTTTTCCTACGCGCCTTGTGTTTCTGTGCTGTAGGCGCATGGTGTTTTTGCTGGAGGGCTCTGAGCTTTGAATAAAACTTAAATTCAGAGCAGAAAAGCGCCCACGTCATCTCTGCTTTTTTCCCGTTGTTTAATACTATGATTTGAGAGGCGGACCGTCTGTGGTGGTCATGACAACATAGTTTACAGTTGGTAAACAATGGATGAGAAACTAGTAGTAGCGGTCACTGGATACCCAGAGCTATATGACTTAACAAACAGCAGTCACCACCATCTCAATAGAAAACCGCAGGCGTGGAAGCACGTCAGTGCAGTAGTTGAAACGGCTATCATCGAGGTGACTCTCCTGGACCAACTGGTGGTATTCCCTGTGATCCACCCTCTTTTTTTAAGAGTCTCATGTGCCCACACAGATCTCCATTTCCCTGTACCCAACAAACGATTTGCCGACAGCTTCTCAGCCAGAGCTACAGTACAGCAAGTACCCTCTGTCTGTCCCTTTTAGAACCAAGCTACTAATTACTGTGAAATAAATAAAAATAAATAAACAGTAGATTAATTACATGGGATGGTTAGGGTAAGGAGGTGATTGGGTGGTTGCTTGGCAACAAGAAAAAGGTGCGGCAAGTGGTTTTTTTTTTTTACGAGGGGCATTCAATAATTAAAAAAAACCCAAACAAACAAAGGACCTACTGTATGCTAGCTAGCTGTCACTGTACCCTGGACGACATGGGTAAGGGCAAAGTCAACGAAAACTGGCTGTTTAACTAAGACTTGGCGGCATGGCTGAAGCCAGTACAAGGCAATGCATACAAGGCTCTGTGTATTTAATGTAAAAAGTATTTCCAAGCTTGGCACGATAGGAATCAAGGTAGTTGAATCCCGCATGCAGAGTGAGAAACACAAAATCTGCAAGTCACATTTTATGTTACAAGTATTTGGGCAAAATTGTCTATGACCCGAAGTACTTGATGTCAGTTTATGTTTTTATGTTGTTGTTTTTTTTGGATATTGAAAAAAAATTCTAAAGTTTGACTCCAAATGGCAATAAAAAAAGTCTTAAAAAAGTCTCAAAAAAGTCCTAAATCTAACTTGTCTAAAGCCTCCTACAGACTGTGAGATTTTAGCTATCTTATAAGTTTAGCACAAGCTACACTGTGTGACATGGATCTAATTAACTTGGGTACGACATCAAGTTTGATGTATGCAGACTATACAATGACAGAGCCTACTGAATCGCAGGCTACGTCCTACAAAGCATTAGCTTCCCACACTTGAGTGCACAAGGATGCTGCACGGGTTATTACTTCTCCAACTGTGAAGCACAACATAGAGGGTCATATTACTAAATAACTTAAAGTTTTGTGGTCACTAAAAGCTGCAGTGTGTCTGTGTGTGTGTTTGATAGTTACTAGGTTGCTCACCTGGCAGCTGCAACTCCATATTTCCTTCCATGCTTTGTCCTTCTTTACCCGACCATGGTAAGAGCTGGAGGACACATCATACAGGCAAGGCTTCTGCTGCCACAACTCCACAAGGTTTTCCTCTTTACTGGAATCCCATGCATTTCTTTTAGCATGTTTTGCCTCCATGCCAAGCTGCTATTCATCTGTTTCTTTGGGTTTAGGGTCAGTGCGTCATTTTATTATGCATTTCTATAGATTGGTTAGTAGACATAGGCCATAAATTCCTGGCACAGTCAGAATTTTATCCCAGGCTGTCTTTGATCGCAATAATGTGACAACGGCCATCCTTGAAGCTCTGTAACTGTGTGACACAGGATCATCGTTTTAGAGCCACAACCAAAGATATCACCACGTTTCTTTGACGTTGGTCATCTTTCATGTGGGACAGCCCAAAATAGCACAGGTTATACTGAGCTTTAGGCTGTAGGAACCTTGGATGAAAGATTTGTCAAAGGATATGTGGAAATATTGACCTTCTGGTCGCGCCACAGTAAAAATCAAAGGATCACTTCAGTCACTGGGACCCAGTGTCTGGGGACGACGAATGTCTCTAACTTTTATGACAATCCATCCTATTGTTGTTGAGATATTTATATCTGGAACAAAGTGGTGGACTGACTGAAAGACAGACAGACAATGCCGTCCCTAGAGACAATTAATGAGTTTCGAAAATTGATCAGTGCTGCCTAAAATCATAATAATAAACCTGAATGTACTGAATACATTCTAATGGACTTCCAATTTCATTCCATGTTTGAATACCAGGTGAGGACCTGTTCCAGATTAGGGGTCAGAACGGTTTACTGCATAACTGCATGGATCCTCTCCCAGAGGTTTCTGGGAAACAGGAAGTGGCTGACACGGCAGATCACGTCCTGAAAACCTTCTATCCTGTCTCCCCCACCATCGACCTGCAGAAGGTTCACGTGTACAAAGAGGACGTGAACTGCACAGGTGAGAAGACATCATGTCACATTAATCATGGTCTTGCAGTAGTTTGCTGTGTCTGGGAGTATAGTACTGCGGGTCTCCGTTTGTCCAGTGCTCAGGCCTAATTAAATGACTTCTCTTATATCCAATCAGGTTTCAGGGATGACTACCCTTATCCTCATGCCCACACCATTTACTTTACGGAGGGAGGTGATGCTAACTTTAAGCTCCTGCCAGAACAGTTCAGAGCCAAGATGCTCATGTTTACCTTTGGAAATGCTTTGGTCCGTGCACACAAACTGTATGGGGTAAGGATGTACACATCACTGTGTCATTAAACTCAGTGGATCTGTGAACAACATACTGTATTACCAGTAAGTGATCTACATTCTCGAAATTCATAATCATCCTTCTCTCCCTTTCTACTTTTTACCCTGTGTGTGTGTGTGTGTGTGTGTGTGTGTGTGTGTGTGTCAGCCCCAGCCCCAGCGTGTATTAGATCGACCTATAACAGTACAGGCAGTGGGGACCAACGGTAGAATTTTCCATTTTATGGTTTTCCAGCTCAACACCACAGATCTCTCAGGAGACGACGGCATCAAGAACCAGGTGCCTCATTTTTTTTATTCAATATCTGTGTGTGGTGCTTTGTGAGAAAACCCAAATTGACACGTTATTGGCTTTGAAGAGACATTTGCTGCTGTACTGCAAAAAACGCATCAATACGAGGACCTTTGCTTCTGCATGGGTAGACCAAGTGAACACTACAATACAAAACAGTACACCCAGCAGTAAATACCATTAAACTCATGCTGTGGTTTAAAAGGTAAGTTTGGTATATTCTAACTTGGTCCCTATTTCCCATGTGTCTTCCATGTTTCTGTGTCTAAGTGACTAATGCAACAGTAATAATGCAATAAAGTATTATTCTATTTTATAATTTCTGAAATTGGTCCAGTATTAAGCGAGAGGGCTGCAGCTGGCAGTGGCTGCAGTGTAATCACTCAGGGCATGTATGCAGCGTCAGTGTACGTCCACTTAAAGTTCTTGTTTTGACAGCCGCAGATTACCATTCTAAATGTCTGACAACTTATAGGATCAATCCTTACCTTTTAAAGGTGCAAATCCTTTTTGTTTAATCAGATACCGCCTCAAAAATCACTGTCGTCAAACACACCAGACTCTATTTAAATATACAGTAATTGTATTTTGGCGTGTATAAAAGCAACATATTTGCACATCTAACTGGGTGAATAAAGGGTTTATTTCAACCAAACCAGAGTTAGGGATTGTTGGAATAGCGGAAAGACGAACCAAATGGCTTTTGTGAGTTTTATTTTGCTTCCATCAACTTTGAATTAAGTGTGTTTGTGACCAAAAAAAAACCTGATTATTTAAATGGAGTCTGTGAGTTTGGCTATCGCATATCTGGACCAATTTCCAAAATTGTTGTTCCATTAGTTACTTAGACACAAAAACATGGGAAAATGGGGTCCTGGTTGAATATTGCCCATTGCCTTTACAGGCTAAATTGTCGTCAGACCAATAGCTCCGAGATTGCTTTTTGTTCAGGGCTGAATAATATGTTGTAAATCCATATGCAAAGAAACTAATCCTCAGAGTGAATTCTTATCAGTATTTTTGATCAAGTGATGCTGCAAAAATCTGTGTCCGTGCAAAAACAACAATTTTTCATAATAATCATAATTGACTATCAGAGTAAAAATCAGACCTGATGTGAGAATGAGTTTGCTGTTGTCTGCTGGCTTTTTGAAACGCTTTCTGCTCCATGCAGGTGTGGCTGGATAAAGATGTCGAGCTCTATGATTTTGCAAAACTCCGACCGCTCATCAAGAAAAAGCAAGTGAAGGTATGAACATATCATACATCTGAGCCCTGGCACCTTTTTCTCTTAATTTTGTTAGATCTCAATAGCAGTGGCTGGTCTTGAGTTTCCTAGTTAGGCTAGCTATAGATTTCAAATCCAAAAAAGGAAGTCTTGGAGGAAAATAGAGACTTTAATATTGCATATACAGATTTGTTTGCTTTCACCACCAACACTACAACACTGCCACACCAAATAATCCTAAATAGCACATGGCAGAGTCGTAATCTTGTGGTAAAACATATTAATGAATGCTTATTTCGACCTATTAGTATGTTGATAGGCTAATGTAGACTTAATAGGCCATGTTACCTTCATATCCAGGCTCAAATATGTTTTGCGGCTCCAGACAGACTTTTAAAACTTTTTATTTTGGCCAAAAATAGCTCTTTCTATAGAAAGGTTGCCGACCCCTGCCATAAATACACTGAATGCGTATTTATTGATAAGTGTGATGGGACGACAGAGAAACTGAAAGGGCAGCAAAGTAAACTTGAGTGGTTGTTTGTTGTGTGTCTCCCTGCAGGTACCAGCTGGTCTGGCAGGATACAAGCCTGAAACATTCAACAAGTTCTTGGCCCTGTACCTGCACGGGGCTGTGTAGGACAACAAACAGTACCTTGTCTGTATTTATGTTTTTTTGTTGTTGTTTGTTTTTACGTATGTCCCTTCAGTCGGTGACCTGGTTTACAACATGTTATGTTGTCTGGATAATTTAACACCTTGACCCCATCCAACTGTGACTTACTCAATAAAAAAAAACTCATTCTGAATAGATACTTAAGTGTGTTTTTATGCTTTACTGGTGTACATTGAAAATGAATACAGGCTTATATCCCAACAATTTTTCATCCTAAAACCTATTATAACACTAGTACTCTGCTGTAAAGAGACAACAGTAATGGGCTCTATTTGGGGTGTTGCAGGTATGAGCAACTTTAACAGGGCAGCAGACCTAGAATTGATATGAATATCAGCATGTCTTAATATCACACTACAAAGAAAACATAAACTTCAAACCTCTACAGCGCACACATAACATTATAGGGCTAATCTCACACCCATTTGGACTTGTTGTAACCGGTGCACTGGTGAAACTAATTTTATTAACAATAGCTCTGATCCATGTGAGTAATGAGAGTGAGTCAGTGTGCACGACACCAGAGTCCTCACCCACAATGGACTGTCTTTTTTATGTAATTATATTTGATGTCAAAAATATTCTGATTGCATATTTTTTCATTTTTAGGAAAAGGAAAGTGATGCTTACAACAGCACACTTTTAGAAGAATTACTAATAAAGTTTAAATGCCTTTTCTTTATCAAGTCCAAATATAATAACAGTTAACATATAATAACATATAATTATAATATATAATATATAATATTATTATATAATATACAGTTATAACATATAATAACAGTTCTATGATCAAGCACATGAATTAACTTGTATATTGATATTAAAGTGTAAAAATTATTAATCAAGATGCAAGAAATCAAACTGATCACTTCATAAGATATCAGGTAATGGAGTGCAACTTAGCTGAGGTCTGTGTATATGTATGATGGGCCTAAAAATAACCTTTTCAGTCATTTTTGCACTCAGGCTACAGTAATAACTATCCCTCTAGACCAGTAGTTACCAAAGCTGCAGGGTCTTTTCATGGACAGATAAAATTAGGGTGCCTCTGAGCAACAATTACTATTGGGTCCTCGTTAAGCCCCATCTACCACCTCTGTGCATTTTGATACAGAGTCACAATGTTGTGCGTTAGGAATTGTACTTGAGTGGTACAAACCAACCAAATAACAAAAATCCACTGACATACAGTGAATCTTTGGGGCCCCTGGGGGTCTGGGGCTCAGGGGCAGCTGCCTGCAGTGGATAAAACAGCCTTGGACCCACTGAATGGGTGTCAGCAAAAACTGTCAGTGTTTCCACTGAGTCACATTTAATACATCACATACTATCATGATTTTAACTGATTTCCACGGGACTGCATGTCACATGACAACACTTTAAAAAACAAAACAAAACAAATAAACAAACGAAACCAAATGGGAAGCCGTGCTGTGCGAGCTGGTAAATTAAACAGTTTATGTAAGCACATTTTTTCCGTCGACGCACCACAGCAGGCACAAACAAACCGACTGTATCAATGTGGCAATGAGAGCAAGTCTACACCCGCAGCTGCACTCTGACAGGAAGGACCAGCAGACTACAAACACACTGAACCGACCTCAGGGACACAGACAGAGACGGAGAGACACAAGCCTGACACAAGCCCAAACCTACAGGACACAAAAGAAGCTGCAAAAAGGTACATCGAAACATCGTCTGACATGTCACTTATAATGCTTTAAAGTTTTCTGGTCCAAACTATAGTTGTGTCAAGCTACCCAGAGATGCACACAAAAACACCGGAAGTCAGTCGCTTTGCTAATTAGTTTCACATAAAAAGTAGCCTCTGGTATAAATTCCGTTTGAGTCTTGTGTGTTGTTTGCTAATATTGCTGTCCATGTTAGTATTTGTGTATTTGTTAGTAGTGTATTCTAATATGGAACAATGCAACGGACGTCACTTAAATGTCAGGGACTGTTCTTCACTTATCAGAGGGAGAGTCGGGGATGAATGGAGGCAAGGGTCTGACCTCATTTTATTTAGTCATTTATTTATTTATCTTATTTTGACTGTCCCCAAACCTTCAGGTATTTATCCTTGAGCCTTCCTGAGTGACTGGCGGAAAAAGCATGACCCTCCCTTCACCATAAATTAGTTGTCAGATGTAAAAACTTACCCTTTAAAAAAGTTAAAAGTTCAAAACCAAATCCTGGAGTTGAAAAAAAGCTATGGGTTTTTCATTCATGTTGTGCTTGCCGGTTAGTTGTGAGTGATTTTGATGAAATATTAGTATTCTAAGCTTAAAATATGATTATGTTTTTTTTTTCTGATGAAAGCATTTGTCCCACACAATGGGTATGATTTATGACATATTAGTAAATCTCATATATGAAATGTTAGTAAATCTGTGAGTAGATTTGCACATAAAAAACCTTGATACTAAAAACCCACACCGTATTCATGAACCCCACGGGAAACTAGGATTTGATTGTGGGCAAGTGTGTAAATTCATGAATGCCAGCCGTAAATTGACAGCATGCTCCCACTTGTCGGCAATTAACATACAACCCCATATATGGGGACCACCATATATGGAGATGATAATTACTATGGATAGATATTTTGTTAGTAACAATTAAACGATTGGAGCTACTAACATATTGATGAATGCTGAATTACACGTAAATTTCCCTCAGCTGACAGTTTACACACAAATTTGTTCTGCTCATGTTTAATGAATGAGACCCAGTGTGTTTAAATACCATTGTAAATTTTAAAACCCAACAATAATTTGTGTTTTAACAGTTTCCGGCTGCAATAAATGGTGTAATTAATCAATTTTAAAAGAAAATATGCTTTCCCAACAATTGGTGGTAAAATAAATAGCCTACAAAACACAGCCATTTAAAGTTGTATGCCCTTTCCCTAAGCCAAAACAAAAGTCCCTTTACAGTACTTACACAAGAAAATAACCAACAGCTCCATATCAAATTACAGCTTTGATAACCCCAAAATATATCTAATCTGCATCATACTGATTTCACTTTGGTATGCTTCCTATGAGAAATATAAGGGAAGTTGCTACTTTCTCAGGGCAGATTAATTAGTACATAAATAAGTAGCATGTCAGTCTTGTCATAGCAAAACAAAGCATTTGAAAATGTGTCATCTTTAGGTTTTTATTTTGAAAGGTATCACCCGAACTCCCTTAAAGTAACATGGTATCAACGTTTAACTTTACACGTCCACAAGTCGCTGTCCCGTCAGGTCAGTGAGTACATTACATTGTAAAGTAAGCTAACAAAGTATAACTCCTTAACTTTCATTTTATTCCGTGTTTACTGAAGCAGATTGTAGCAGCTTTAGCTTATAGTAACGTTACTGAAGCTCAGCTGTGGAAGGTTTTTGAAGTTCGCTGTTCCAGCTGAAGACTAGCTAAGTGGTCTGGTGCGCAGCAATTTAACGTTATGTGACTAGAAGCTCTCTTCATGTCGCTGTTTCATGTGCAAATGTTTCTGTTTGAAGGAATAAAAGTTGTCGAAGGTAACTCGTTCTTCCATAGCCTGTAAATGTGTCGAGTGTGTGCACAGTGCGTGCACCCTCCTTGTAGCTTTGTGTTTTCTTGGCGGCTCAGAGCGGACAGACCTGTCAGACCTATGTTGTGCCTGTCAGGTCATGTCATCAGCGTTATCAGCTGGAGACAAAGGAAGTGAGTAGAGATCTCTGAAGTCCTCAGGCTACAGGTATTTAGATATCTTCTGCAGTGCTGTATTTCAACTCAGGGGACAGGGGACATGTCCAAATCAGCGTGGTTGATGCATAGATGAAGGGGTGAGGAGACTTAAGAGAGACAAGGGTGCATTTGTGATCCACCATGCATTACCATCTAATGTCAGCAGCCAGATGCCATCTTAAAATCACTGTCTAACAGGCTGGGACCTCTTCCAGTGAGCTAACAGCACAAAGTCACTGAATTTGGCTTCTGAGGTCTGAGAAACCGATTGTGACAAAAACAAGAAAAAGCATTCAGTTGAGAATGAATCATTTCACAGGAAGCTGTTGCGGTAAACAGTTGCGCCATCACTGGCTGTATGAGTGCAACCCTCATGTATCCACTTAACTTATGTGGCCCAATGTGTCATGCATTGAAGACATTATCTTTAAAAGTGGTGGTCAAATAGAAAAGTTAATCTACACATTGTGGTGTGCTACTCCACCAGATATACAGCAGAGTTAAGAGAATGCTACAATGTAATGCAGGCCTCTTGTAGATACTGTATGTTGAGTGGTCTTAACAGTAGGGTACCCTCTATGATTATCTCGTCAGCAGTGTCACTGAATAGCTTCCCAGGAAACTGGTTCCAGACAGATGTTTCCAACACAAACTGAGATATACTGAAATTAATTTAGTCCAGACACAAAAGTGGATCCATTCGTCTGCCAAACTGCTCGTAATTGACCTTTATAACTCTTCTCACCCAGGGCTGAGGCTATGTGTAGTTTCTTAATGCATTTTTCTCATCAGCATGAGCTACAGCTCTAGGCAGTATTTTCTACAGATTTGATATCCAGTAAAGAAATGACATAGATTAGTTTAAAGAGGAAAGAACAAGTCCCAATTTTATAGCCTCTCTGATCCTTCCCCCTTGCCTCTTTTATCAGACACACTGGTATCAGTCCTGCCTGCCACTTGTCTCAGGTAGCCAGACCTACTGTATTTCCACAGTGCTGTGTTGGCGGCAGTGCTAGAGAAAGGTCTGGAAGTACCCATCGTCATTCTGATATAGGGTGAAAATCCTCTGGATTGTATCTCTCTAAACCAATCACAGCTATCTTGTTCAGTTCTAAGCTCAAGATGCAGCGATGGTGCCCTGGCAAAACGGTAGCACGCAGATAGGGGAGGAGAATGCCTGCTGAAATAGCCGGCTAAATGCAGGCACATACCCACAGTCTGCATCTGTTGATTCAGACTTGCCTGCTTCTGACTGAGAGCTGGAAGGGCTTGGAGTCTGTTACTCATGGATTGATTATTGAGTGGGTTTACAGGCCATCTGCCCAAGAGGGCAGCCTTATTTTATTGTTAAGATGTCTTATTGAATAGTCAAAACAAGAGATGATTGTGATGATTGAGTATGCTGTGTCTGTGTGGAATGAACCACTATTCCCTCATTCATATATTCCTAAATAGGGGAATCTGTTGAGATCCCTAGTTGGTTGTTACCCACTCACATAAATGTGGTGAATTCCAACACTTATAACAGAAGTGGGCCCATCCGTGGCAGCTGACGTTAGACTATATTAGCTTAGCAAACAAAATAATATTTACATGTCTATTTACATGTCTGTGCCAGAGGCCACACTTTGTCATTGTCTTATGATCTGTCAGTGCTGCTACAGGCTGAGATCTTGTTGTAATAATGATAGTAAATATTGTGGATAAGCTAAAACATTTGATGAAGAGGAAACATTTATGATGTTCATTGCTAAGTTAACTGGTTAGGCTATAGATGGAATGTGAGATTTTACAAGGACAAGTTGAGTCCTAGTGTGTTTTGTAGCTTTGATGTTCAAGCATGATGTTGGCATTGTACGTTTCAGCAACTCTGTTAATTTTGACAACTATTTTAGATTTGTCTTAGTCTTGAGACAAAATACTCATTAGTTTTAGTCTCATTTTAGTCATTTTTATCCTCCATAGTGTTAGTCTAGTATTAGTTGTGGAAAATTCAAAACATTTTAGTCAACTTTTTGTCATTTTGTTTTCTATATGTTTTTTAATCATAAAAACTAATCCAGTGAGGCTAATTCATGTTTCAGAAATTAGGTTGTATGAAAATTTCTTTACAATTTTTTTCTACAACTACTCTGCACACTTACAAACTGTCATTTCTCCAGCAGTATTTGACAGGTTTAAGGGGTGATTTACGAGCAGACACTTACTGATTGTCATTTGAAAAGCTCAACATCTCTATTTATGCTCTCAAAAACTTTGACACCACAAATAACTAATCTGAGACAACTAGGATTTGTACCCAGGGTCATTGTAAAATCTGACTTATCCATCTCACTGTTAAGAAGCTGAAAAATAATTAAAGCCTGAATTCTTTCTTAATCTGCAACATGTTAGTCTGGAGGTTTAAACTTGTGTTCTCTCACAGAGCTGGTGAGTAAAACTAAACATTTACACTGCAGTTCAGTGGCTAACTGCTAACAGCCACCGCTGCAACTAACAAACTCCACAAATCCATTCAGCAGCTCCACCATCCACAGGCAGACACACACTACTGTTTATTTACTGCTGAATTACAGCTCACAACTTGCACCAGCGGCTGATGCTACTCCAGTGTGAGTGTTTTTGCTGGCAAGCGGAACATCCTGGCTCAGACTATTTACTGGCGTTTACCAACCTGTCACTCATGCAGCATTTGAAGATAATTATAAGCTTTCAATGTCTGATAGACCACCACCAACATTTTCATCACGTCTTGTCTCGTCAGCGAAAATGAAACATAGATTTCGTCTTACTTTTTATTCTCAAGATCTATTTTTAGCTCGTCAGTCTTTTTTTTTTGTCATGGAAAAAAGGTTGTTGACGAAAAAGTTTCGTCATAGTTTTCATCAACAAATTTAACACTGCTGCAACCATAGATGCGTTACATTTGTGCGTTATTATGTAGTGGATACGTTGAAACTTTACGTTTCAACACATATAGTTACATTTAGGCACAAAGACCACTAGTTTATGGTTAGGAAAAAGATCACGTATTGGCTTACAGTACTCGGTTTGGGGGCACAATTCCGGTGTGAAAAGGAAAAGGAAACCCAGCAATGACTTACCGAATCACAATCAGTTTTGTTGTTTCTTGGTCTTGAAGAGTGGTCTGCAGTGGTCTGCAGCTTGGCAGGCATCTCCCTGAGATGTCACGCCATCCACAATCCCCTCCACCTCCAGATGACAAAGTCAGCTCATATACTACGTCACGTTATAAACATTAATATAATAAGGATGAAACGTACAAATTTAATGTATTTGTGGTTTGCAGAGCTGTACAATGCGAACATTTTCTTCTGGCAAATGGGCTGCAAGATGACATTTTAGAATACATCATCAACTGTGTTAATGTCTTAATATCTTTTTTTTTTTTTTTTTGGCAACTTTGGATTTATCTTTGGCAGAAACAGCTCTAGGACCAGCCCTCAGCCAGTACAAACCTGAACAGTACATGTTACCTAAAGGTGTGAAAATGGAGCATGGGCACCAGTGATGTAGTGTGTCATTCTTTTAATCTTTTTAAAGCTAACTAAGACAACTGACCTAAAATTGAAAATCATCTGTCCAAAGAAACCTTTCTCCTTTCAGTCTCGAAGATGAGTTCCAGACTGTCAGGTGATCCAGAGAAGGAGGAAGAGGAAGATAATGAGGAGGAGGAGGAGGGAGAAGGAGAAGAGAGCCTCAACCCAACAGAGGTGAAAATGAGTCAGATAGTGATGCCCTGCCACAGCAACCATCGACAGGAGCTGAGCGTGGGACAACTGCTTAAGTGGATAGACTCCACTGCCTGCCTTTCTGGTGAGGTGTGTGTGTGCGTGTATGTGTGTATGTGTGAATATTAGTCATGTGATGTATGTTGAAATGATTTCATTTGTAAGTGTCCACAGTCTGTTGTAACCACTGACTAGCTGGGCAGGACATGACACATGTCTGTTTCATATGGGCAGCTGAGAGGCATGCTGGGAGTCCCTGCGTCACTGCCTCTATGGATGACATCCACTTTGAACACACCATCAGGTAACAGGACGTGTGTACAAAGGCGTGGGTCCTTCTGATTTGCTGGTGTGTTTATGTGTGTATTCATTCTATACTCATTTTTCCTTTATGCCTCTCTGTTTAGTGTGGGTCAGGTGGTGAACATCAAGGCAAAGGTCAACAGAGCCTTTAACACCAGCATGGAGGTCAGATAATTTTGCATTGTGTTCTTGCAGTGTATCACTTATACTTTTAAACATCCTTTTCTACAAACAAAGACACTTACTCATTCTTTGTTTCTTTACAGTCATACCATAATACCCTTTGTTATCTCCACCAGGCGTAAATGAAGATGTTGTGAAACCTTTTACTACAAAAGACTTTTTTGAGAAGTTCATTTTTGTTGTTTTATTTTAAATGGAAGGAGGTTGTCTGTAACCATTTAGCATAGAGGGAATCATGTGTTTGGTCCTGTGTGTGCATTTTATTGTATTTTTATAAAATTTCATTTTTAAGCTTTCTTTTCATATATTTTCTGTTCACATTTATGACTGTATGCTCATGGACCACTCATGATTCACTGCGATTCATGGTTGTTGAATAACTTGTTTATGACTTTTTTATACCGTCACTGACTGCTGACTTCTCACTTCTTTTAGTGAAAAGAGACTTCTCTGGTGGGGGCGCAGGTTTTATGGAAATCTTCTCAGCTGGCAACAAGTCCTACAGTCTGTTACAGGCCATATTTTGGCTTTTGTCGCTGAAATACTGCCATCTATAAAAAAAGTTTGGTCTTATTTTGAACAGGAACATCTGAAGATTAATACTATGCGCAATAGATTATGATCCACTCAAATACAATACCACATGAATAAATCCCCATTTTTGTTATCTTCACTGCCATCTTGACTGTAAGGGAGCTGGGAGTGACAATACCACAGGGTGCAGCCCTCTGAGTCAAAAACACACAAGACGTGTATTTTTATTAGCTTCTGGGGCACTTCTGAAGGGCGCTGCACCTGCTGGAATTACAGGAATTGTCTTGAGTGGTCGCAGTTAGCCCGGGGCCACCTGGTGGAGATATTCACTCTCCTGGGTACACTTGCAAATTCACCCAAATGAAAACAAACTTACTTTGTCATGTACCGTTAATTCTCAAATAACAGCCTATATTAAACTAGATGGCAGAGAGACATAGGCTTATATTAGAGACAGGCCATTATATAAATAAATAAACTTATCAACACACTAATTCTGTGTTGTGGGTAAAATATATTTTTTAAAGAATTTATTTATAAAAAATAAATATGGTTCATAAAATATTTTGATGTGCCTTAATTTTTCTAACTTGTAACCTTGCCCTGTGCCAGACAGACAAGAATTCACAACTTCAAACAATCAAAAAATGTGTTAAAAGCCTTCAAATTAAAACTAACAGTTTTAAAACTAAACTAACAGTGCTGATTACATCAGTGTAAAAATGTGCTACTATAATCATCATCTTTGTTTTACATGATACTTACTAATGAAAATGTTGGCCCTGTAAAGTTGTGTCTCGGGTTTTTTGTCAACTCCGTCAGATTTCTGCAAAAACATAATTTAATCAGTTATGAAAGGGGTTAGCTTTATCACAAGGACTCCTGTTTCACTTTCTGGTTTCCGAGAAGTGGGAATGCTGCTCAAGCACTGGTAAGCTTTCTATTTTTTGATAAATTCATTAAATAATATTGATATCGAATGTGTCTCAACCATAACACACCAATTCCGTAGCCCTTCTAAATCCAAACTAAATAAGAATTATGGATTAAAAATGAGTATTTTGATTAGCATTAAGAGGACTTTTAGCAACTTAGAAAAATAAAATGACTTATGACAACTGCTGAGAAATTGATAAATATGGAACTTTTTGTCAACTCCGTCTGACATCCATCACGTATGTTATTCAAAAGAAAAATTCAATCACTGGGAAGTTGGAACATTACAAGGTTTTATAGTCAAGACTTTGATTTTTTAAAATACTTTTTAAAAAGTGAGGTGTTGTCCCAATTGTCAATAGGTGACATATATACAGTATATATATAGATATATACAGTATACAGCGCTAAACGGTTAAAGACAACCTACTTTTGTTAAAAATGAAATGATAAAAAATGAACCTCTCAGAAAAGTCTTTGGAAATAAACCATTTTTTTAGTATCTTCATTTAAAATATTATCTTTCCCAATGTGCAAATGGGCCCTTTTTACATTTTTGAACCTCCTACACAAATGTATTTATCTATATAAAACATGTCCATCAGTATTTTTTTTGCCTTGCCTAGTTTTTTCAAGTTCAGCTAATTTGAATGCAAAAGGCTGGTTTCCAGTGGTAAAATACCAAATGATGTCCAAATATAAATGTAATTGTCCAATTACAGCTGTTACTAAGCTACTTGTGTTTGTCACATTGGTAAAGTAATCCTTTAGTGCTGACACCTAGACTATATGAAAAAAGTGTATTACCTCAACACTATTTAGAATATCAGGGATAATCTATGGTCAAAGCAAAAGAGTTTGACCATAGATTATCTCTTATATATTCCATCTAAGGTGGGCATACAGGTGAGCTGTGAGGACCTGTTCTCTGATCGTCACTGGAGGGTTTGTCACGCCTTTGCCACCTTTGTTACTCAGCGCACAAACACGGGAAAAAAGGTAAGGGGTGGGTTGTATGGAATAGCAAATTATTTTTTAATGACCCTTTTGGCTGTTAAGAATGTATGTGATGTGGTCGGTGGCAACTTGCTACAAACTGACTGCACATCCACATCGAAATTATTGTTTTAAAGCAGAAAAACAAAGTGAATGTAAAAACAGATGCAAATTTCATTTTACGCAGTTTAACAGTCTGTATTTGTGTGTGTGTGTGTGTGTATTGTGAAAGGCTCTTTGACACTAAGTAGACACATTTGCTGGCATTTACTCACAGGTGATCCTGAAGCCAATTGTACCTCACACTGAGAAAGAGCAGGTTGAATACAGTGTGGCTGCTGAGAGACGGAGGGTCAGGATGCTTCACGATGACATCATCAAAGATCTACTCTCCCATGGGTCGATCCAGCAGGGTAGGTTTGAGGCATACTACCACATCACAGCATACAGCAGTCCACATTAAAAGTAGCTGCTGCCCCCTGATACAGCAGATACTGCAGCGACTCTGGAGGTTTGTTGGATGGTGAAAGTGAAGGACAGTAACTCACTACAGAGTATCTGGACTTTAAACACAATGAGGCAGTGATGAAATATGAAATGTGATATCAATAAAAAGGATTGTTTTGAGTCATTTGATGTTACTTTCTGGAAACAGTTGGCGTGTTGAAAGCACATCAGTGAGCTACACTGTTGCACTGGATGACTTGATCTCTCATTAGCATGAACACAGACTGTAGTTTATTTTGACCCAATCCCACATACACCATGCTGCCAGAAATACTCACTGGGGCACCAAATGTGAATTCATGCGCTGCTGAAAAATTCATTCATTCTACATATATACTAGAACTATATATTAGGTTGTAGATTTAAAGACTTTTGTTTTCATTGGGAAGAGAAAATACATAGAATAACACCAACTGTATTGTTTAAAAACTCGCATTAACTTTCAAATGTGTGTGTGTCTGTGTGTCAGTCGACAGCTCAGCAGTAGCCAATGCGGTGGCAGCAGAGAAGACCAAGGTGGAGAGTGTTGAACTGGTTCTACCCCCGCATGCTAACCATCAGGTTATTTATTTATGTATGGCTCTGTCTGCCTCTCTGTCTGTTAATCTCAGGAGAGCAAGAGATCTGCAGTTATTTTCTGATTTGATAATATGTGGTAATTAGTAGGGATGCACTGATTTATAGTATTGGCTGAACATGGTATCGGCCAATATTTGCCTTGTTGACCGATGTTTTGTTTGTCACATGTTAATTTTGTGCACGCTACAAAGCAGGGCTCTAGACTAATGGCGTCCTGTCATCCTGGGGTCAATCAAAAACGTGTTTGCGAGGAACAGAGATCTTCCCCGGGATGTCTTTGAGACGAAAGGACGCAGTAAACTCACTATTGATGTGTCAGGGGATGCACCCTATTGTTTCCCTGAAATGCTTCATTGTGTACAACAAATCCATTTTGAAATCATCAGGTGGAGAGCTAGTTAACCTTAGCTGTTAGCTGTTAGCTGCCGGTGGCTGGAAATAACTGTTGTCAGAGGTTGCATTGATTTGCATTATGATTCCGTTCCAGTTATTAAACAGTAAAATAAGTACTGGGTGAAATGATAACTTTATCACGATGTGTTCAAATGTAATCTAGTAAAATGTAGTTTTTGGCAAGAAGTACAATTGTCTGAAGGAGAAATTTATTGATGTTTCACAGCAATATAAAACAGATATTAAACAGGGAAGGGAATTATGATGTATTAAAAAAGGCTTTTAAAGCAGTTTCTTTTAAAAATCTTTTTTTTTTTGTGAAAGAAGGATATATTAGGGACTGTACCCATACTGCATCTTTAACCGCCTGGAAAACGCAGGTTCGGGCGCTGGAGGCGACTCTGACTAAATTGTTATTTTAAAACTTTCACAATTGGTGTGTCCTTAATAATTAGTGCTGTTTTTGGTAACACTATACTGAGAATCTTTGGGTAATATTGTGATTATTCTGTCCTATTGACTTCAGTTAAACATTTTGGTTTGGTGCCTTTGTGCAGCATATTATAAAAAATTCAGGTATTTAATGAATTAAAGGCTTTCACTGTTCATGCACTGTATATTTCATTTGTGTTGTGCCAATATAGTCCTTAGGGGTGCGTTGACTATATCATTTATCTAAATACCAGGTAAATACATTTGGAGGTCAGATCATGGCCTGGATGGTGAATGTAGCTACGATTGCTGCCAGGTACAGTTTCACACACACATTTTAAATACTTTATATGTATTAATCAGAGTTACAGATTTAGTGTCCTCTCATTTTTTTTTTCTTATGATATAATCTCTCTCTTTCTCTTTGCAGTCGTCTTTGTCAGGCTCACCCGACTCTGCAGGCCATCGACATGTTCACCTTTAGAGGACCTTCTCAGGTTGGTGACAGACTGCTGCTGAAAGCTATAGTCAACAACGCCTTCAAAAGCAGGTATGAGTATGTGCTGAATCACCCATAAAGATACAGATGATAAGATAACACTTGACTGATTTATGTGGAGAAAACAGGTCATGATAACATGCCGGTTTTTAAAGGGTACAGCAAAGAAACAAAGACAGTATTTAACTTAGAATAAAAAGAAATGAGTGATTGTCTGTGTGCTGCAGCATGGAGGTGGGGGTGCGAGCGGAAGCCTACCAGGAGGAAGGGCCTAACAGACACATAAACTCTGCATTCATGACATTCGAGGTGCTTGACGACCAGGGGAAGCCATGTGCGTTACCGTGGATTCGACCCGAACCCTTGGTGAGTCACCTAAAAAAATGAAGTACTGATGAAGAACCCATTAAGATGTCTGATTTAGAAAGGTGGTACAGAAATAACAAATCCCCTCAAATATCCTCTAAGAAAAGCTCCTTTGAAACAGCGGGAGAAGGTGGGGTCAGCCTTTTGTTACTCTCAGAAACTGATAAATTGACATTACCACTGTTCCAACTTCTGATAATAGATAATAGATCTGTTAGTCACCACTTCCCTTAAAAAAGTTACAGCATATTGGCTAATAATTTCCCAGCCATGACAGTTATAAACTGCAGTCTTATTAACTTGTATCTAAGTTATCCCCATGTAGAGACACATCGGCCTTGTGTTCATTGAAGCAGCTCTTATCACAATGTCCTACTCCTACTTGTAAGAGTCACACTGAGCTAGAGTTCAACTACAGAGTGAAAGGTGCTGTGTTTATGGGTACACTGTAATCATGAGATAGTAATACTATCAGCATAAACAAATATGACCAACCCAGACATCAGCAGCGGCCTCTCCAAGTCTTTGTTGTTGTTACATTGTTACACACCAGGCTATATTTGGCAGGAAATCGGCTGAGTTATGCTGTTACGGTGGTGTAGTGGTTAGCACTGTGGCCTGTAGTGGGTTTTAGGAATGAACCCTCTGGCTTGCAGGGGCCATTCACATGTTTGCATGTTTCCATGTGTCAGTGTGGGTTTTCTCTGGTTTATCCAGGTTTCTCCCACAGTCCAAAGACATGCAAATTAGGTTAATTGTTGGATCTCAATTGCCCACAGATGTAAATGTGAACATGAAAGGTTGTCTGTCTCTCTCTATTACCCTTTTCCCACAAAAATTACCATCAGTATGCAGATTTTTAAGCATGGGTAAATACGCTAAAAATAGGTTATAGACTCCTTCCCATTGTGTACATGGCTTCGCTGCAGACGGATATGCCTTTCTGTGTGTGTGTGTGTGTGTGTGTGTGTGTGTGTGTGTGTGTGTGTGTGTGGTTTTCCTTTTGTTTTGTTTTTTTTTGGTGTGTCATGTTTGATGTCACGGACAGGCCTGAAAACAGGTTAGTAAACAGTAGAAAGCAGCATGGAGGACTGAAAATTTAATGGTGGTTACTTCTTTTAATATATCTCTTATTCAGTCTCTCTTTCAAAGTTGGTGCAGACTAATTTGGATTGGTGTTTGAATGCTGCTGTAGCGGAGACAGATGGTATTTTGTGGTGGTATGTCATTGCATTTTGACAGTAAAGGGGCTACAATTAGCATGTTCACCTGTTTGTTGTGCTTCCACCAAATCGGAGTCAAATGTAAAGCTCATAAATATCTCCTGCACAGTCATCTGCCCTGGGTGTGAATGCCACTTGTCAGCTTTCCTATTAAATTAAAAAGCCAGATGTTAGCGGATTTTAGCAGTTTTTTTGTGCAGTGGGAAAGGGGCTTATGAGTAAGCCTTGTGCTGATGTGTCCATAGTATACCCAGCCTGTCACCCAATGTGCAGCAAGCCAAGATAGCATAAGCAGTTTCAGACACTACTCTGTAGTTAAAGCAGGGAGTAAGTCTTACCCTGAGTAAAACCACCCACTGTTATAGGAAGACACAAAGCAACTTTATTTGGGAAAAACAGCTGCACTTAAAGTGCTAGTGCTGTGGTCAGTCATCTAAGATGAAAGTGCACTTTGCTAATTTTACAGATCAGTCATGAGTAATACTACTCAGCTTGTGAAAACAGGTATATAATGGATTCTGTGGTTCCGGAGGAGCTTAGTCAAGTCTTATGGATATGGACAACAACCCTGATGATGTCATTGGAGTTATTTTGGCTTGGGCCTGTGTTAAAAAGTTGGGGCATGGACTTTGAAAGATGTAGGTGCTTGTTAGGCAGGGAGAACCTGAAAAAAGTAACACTACCATGTTGAATTATGGGAGATGTAGGATGCAGTGAATTTGGAGTTTGACCTATGTTAGGGATTAAAAATCGGGATATCTTGGCCTCTGCTGCTTTAGTTTTGGTCAGTCTTTCTTATATTTCTTTTGAGTCTCACCTCAATTAGGAATGCACAATATTTCTTTTTTGTGATATGCTGATACTTTTGATACCAACATACACAAAACGTTTTACCATCTAATTGCAGACAGCATTAAGTCTCTCCTGTAGCTGAATTAACATGCCTACTTATATCGTGATGGCACACTGGAAGATGCAGACATAAAATACAATGCTTTTCAAAATGTACACATTCACTGGGCAAAAAGGGAAAACTACTTTAACTAAGGTTGCATGTAAAACAGGCCATATTTATTAAATATTTTCAAACAAAACTGTAAAATACTTTCAACTAATTCAAGTCGCACAATTAAAGCGTCATCTCATCAGCCACTGGCATCAGCAGAAATGTTCTTTTTGGCCTAATGCCGATATTTCATTTTAAAGCCTTCATCTGCCGATAGGATACTATCACAGTGTCAAAATGAATACATATAACATCTTTGGTTTAAAAAAAATTTGGAATATGATCACTGTAGCCCTAAACAGGACAAGAGGATGTAAAAGATGGATAGCTGAATTGACATGTTTAATTTCTCTCTGTATGCGTCTTTGTCACTCTAGGAAGGGGAGAGAAGGTTTCAAGAGGCCATAGCAAGGAAGAAGATCAGATTGGACAGGTAACCTGCCTGGGTGTTCCTGTGAAGAGCATGTACTTTCTTATCTTCAAGATCAAAAGTGACACTGTTTATGTACTTTCTAACAAACTTGAGTCATTAAAAATAACAGAGATTGAACTTTTCGGTAAAAAGCACAATCTGCAGAAATTTCAGTAGGCAGTAACCAGCCCTATGCATAGTGTAGAAATGTGTATCACACTGCTGTTCATGATAAAAGGCATGCATGAAACACATAAACATTGGTCTACAGTGCCACAAGTGTTCAAAACACTGGTATTGGAATTTCTCAATTATGGGATCAATAAAGGTGTATCTTATCTTATCACAACAGGATACCTCAGTTTTAAACTCTGAACATGAGTTTGGTGTTTTAGTGGATTTAGATGAATAGATTTATCAAACAGTTCTGGCATTACAGTTACATTATAAAATGCTTCTAATTTAGCTCCTTTTGCTGTTTCAGAAAGTACATCATTTCCCACAAGCAGGGCGAGGTCCCTCTGTCTGTACCCTGGGACCCCAGAAACCAGGTGAGGAAACAGTTAAGGAATCACTCAGGACTACTAATATGAGCTGTCCTCTATATGTTAACTTGTGGAGAGGAATGGATGCAGACTGCACAGTTCTTTTTACTGACCCCTACTTCACTGACGAGTCAACAGTGTCACTAGTGTTTGGTCATTATTATGGGACTAGATCCCATTTGACCCAAAAATTCTGGACTAGAGTCCAGTGCTTCCATTCAGGACCTGAGTTACCAGCTGGCATATTGTGCTCTCTGGTGCTTTAAACAAGAAACATATGTCAAAGACAAAATCTGTGTTGTGTGGTTAGTTATATTCTCACACAAAAAGAGCAATTAGAGAGCAGAACGTGGCAGGGGGGTAGCTTCCTAACAATGCTACTAGTTTCCAAGTGGCATTTTGAAATTTAGAGGCTCTAAACAAACAAGAGCAAGATATATTTTCAAATGATTGTGCAGTAATGTAGCTGTGTGGAAGTTTAAAAATGGTGAAATAAATGAAAAAAAATCAAACAAAGAAATGAAGTGAAATACAGTTAATGTATGATATGTTTTTTCCTTTTTATGTAGGTGTTTACAGTGATATAATTTAATAACATATATTTAATGACATCTTTCTTCAATCCTTTAATAACTGAATGGGCGTTTTTCATTGTGACATGAATTTTCAATGCCACATTAAAATCGAAACATAGAAAATAATGGTGTGATGTGTTTCAGTGTTGTACAGCAGAGGGCACCAGAGACCTGTCAGTAGTTTTCATGAAGCGGTGCGGCGTATGGCTTGGGGCGCACATTACTTTTGACCCAAGTCTGAGAGAAAGGTAACAGAACCTGACGCGCATTCTGTTATTTATGTCCAAACCTGACCCGAGCCTGACGTGATTACACACGTGGCACAGTATAAACGACTGTCAAAAGGCATTGTTCATAGGTCATAGGCAGATTGTTTAAACACGAACACACACACAGTAATAAAACATGGGTCTTATTATTTGTGTATGTCAAGTCTTAATGTCCTTGAACTCTTTTGAACTGTAACTGCTGTTAACTGAACTACATAATCCAGCCATCATGGCTTGTAGCATCCATTGTCGACGGTGTCAGTGATGTCCTCCTCTGTTTGATCCGTCTTCCAGTAATGCTAAAGTTCTGTTCACTGCTGCTGCTAGCCAGAAATGCCAGAATGTCCTGAGCAAGTACCACAAGCTTTGGGCAACACAGTGTTGGGCAAGTTACTTTCAAAATGTGATTTATTACATATTAATAGTTACCTTCATTTGAAAGTAATAAGTTACTTTACAGTATTACTCTGTGTAGACTAATAAGTTACTTATTACACTACTTTTGGATTACTTTGACCAAAATGAGCTCAGGAGAACTAATGCTCATTTTAAATGGATGATGGTCATGTTGTTTCACAGCAGGTAATCAAAGTGCAGAAGCTCCACTTTATTACAGTTCATTTCAAATCCAGTGCTTCACAGGTCTGACCCCTTCATGCATTCATTTACAGTGGTTACCACTTTGTATTGCAATCCCATACTTATTTTAATAATAGCCTGATGATAAAGAACAATTAAATAGCCTAAACCTTTTAAAATAAATGAATAGCCTTGGACACAGAGAGGGTCAGGCAGATGATCAAAATCTAATAATTATGGGATATAGATAAATATTTGTGGGCCTTTGATATGAAATACAATACACAATTTTGAGGTTGGCACAACAAATGTTATGGTGTGCTGGTTAGCTACAACAGCACTGGAGAGAGAGTTACGCATAAGAACAGGACTGTGTGCCAGTGTTGCTGCAGCTGTAGGGGATGTGAATAGAAACACATCCAACGTATACTAACATCACCCAGATGTGCTGATCATCAGTATGAGGAAAAAACAAACCAGAGACCAGCTCCTAATCCCCGCTGCTTTCAAGCAGCCTTAGGACACAAACGCAGGACAGGATGCGTTGTAGATGTTGCGGGTGTATTAATGGGAACACATTTAACTTGATAACGCACAGCCCCAGATGTGCCGATCGCTGGCACCCTTACAGGTCTATAATGTAGCCTACAATGACATGACAACACACAACAACATGCACGAGCTATTTTTTCCGGTGGCGCACTGGCGGAATTGGAGTAGTGTGGATCAGTGTGGATGAATGAAAAATTAACAGTTTATTTCGGGTGGTAACATGTTACGTGGCATTGTAAATGTATATGCAAAATACGATAGGGTTATCACAGCTGGCCCACCTTTACAGGTACTCTGCCCTGCACCGTCTGTGAGCCAGTGGCAACGCTCTCTCCTCTCCTTCCATCTTTCAATCACCAGCACTGGGCAAGATTTGTGTGGCTACAGCAGGTCATCAGATGGGCACCCTCCCGGTTTTTGATGTTTCGTCAAATTAAGCCCATGACACATCGGGAGGGCTTGACAGCAGATTCCAGCCTCCTGGGTCTACCCCTGCTGACCACCACCCAACTCTATGCTGTTGGTCCTTCGACAGGTTGGCTCTGCCACCTCACCTCCCGCTAAATCCAAATCCAACAGGGCACTGCCTTCGCCTGCCTGGTGATGTTGCCTACCAGCCGCTTCCTGGCCACACCTTCAATCCCCAACCGTCCAAGTGTTCTCCAGAGTGACTGCCCAGCGATGCCCCTGCAGCCGACCTCTACTGGTAGATTCCAGGCCTTCCATCTGCTTTGCTGACTCTCGAGGATAAGGGCTTGATATTTTTTGAGCTTGCGCTCAATCCTCTCTTCCCAGGGTACTGTTACCTCTATGAGCACCACCTGTTTGGTACCACTAGACCAGAGGACCATATTTGATCTGAGGCTAGTGTGGGCTATCTCCTCTGGGAATTTGAGCTGTTTCTTCAGGTCTACCTGCATCTCCCAGTCATTTGCTGAGGCAGGATGCCTTTGCTCCTCAGTCCCGCTGCAGCAGTCTCTCCTGACCTGATGAAGTTGATAAAGTGGGGCCCGGTGGAAAGATCTTTCTGCTTTTTCCTTACCTGTTCCACCCCATCTGCCAACTGAGCCAGGATCTTGTCATGACGCCACCGGAATTTCCCGTCTGCCAGGCTTGACTGGCAAGATGAGAGGACATGCTCCAGGTTAGCCGGCTTCCCACAGAGCATGAAGCTGGGGCTCTCTGCCAACCCCCATGTGTGGAGGTTTGATGGAGTAGGCAGGACATTATAGACAGAACACAACAAGAACTTTATCCGATGTCCTTCCATGCTCCAGATGTCCTGCCAGGTCAGGGCCCTCTCTCGTACTCCCTCCCACCTTGTCCAGCTGCCTTGCTTCTTCATGGCTACGGCCTTGACATGCCGTGTTTCCTCCTCAGCCTTCCGGACCTATCTCTCTGCACCATGCTTCGTTGTTCCTTTGGGTCAGCTTTTTTCCAGCTTGTTCTGGTTGAGCGACCCAGTCCACACAACACACAACAACATGCGCGAGCTATTTTTTCCGGTGGCGCACTGGCGGAAGTGGAGTAGTGTGCATCAGTATGGATGAATGAAAAATGAAAACAATTAACAGTTTATTTCGGGTGGTAACATGTTACGTGACATTGTAAATGTAATGATATTGCCCGAAACCCTGTTGCTAACGCATTTTATTACCTTGTTACTGCTAAAAGGTAATACAGTACTGTAACGGGTTACTTGTGTTACACCAGTGTTGGGGGTAATGCGTTACTTTTTTGTGTTACCCCCACTGTGGTAATGTTGGGATATGATAAACTTTGTTTGACATCCTCAGTAGTTAGCTAGCTAACATTAACTTACATGAATTTTTACCACCTGAAATAGCCTATGTGTTGTCACGTAAATAACAAACCCCAGCACTGATTGAGAAGAAGGCCGTCATCGGCCATGACTGGCACGTCATCGGCCATGACTGGCACCTGAACATTACTTGTAAATATTTGGCTGAACCCAGCCTGACCTGTCAGGTCCTGTCCAGATCCACGCTCTAGTTCAGAGGAGCTTTTTCTTTATGACAGCAGGACACATCTTCAGTGTCAAAGTGAAAAGGAATCAATTGCTCAATCACAGCTTTCGGGTGGGACCATGGATGAGGCATATCATCACTGACAGGAGCTTATGGCAACCATTGAGGGACAGCCTTTTACATTAAAACAGCATTTTATGTTCAAGCTGGCTAGAGGGACACTACTATTGACTGTACATTTAGTTACAGTTGTGGTTGACTGCTTGCAGTTTTAAGAGATGGATTGTGCTGCATGAAGCTTTACTAACACGCTCAACAGGATCTCTGTGGCACAATTCTTAATGTGGCATGGGCAACTCATATCACAATGAAAAATGACTCATTATGTTGTTTAAGACAAAAACTAAATAACTGCATTTAACACAATCCATAAATGTAGCACCATTTTACAGTAGTCACACAGTATGTGTAGTTGTTAATGTATCATATAAACTATTATAATTGTTAGTGATAATTAAAAACACACACACACTCACTCGTAACAAGCTTTTTTATTAGCTTTAACTTGTAAAACTGAATGACTTACATTATTACTTTAACTATTACTGTGTTTGACATTAGCCTGAACAAGGAATAACAGTAATGCTAAGTATGTTTGATCTGTAAAACTAGTGTGGCAGAAATGTCATGCTGTCATGAGACAAAGATACAAATTCATTCATTACCAAGCTAATATTTAAGATGAGACTGTCGCTTTTTGAAGGATGTAATAAGAATATTATTTTAATAGGATGGTCGTCAGAATATATAGTATTAGAATAGTATTTTCTGCTTTGTGTGCATGCCTATGTGTTTATTAGCTAATGCTGATGTATTTTGTGTGTCTGTGTGTTTCCAGGTGTATCTGAGCTATAACAATGTTTCAGCTCTGAAGATGTTGGCTGCTAGAAAAAACTGGCGCCTCAGCTCTGAGAAAGACAAGGTACCTGCTGGGAGTTCTTTTGTTTCATGTATGAGTTTTTTTTCTATTCTCTGGGGAGCTGAGTGATTACTGTGATTATTTGTTCCCAGGTTCGTCTTTACACCTTGGAGTACAAGTCCATGTTGAGTTTCAGGGTGGAATCAGAGGTGGATGTACCCGCTCACAGAGCTTTTAGTCTGCTGGCTGAGCTGAGCAACAGGACGAGCTGGGACACACATTATCAGTAATACTGTCACACATGTGCGCACACATACACACATACAAACAAACATGCACGCTTTTGGTAAGAAATCAGTTTAAGCTCGTTAAACTGTCTTCACTGCTTCTGTAAAGGTCAGGGTATAATGTATGATCTGATACAATATGATTTTAGAGGAAATGAGTGAAAGTTTAACTCCTTAAATGGTAAAAAAAAAGCTTTTTATGCCTCCTGGCCAGCGATAGCTGTGGCTGAAGAAATTATATTTTTGGGTTGTCCGTCTGTCCATCTGTGCCATCCTTGTGAACACAATATCTCAAGAACACCCTGAGGGAATTTCTTCAAATTTGGCGCAAATGTCCATTTTGACTCAACAATAAAGTAATTTGTTTTTGGTAGTTATAGGTCGAAGGTCAAGGTCACTGTGACCTTGTCAGTCTCATTCTTGTGAACAAGATATCTCAAGAACACCTTGAGGGAATTTCTTCATATTTAGTGCAAAGGTTGATTTGGACACAAGGAGGAAGTGACTACAATTTGATGGTCAAGAGTCAGCTGTCAAGGTCGCTGTGACCTTGCCTCCATCTCATTCTTGTGAATGCAATATCTCAAGAATACCTTTAGGAATTTATACATTTGGCACAAATGTTCACTTGGACTCAATGATGTTCTGATCAGATTTGGTGGTCAAATGTCAAGGTCAGTGTGACTGCGCAAAATATGTTTTTGGCCATAACTCAAGAATTCATGTGCTAGTTAGGACAGAACTTCACACAAATATCTAATCAACTAAAATAATGCAGTAATGACATTTTATATCCAAAATGTTGAAGGTCAACTTCACTGTGACATCATAATGTTCTGCATGAAACACTTTTCTGGCCATTAATCAATGTCATATCTCAAGAACAGAAGGGGAGACATTTGGTCAGATACTGAATTGGTGACATCAGTCATGGGTGTCCATCTTTAAACTGTGCTGACTGTGAAGATCCTCTGTGTTGTCGGGAAAATAGGTGTGAAGCATCCATGTTTTTACAGACATGGGTGTAAACTTAAAGAGAAACCTGACAGGTGCGCGGACGCATACAACTGCATGCAGTAATACTAGTTTTTATTACTCCCCTCCAATGTTTAAAGAAAAATTTTAGTGTGCTGTTAATCTGTAAAATTAGAGGCCACCATGTTGAAACCACCCACCAGTAGGAGCAAACTTTCTCATGCTACAGTAAAGAATCCAGATAGTCTAAGTAAGTTTGTAATTAGGGTAGGGATGAGCATGAGTACTGGAGTACCTTTTTGGACATTAGGATTTGAGTACTCGCCTCTCCCACATGTGAACAAGACTTTTATATATATATTTTTCCAATGGCATTTTTTTTTTTTTTTTGCAAGTACTCGAGTATTCTATAATTTAATGTGAGTACTTGAAAGTTTCAGGTAATAAAGCGGTGTAATACATATTCAGTGCCTGGGTGGAGGTATGTCCATTACATTAATGTTAACACAGGGTCCAAGTAATAGTCTGGGACAAAAACCCCTGCAAAACTGTAACTTGTAGTCTGTACACTTCTTTTTTTATGTACAGATCAAACAAACAAGATAGAGTATAGGGTGTTAATTAGTGACTTAGATGTTAATGTCCCAAAAGGGGCAATTAGTGGTACTCCACAGTAAATAATAAACAAAATGTAACTACAGTTAAAACAGAGAACAGAACAAGAAGACAAGAAAGAAAGTCCTTGATCACGATCTGTCAATAAATAAACCAGATGTATATTTGAATTTCTATCAACATCCTAATCAGTGGTATATCTCGGTGTCCTTTCCTTAATCAGGAATTGTGAGCTGATTCACCGGGTGGATGATGATGACTTTCTGTATCGTGTGGTGACCCCATCAGTGCGGCAGGGTGGAGTAGGTTCCCCGACTTCAGCCCTCCAGGGAGAAGGGATTCGCCAGGACTTCATCTTGTTGGCTTCTAAGAGGAAGCCGTGTGGCAGCGGGTCAGTAGAATAACTGGCTGGAATGTCTACATGACAAGTCAAAGTTCATACACCCCTGTCTTTGAGTATTTACTGTTAGTTCTTGTTTTTTTTATTGTCCTTAGAGATCCATACGTCATTGCACTGCGTTCAGTGTCCCTGCCCACTCACCCTCCCGTAGAAGGTTATAATAGAGGAGAGGTTCTGTGTGCTGGATTTACCATACTAGAAACCAAAGACAACAAGTCACTGGTGAGACAAATAGTAAGTTTAACTGATTAACAGCTGTGCATTTATATAAAATCTTAACAAACTTCCTCTTTTTCCTTGATCTTTTTCCAGATCAGTTACTTCAACCAGGCATCTCCAGAGGTTCTTCCCTACATCTCCACAGATATTGCTGGCCTCTCCTCCTCTTTCTACCACAGCTTCTGCTCCTGCAGCCAATACCTGACCAGGAACAGACTGCAGTCTGCCTCTGAGGTGCAAACAGACCAATACCAGGCCACGAGTACAGACAGTCCCACCTGTGATAATGAAGCTGACAATCTGTCATCTGCCCTCCACAGCACCAAGCTGTAGACAGTCAGTGGTACTTTAGGGCTGGGCGATATGGAGACAATCAAATATCATAATATTTTTGACCAAAAAAATTATATTCAATGATATTGAAGGATTAACCTTGGGTGCTTTGACAAAATATTTAGACAATTAGATTTTTGAGAAAAAATCATCAGTAATGTGGATAGAAGTAGATAAGGCAAACAATAGAACAGCAACAGCTAGAATAGTCTGTTTAAGTTCAAACATTTACAGCACTTTACTGTGATGCAGCTTTTAAAACCAGCATTAATGATATCCACTCTCTATGACTACATCTGTTTCATATCACAATATCTGTAATAATGATATATTGCCCAGCCCTACTTTCCATACCAGTTCACGTCACAAATTGTAAAGTGAGGTCAAGCTACTGTTTATACAACGTAGTATGATTAACACTGTTGAAGTGTTCAGGAAAACGAAAGGTGACGTTTACATTATTTTTTTGTCAAAATTTGTTTTTAAAAGAAGCAGTGTATAAAATTTAAGGGGACTCAGTGGCATCTAGCAGTGATGATAGCAGAGTACAAAAAGCTAAAACCTCTCCTAGTTAGAATTTATTTCAGTGTTCGTTGTTTAGGAGGTTTTTACCAGGAGTCTCTTCCTCTCCAAAACAAATAGACCAGGTAATTAAAACTGGTAATAACACTGAATATAGCGTTTTCACATCACAAATCAGTATTTTTCCTATCCTGCTCAACACATCACAGAAGGGCCGCTAGGCCAGCCCCTGCTACTGTGTGCTCACCTTTTTTCCCCTGATGACTTAAGATCTAGATATTGAGGAGTTTTTTTTTTTAACCAGGAACCAGATTATCTACAGAGGTCTCTTCATCTTCAAAACAAAAAGACCTGAGGCCTGTACTATGAAGCAGGATTTGGAGTTAGTGAGGTAACTTCAGGGTTCAGTCTAGGTTTTCAGTACTACGAAGCTGGTTGTCTTTTTACCGGGATGAATCACTTACGCAGAACAGCTAACCTGCTCCGGAGCAGGTTAAGTTCAGACTTTCTGATCACAGCTTGTCAACATCCTGACCTCTGACCAATTAGATCACTGAAGAAAAAAGTATCTATGGATACAAGTCTGGAGTCTCAGGTAAAAAAGAGTAACCTATATATTGTTATAGGTCAGTAGAATAATTTCATTGTTCCAGGGCTCTATTTCCACTTGTTTTAAAACAGAGCTTCTAACAAACATAGAGATCCTTTACAACACTAAACACATGATTTTTACTCATGCAAAGTTTATTTTAGTTCACAGTGATAGTGTTGATATTTTACACTCTGATTCCATCACTGCAGCTCAAAATAACTTGACACGCCTTGTTATGAGAACTAGGGAGAGAAAGACAATCTTTTATTAGTGACATAATCCACACACAGTTAATTAGCTCCAGTTATTATAAATGCAACATTTGGGTCAGATAGACCTCATCAGTCATTAACTTGGCTACTTTTCAGCCTTTTACTTCAGTAGCAGAAACAGTCTGACATTACTTTAAAGTGTTTTATGTGACATATCAAAATACTCTAATACTAATACTAGGCTAAATAAATAAATAACATATCAATGTCACATATAGCCTAGGTATACCTATACGTAAATTAAGTCTTGGCTAATGGTGTATTTTTGGATAGTATTTTCAATATTTCTACATTTTCCATTATAAGATTACAGAGCATTGTTTACATTAAGATTTTACTGTCTTGCAGACGCAAACACTTTCAGTACCGTTTCATCTCATATCGTGTGAAGCACCCTACTTCATTCATGGTTCTGATGATGTCGCTTGAAATTAACAGCCCTGTCTCTTTCACATGAAAGCGCTCATGGCTGGAAAGGGAAACCTAGAGTTGACTGAACTACTTCATAACCAGCTTTGTAGTACCGGTTATCTAGTCGGACAATGTTAGGGGTAGTCAAACCAGATAACAAAAAGATATCTAGGGTAAGTTGAACTGGCTTCGTAGTACAGGCCTCTGGTTATATAAACCAGTAAAAAAACACTGACTAATGCTGTTTTACATTACAAATCAGTGTTTTTCCTGCGTTGTCATTGTGGAAGGGCTGCTGACTACGGTAGCTGATGCAAAAATGTGAATAGCACTATCTAGAGCCAATGTTTGATTTGTCCGTTCTGGGTTACTGTAGAAACATGGTAGTGCAATACGGTGATCTCCGTAGACAAGGACCAGCTCCCAATGTAGATATAAATGGCTCACTCTAAGGTTACGAAAACACAACAGTTCTTACTTTCAGGTGATTATACGTGAAAGAAAACAAAAGTATAATATTAGATTTAATTTCTGTCAATATATCACCCTAAATCCTCCACACTGGACCTTTAAACAAAGGTGTTAGTATAGAAAATCTAAGATCAAAGTGAGCATGGAAAAAAAACTGTCTCAGACACTCACATAGACACAATATTTAACCAGAGTCCGATGTAAAACATAGACCTGTGCTGTCTCAATTTGCAATTTTCCATACGTACACTTGCTATTTTGAGCGCATAAGTGCATTCACACTGACAAGCATGGCAAAATGCAGTGCACTGTGAGTACTATACCCTATATTAATATTGATCAAAAAGTTGAGAGTGGAACGCTGGACTCCCACCATCATTTGATTGCCATCTCGGCTTTGAGCACAAGGGAGTGGCCACCAAACTTGTGAAAATGGTGGCCTAGGAAGCTGCAGTTGTTCCAGTGAATAAGCAAAGAAACTGGCAGATATTTTCGTGGGTGACAGTCGTGGTCAAATGTTGGTGGTAATGCTCTGTCTATTTACAGTTTGCCATTACATAGAAGAGTTCAAACGTTGAGACTGTCATTTCTGATAAGTACCAACAGCCATGTTCGATATGAATCAACACTATCCTGTAGAACTTCATGCACTATGCAAGTACATAATGTACTATATGGAAGTGTACTAATAAAGCAAGTACATAATGTACACAGCACTGATTTCACTGATTTGGCAAATCTAACTGTAACCAAATTTGTAAATCTAACCAAGTATGGGGTTTATAGGAAATGCAGGGTTCATTTTTAGAAACACTAAGAGTGGCATTAAGTGGTGAGAGAATTGTTCCCATTTTCTGTCTAGAATTAGCACAAGGTAACATCTGTCTTTTGATAAAAACATTGATGTTTCATTAAATGCTTTTATAGGAATTTTAATAAAATGTTTTTAAAAAATATGTTTGCTATATCTGTACAATCAGAATTCAACTGTAAATGACACAACAAAATACAATTACACAACTGCAGTATGCCACACTGCTGAGACACTTCAGTCTGGACCAAAGTGGTCTACTGACCAACCAACTGACTGACATTGCCACGGTCGGAGTTGAGGTGATTAAGAATTAGTAATAAAATTTGGTTGAATCTAAATATTTTGAGAGAGACAGTAGCACAGTATAAACAGTTAGTCTATAGACATGCTAGCTCTGTAAGGGTGTAATGCTCACTGTAAAGAAAACCAATTAAGATGAGTCAAAGCTGATGTCTAAATGTTAAAATTGGCAAGTGGATTGTGTCACAGGAACCTTTTTTTGTATCGTGTATCAAAGGGATTTATTCACTTATGAGCAAGAAAGAGATGTGTGTGGCACTATTCCTCGTTTTTTTGTGGCATGATGGTGCAAGCAGAAACATAAATTATGTCCTAAAGTTCCTTGTGAGATTTGATATCAGCAAAGTGATTACAGTTCCTTCTGGGAGGATAATGAATGTCTTTACAATGGAGAGCTGTTCAGTCATAGACAGACGTCACTGAAACAAAAAGGTCAGCCTCCTTGTGGTGTTGGAGGAAAAGTTTGGGGAATCATTAATTGTCAAGTTTTACTCAGGACCAAAGTGCTGGACCAACCACACGATTGGAAGTGTGATCCTGAAAGTCCCATGGGAGCATAGCTATGTTCCTAGAATCCTATGATTCTCAGGTCATATGCTCCTAGGCTCCCATGTATCCTAGTTTAATATTCTGTTTACATACATTAACCCTGTTGTTGTGTTTGGGTCCCATTTGACCTGTTTCATGTTAAATATTTCAGAAATAAACTAACCTTACCTTAAAGCTTTTTCATAATCTTATTATGTTTACCTAATGCTAAATGTTTAATAATGTTTTTTCTCCCTTTTTAAATGCCGTCTCTTTTATTTTAATGCATTGGTTGACTTATTCCCATCATGTGCTATATTGAGCTGCGGAACATAGGACCCTGAGAACATATAACCCTGTGTAGAGCTTGGGAACTTCGGATTATGGGAACATAAGACCCCTTGTCGTATAAATCTGGAGAACATAGGACTCTGGGAAACACAGGACGTCAGGGACATATAATCCTAGGAGAGCAATAATGTAGAACTTAGGAACTTCGGACCCTGGGAACATAAGACCCTTTGCCATATAAATCTGGGGAAGGGTAGGACCTTGGGAAACACAGGGCGTTGGGAACATATAATTCTGGGAGAGCACTAATGTAGAATTTGGGAACTTTGGACCCTGGGGACATACGATTGTTTGTCATAAATTAGGAGAACGTAGGACCCTGGGAAACACAGGATCTAGGGGACGTATAATTCTGGGAGAGCACTAATGTAGAACCTAGGAACTTTGGGCCCTGGGAACATAAGACCCTTTGTCATTCCCCATTATGTTCCATTTAAATCTTGGGAACACAGGACCATGGGAACATAGGGATAGGCATAGTTAACTATGTAGGCTAATAGATTTAGCATGCCAGCTTCTGTTCTGGCATCAAAGAGGTGCAACAAAATTATGTAGGTTGCTGGAAGTGAGGTATTTTATAGCTGAACCTAAACCTGCTAACAGATTCTGTACCGTTATTTTAGCCATGCCAGTGGCTCTAGGGATGGCAACAGTGGTCAGTGCTTTGGTTCGGACTGAAATGTCTTGGCAACTGCTGAATGGATTTTAGTGCAATCCTTTATAGACATTCATGGTCAGTCCTATTGACTTTGGTGATCCCCAGACTTCTCCTCTAGCACCATGATGAGGTTGACATTTATGGTTCAGACTAAATTACAACTAGTTGATGTATTGCCATCAACACACTTCTCTTTCTTTCATAAATTGAGAGGTATGAAAGATATCATTATACATGTACAAGTCACATCCTACATTTCATTTTATTTCAGTGGAAGACAAGACATCTCAAGCACTCTCATTTATGTACAATCATTTCTTACTGATATCCATCACCGGATACACTGATAGATGAGTAAATAGCCAGTATCCGCTGATAACATTAGCCTTCCGATGATTAATAGTGTGTAGAGCTGTTGAGTCAATGTCCCATAGTTATGTCAATTCACATTACATTAAGAGGTAGCTGTATGACACAATTATCCTTTTAAATGCTGTAATTCTGGGTTGGTCATATCTATACTCAGTTAGGACTGATCAGACATCACATACAGGTTTGTGTTTGCTCTCCCTGTACGCTGGGTCATAAGTCCTTTGAAGGATGCGAGAGCCCCAGCACTGCTTTTTGTGTCCTCCTCCACAATTAGGTCATATGTGTACATCATTCCCATTAGAGAGTTTAACGCCTCTTGTCCTTTTGGCAGTGATGCTGTTTTCAGATGTAGGGCCACCCTTTGAGACAAGCCTGTTGCTGGGGTCAGAGGAGGCCTGTTCTGCTCTGTCAGGACGATGGTAATGTAAGGGAACAACCTCTCTACTGTGGATACAAACTCCTGACAGAAAGAGAAGGGGGTTAAAACACAGGATTTACACGACTTTATTGTAGCTTAAGTATTGGAACAGGAGCAAAATTACAAGCACCTCAAAAATGCACTTAAAAGAATACTTCCCTCACAAAATGGCCATTCATAAATCAGTTGGTAATGCCGTGTTACCTTGAATTCATGAAGAAAACTTTGTTTTTCTCATGTGCCTCCACGGAAAACAGCACACAAATTGATTTCCTGAATGATTAGGGACTGCATTTAACAATAGCAAAACTTTATCAAGACATCTGTTTACAAACTCACATAACTCCTGCAGTATAATCCATGTTTTTCTTTTCCAGTTGTATGCTCAGACCTCTCAGACACTTACCTTTTCATTTTGTTTTTGGCTCTGGAGAACTGCATATATTTTGTTCTATCTGCATTTAATACAAGTTTGAGATCAATGAGTGCATCTTCCAAAGCACTGACAGAAATCTGCAGGCTTCCAGTAGCCAATTTTATAGAGCCAGCCCAACATTATAAAATAGAGTTATCTGCATAAATGTGGACTAAACAGGTTTGTAAAGACAAGACTATATCATTTATATAAATGGTGAACAGGAAGCTACATACCTCAACATTGTCAGTGCCCTGTAAATCCTCCATGCTGATCCAGATAGGTCTGTAGAGCTTCTCTCTATTGTAGGCTGAGTGCAGCAGCTTGAGGGAAGCTTCAAGAAGCTGGTGCGTGTGGATCCGCAGGTAAACACCCCAGGGAACATCAGCTCTCTGCCCAAGCAGCTGCAGGAAGTCCTACAAACACATCCACAGATAAAGCCTTATTTATCCACATGTCATTTATTGTATGGCCTAATTGCAATGTCTTTTTTAAGAAAATGAGAAAAAGAAAAGTTTTTTTTTCCTGCCACTAACAACCTGTTTTTAATTTATGTACGTACCTGCAGTGTGAAGGCCTCTGAGCTCTTTCCAGAACCTTCCACCAGAGGGACTCCAAGTCGGCTGCTGTCAGAGGCCACCTGAACCACCAGCATACCACCATCACCTTCTGGACATCCAGACAGATGTTATAAACAGGATTAATGCCTTTTAACCATCACAGTGACGTTATGATTAAAAAAACAACAGTGTCCACAGGTTTACACTAACACTATCCAGGGGAAATGTGAGGGAGGGAACATCTGAACAATATAATAAGCAGGGCTCAGAAACCAGCCCAGATATCCAGGATCCGCCTCCTTCGTAGAGCAGCTGAACACCTATGCAAAGTGTAACAAGACTGACCCGGAGGAGTGGACCCTGACCAACACCAGCTTCACTACGATTGGACAAATAAATCGTCAGTTGGCTGAATACTTTAGCAGTTGTTTTTTGTCATTTGATTTCGCTAATTCAATGGTCTGCCTCTGAAGAATAAGCGTGTGAGAAAGAGACAGTGGGGATAAACGGTGTTTAGAGCCAGCGTATTTTACATCTAACTGTGAATAAAGGGTTCATTTCAACCAAACCAGAATTTGTGATTGCTGAAACAAGGGAAAGAGTAACCAAGGAGGTTTTGTTGAGTTTTATTTTGTTTTTGTTGAGCTTGAAGTGTGTTTTACAATAAACAAGGCAACCAAACTAGTCTTGGTTCAGTGAAAGTAAGAAACTCGAAATAAGACGGTGTAGACTTGTATTCTCCTGTTTAATAAGGAAAAGAGGTGTAAGAATATTTTCTTTCTTGGTATTTTGTGAGTTTATTCTGTATAAACGTATTAGACCAAAAAAAAGCTAAGAGAGCTTGTGGAATGTAGCAAACTCACCACTCAAACCTATCTTCTGGCTAAAACTACAGCAGTTGTTGGTGGCCAGTTTGAAGATTTTAACACATTGCCCAGCCCTAAGTTTTGCTCCTGCACCAATCAGTGTCGAGGAGCAGAAGGTAGTTTCCGTCCTCTCCAAGCTGTGGTGTGGGAGCACAGCTTTTCCAGCTGTTCTAAGACATCACGACTTTAAACACCACATTCACATAATTTACTGTGATTAGATTACAGCTTTTATGTCACCTATTTCATTTTTTCCAGTGCCTAATAAAATTTGAAAATGACAGTGTGTCGAATTTTGTTTTTCATGATTTCAAATGACAGTATTGTGATGGCAGAAGTTTTTCTGTGACATTTCAGCATAGCCAGACAGCCTACTACATCAAAAATGATGAAAGTGAATTGTCTGTATGTCTGAAGAAACCACATGTTTGTATCTACATACCTGAAAACTGAGCCAATAAGGAGGTCTTGTCAGTGACTCTCAGCCAATGGACTGCAAGGCTGTTGTGTTGTGTGGCTGTGGACAGAACGTCAGCATCTGAGTTGTGACCCGGATAGAGGAAGTCCATCAGGTTTCCTCCAGGATAAAATCTTCTCAGAAGTCCCTGTTGCCCTGTAAACAGAATTAATATATCAATAATTAAAGTGAAACAGCAAGTCATTTCTAACCTTTATCATCTAATGAAAATTATTTTTCACTTTTGACTTATGTATCACAGACATGGCAGCAAATGATAATGTTGTAACTGATATGTATATTGTGATTTTTTTTTTTCATGAACAATAAAATGCAGTAATATTCTCCACACTGTAATAATAATAAAAATAAATAAAATAATCACATGTCCAGTATTCAAGTTGTTCAAAGTCAACTGGTTATTTTTGGATCTAAAAATTCAAGTAACCCTAACCATCAGCTTTATCTCTTTATTGAAGTTAGGTAATATTTCTTAAAATCTTTTTTTTGCAACAGGTATTTAGCAATAAAAATGCTAAATTGTAAATGCCTTCCCACAAATCTAGCCAGGTTTAATGCTACATGTTTGCAACAAAGCACTGACTGACTGGCAGACTCCACCTCTGTTGTAAATTTGGTCACTGTTTCTTGATGAACAGCTCCTTCCTTACTTGCAGCCTCTTTGAATGCAGACAGTGTTGGTTCATATATATCATAGTAGACTCTGGTAGGGTAGGTGTTCTCACGAATGAACAGAAGATCAGTGATGTTTGGGTGAACTGAACCCTGCCACAATGTCATACTGAACCTGGAAACCAAATCACAACACCACAACAGTCACAGTGTCACAAAGTCCAGTATCATGTGGCTTATCAATGTAACTGATATTTCATGTCCCTCAGTCTATATTCTTTAGTTAAAGTTCAGCTGATGCTCTTTTCTTACTGTGCTCAGCAACTTACAAAGAAATTTCTCAACTTAGTCGCCGGAATAACCTGTACCTGTCTGCAAACCATGGAAACGTTACATTTGCACATAATCATGTAGCGGATACATTTAAACTTTACTTTTCAAGAATGCTGTAATTAACGTGGTTAGTTTTAAGTACAAAAAACACTTAAAAATCCATGCAGGGAAAGCAGCAACGTCTTGTTAAAATACAACTGTTTTATGTACCACTATCACACAGCAATAACTCACTAAATCACAGCTGGTTTTAAACAATAGTCTGCAGCTTGGCAGGTATCTTACCTAGGTGTCACGCCATCCACCAGCCCCTACACCTCCCATTGACAAAGTCAGCTTATATACTAAGCACGTAACAAATTCCTGATATACTACGTAACATGTTGACATGTATGGAGTTAGATTTGTCTCATTAATACCTGTAAATGCACAGAGGGTGATCTACAAATATTTCTTGATCTGCACACTTTTCATAATTATGTGTGTGAACAGATTGACAATCTGTGTGTAAATGTGTAATCTGTAAATATAAAACACATTCCACAAGTACAAAAAATATCTGTGAATACATTAAATTAATTTGCAAATAAATGAAAAGCATTTGTGAATATCTTCCTATCTTCCTTGTGGATCTCAGTTCTACGCGTGTGGATTTGCTTTTTACACACACGGATTTTTGAGACAAACCTTCCGCCGGTCCAAACAAAAATGCACTCGTATCACTTGGCCATCTTCGGATAGCATGTGATCACCCAGCTGATGACGTAATTTCCGCATGTGAAAGTAGGAGCACGCAGTCCTTCTATGAGCTGTTTTTTGTTGTTGTTTTTTTAATAATAATCAGCGATAAGCAACGTGCATTCATTGTTTTATGTTAATGTCATACAGTGAGTATTAGTGTGTTTATTTGTTCTATGTATCTGGCACACACTTTTGTATACATTTCTGTTTGAGTATGAAAGGCATTGGCTTGGCTGCTTCTTCAGTTGGCAGTTATCAGCCAACTCATCCTTTATATTTTCATTATACGATTAAAGTCACAAAGCACTTCACATCTTATTATTAGTGTACTCTTACTAATGTAGTTGTAATGTCTGTGCTCACCGCACTGTGTTTAGTTAGGTTACATCGTTTCAGTGAGGTTACGTTAACTGTTGTAAGATATGACAAGTGGCAACATCCTGGTTAAGGTCTTTGATAGAACAGCTGTTGGTGTTGGTAGCTCTTTTTGTTTAGAAATGTAATATTGTAGTTGTATTGTTCATTGTTAATATTTAGATTGTGCTAAGCCAACATTAGCTACTGAAACAGCATCTGTTGCCATGGCAACAGTAAACATTTATGTTGCGGGCTGGGGGGATGAAAGCAGGGTGCAGCATTTTATACATTGTTAATAGACCAGAAGTCAGTACCATCCAACCTGTAAAAGATAACTTGTGTCATGTTTCACTTACCATTGCATTTATTGTAATCATGCACCCCATTTGTTGTTTTTAGCATAATTGGTATTTTCTATATGTATAATCAGTTGGCAGTTGTCTTTGTTTGACCAGCAGACTTGCTACCGCCATCTACTGGTCAAAGTGTTTTTGTGTCATCATGACTTAATGGCTCTATTTAAACTAGAAAACTCAGCAGTTAGAACACAGACTGCATGGGTTAGATCAGATGTAGGTACACTTATATTTTGCATTTTTATTCATTCTTATGAATACAAATATATTTTATGAATAGCTGTATTTATTTTCTATTACTGTTTAACGATAGAATGATCTTTTAAATGCTGTACTGATTTTTGTACTGATTACACTAGCATTGAAAGGTTGTGGAGAGATGTCTGGATGTCAGTCACCAGCATCTTCTACCGTGGCCCTCTTTACAGGTTGGATGGTACCAATCTGGAAATCCATCTGTAAAAAAAAAAAAAAAAAATTTCTTCCTTTCCTCTACAATGTAGATTGCAAAATCTGTCTTGAGAGATTAGGATGGTACTGACTTCTGGTCTATTTACAATGTATAAAATGCTGCACCCTGCTTTCATCCCCCCAGCCCGCAACATAAATGTTTACTGTTGCCATGGCAGCAGACAGATGCTGTTTCAGTAGCTAACATTAGCTTAGCGCAATCTACATATTAACAATGAACAATACAACTACAATATTACATTTCTAAACAAAAAGAGCTACCAACACCAACAGCTGTTCTATCAAAGACCTTAACCAGGGTGTTGCCACTTGTCATATCTTACAACAGTTAACGTAACCTCACTGAAACGATGTAACCTAACTAAACACAGTGCGGTGAGCACAGACATTACAACTACATTAGTAAGAGTACACTAATAATAAGATGTGAAGTGCTTTGTGACTTTAATCCTACTCGAAAGAATAAATGAAAAATATAAAGGATGAGTTGGCTGATAACTGCCAACTGAAGAAGCAGCCAAGCCACCGTGTCAGATACATAGAACAAATAAACACACACTAATACTCACTGTATGACATAAACATAAAACAATGAATGCACGTTACTTATCGCTGATTATTATTAAAAAAACAACAACAAAAAACAGCTCATAGAAAGACTGCGTGCTCTTACTTTCACACGCGGAAATGATGTCATCAGTTGGTTGATCACATGCTATCCGAAGATGGCCAAGTGATACGAGTGCATTTTCGTTTGGACCAGCGGAAAGTTTGTCTCAAAAATCTGTGTGTGTAAAAAGCAAATCCACACGCGTAGAACTGAGATCCACAAATGTTTTTTCGATTCACAAATAAAAACTGAGTTCACAAATGCCTATTTCAAAAGTTGTAAATGTTAGGAAGATATTCACAAATGCTTTTCATTTATTTGCAAATTAATTTAATGTATTCACAGATATTTTTTGTGTTTGTGGAATGTGTTTTATATTTACAGATTACACATTTACACACAGATTGTCGATCTATTCACACACATAATTATGAAACGTGTGCAGATCAAGAAATATTTGTAGATCACCCTCTGTGCATTTACAGGTATTAATGAGACAAATATAACTCCATAGACATGACATGTATAAATTTTGCAAGTGTAACGTATCTGTGGTTTGCAGAAGTGTACAATGCTAATATTTTCTCCTGGCAACTGGGCTAAATTTTCTGCAAGCCAGATCAATTTCTCTCTGGAACAAACTTTAAATGTGAAAATTTTCATGAACTGATATGTTATTATCAAACAGAGACTGAGGAAATACAACCACTGAATTATTCTGTGTTTGAAAATGCTGTGGATTATCACTTGAGTGCCTGTTTAGACAGACTGAAGACTGGGTTACCCTTAATAATAAATGACCGACTTTACTGATTGCCATAATACAGTAGGACGTTGTCTGTGTTACCGTGGTGACTGGCTCAGGATCCAGCTGATGTGCTGCCAGCCGCTGCGAACCAACAGGGCATGGACTGGGAATGTCACCTAGAGACACAAACTAAATCTTTTATTGCAGATTTTATAACTCCTCACTTAGTATCAGCAACCACACAGGTTATTGTTACATACCAGAATATCACTGTGAAATTCAATGGGAGACCTTGATATAACATGAGCAAATGAGACCATAGTGATGATGTTACTTGTCTTCCCTCCCTAGCAACTAACACATTTTGACAAAGCTTTCCCATATGTTTTTGCATCTTTGTAGGGACATTAACAACAATACTATATGTCACACAAAGAAAAGTGAGGAGGTAAGCAACACAGTTCTTCTTCGAGTGTTACGAACAATGACCTCTGCCTGTTTAGCACTACTTGCTGACACTAAAAAGAATTTTGTCTTTGAACATTTATTGCTATTACTATCTCTCACTGGAAACAGCAGCCCTTGTGTGTTTCCTCCTAAAGGATCTTGTGTATCACGCGATAAAATGCAGCATGGTTATAATGCCAGTATATCAAACTTATCAAACAGAAGAGCTGCATTGATTATTTTAAAGGCCTGGTCACACCAGCATTTAAATGAACGAAATCTTGGTGCAATATCAGTTTTCAGTGAATGGAACTGTTGCAATCACTGAACCCACTAGCAGAAGCTGAGTAAATGTACATCAAGATTTCAAGGAGAGTTCAAATTTGGTAAACTTTGATGTGCAAACTAGTACCTCTGAACAAGCCTTTTTGGCAGTGCTGTCCATTGAGGAAAAAAAGGAACAAGTGGTCATATTAGCTTCAGCTAATTTATTACCCTGCTCTGCCGGACTATAAACATCTCCACAGTAAAGATACAAAAAGGATCAGTTAGCTGAGAGATAGGAGATACCTGAATGAACCGTGGTAGCATAGGTAGCAACTGAACTTGCTAGTTAGCGGCCTAGTGGCATGCCTAGTCATCATTACTCTTCCTGCTCTTTTGTGTGGACATGTTAAGTGAATTTTAAAATGACACGTTCACATCTGACCAGAGTTGAAGACTAATTCAGACTAATTCCCACGCTGCTTGATACTAAATAATACTGGATCCCCCGATGTATTTTGTGTGTGTGTTTTAAAGCTTACCTTTTGAGGGACATCTTTGATCATATTGTACATCTCCTCCACCATGGACCTGGTGTAGGTCTCAACATTATGCGGAGGAAAATAGCCCACCTGTCACAAACAATGCAATGTCAGGTGTGAAACACAATCATTCTGACTAAAATCGAACTAAAGGTCTACAGCTGAACTGGTAGTCCTGTGAGGCTGTAACAATTGTTGAATTCTTCCCATAGACTGGGTGCACTCCATTTGCAGTTCCCAGTTGAAAATTTTATGTGGAACGCCCCCTGAAGTCAGATTTCTGACTCGCAAAGCTGGAGGAACCTCACTAACCCCAAATGCAAAATCCCACATGGCTGCCCCGCCCATCAACAGAAGTAAAAACTTTAGCAATATAGTGTTTATTGGCACTTCTTTTTGTCTCATTAAAACAGTTGTACACTCAGTACTGTCCAACTTCTATCTGTGGACATGTTACTATGGTGTTTCTATGTGTGAAATATGGTGAAATGCGTATATCATCTAGTATTAGTAACAATGGCTAACTTGGACAGACGAAATGACAGCACTCCAAAAGTGAAACCGGACATCTTGATCGCCCCCTGGAGGCTGGCTATAGTGTAGGTCATAAACCCCATCCCCTCCATGTTAACGAATGGGACATGGACCACACTAAAAGATCACACTTCAAATTATTTTTTTCATATTTTCTATCATTTTAGGTAGTGTATGCTGATGTGTGTTCAACACAGAATCCCTTCTGTGGTGCTGAACTGTTGCTCTGGTTTTACTGTAGTGCTACCGATGTCTCTTTTCAGCCACATAAACAGATACATAAATAGACTTATACATGACACCATGAATCAGAAGTTAAAACTGAAGTAAAACTTGCATTTCTTTACTTAATTATATTATTGTTAGTATCTAACTGTTTTTGGAGGGGGGAAAATACAAAATAATCAGACTGATATGATTTGCACTTGGCCGATGTCAGACATTAAGCTTGCTGATAAAAACCAGCAACAAAATAAGAAGCAAAAATTAAATTTGTTCTGTATATACTGTTGTATATATGTATGTTGTTTTGAATCTGTTTACAACCCTTGGGGGCGGGGGAATAAGCCGTAGAGGAGACCACGCCTAGTTAGGAGACCGGTAGTGTATACCATTTCATGCCATTGGCCCAGCTTATAATGCGTTTTTGAGTATCTTTTCTAAAATGACCAACCTGGTAAACATTCTGAGCATGTTAGAGTAGTGAGGAGGATTTAAGGACCCAGGACATTGGGTAGACCAGGGGAGAATAGATGGGGGAGTAGGGTATGTCAGTGGGAGGTGCTTAGGTTAAAAAAAGGTCAAGCCAAAGTGTGTAGTCCTCTTTGTCTCACATCTCTTGTTTGAGGCACACACTGAGATCCATGGAAAGCTGAAGTACTTTAGTGGCTGGCAAGTCCAAGATGCTCCTGGGGGAAACAAACCCCTATGGCTGCCTTGGTTATGTGAACTTTCTGTCAAGCGCCGATTATTATCAATTACATTTATTGTTTGTTAATGCTGCCATAATAAAATAATTAAGATAATTAACTCTGGTCTAAAGTCTTTCTGTAGGGTTTCCTGGTGGCAGCCAGTGGGTGCATCAGGGACAGCTGCATGTGGTGTAACACTAGGATTTGTAGTAAGGTGGTGTGTGGTGGTAGTTTGGTGTGGCTACCTTTAGATTGGGTGAGTGCTGTATTGTGGTTAGGGATGTACGATAACTTTTCTTTTAAACCGATACCGATAACCGATAACTTTCAGCTCCGAAAGGCCGATACCGATAACTGTTAACCGATAACACACACACACACATATACAGTATATATTTATATATATATATATACTTAAGATCATGACATCAATACTATGAACAAAACCAAAACAGTTTTGACCCTTTAAATGAAGAGATATTTATTTTTTCCAATGAAAAACTATTGGCAAGCATCTCAAACATTTTTGAAAAGATATCAAACAAAAAAACTATTTGATATCTCAAATGAACATCAATTTAAATAAGGTGCATTACTTACTGATATAAAAATAAAGGCCCCTTGAACTGATGCAAATACATGCATTGGGATTACAAACTGAAAAAGTTCATTCCAGAAGTTCAAAAAAATAAATATATATAGAAAATGACTGCACTGAACAAGTTAGACTTGTCTATGTAAACAAACTGAAAAAGTGCATTCCATAGTAACAAAAAAATATGTTTAAAGAATTTTGGCTTATGGTTCCATTGAAATGAATATCTTTTCACTAAGGTAAATGAAGTTCAGTTGTTCTTTTATCTCATATTAGAAGAGAGAGAGTGAGAGAGAGAGAGAGAGACCAAAATTGGGACCCACTGTACCAGTGACAGTATCATGGTTCTGAGTAGTATCACGATACCACAGCAAAAATGAGGCAGATGTGCCTTTTGTCATTTATGAAAAGATAAATCACTTTTCTATAATACATCAATGATATTTCAATGGAATAAATTACTTATTGACTTATTCATACTTCAAAAACAGCATGAATAAGTGATTAACATAGGGGGGATCAAAATGAAATAAATTAATAAAATAAAAATCAACCAGCCACCCTGCTCCCCTGATGGTCCCTTCATAAGTAAAGAACAGTCCCTAAAGTGCGCTGAGGTTTGTGGGCCGTTACCTGCCACAAAGAGAAATGTGAACGACTCGTTTCTCCTCTGACACGTCACATACCTGTGTGCCGCCACGGCTTGGCTGTTCAGGTACTTCTGGGCAGTCATGATGCCAACAAGAGGACATTATTGGACCCGGAGCCGGACTTATCCGTCGCCGGTAAGCCATTATGTTGCGCTGCGGAGCACTATGGCCGCTGTATTTGACAGGAATACATATTCCTGTCTGTGTCTGTGACCCCCGTTCAACCCACAACTGGCAGGATTCGCCGTTATTGGACAGCGCACGCTGTTATTGGACGGCGCATGGACACTCACCCTCTTGAGACTGGACTTTGAACTTATCCCACAGTGGTGGTACCGTGAGGTACTGTAGTACTACAGTACTCCAACATTATGGTATCATATGTACTGTGGCGTTTTAGTGCCGCGGTCTACCGTTGGTACCAGTATACCGTGCAACACTAGTGTGAGAGAGTGTGTAGAGAGTGTGCGTGTGTGTGTGTGTGTGTGAGTGTGAGTGTGAGTGTGTGAGAGAGAGAGAGAGAGAGAGAGAGAGAGAGAGAGAGAGAGAGAGAGAGAAATTATTAATTGTGAAATTATGAACGAGTTAACGAGTTGTTTTCTGACATGAGGGGGTATTCTTGAATTTTCCCAGTCAGAAAGAGTTTTTCTGATTATGCCGATGTCACTTGAATGCAGCATTCACTGCAGGCCATTCAGGTCTCATAGTGAGAGCGGGGCACTGCCGTGCTGACAAAATTATATTTGTTATCGGGGCTATTCGTCATGATATTGGACTTATCGGAATGACGTAATAATTTCCTGTTATCGGCCAATAGTTATCGTGCATCCCTAATTGTGGTTGTAGTGAATATCCTGTTAATATCTGTCTTAGGTGCCACATTGTGCTGCCCCTGTTGACTGTCTTCTCTCCCTTCAGCCTCTCTTTTAGTAGGACCAGGAAATAAATTATTTCTTATTGATTTTAAGGCAGAAATAAAACTGCTTAACAGTGTTTGAATTAGTTATTTTGTCTGGTGTGTTTATTCAGAATTAGATGTAGCTGTGTTCATTGTTACCAGTCTCAGGCTACATTAGCATACTGATGTTAGGCACATCAGTGTTCAGAGCTGAATGCAGCACAGCCTCACGCTTCTTACAGAGTAGCTACATGTAGGACACATGACCTCAGTATTTCTAAAATCTTAGCTTCATACCTGTCTTTGACTTATGCTCTGGACCAAAAGTGCTGGATCCATAGATGGACCCATCGACTGACCAACTGACTGACATCACCAGCTTGTTCAAAAAACCTATAGAGAAGGTTAATCTACAAGTGCTATACTGTGATTCCTAATCAGGCTGTAAATATGCACTACCCTCCATCCAGGAGACAAAGTCACATCTGGAAACTTCTCCTGAATCAACTGCAGAAATCTGGAAAAAGAGGAAGGAAGGAAAGGAGAGAAATATGCTGTTGTTATGATGGGATAGTGAGTAAATGTGTTTCTAATTTGTCAGTGTGGCAATAATAGATATAATACATACAACACTAGCTTTGAATAACAAAGACCTGATGGACAAAATACATGAAAATCAAGCTTTTTCACCTGGTTCCATTGATTGGAGGCACAAAGTCTGGTACGTTGGGACCTTGGAGGATGTCTGCATTAAGCCAAACAGGCCTGTTTATTCCTCTACTACTGTTTTTTTTAATAAGCAGGTCCAGTGACAAACCTACTGATCTCAGAGACTTAAAATCCAACTTCATGCCTGTAGAGAGACACAGAGCATTAAAACCTGTTACTTCTTAAGATCATTGAATCGACACAGACAAACAGACATATAGATAAAGACACAGAAAGGCATATCAGTTCTACTCTACCATACCTTTTCGAGATTCCAGCACAGCATCCAACCATTGGTCCAGAGTGTTGTCACTATAGATGGCAGGAGGGTGGGCCATGATAGGGATTGGCTTCTCACTGGGTGTTCCATAACCCTCAAGAGTGACATCAGCCTCTAGGATCATAGCGTCACCTGAGGAAACAAAGAAGGGAGTACATTTTTGTCAAATCACTGGAGGATAATGTAGCAATTGTATAGTACGTAAATCTGAGGAACAAACAACACCATTAAAGAAGTCTGTGTGAGAGAGTTTACTTGTTAGGGCTTTGTTCATTTCCTCCTTTCTATTGGCTCGGTGAAACCAGGTAGCCAACAGACCATCAGGTTTGCTGATATCACCCGACTGAACCAGGAAGTCCAGCATGTCTCCACCAGTTGAAAATGAGGGATGAGCTGGGGAACCTCATTGGATAGCAAGATACAGGCCAAAATGTGAGTGTGGGACTGTGAAAATATGGGTCTTTACATAAGTCATACAAAATCTTTTTTCTTTTTAATGCCGGCAATAGCTGTGGGTGGAGGCATTATGTTTTTAGGTTGTCAATCCTTCTGTCCATCCCATCCTTGTGAATACAATATCTCAAGAACACCTCAAGGGAATTTCTTCAAATTTGGCACAAATATCCACTGGGACTCAGTGATGAACTGCTTAGTTTTAGGTGGTCAAAGGTCAAGGTCACTGTGACCTTGTCTGTTTCATTCTCATGAACACAATATCTTAAGAATGCCTTGAGGGAATTTCTTCAAATTTGGCACAAATGCTCACTTGGAATCTACAATGAACTGATTCAATTTTGGTGGTCATAGGTCAAAGGTCAAGGTCAAAGTGACCTCATCTGTCTCATTATTGTAAACGTGATATCTCAAGAACACCTTGAGTGGATTTCTTCAACTTCAATTCAGTGTCATCACTCAGGAACAGAAGGGGAAATATTTGGTCAGATACTGAATTGGTGATATATCATGATAATGTTATCATGAACTTACTTGGCCACAATATTTGTGTAGTGAAAATATGGCAAGTATTTCAAGTCACTTCCACCCCTTCCCATTTTTTTCCTGTATTAAGGTAACTGCTTAATTATATGCTCTGTTTCTATAGAGCAGTTCTTTCAAGGGAATTACTTTTGTAAATGAATGTCTCAACTAACTAAAGGACTATACAAAAATGTGCCAGTGACAGCTGTTGGTTCAAAAATAAAGAGTGGCTGTAATATGTAGAAAATGGGATTATCTTTTTCTAATGTTTGCCATAATTTTGGCAATTTCTAATCCTACTTCTATTGTGCAGATGGTAGTCTCACCACCAGACAATCAGAGATCTCCGCCTTCTGATAGTCTGGGGACACTCCTTTCTAAATTGTGTTTAACACACCGGAGAAAACGGCCGGCAACAAAGCAACGCCTCTTGCATTTTTGAAAAGGATATGCCCTCCCAGAAATGTGCGCTCCCCCTTTTCTCGTCCTCAAGGAAACAAACACACAGAGAGCTTGAAAATGGATGCCGAGAGATTTAACTCTGTTTTATCAAACGTGTACTCAGTCCAAAAGATTGTGGAAATGAAGGACTTACAGCAACTTTGTTTAAAACTTTTAACGCAGTCGGACTATGTTTACGAGCACAAGAGTTCAGCGAGCCACCGAAGGTCCGCCCTGCGGATTTACTACATTTTGTACTATCTTGTGTGCATTCACACACACCCACTGGGAGCAATTAGGCATTCAGTATCTTCGCCAGGAACACTTTAACATATAGACTGCAGGGGCCAGGGATCGATGACCGCTCTAACTCCTGAGCCACAGTTTCACTTTTAATTTTGTTTTAGCTAAGTCAGCAGGTAATCTGATTGATGGATATCCATGCATAATGTTATTAAATTTAACAGCATATGTTATCACAAGAAATTTGACTGCCCTAATCCAAAAATTTTGGATTATGGTATCATTAAGTTATTATGTGATATTATGTACACATATGAGAGCAGCACACCAAGTCTGCCTCCACAGAATATGAACGGAATGATACAGTTGAAACTCACACAGAGAGCTTATACCACTCACTCTAAACCCCAAAAACAGGACACAAACTTTTCATATCTCTGCCAGTATGGGGATGGCTACATACTTGATGGTAGACGTGCTGACGTATTGCGGTAAGCGAGTTGTGTCATTTCCGGTGTTTCTGTGACAGCGTCTCTGTACTGCTCTGGTGAATTCTACTAGCCTGCTTTCTCACTTCAGTTGCTTTAACGTTGCTTTAACGTCTACTTCAAGTCTTAACCCACACTGGTTCTGTTTAAGCACTTAACGTTATTGCTCTCCTCCTTTCTACGACTTTCTCGCTAATCTCTTAGCTGTTGTTTGCATGTTACTAGCCTTGGTAGCTACATTAGCTTTACAGTTAGTGTAAATGCTGTTGATACAGATTTTGTGTACAGCTGCTATTCCTGGTTTGACCAACAGAGATCGCACCTTTATTTTGATATTCCATTAGATTTGGTCATTGCCACTTCCTGTCCCACCCTCACTTTCCCACACTGTAGTTTTGTCACATCAGAAGATGATGGATAGCCGGCATGTTTGTCACGTTATTGTTGGGCAAAAGATAAAGATTTAAGATAAAGACTAAACACCCCTCCCATTTCAGAGCTGCAAGCGGGCAAAGTGGTCAGTACAATTTTATTGTGTAACTTTTATTTCAACTTTTGTGTCATTTCATGGACTGTGTATATCGAAATTCATTGTTATATTTTGTGTCTGTTTGTAGTTCTACGGTGGTGATTGATGGTGCAACGTGAAGCGAGCTAGGCTAGCTATTTGAAGGCATCAATAAAAGATAAACCCATCTGTATAAAGAACCGGAGTCCTCACATGTTTCAAATGGGAGCATAGTTAGCGTGGCTTCTCCCTCTGCTCTCTCTTGCTCGGTGTGCCAAATGTTAAGTTATGCCTCTGCCTCCTTTAGCGACAGTGGTAAATGTAATAAGTGTAGCTTATTTGCTGCGTTGGAGGCGAGGCTTAGTGAAGTAGAAGCGCGGCTCCGCACCATGGAAAATAGATAGTGCTGTCGCAAAATTTAAGGAAAAGATTACTCCGTCATTAAATTCAATACCAAGTCCCTCAGTAACAGAGGTTTCCTGTACCGACTTTGATCATTTTGTCGATAGCGCCGTAGGCTCGCTGCGAACAACACTTGACTCTGTAGCTCCTCTTAAAAAGAAGTTAAAAAAGCAAAGAAAGTTCGCTCCTTGGTATAACTCTCAAACCCGTAAGTTAAAACAAATATCGCGAAAATTTGAAAGGAATTGGCAATTAACCAAACTGGAAGAATCTCGTTTAATCTCGACAGACAGACTCAAAACTTATAAGAGGGGCCTCCGCAATGCCAGAGCAAACTATTACTCAGCATTAATAGAAGACAATAAGAACAACCCCAGGTTTCTTTTCAGCACTGTAGCCAGGCTGACTGAGAGTCAAAGCTCTACTGAGCCTTGTATTCCTTTAGCCCTTAGCAGTAATGATTTTATGAGCTTTTTTAATGACAAAATTCTAACTATTAGAGGCAAAATTCATGACCTCCTGTCCTCAGATAGTACCTATCTAACCTCAAACACAGCTGTAAAACCTAATATATATTTAGATTGCTTCTCCCCAATTTCTCTTCAAGAATTGACCGCAGTGATTTCTTCATCTAAATCATCAACGTGTCTCTTAGACCCCATCCTAACTAGGCTACTTAAGGAGGTCTTTCCTTTAGTTAACACTCATATATTAGATATGATCAATATATCCTTATTAACAGGCTATGTACCACAGTCTTTTAAGGTAGCTGTAATTAAACCTCTCCTAAAAAAGCCCACCCTGGATCCAGAGGTGTTAGCCAACTATAGACCAATATCTAATCTTCCCTTTATGTCAAAGATCCTTGAGAAAGTAGTCGCAGATCAGCTGTGTGATTTTCTCCAGGATAATAATTTATTTGAGGAATTTCAGTCAGGATTTAGAGTGCATCATAGCACTGAGACAGCACTACTTAAAATTACAAATGACCATCTGATTGCTTCAGACAAAGGACTCATCTCTGTACTTGTTTTATTAGATCTTAGTGCGGCGTTTGACACAATTGACCATCAAATTCTACTGCAGAGACTAGATCACTTAATTGGCCTAAAAGGTTCTGCACTGAGCTGGTTTAAATCTAATTTATCTGATCGTTTTCAGTTTGTTGACGTTCATAATGAATCGTCCTTATGTACCAAAGTTTGTTTTGGAGTTCCGCAAGCTTCTGTGCTCAGACCAATCCTATTTACTCTATATATGCTTCCTTTAGGTAACATCATTAGAAATCACTCTATAAATTTCCATTGTTATGCGGATGACTCAGTTGTATTTATCGATGAAGCCAGAAGAAAGTAATCAATTAACTAAACTCCATAACTGCCTTAAAGACATAAAAACTTGGATGAGCACCAATTTCCTGATGTTAAATTCAGACATAACTGAAGTTATTGTTCTTGGCCCCAAACAACTCAGAGACTCTTTATCTGATGACATAGTTTCTCTTGATGGCATTGCTCTGGCCTCTCGCACTACCGTAAGAAACCTCGGAGTAATATTTGATCAAGATTTGTTTTTTAATTCTCATTTAAAACAAACCTCACGGACTGCATTTATTCATCATGCGGATTACTGTTAATTTATTATGCTGATCTGTTCTGTACGACATCTATTGCACATCTGTCCGTCCTGGAAGAGGGATCCCTCCTCAGTTGCTCTTCCTGAGGTTTCTACCGTTTTTTTTTCCCCGTTAAAGGGTTTTTTTGGGGAGTTTTTCCTTATCCGCTGCGAGGGTCATAAGGACAGAGGGATGTCGTATGCTGTATAAAGCCCTGTGAGGCAAATTGTGATTTGTGATATTGGGCTTTATAAATAAAATTGATTGATTGATTGATTGATATCCTTGATTGTAGCCTGGGTCAACACTACATTTCTGACATGGTAATTCAGTCTCATTATGAAGCTACTTTTAATCTAGCCCCTGTTGCATTTCCCAACAGTTGCATCCTTCTTGACATACGTCACTGACTCGTCAAAAATATTTCACATAAATCTGTGCTTGTCCTGTTGTATGCTTGCTCGTGTCCAGACCTGTAAAGTTACCTAGCAAAACCTCTGTTAAAATAAATGGTTAGCTGTTTTGGCAATCAGAATAATTGATGCTAATTGGAATCGAGCCTCTTACATTTTTTTTCCTTTTAAAGATACTTAATGATGCAAGTTCTAAGTCTAATTGGTACGGAAGAAAATAAAGGTCACAAGTGATAGTGATTATGGTTACACAATATTTTGGTATCAAGGAAGAAGACATATTCCAACACTACACATAACTAAACTACATTTAAATGAGAAATGATTAGTATTATCTTCAGTGGTGTAATGTTATGTGACATAATCGAGATGATTTTGGAGTCTCTTTCAACAAACAAACAGTGGTGCCCCTTAAGCGGAACCGGGGGAGGCTATGGCCCACCAATACAATAAATGGTCCCCCCAGGCAAAAATAATTGGAGGCTGACCTTACTGTCTTTAAGAGGCTGTGGTGCACTAATTTTATAAGCTAGCATGAAGGAAGGGTTACAACCTAAGTCATCCATTGGTTTAGCATGGCTTGCTCAGAAGGGGGCTAAATAATGCTCTAAATGTAGGCAATATTTTGGTGAGGAAACAACTGGCATGGCCATTTTCAAGGGGTCCCTTGAGTTCTCACCTCGAGATATTTGAATGAAAATGGGTTCAGTGGGTACCCATGAATTTCCCCTAAACTTGAGAAGGCTTGTTTCCTGTAAATGTTTTGCTCCTTACAATCAATGTACTCCTTCAAATAAAGCTGTATATTTGTCTCAAAGGAAAAGGACAACCACCTTACTGGTGGGAATACTGTGGGACTCAAAATGTTAACCTTACGGTATTAGTCTATGCACATCAGATAATTAGTAACAGTGACTGTAAACTAAGAAACCAAGTATCAGTGTGTGACCCTAACCCTTTCCTTATTGATATAGTTTTCAACTAGCCTATATAGCTAAACTGTATCATCAAATTCATGAAATTCAGTCATGGCCAGTATTGGGCAAGTTACTCTCAAAATGTAATATATTACATATTACTATTTACCTTCATTTAAAAGTAATTAGGTACTTTACAATATTACTTTCTGTGTAGAGTAATAAGTTACTTATTACACTCCTTTTGGATTACTTTGATCAAAATGACCTAAGAAGAACTAAAGTTCATTTTAAATGGATGATGGTCATGTTGTTTCACAGCAGGTAATCAAAGCGCAGAAGCTCCAGTTTATTACAATTCATTTCAAATCCAGTGCTTCACAGGTCTGACCTATTCATACATTCACGTACAGTGGTTACCACTTTGTGTTAATATCCTCTGCTTTTATTAATAGTAGCATGATGATATAGAATGATTAACTAGCTTAGACCTTTTAAATTAAATGAATAGCCTTGGACACAGGAAGGGTCAGGCAGAGGATCAAAGTCTGATAATTATGTATTTGTGAGCCTATGAAACACAATAAACAAATGCTGAGGTTGGCACAACAAACAAATGGCGTGTGAGTCAGTCAATATGACGTGTGCAAATTAATACTACAGAGCTGGAAGACCCATCTGCCAGTTTCTAGTGTGTCGGTCAGCTACAACAGCATCGGAGAGAGAGTTATGCATAAGAATGGGGACTGTGTGCCAGCATTGCGCTGCAATTATAGGGGATGTGAATGTAAACATCCAACATATACTAACATTACCCATATATGTCAACCACTGGGATACACATGATCACCGGTACCCCTCTATAAGGTAGCATAATGAATGACATGACAATATACAACAACCTTTGGGAGATATTTTTTTCCAGTGGTGCACTGGCAGAAGTGGAGCGGTGTGGATCAGTGTGGCTAAATGAAAAATGAAAACGATAAATAGTTAATTTCGTTTGGTAACGTGTTACCATGTACCATGTGTTGTAAATGTAATAATATTACCTTGTTACTGCTAAAAAGTAAGATACTACTGTAATGCATGACCCCAAACACTGGTCATGGCTTTTGGTTTTGGTGTGATGGTCAAAATCAACAAAGCATAAGTAAAATCAACTAAGCACACAATTACTCATATATGGCAAATATCTTTAATGTACCTGACTTTTTGGTGAGCACAGCAGCGAGAGTAATGATAATCACAAGGAGAACAAGTCCAACAGCCACAGATATTATTATCAGCTGTTTTTTGGTTAAACAGCCAAGATAAAGGTCCAAACCTTGACGGCTAGACTGCAACTGTATCCTGGAGGAACAAAGCAAAACGCAATGGAGAAAAAAAAAGTTTTTACTCAGTGTTTTATGCACAGCTTGATAGACAGGAAAACAACTGTATATCTGTCACTGACCTGTCTTGCCTTTCTTCCATGCCCTTGTCACTTTTGTCCTCTCTTTCTCCCATCCTCTCGCCTGTTCTTACTGTCCTTATGATTCAAAAATGAAACTCTTTGTAAAGAGCTGCAGAACAACACAGTGACAGATGGGGAGTGATTTTTCATTTATATGAGCCTTATCTACAGGGCAGAGATCAATGTTTCACTGATAAGGTGCACAGGCTCTCTACAGACTCTGTTCTACTCTCAGTCCTGACAGTTCAGAGAATTCTGCTCTAAGGTAAAAAATGAAGCAGGTATGAACCACAGGTGAGCAGGACAGAGGCCTTTTGCCTTCAATGTCCCCTCAATAAAAATCACTTATCTAATGTGAACAAAACCAATCATAATATGAGGCAGTTTTCCCTTCCCCAGCTTCACAAACATTTATAAGATAAATCTGAAGGGTTGTAAGATGATTAACAGGCTAATAAAGAAGTAGTACATACAAGCTGGGGTCGATGACTGCGCTTCGGACACTGGCCTCATTTGTGACATTTGTCACCTCCTTTCAATTTCCTCTACCGTTTTAGTAGTAAGAAACAAAAAATGAAGCATTCCAACACTGATTTAGATGTTAATTCTCATGGCAACAATTGATGCTTCAAAGCACTGGGGTTAGTCTTAATGAATAGATTCTCATACACAACACAAATTAAACCAGTAACACTTTACGAAAACATACATAAAAACAAGTAATTACTAAGGGACTAAAGAGGAACAAATGAGTAACTAACAATTATTAGGGACCTCGGCCGAAGGACGAAGTCCCTCTTGTTTCTGGTGCGTTTATTAGGGACTTTGGCTGAAGGGCGATGACCCTCTTGTTTTTGGTGCGTTTATTAGGGACCTCGGCCGAAAGATATTATTATATTATTATCAGCTGTGGCTGTGGCTTGTAGGAATGACGTAGAAAGGTCAAACCAAAACTGGTTTGTTCATGTCATCGAGCCCTACAAATCACACGCTGATACCCCTGACCTAACTCCAACAGGAAGTGAGGTATTTGCCCTTTCTGTACTGGAAGAGAGAAATAGTGTCGGATTGCAATCAACTGAACTGTGAGTGGAGGATGGGTGAAAGTTCGGAGGGATGGGATGAGGAAGGTATGGATTGGTGTATCGCATCAAACAGAAGAAGGAAAAGGCAGGATAAGAAAGATAGAAGTGAAGCTTGGTCAGATCGAAGCAGTCAAGAAGAAGAGGGTGCTTCAAAAAAAGTAAGAACTTATTGGGAAGATTCAGCGCAACGTGAGACTGAGAAAGACTGGAAAGTAGTCATCAGTGTTGGGCAAGCTACTTGGAAAGTGTAGTGAGCTAAGCTACTAGTTACTCTAATATTAAATGAAGCTTCACTACATCAAAGCTATCACTCTCAGAAATGTATCAAGCTAAGCTACAGCAAAATGAAAGTAACTAGTGCAACTACATCCAAGCTTTTTACTAAACTGAACCAACTTCGTGCCAAGTCAGTGTTACCTTACTGATCAATAAAACTGTCAGTCGAACAGATAGGCAGGTAAAAAAGTTAAGTTCAATTGTTTATTGAACAGTGAGCTGCACTAACTCCCAACACGACTCAAACCACAACAGCAAGAATGAAGACCTGCTTCAAACAGTCACAACATGGTCAAAAACGTATGTGTGTATGTATGTGTATGTACACTGCAAAAACTCATAAATCTTACCAAGAATATTTATTTCTAGTCAAAACAAATCTCATTACAATTGAAATAAGACTCATCGCCTAAAAAGTAACTTGGTTTTAGACAATTTTCACTTGTTTCAGGAAAATTTTCACTTGAAATAAATAGAAAAAAAATCTGTCCATGGAGCAAGTTTTTTTTTTCTTATTGCAAGCAAAAAAAAACTTGCTCCATGGACAGATTTTCATACTTACTTAAATTTGCTTGAAACAAGTATTTTTTAAGTGTAAAGAGATTTGTTTTGACTAGAAATGAGGCTAGTAAACACATTTTAATAAACACATTTTATAGTGAGCAGCATACACATGTACAGTACAGGCCAAAAGTTTGGACACACCTTCTCATTCAATGCGTTTTCTTTATTTTCATGACTATTTACATTGTAGATTCTCACTGAAGGCATCAAAACTATGAATGAACACATGTGGAGTTATGTACTTAACAAAAAAAGGTGAAATAACTGAAAACATGTTTTATATTCTAGTTTCTTCAAAATAGCCACCCTTTGCTCTGATTACTGCTTTGCACACTCTTGGCATTCTCTCCATGAGCTTCAAGAGGTAGTCACCTGAAATGGTTTCCACTTCACAGGTGTGCCTTATCAGGGTTAATTAGTGGAATTTCTTGCTTTATCAATGGGGTTGGGACCATCAGTTGGGTTGTGCAGAAGTCAGGTTAATACACAGCCGACAGCCCTATTGGACAACTGTTAAAATTCATATTATGGCAAGAACCAATCAGCTAACTAAAGAAAAACGAGTGGCCATCATTACTTTAAGAAATGAAGGTCAGTCAGTCCGGAAAATTGCAAAAACTTTAAATGTGTCCCCAAGTGGAGTCGCAAAAACCATCAAGCGCTACAGTGAAACTGGCACACATGAGGACCGACCCAGGAAAGGAAGACCAAAAGTCACCTCTGCTTCTGAGGATAAGTTCATCCGAGTCACCAGCCTCAGAAATCGCAAGTTAACAGCAGCTCAGATCAGAGACCAGATGAATGCCACACAGAGTTCTAGCAGCAGACCCATCTCTAGAACAACTGTTAAGAGGAGACTGCGCCAATCAGGCCTTCATGGTCAAATAGCTGCTAGGAAACCACTGCTAAGGAGAGGCAACAAGCAGAAGAGATTTGTTTGGGCCAAGAAACACAAGGAATGGACATTAGACCAGTGGAAATCTGTGCTTTGGTCTGATGAGTCCAAATTTGAGATCTTTGGTTCCAACCGCCGTGTCTTTGTGAGACGCAGAAAAGGTGAACGGATGGATTTCACATGCCTGGTTCCCACTGTGAAGCATGGAGGAGGAGGTGTGATGGTGTGGGGGTGTTTTGCTGGTGACACTGTTGGGGATTTATTCAAAATTGAAGGCACACTGAACCAGCATGGCTACCACAGCATCCTGCAGCGACATGCCATCCCATCCGGTTTGCGTTTAGTTGGACGATCATTTATTTTTCAACAGGACAATGACCCCAAACACACCTCCAGGCTGTGTAAGGGCTATTTGACCAAGAAGGAGAGTGATGGAGTGCTGCGGCAGATGACCTGGCCTCCACAGTCACCGGACCTGAACCCAATCGAGATGGTTTGGGGTGAGCTGGACCGCAGAGTGAAGGCAAAGGGGCCAACAAGTGCTAAACACCTCTGGGAACTCCTTCAAGACTGTTGGAAAACCATTTCAGGTGACTACCTCTTGAAGCTCATGGAGAGAATGCCAAGAGTGTGCAAAGCAGTAATCAGAGCAAAGGGTGGCTATTTTGAAGAAACTAGAATATAAAACATGTTTTCAGTTATTTCACCTTTTTTTGTTAAGTACATAACTCCACATGTGTTCATTCATAGTTTTGATGCCTTCAGTGAGAATCTACAATGTAAATAGTCATGAAAATAAAGAAAACGCATTGAATGAGAAGGTGTGTCCAAACTTTTCGCCTGTACTGTATGTCCCCTACAAATCCCAACCGTGTTTACAAAGTTTGAATGAACGAGCGGACGCAAAGAAAACGGAGGCTGCGCGTTGATCCTTTTGCCTCTGTCTGCAGGAACGAGTGAAAATCCCATTCATGATGGGGTCAGATGGATTATGTGCATAATTAACCACAAAACAAGCAAATACTTCATCTTAATGACATATAACACTCATTATGCTTCAGCTGAATCCTCTCAGCAAATGACCATGTTGAATTGAAATTAGTCTATCACGTTAAATGTCCGAAATTGTATGAAATTGCGTTAAACCAAACTTTGCGCATCACACAGCCTGATATGCCCTGGCAAACACAGTGGGACTGCTGTACAGACCGTTGGTCTTTCTTACCCTAACCCTGGTTATTTTCCGAAAGCACAGAGCAAAGAAATGTCTTTTTTTCTCCCCCGGTCTGCTGTCAGCAGGAGCGACGGCTGCAGCGGGGATTTCAGCACCACGGACGGCACGCGTAAAAAGACTTGACAAGCATCTCCTCTAAATGTGTTTGCTGCTAGCGAAACTATACATAATAAATGAAGACAGTGACATATTTTCAATAAAAAACAATGAGTTGAACGTTGATTTCAAGCTTTTGTAGTACAACGAGTTTCAGAATTGTGCGAGTGCGGCCGGAGAGCGGGCGGCAGTGTTTGATGCAGGAAACTCGATATGGACTTGAAAATCAATTTCGGAGTGGGGGGGTTTCGGAACGGCGGTGTTTGGGAATGGAGGGCTGTCCCCCGTCAGGTTCATGCAGAAGTGACTCTGTGTGGTAGCTGTGACAGTTTTATTTCAGTCCATAACAGAAATCCCCACCTCGTTTGAGCGTCAGAAATGATTTTGGAAATGTAGCTTGTGTGGACGCTACCGCGCTAAGTGATCAATAAAAGAGCTTAACTACTGAGAATTTACTTGATTCAGAAAACAGCAACGCTACCACCAAGTTACTGAGAAATGTAGTTAAACTACAAACGTCTGATACTGACGCTACTGCCCAACACTGGTAGTCATTTTGTTTGGGAGAGAGACGGGGCACTTTCATCCAGTTAGAATGACTAAAGCAACTGAGAAAGAAATTGGAAAGATAAGATTTGCCAAGTTTCCCAACAACCGCAGAGTTCTTATTTCTGCTATGAACAAGCAGCAACAAGATAAAATTCTCAAGATAAATACACTTGATGGAGTAAAGATTACAACTCACATCCCTGGTATAGTGGCTAAACTGAGAGGTGTAATTTCAAATGTGCCGCTAGAAATGACTGAGGAAGTCAAGCAAGAAATCAGAGGAGGGAAAGTGCTAGACATCAAATGACTTCAGACAAACAAAGATGGGGTAAAGAAGGAAAGTTTATCAATGCTGGTACAATTTGAGAGCACGCTTCCCAAAGAGATCAGAATGGGGTGGATCAATTACAGAGTAAGAGAATATATCCCAAATCCGATACGATGCTTTAAATGCCAAAGAATGGGACATGTAGCCCAACAGTGCCGCGGTAAACAAAGATGTGCAAAATGTGGAGGGGAACATGACTATGGTAAATGTGCGAAAGATGCTAAGCTGAAATGTTGTAACTGTGGAGGAGAACATAGGGCAGCATTTGGAGGCTGTTCTGTACAGATTAAAGCAAAAGAGGTGCAGAAATATAAGGTAATCAATAACATATCATATGCAGAAGCTTTAAAGAGAGTTAATGATGAAATGCAACATGAAATGAAACATATGTTGAAGTAATGAGTGTCGAAGTAGGAGGAATAAGTGGCGACCTGAGGTCTCTACCACAGAGAGCTAGCAGGCCTAGAAGGCAAGAAGACAGAGCAGCTAAGTGTTACGGACTGGCTTGAAAACCAACGGGACTCAAGTTGCAGAGACCAGGCGGAGTGAAAGTTCTTAACAGTTTATTATAAAAAGCCGCTTGACACAATAAACGGCTTCCTGCCAGACCCGGCGAGCTCGACGGAACTGGGCCTGGACCGAAGGGACAGCAACCTCCAGTTCCTGGCTGGGGAATAGGGGAGGCTGAAAACCATGGGTCACCATGAAAGGTGACATACCTGTCACCGAGCTGACCATGGAGTTGTGGGAATATTCCACCCACGGTAGGAGGGGGCACCAGGAGGCCGGGAGACAGGAAGCCACACACCTGAAAGCGGACTCCAGGTCCTGGTTGGCACGCTCTGTCTGACCATTGGACTGTGGGTGGTACCCTGATGAGAGGCTGGTCGTGGTGCCCAAGGTGCGACAGAAGGCCTTCCAAACCTGCGAGATGAACTGGGGACCTTTGTCCGAGACGATGTCCTGGGGAATGCCATGGAGATGAAAGATGTGTTGCACAAGCAGATTGGCTGTTTCCAAGGCTGACGAGAGCTTAGGGAGAGGGACAAAATGAACTGCCTTGGAAAAACGGTCCACTATGGTGAGTACCGTGGTGTTTCCCTCTGAAGGTGGGAGTCCGGTGATGAAGTCGACTGCTATGTGGGACCAGGGGCGGTGGGGAACAGGCAAGGGGAGCAGAAGACCAGCAGGGGCGCGATGAGGACTTGTTTTGGGCGCAGACCGGGCAGGCAGCGATGAACCCCCTGGTGTCTGCAGTCATGGAAGGCCACCAAAACCACTGGCGAAGTAGGGAGAGAGTCCGATGGACCCCGGGATGACATGCCATGCGAGAGGAGTGCCCCCACTGGAGCACTGGGGATCTTGCAGGCAGGGGAACAAACAATTGGCCTGCAGGACACTCATCGGGTGCTGGGTGGTTCCGAAGCGCATCCTGGACCGTTCTGATATTTGGACCCCGGCTGATCGGTGAGTATGAGGTTGAACCTGCCCAGAAAAAGAGCTCATTGAGCCTGACGGGGGTTCAGCCGGTGTGCAGAGCGAAGGTAGGACAGGTTTTTTTTTTGTTTTGTTTTTTTTTAAAGATATTTTTTTGGGCATTTTTTTTGCCTTTAATGCACAGGACAGTTAAGTGTGAAAGGGGGAGAGAGAGAGGAGATGACATGCAGCAAAGGGCCACAGGCTGGACTCGAACCCGGGCCGCTGCGGCAACAGCCTTGTACATGGGGCACCTGCTCTACCACTAAGCCACCGACGCCCCAGGACAGGTTTTTGTGGTCCGTCCAGACGACGAAAGGATGAGCAGCTCCCTCCAGCCAGTGCCGCCACTCCTGAAGAGCCACGACCACCGCCAGCAACTCTCGGTTCCCCACATCATAATTTCGCTCAGCCGGAGTGAGGCGGCGGGAGAAAAACGCATATGGGTGGAGTTTTTGGTCCGCAGGCGAGCGCTGGGAGAGAACGGCCCCTACCCCTGAATCGGAGGCGTCCACCTCAACCACAAATTGCAGCTTGGGATCTGGGTGAATCAACACAGGTGCATTAGTAAACATTCCTTTCGGATTATCAAAAGTGCTCTGTGCAGCAGCAGACCAGACAAAAGACTTTTTAACCGAGGTTAACTGGGTGAGAGGGGCAGCGATGTGGCTGTAGTTCCTTATGAACCTCCTATAAAAATTTGCAAAGCCCAAAAATCTCTGTAGCTGCTTACGTGTGGCAGGAACCGGCCTCTCCTCCACTGCTTTAATCTTAGCAGGGTCTGGTCTGAGCTGCCCCATCTCCACCACGTAACCTAGAAAGTTGACAGAGGAAACGTGAAATTCACATTTTTCGGCTTTTACAAACAGTTTGTTGTCCAAGAGTCTCTTGAGGACCTCCCGGACATGGTTAACATGTTCCTCAGGAGTCCGTGAGAAAATCAGAATGTCGTCGAGATACACAAACACAGTTTTGTTTAACAGGTCTCTCAAAACATCATTCACCATTGCCTGAAAAACTGCAGGTGCATTGGTTAAGCCAAAAGGCATGACTAAGTACTCAAAATGTCCTAGATGTGTACTGAAGGCAGTTTTCCACTCGTCACCCTCTCTGATTCTGACCAGATGATATGCATTTCTTAAGTTCAGTTTTGAGAAGATGGTTGCTTCATGGAGAGGACCAAAAGCTGAGTCTATGAAGGGGAGCAGATATTTGTTTTTCACTGTGATCTCATTCAAACCTGAGTAGTCGATACAGGGGCGTAGGGTCTTGTCCTTTTTCTCCACGAAGAAAAAAACGGCCCCCACCGGAGATGAGGAGGAGCGGATGAGACCTGCGGCTAGAGAGTCGTTAATATATTTCTCCATGGATTCTTTTTCAGGTTGGGAAATGTTGTATAGTCTCCTTGTGGGGAGAAGAGCACCTGGAAGCAAGTCAATGCCACAGTCATAAGGTTGGTGTGGGGGGAGCGACATAGCTCGGTCCTTGCTGAACAAGGACCGAGCTATGATATTCACTGGGGACAGAGGTCAAATCAGTTTTCTCTAGCGCACTAAAACCGATGGGGTTTTTACCTGGAATAGCGGAGTGTAGGCAGTGAGCGTGGCAGTAACTGCTCCAACTACAAATGGTAGCCGTGGCCCAGTCTATGTGTGGGTTGTGCAATTTTAGCCAAGGTATCCCGAGCACAACAGGAATCAGAGGAGAGGACATTACATTCAGCTCTAGGTATTCATGGTGGTTACCAGAAAAAGTCAGCTTTATGAGTTCAGTCTTGTGAGTAACAACCTCCAGTAGTTTGCCGTCAATAGCCCGGACCTCTCTAGGCGAATTTAGCTTTATCAATGGAAGGTTATTGCGTGTAACAAAGTCTGAGTCTATGAGGTTATCGTCTGCCCCCGAATCCACCAAAATCTGCACGGGAGTAGTCAGCTGAGCGTAATGCAACATACCCTTTGCTTGTAGTCTGCCTGTAGAGGTGGTAGAAGTGGTAGTTTGGCTCACCAGCACCCCCTCGCCTACTGATGAGCCTGGTCTTTTGGCACCTCCAGACACTGAGCCAAGAAATGGCCCTCCCCACCGCAGTAGATGCAGAGCTGGTTGCACCAGCGCCGCTATCTCTCCGCTGGGGTCAGCCAAGCCCGCCCCAACTGCACTGGCTCTCCTTCGGAACCGGGGAGGCCGAGGTGCCGGGATGAGATGTGTTAGGGGACGACAGAGGCGAGGAGGAAATGGGTCTGTCGGAGGCAGGACTGAGTGGGGTGGAGGTGAAAGCACGGGGCCTCTGCCTATCTAATCTCTCCCTGTGTCTTTCCCTCAGTCTGTTATCTAACCGAATGGCTAAATCAAGAAGCTCGTTTAAGGACGCTGTTTCGTCTCGCACCGCCAATTCGTCTTTAACCTCCCCCAATGGTCCCTTATGAAAAGAGCTTGTAAAACCGAATCATTCCACCCGCTTTCTACTGCAAGTATGCGGAAAGAAACGGCGTACTGGGAGACTGACTGGTTGCCCTGTCGTAAATCTAACAATTTTCCCATAGCTTCCCTCCCTTTAACGGGATGATCAAAATCTTTTTTCATTTCTTCAGCAAAACAAGCGTAATTAGAACAAACGTCTTGGCGTTGGCCGGAAATTGCTAAGGCCCAAGCTGTGGCCTGTCCTGAAAGCAAACTCATAACAAATGCTATTTTAGAAGCATGAGTGGCATAGGTTACAGGTTGCTGACTAAAGACTAAGGAGCACTGGTGTAAAAACTGAGCACATGTCCCTAAGTTTCCTTCATACCTGGAAGGGATGGGGCAGGAGCGAAAATCCAATTACATAGTTGGGGGGGACAATAAACAGTAAAATTTTAGAGAATAATTCCAGGGGGGAAAAAAGTTGTAGCCTATTTTCTATACAACATCTTTTACTGCAATTTGACTCTTTAATGTTTTCTCTATCTCTCCAACAGGCAGGCATAGACCAGACCTTTCTTAGCACTGGCTGAGTCCACCTCATGCCCAGATTTAAAACAAAATGATTGAAATCAAATTAACATGTACACATTCACAACAGTCAGGTGCACCATCTGATATGTCCTCAATAAGACGACAACATTAAACATATGTTTTTTGTGTCGGGGGCTGAAAAAGGGGCTTGCTCCGTTCACTCCACGCATCGACCCGGTATTGCAGCGCCGCTGGAAATGGCGCACCCTTCTCCTGCCTTGTGGACAACCAAATATCAACGCAAACGGAGCGGCCCATTGCTCAAATTGCCATTGGACTGAGAAACAAATGAGTCCCACTGGATGCTGTCTTCATGGCCTGGCGTTGTGGCAAAATAGGCTCTGTTGACTCCTCATCACCCATATCCCTTGGCGAACCTCATTGGGCTCCCAGTCTCAAATGGCTGTAAAACATGACAACTGGAGTAAAAGCCAATCAACAGCAAAATGAAGTCTCAAAAAATACAGCGAGATTTGCACTTTTAATTGGCAGAAAAACACAGGACAGAGAGGAAATATTGCCACGGTGATATTGTGGGCAGGGGTAGGGGAATGGGTGTGGCCTGGGATTTGGATCGCGGGGCAAGTCAGGCGTACAATGAGTGTTTTGACTGGGACGACTAGGGTCTTTGGCTGTTCTTCATCAAAGGGCTGTACTTACTCTGGTTTCTTTTCAAAATCAAGTCTTTCGCCTTTTACTAAAGACTTCCGTGGAAAGGAACACCAATGAGTTGAAGCTATTTTTGGCAGGCATTGTCATTTGGCTTAGCCTTGTGCTTTTGTGAAGATCAGAAAAGCCATTTTAAGCCTGAGCTAGATTTAGGTGTTTGATGCCCAGTGAAAAGTATTGCACTGTGACAAGTGACACTTGTGCCTGAAGATTGCGTTGGGCAGCTAACGGTTGGGCCACATCACTTTTCGGCCTTTTGGCTGTAGTATCTGTTCTCATCAGTTTAATATCTGATATGTTCTCAATAAGACGACAGCATTAAACATATGTTTTTTGTGTCGGGGGCTGAAAAAGGGGCTTGCTCCGTTCACTCCACGCATCGACCCGGTATTGCAGCGCCGCTGGAAATGGCGCACCCTTCTCCTGCCTTGTGGACAACCAAATATCAACGCAAACGGAGCGGCCCATTGCTCAAATTGCCATTGGACTGAGAAACAAATGAGTCCCACTGGATGCTGTCTTCATGGCCTGGCGTTGTGGCAAAATAGGCTCTGTTGACTCCTCATCACCCATGTCCCTTGGCGAACCTCATTGGGCTCCCAGTCTCAAATGGCTGTAAAACATGACAACTGGAGTAAAAGCCAATCAACAGCAAAATGAAGTCTCAAAAAATACAGCGAGATTTGCACTTTTAATTGGCAGAAAAACACAGGACAGAGAGGAAATATTGCCACGGTGATATTGTGGGCAGGGGTAGGGGAATGGGTGTGGCCTGGGATTTGGATCGCGGGGCAAGTCAGGCGTACCGTCAGTGTTTTGACTGGGACGACTAGGGTCTTTGGCTGTTCTTCATCAAAGGGCTGTACTTACTCTGGTTTCTTTTCAAAATCAAGTCTTTCGCCTTTTACTAAAGACTTCCGTGGAAAGGAACACCAATGCGTTGAAGCTATTTTTGGAAGGCATTGTCATTTGGCTTAGCCTTGTGCTTTTGTGAAGATCAGAAAAGCCATTTTAAGCCTGAGCTAGATTTAGGTGTTTGATGCCCAGTGAAAAGTATTGCACAGTGACAAGTGACACTTGTGCCTGAAGATTGCGTTGGGCAGCTAACGGTTGGGCCACATCACTTTTCGGCCTTTTGGCTGTAGTATCTGTTCTCATCAGTTTAATATCTGATATGTTCTCAATAAGACGACAGCATTAAACATATGTTTTTTGTGTCGGGGGCTGAAAAAGGGGCTTGCTGCGTTCACTCCACGCATCGACCCGGTATTGCAGCGCCGCTGGAAATGGCGCACCCTTCTCCTGCCTTGTGGACAACCAAATATCAACGCAAACGGAGCGGCCCATTGCTCAAATTGCCATTGGACTGAGAAACAAATGAGTCCCACTGGATGCTGTCTTCATGGCCTGGCGTTGTGGCAAAATAGGCTCTGTTGACTCCTCATCACCCATGTCCCTTGGCGAACCTCATTGGGCTCCCAGTCTCAAATGGCTGTAAAACATGACAACTGGAGTAAAAGCCAATCAACAGCAAAATGAAGTCTCAAAAAATACAGCGAGATTTGCACTTTTAATTGGCAGAAAAACACAGGACAGAGAGGAAATATTGCCACAGTGATATTGTGGGCAGGGATAGGGGAATGGGTGTGGCCTGGGATTTGGATCGCGGGGCAAGTCAGGCGTACCGTCAGTGTTTTGACTGGGACGACTAGGGTCTTTGGCTGTTCTTCATCAAAGGGCTGTACTTACTCTGGTTTCTTTTCAAAATCAAGTCTTTCGCCTTTTACTAAAGACTTCCGTGGAAAGGAACACCAATGCGTTGAAGCTATTTTTGGCAGGCATTGTCATTTGGCTTAGCCTTGTGCTTTTGTGAAGATCAGAAAAGCCATTTTAAGCCTGAGCTAGATTTAGGTGTTTGATGCCCAGTGAAAAGTATTGCACTGTGACAAGTGACACTTGTGCCTGAAGATTGCGTTGGGCAGCTAACGGTTGGGCCACATCACTTTTCGGCCTTTTGGCTGTAGTATCTGTTCTCATCAGTTTAATATCTGATATGTTCTCAATAAGACGACAGCATTAAACATATGTTTTTTGTGTCGGGGGCTGAAAAAGGGGCTTGCTGCGTTCACTCCACGCATCGACCCGGTATTGCAGCGCCGCTGGAAATGGCGCACCCTTCTCCTGCCTTGTGGACAACCAAATATCAACGCAAACGGAGCGGCCCATTGCTCAAATTGCCATTGGACTGAGAAACAAATGAGTCCCACTGGATGCTGTCTTCATGGCCTGGCGTTGTGGCAAAATAGGCTCTGTTGACTCCTCATCACCCATGTCCCTTGGCGAACCTCATTGGGCTCCCAGTCTCAAATGGCTGTAAAACATGACAACTGGAGTAAAAGCCAATCAACAGCAAAATGAAGTCTCAAAAAATACAGCGAGATTTGCACTTTTAATTGGCAGAAAAACACAGGACAGAGAGGAAATATTGCCACGGTGATATTGTGGGCAGGGGTAGGGGAATGGGTGTGGCCTGGGATTTGGATCGCGGGGCAAGTCAGGCGTACCGTGAGTGTTTTGACTGGGACGACTAGGGTCTTTGGCTGTTCTTCATCAAAGGGCTGTACTTACTCTGGTTTCTTTTCATAACGCACAAGTCTTTCGCCTTTTACTGAAGACTTCCGTGGAAAGGAACACCAATGAGTTGAAGCTATTTTTGGCAGGCTTTGTCATTTGGCTTAGCCTTGTGCTTTTGTGAAGATCAGAAAAGCCATTTTAAGCCTGAGCTAGATTTAGGTGTTTGATGCCCAGTGAAAAGTATTGCACTGTGACAAGTGACACTTGTGCCTGAAGATTGCGTTGGGCAGCTAACGGTTGGGCCACATCACTTTTCGGCCTTTTGGCTGTAGTAAATGTTCTCATCAGTTTAATATCTGATATGTCCTCAATAAGACGACAGCATTAAACATATGTTTTTTGTGTCGGGGGCTGAAAAAGGGGCTTGCTCCGTTCACTCCACGCATCGACCCGGTATTGCAGCGCCGCTGGAAATGGCGCACCCTTCTCCTGCCTTGTGGACAACCAAATATCGACGCAAACGGAGCGGCCCATTGCTCAAATTGCCATTGGACTGAGAAACAAATGAGTCCCACTGGATGCTGTCTTCATGGCCTGGCGTTGTGGCAAAATAGGCTCTGTTGACTCCTCATCACCCATGTCCCTTGGCGAACCTCATTGGGCTCCCAGTCTCAAATGGCTGTAAAACATGACAACTGGAGTAAAAGCCAATCAACAGCAAAATGAAGTCTCAAAAAATACAGCGAGATTTGCACTTTTAATTGGCAGAAAAACACAGGACAGAGAGGAAATATTGCCACGGTGATATTGTGGGCAGGGGTAGGGGAATGGGTGTGGCCTGGGATTTGGATCGCGGGGCAAGTCAGGCGTACCATGAGTGTTTTGACTGGGACGACTAGGGTCTTTGGCTGTTCTTCATCAAAGGGCTGTACTTACTCTGGTTTCTTTTCATAACGCACAAGTCTTTCGCCTTTTACTAAAGACTTCCGTGGAAAGGAACACCAATGCGTTGAAGCTGTTTTTGGCAGGCTTTGCCGTTTAGCTGAGCCTTGTGCTTTTGTGAAGATCAGAAAAGCCATTTTAAGCCTGAGCTAGATTTAGGTGTTTGATGCCCAGTGAAAAGTATTGCACTGTGACAAGTGACACTTGTGCCTGAAGATTGCGTTGGGCAGCTAACGGTTGGGCCACATCACTTTTCGGCCTTTTGGCTGTAGTATCTGTTCTCATCAGTTTAATATCTGATATGTCCTCAATAAGACGACAGCATTAAACATATGTTTTTTGTGTCGCGGGCTGAAAAAGGGGCTTGCTCCGTTCACTCCACGCATCGACCCGGTATTGCAGCGCCGCTGGAAATGGCGCACCCTTCTCCTGCCTTGTGGACAACCAAATATCGACGCAAACGGAGCGGCCCATTGCTCAAATTGCCATTGGACTGAGAAACAAATGAGTCCCACTGGATGCTGTCTTCATGGCCTGGCGTTGTGGCAAAATAGGCTCTGTTGACTCCTCATCACCCATGTCCCTTGGCGAACCTCATTGGGCTCCCAGTCTCAAATGGCTGTAAAACATGACAACTGGAGTAAAAGCCAATCAACAGCAAAATGAAGTCTCAAAAAATACAGCGAGATTTGCACTTTTAATTGGCAGAAAAACACAGGACAGAGAGGAAATATTGCCACGGTGATATTGTGGGCAGGGGTAGGGGAATGGGTGTGGCCTGGGATTTGGATCGCGGGGCAAGTCAGGCGTACCATGAGTGTTTTGACTGGGACGACTAGGGTCTTTGGCTGTTCTTCATCAAAGGGCTGTACTTACTCTGGTTTCTTTTCATAACGCACAAGTCTTTCGCCTTTTACTGAAGACTTCCGTGGAAAGGAACACCAATGAGTTGAAGCTATTTTTGGCAGGCTTTGTCATTTGGCTTAGCCTTGTGCTTTTGTGAAGATCAGAAAATCCATTTTAAGCCTGAGCTAGATTTAGGTGTTTGATGCCCAGTGAAAAGTATTGCACTGTGACAAGTGACACTTGTGCCTGAAGATTGCGTTGGGCAGCTAACGGTTGGGCCACATCACTTTTCGGCCTTTTGGCTGTAGTAAATGTTCTCATCAGTTTAATATCTGATATGTCCTCAATAAGACGACAGCATTAAACATATGTTTTTTGTGTCGGGGGCTGAAAAAGGGGCTTGCTCCGTTCACTCCACGCATCGACCCGGTATTGCAGCGCCGCTGGAAATGGCGCACCCTTCTCCTGCCTTGTGGACAACCAAATATCGACGCAAACGGAGCGGCCCATTGCTCAAATTGCCATTGGACTGAGAAACAAATGAGTCCCACTGGATGCTGTCTTCATGGCCTGGCGTTGTGGCAAAATAGGCTCTGTTGACTCCTCATCACCCATGTCCCTTGGCGAACCTCATTGGGCTCCCAGTCTCAAATGGCTGTAAAACATGACAACTGGAGTAAAAGCCAATCAACAGCAAAATGAAGTCTCAAAAAATACAGCGAGATTTGCACTTTTAATTGGCAGAAAAACACAGGACAGAGAGGAAATATTGCCACGGTGATATTGTGGGCAGGGGTAGGGGAATGGGTGTGGCCTGGGATTTGGATCGCGGGGCAAGTCAGGCGTACCATGAGTGTTTTGACTGGGACGACTAGGGTCTTTGGCTGTTCTTCATCAAAGGGCTGTACTTACTCTGGTTTCTTTTCATAACGCACAAGTCTTTCGCCTTTTACTAAAGACTTCCGTGGAAAGGAACACCAATGCGTTGAAGCTGTTTTTGGCAGGCTTTGCCGTTTAGCTGAGCCTTGTGCTTTTGTGAAGATCAGAAAAGCCATTTTAAGCCTGAGCTAGATTTAGGTGTTTGATGCCCAGTGAAAAGTATTGCACTGTGACAAGTGACACTTGTGCCTGAAGATTGCGTTGGGCAGCTAACGGTTGGGCCACATCACTTTTCGGCCTTTTGGCTGTAGTATCTGTTCTCATCAGTTTAATATCTGATATGTCCTCAATAAGACGACAGCATTAAACATATGTTTTTTGTGTCGGGGGCTGAAAAAGGGGCTTGCTCCGTTCACTCCACGCATCGACCCGGTATTGCAGCGCCGCTGGAAATGGCGCACCCTTCTCCTGCCTTGTGGACAACCAAATATCAACGCAAACGGAGCAGCCCATTGCTCAAATTGCCATTGGACTGAGAAACAAATGAGTCCCACTGGATGCTGTCTTCATGGCCTGGCGTTGTGGCAAAATAGGCTCTGTTGACTCCTCATCACCCATGTCCCTTGGCGAACCTCATTGGGCTCCCAGTCTCAAATGGCTGTAAAACATGACAACTGGAGTAAAAGCCAATCAACAGCAAAATGAAGTCTCAAAAAATACAGCGAGATTTGCACTTTTAATTGGCAGAAAAACACAGGACAGAGAGGAAATATTGCCACGGTGATATTGTGGGCAGGGGTAGGGGAATGGGTGTGGCCTGGGATTTGGATCGCGGGGCAAGTCAGGCGTACCATGAGTGTTTTGACTGGGACGACTAGGGTCTTTGGCTGTTCTTCATCAAAGGGCTGTACTTACTCTGGTTTCTTTTCAAAATCAAGTCTTTCGCCTTTTACTAAAGACTTCCGTGGAAAGGAACACCAATGAGTTGAAGCTATTTTTGGCAGGCATTGTCATTTGGCTTAGCCTTGTGCTTTTGTGAAGATCAGAAAAGCCATTTTAAGCCTGAGCTAGATTTAGGTGTTTGATGCCCAGTGAAAAGTATTGCACTGTGACAAGTGACACTTGTGCCTGAAGATTGCGTTGGGCAGCTAACGGTTGGGCCACATCACTTTTCGGCCTTTTGGCTGTAGTAAATGTTCTCATCAGTTTAATATCTGATATGTCCTCAATAAGACGACAGCATTAAACATATGTTTTTTGTGTCGGGGGCTGAAAAAGGGGCTTGCTCCGTTCACTCCACGCATCGACCCGGTATTGCAGCGCCACTGGAAATGGCGCACCCTTCTCCTGCCTTGTGGACAACCAAATATCGACGCAAACGGAGCGGCCCATTGCTCAAATTGCCATTGGACTGAGAAACAAATGAGTCCCACTGGATGCTGTCTTCATGGCCTGGCGTTGTGGCAAAATAGGCTCTGTTGACTCCTCATCACCCATGTCCCTTGGCGAACCTCATTGGGCTCCCAGTCTCAAATGGCTGTAAAACATGACAACTGGAGTAAAAGCCAATCAACAGCAAAATGAAGTCTCAAAAAATACAGCGAGATTTGCACTTTTAATTGGCAGAAAAACACAGGACAGAGAGGAAATATTGCCACGGTGATATTGTGGGCAGGGGTAGGGGAATGGGTGTGGCCTGGGATTTGGATCGCGGGGCAAGTCAGGCGTACCGTCAGTGTTTTGACTGGGACGACTAGGGTCTTTGGCTGTTCTTCATCAAAGGGCTGTACTTACTCTGGTTTCTTTTCATAACGCACAAGTCTTTCGCCTTTTACTAAAGACTTCTGTGGAAAGGAACACCAATGAGTTGAAGCTATTTTTGGCAGGTTTTGCCGTTTGGCTGAGCCTTGTGCTTTTGTGAAGATCAGAAAAGCCATTTTAAGCCTGAGCTAGATTTAGGTGTTTGATGCCCAGTGAAAAGTATTGCACTGTGACAAGTGACACTTGTGCCTGAAGATTGCGTTGGGCAGCTAACGGTTGGGCCACATCACTTTTCGGCCTTTTGGCTGTAGTATCTGTTCTCATCAGTTTAATATCTGATATGTCCTCAATAAGACGACAGCATTAAACATATGTTTTTTGTGTCGGGGGCTGAAAAAGGGGCTTGCTCCGTTCACTCCACGCATCGACCCGGTATTGCAGCGCCGCTGGAAATGGCGCACCCTTCTCCTGCCTTGTGGACAACCAAATATCAACGCAAACGGAGCAGCCCATTGCTCAAATTGCCATTGGACTGAGAAACAAATGAGTCCCACTGGATGCTGTCTTCATGGCCTGGCGTTGTGGCAAAATAGGCTCTGTTGACTCCTCATCACCCATGTCCCTTGGCGAACCTCATTGGGCTCCCAGTCTCAAATGGCTGTAAAACATGACAACTGGAGTAAAAGCCAATCAACAGCAAAATGAAGTCTCAAAAAATACAGCGAGATTTGCACTTTTAATTGGCAGAAAAACACAGGACAGAGAGGAAATATTGCCACGGTGATATTGTGGGCAGGGGTAGGGGAATGGGTGTGGCCTGGGATTTGGATCGCGGGGCAAGTCAGGCGTACCATGAGTGTTTTGACTGGGACGACTAGGGTCTTTGGCTGTTCTTCATCAAAGGGCTGTACTTACTCTGGTTTCTTTTCATAACGCACAAGTCTTTCGCCTTTTACTGAAGACTTCCGTGGAAAGGAACACCAATGAGTTGAAGCTATTTTTGGCAGGCTTTGCCGTTTGGCTTAGCCTTGTGCTTTTGTGAAGATCAGAAAAGCCATTTTAAGCCTGAGCTAGATTTAGGTGTTTGATGCCCAGTGAAAAGTATTGCACTGTGACAAGTGACACTTGTGCCTGAAGATTGCGTTGGGCAGCTAACGGTTGGGCCACATCACTTTTCGGCCTTTTGGCTGTAGTATCTGTTCTCATCAGTTTAATATCTGATATGTCCTCAATAAGACGACAACATTAAACATATGTTTTTTGTGTCGGGGGCTGAAAAAGGGGCTTGCTCCGTTCACTCCACGCATCGACCCGGTATTGCAGCGCCGCTGGAAATGGCGCACCCTTCTCCTGCCTTGTGGACAACCAAATATCGACGCAAACGGAGCGGCCCATTGCTCAAATTGCCATTGGACTGAGAAACAAATGAGTCCCACTGGATGCTGTCTTCATGGCCTGGCGTTGTGGCAAAATAGGCTCTGTTGACTCCTCATCACCCATGTCCCTTGGCGAACCTCATTGGGCTCCCAGTCTCAAATGGCTGTAAAACATGACAACTGGAGTAAAAGCCAATCAACAGCAAAATGAAGTCTCAAAAAATACAGCGAGATTTGCACTTTTAATTGGCAGAAAAACACAGGACAGAGAGGAAATATTGCCACAGTGATATTGTGGGCAGGGGTAGGGGAATGGGTGTGGCCTGGGATTTGGATTGCGGGGCAAGTCAGGCGTACCGTGAGTGTTTTGACTGGGACGACTAGGGTCTTTGGCTGTTCTTCATCAAAGGGCTGTACTTACTCTGGTTTCTTTTCATAACGCACAAGTCTTTTGCCTTTTACTAAAGACTTCCGTGGAAAGGAACACCAATGCGTTGAAGCTGTTTTTGGCAGGCTTTGCCGTTTGGCTGAGCCTTGTGCTTTTGTGAAGATCAGAAAAGCCATTTTAAGCCTGAGCTAGATTTAGGTGTTTGATGCCCAGTGAAAAGTATTGCACTGTGACAAGTGACACTTGTGCCTGAAGATTGCGTTGGGCAGCTAACGGTTGGGCCACATCACTTTTCGGCCTTTTGGCTGTAGTAAATGTTCTCATCAGTTTAATATCTGATATGTCCTCAATAAGACGACAGCATTAAACATATGTTTTTTGTGTCGGGGGCTGAAAAAGGGGCTTGCTCCGTTCACTCCACGCATCGACCCGGTATTGCAGCGCCGCTGGAAATGGCGCACCCTTCTCCTGCCTTGTGGACAACCAAATATCAACGCAAACGGAGCGGCCCATTGCTCAAATTGCCATTGGACTGAGAAACAAATGAGTCCCACTGGATGCTGTCTTCATGGCCTGGCGTTGTGGCAAAATAGGCTCTGTTGACTCCTCATCACCCATGTCCCTTGGCGAACCTCATTGGGCTCCCAGTCTCAAATGGCTGTAAAACATGACAACTGGAGTAAAAGCCAATCAACAGCAAAATGAAGTCTCAAAAAATACAGCGAGATTTGCACTTTTAATTGGCAGAAAAACACAGGACAGAGAGGAAATATTGCCACGGTGATATTGTGGGCAGGGGTAGGGGAATGGGTGTGGCCTGGGATTTGGATCGCGGGGCAAGTCAGGCGTACCATGAGTGTTTTGACTGGGACGACTAGGGTCTTTGGCTGTTCTTCATCAAAGGGCTGTACTTACTCTGGTTTCTTTTCAAAATCAAGTCTTTCGCATTTACTAAAGACTTCCGTGGAAAGGAAAACTAATGACGTGAAACTATTTTGGGCAGGCATTGTCATTTGGCTTAGCCTTGTGCTTTTGTGAAGATCAGAAAAGCCATTTTAAGCCTGAGCTAGATTTAGGTGTTTGATGCCCAGTGAAAAGTATTGCACTGTGACAAGTGACACTTGTGCCTGAAGATTGCGTTGGGCAGCTAACGGTTGGGCCACATCACTTTTCGGCCTTTTGGCTGTAGTATCTGTTCTCATCAGTTTAATATCTGATATGTCCTCAATAAGACGACAGCATTAAACATATGTTTTTTGTGTCGGGGGCTGAAAAAGGGGCTTGCTCCGTTCACTCCACGCATCGACCCGGTATTGCAGCGCCGCTGGAAATGGCGCACCCTTCTGCTGCCTTGTGGACAACCAAATATCAACGCAAACGGAGCAGCCCATTGCTCAAATTGCCATTGGACTGAGAAACAAATGAGTCCCACTGGATGCTGTCTTCATGGCCTGGCGTTGTGGCAAAATAGGCTCTGTTGACTCCTCATCACCCATGTCCCTTGGCGAACCTCATTGGGCTCCCAGTCTCAAATGGCTGTAAAACATGACAACTGGAGTAAAAGCCAATCAACAGCAAAATGAAGTCTCAAAAAATACAGCGAGATTTGCACTTTTAATTGGCAGAAAAACACAGGACAGAGAGGAAATATTGCCACAGTGATATTGTGGGCAGGGGTAGGGGAATGGGTGTGGCCTGGGATTTGGATCGCGGGGCAAGTCAGGCGTACCGTGAGTGTTTTGACTGGGACGACTAGGGTCTTTGGCTGTTCTTCATCAAAGGGCTGTACTTACTCTGGTTTCTTTTCATAACGCACAAGTCTTTCACCTTTTACTAAAGACTTCTGTGGAAAGGAACACCAATGCGTTGAAGCTATTTTTGGCAGGCTTTGCCGTTTAGCTGAGCCTTGTGCTTTTGTGAAGATCAGAAAAGCCATTTTAAGCCTGAGCTAGATTTAGGTGTTTGATGCCCAGTGAAAAGTATTGCACTGTGACAAGTGACACTTGTGCCTGAAGATTGCGTTGGGCAGCTAACGGTTGGGCCACATCACTTTTCAGCCTTTTGGCTGTAGTATCTGTTCTCATCAGTTTAATATCTGATATGTCCTCAATAAGACGACAACATTAAACATATGTTTTTTGTGTCGGGGGCTGAAAAAGGGGCTTGCTCCGTTCACTCCACGCATCGACCCGGTATTGCAGCGCCGCTGGAAATGGCGCACCCTTCTCCTGCCTTGTGGACAACCAAATATCAACGCAAACGGAGCGGCCCATTGCTCAAATTGCCATTGGACTGAGAAACAAATGAGTCCCACTGGATGCTGTCTTCATGGCCTGGCGTTGTGGCAAAATAGGCTCTGTTGACTCCTCATCACCCATGTCCCTTGGCGAACCTCATTGGGCTCCCAGTCTCAAATGGCTGTAAAACATGACAACTGGAGTAAAAGCCAATCAACAGCAAAATGAAGTCTCAAAAAATACAGCGAGATTTGCACTTTTAATTGGCAGAAAAACACAGGACAGAGAGGAAATATTGCCACGGTGATATTGTGGGCAGGGGTAGGGGAATGGGTGTGGCCTGGGATTTGGATCGCGGGGCAAGTCAGGCGTACCATGAGTGTTTTGACTGGGACGACTAGGGTCTTTGGCTGTTCTTCATCAAAGGGCTGTACTTACTCTGGTTTCTTTTCATAACGCACAAGTCTTTTGCCTTTTACTAAAGACTTCCGTGGAAAGGAACACCAATGCGTTGAAGCTATTTTTGGCAGGCTTTGCCGTTTGGCTGAGCCTTGTGCTTTTGTGAAGATCAGAAAAGCCATTTTAAGCCTGAGCTAGATTTAGGTGTTTGATGCCCAGTGAAAAGTATTGCACTGTGACAAGTGACACTTGTGCCTGAAGATTGCGTTGGGCAGCTAACGGTTGGGCCACATCACTTTTCGGCCTTTTGGCTGTAGTAAATGTTCTCATCAGTTTAATATCTGATATGTCCTCAATAAGACGACAGCATTAAACATATGTTTTTTGTGTCGGGGGCTGAAAAAGGGGCTTGCTCCGTTCACTCCACGCATCGACCCGGTATTGCAGCGCCGCTGGAAATGGCGCACCCTTCTCCTGCTTTGTGGACAACCAAATATCGACGCAAACGGAGCGGCCCATTGCTCAAATTGCCATTGGACTGAGAAACAAATGAGTCCCACTGGATGCTGTCTTCATGGCCTGGCGTTGTGGCAAAATAGGCTCTGTTGACTCCTCATCACCCATGTCCCTTGGCGAACCTCATTGGGCTCCCAGTCTCAAATGGCTGTAAAACATGACAACTGGAGTAAAAGCCAATCAACAGCAAAATGAAGTCTCAAAAAATACAGCGAGATTTGCACTTTTAATTGGCAGAAAAACACAGGACAGAGAGGAAATATTGCCACGGTGATATTGTGGGCAGGGGTAGGGGAATGGGTGTGGCCTGGGATTTGGATCGCGGGGCAAGTCAGGCGTACCATGAGTGTTTTGACTGGGACGACTAGGGTCTTTGGCTGTTCTTCATCAAAGGGCTGTACTTACTCTGGTTTCTTTTCAAAATCAAGTCTTTCGCCTTTTACTAAAGACTTCTGTGGAAAGGAACACCAATGAGTTGAAGCTATTTTTGGCAGGCATTGTCATTTGGCTTAGCCTTGTGCTTTTGTGAAGATCAGAAAAGCCATTTTAAGCCTGAGCTAGATTTAGGTGTTTGATGCCCAGTGAAAAGTATTGCACTGTGACAAGTGACACTTGTGCCTGAAGATTGCGTTGGGCAGCTAACGGTTGGGCCACATCACTTTTCGGCCTTTTGGCTGTAGTATCTGTTCTCATCAGTTTAATATCTGATATGTCCTCAATAAGACGACAGCATTAAACATATGTTTTTTGTGTCGGGGGCTGAAAAAGGGGCTTGCTCCGTTCACTCCACGCATCGACCCGGTATTGCAGCGCCGCTGGAAATGGCGCACCCTTCTCCTGCCTTGTGGACAACCAAATATCAACGCAAACGGAGCAGCCCATTGCTCAAATTGCCATTGGACTGAGAAACAAATGAGTCCCACTGGATGCTGTCTTCATGGCCTGGCGTTGTGGCAAAATAGGCTCTGTTGACTCCTCATCACCCATGTCCCTTGGCGAACCTCATTGGGCTCCCAGTCTCAAATGGCTGTAAAACATGACAACTGGAGTAAAAGCCAATCAACAGCAAAATGAAGTCTCAAAAAATACAGCGAGATTTGCACTTTTAATTGGCAGAAAAACACAGGACAGAGAGGAAATATTGCCACGGTGATATTGTGGGCAGGGGTAGGGGAATGGGTGTGGCCTGGGATTTGGATCGCGGGGCAAGTCAGGCGTACCATGAGTGTTTTGACTGGGACGACTAGGGTCTTTGGCTGTTCTTCATCAAAGGGCTGTACTTACTCTGGTTTCTTTTCATAACGCACAAGTCTTTCGCCTTTTACTGAAGACTTCCGTGGAAAGGAACACCAATGAGTTGAAGCTATTTTTGGCAGGCTTTGCCGTTTGGCTTAGCCTTGTGCTTTTGTGAAGATCAGAAAAGCCATTTTAAGCCTGAGCTAGATTTAGGTGTTTGATGCCCAGTGAAAAGTATTGCACTGTGACAAGTGACACTTGTGCCTGAAGATTGCGTTGGGCAGCTAACGGTTGGGCCACATCACTTTTCGGCCTTTTGGCTGTAGTATCTGTTCTCATCAGTTTAATATCTGATATGTCCTCAATAAGACGACAACATTAAACATATGTTTTTTGTGTCGGGGGCTGAAAAAGGGGCTTGCTCCGTTCACTCCACGCATCGACCCGGTATTGCAGCGCCGCTGGAAATGGCGCACCCTTCTCCTGCCTTGTGGACAACCAAATATCGACGCAAACGGAGCGGCCCATTGCTCAAATTGCCATTGGACTGAGAAACAAATGAGTCCCACTGGATGCTGTCTTCATGGCCTGGCGTTGTGGCAAAATAGGCTCTGTTGACTCCTCATCACCCATGTCCCTTGGCGAACCTCATTGGGCTCCCAGTCTCAAATGGCTGTAAAACATGACAACTGGAGTAAAAGCCAATCAACAGCAAAATGAAGTCTCAAAAAATACAGCGAGATTTGCACTTTTAATTGGCAGAAAAACACAGGACAGAGAGGAAATATTGCCACAGTGATATTGTGGGCAGGGGTAGGGGAATGGGTGTGGCCTGGGATTTGGATTGCGGGGCAAGTCAGGCGTACCGTGAGTGTTTTGACTGGGACGACTAGGGTCTTTGGCTGTTCTTCATCAAAGGGCTGTACTTACTCTGGTTTCTTTTCATAACGCACAAGTCTTTTGCCTTTTACTAAAGACTTCCGTGGAAAGGAACACCAATGCGTTGAAGCTATTTTTGGCAGGCTTTGCCGTTTGGCTGAGCCTTGTGCTTTTGTGAAGATCAGAAAAGCCATTTTAAGCCTGAGCTAGATTTAGGTGTTTGATGCCCAGTGAAAAGTATTGCACTGTGACAAGTGACACTTGTGCCTGAAGATTGCGTTGGGCAGCTAACGGTTGGGCCACATCACTTTTCGGCCTTTTGGCTGTAGTAAATGTTCTCATCAGTTTAATATCTGATATGTCCTCAATAAGACGACAGCATTAAACATATGTTTTTTGTGTCGGGGGCTGAAAAAGGGGCTTGCTCCGTTCACTCCACGCATCGACCCGGTATTGCAGCGCCGCTGGAAATGGCGCACCCTTCTCCTGCCTTGTGGACAACCAAATATCGACGCAAACGGAGCGGCCCATTGCTCAAATTGCCATTGGACTGAGAAACAAATGAGTCCCACTGGATGCTGTCTTCATGGCCTGGCGTTGTGGCAAAATAGGCTCTGTTGACTCCTCATCACCCATGTCCCTTGGCGAACCTCATTGGGCTCCCAGTCTCAAATGGCTGTAAAACATGACAACTGGAGTAAAAGCCAATCAACAGCAAAATGAAGTCTCAAAAAATACAGCGAGATTTGCACTTTTAATTGGCAGAAAAACACAGGACAGAGAGGAAATATTGCCACGGTGATATTGTGGGCAGGGGTAGGGGAATGGGTGTGGCCTGGGATTTGGATCGCGGGGCAAGTCAGGCGTACCATGAGTGTTTTGACTGGGACGACTAGGGTCTTTGGCTGTTCTTCATCAAAGGGCTGTACTTACTCTGGTTTCTTTTCATAACGCACAAGTCTTTCGCCTTTTACTAAAGACTTCTGTGGAAAGGAACACCAATGCGTTGAAGCTATTTTTGGCAGGCTTTGCCGTTTAGCTGAGCCTTGTGCTTTTGTGAAGATCAGAAAAGCCATTTTAAGCCTGAGCTAGATTTAGGTGTTTGATGCCCAGTGAAAAGTATTGCACTGTGACAAGTGACACTTGTGCCTGAAGATTGCGTTGGGCAGCTAACGGTTGGGCCACATCACTTTTCGGCCTTTTGGCTGTAGTAAATGTTCTCATCAGTTTAATATCTGATATGTCCTCAATAAGACGACAGCATTAAACATATGTTTTTTGTGTCGGGGGCTGAAAAAGGGGCTTGCTCCGTTCACTCCACGCATCGACCCGGTATTGCAGCGCCGCTGGAAATGGCGCACCCTTCTCCTGCCTTGTGGACAACCAAATATCGACGCAAACGGAGCGGCCCATTGCTCAAATTGCCATTGGACTGAGAAACAAATGAGTCCCACTGGATGCTGTCTTCATGGCCTGGCGTTGTGGCAAAATAGGCTCTGTTGACTCCTCATCACCCATGTCCCTTGGCGAACCTCATTGGGCTCCCAGTCTCAAATGGCTGTAAAACATGACAACTGGAGTAAAAGCCAATCAACAGCAAAATGAAGTCTCAAAAAATACAGCGAGATTTGCACTTTTAATTGGCAGAAAAACACAGGACAGAGAGGAAATATTGCCACGGTGATATTGTGGGCAGGGGTAGGGGAATGGGTGTGGCCTGGGATTTGGATCGCGGGGCAAGTCAGGCGTACCGTCAGTGTTTTGACTGGGACGACTAGGGTCTTTGGCTGTTCTTCATCAAAGGGCTGTACTTACTCTGGTTTCTTTTCAAAATCAAGTCTTTCGCCTTTTACTAAAGACTTCCGTGGAAAGGAACACCAATGCGTTGAAGCTGTTTTTGGCAGGCTTTGCCGTTTGGCTGAGCCTTGTGCTTTTGTGAAGATCAGAAAAGCCATTTTAAGCCTGAGCTAGATTTAGGTGTTTGATGCCCAGTGAAAAGTATTGCACTGTGACAAGTGACACTTGTGCCTGAAGATTGCGTTGGGCAGCTAACGGTTGGGCCACATCACTTTTCGGCCTTTTGGCTGTAGTATCTGTTCTCATCAGTTTAATATCTGATATGTCCTCAATAAGACGACAGCATTAAACATATGTTTTTTGTGTCGGGGGCTGAAAAAGGGGCTTGCTCCGTTCACTCCACGCATCGACCCGGTATTGCAGCGCCGCTGGAAATGGCGCACCCTTCTCCTGCCTTGTGGACAACCAAATATCAACGCAAACGGAGCAGCCCATTGCTCAAATTGCCATTGGACTGAGAAACAAATGAGTCCCACTGGATGCTGTCTTCATGGCCTGGCGTTGTGGCAAAATAGGCTCTGTTGACTCCTCATCACCCATGTCCCTTGGCGAACCTCATTGGGCTCCCAGTCTCAAATGGCTGTAAAACATGACAACTGGAGTAAAAGCCAATCAACAGCAAAATGAAGTCTCAAAAAATACAGCGAGATTTGCACTTTTAATTGGCAGAAAAACACAGGACAGAGAGGAAATATTGCCACGGTGATATTGTGGGCAGGGGTAGGGGAATGGGTGTGGCCTGGGATTTGGATCGCGGGGCAAGTCAGGCGTACCATGAGTGTTTTGACTGGGACGACTAGGGTCTTTGGCTGTTCTTCATCAAAGGGCTGTACTTACTCTGGTTTCTTTTCAAAATCAAGTCTTTCGCCTTTTACTAAAGACTTCCGTGGAAAGGAACACCAATGAGTTGAAGCTATTTTTGGCAGGCATTGTCATTTGGCTTAGCCTTGTGCTTTTGTGAAGATCAGAAAAGCCATTTTAAGCCTGAGCTAGATTTAGGTGTTTGATGCCCAGTGAAAAGTATTGCACTGTGACAAGTGACACTTGTGCCTGAAGATTGCGTTGGGCAGCTAACGGTTGGGCCACATCACTTTTCGGCCTTTTGGCTGTAGTAAATGTTCTCATCAGTTTAATATCTGATATGTCCTCAATAAGACGACAGCATTAAACATATGTTTTTTGTGTCGGGGGCTGAAAAAGGGGCTTGCTCCGTTCACTCCACGCATCGACCCGGTATTGCAGCGCCACTGGAAATGGCGCACCCTTCTCCTGCCTTGTGGACAACCAAATATCGACGCAAACGGAGCAGCCCATTGCTCAAATTGCCATTGGACTGAGAAACAAATGAGTCCCACTGGATGCTGTCTTCATGGCCTGGCGTTGTGGCAAAATAGGCTCTGTTGACTCCTCATCACCCATGTCCCTTGGCGAACCTCATTGGGCTCCCAGTCTCAAATGGCTGTAAAACATGACAACTGGAGTAAAAGCCAATCAACAGCAAAATGAAGTCTCAAAAAATACAGCGAGATTTGCACTTTTAATTGGCAGAAAAACACAGGACAGAGAGGAAATATTGCCACGGTGATATTGTGGGCAGGGGTAGGGGAATGGGTGTGGCCTGGGATTTGGATCGCGGGGCAAGTCAGGCGTACCGTCAGTGTTTTGACTGGGACGACTAGGGTCTTTGGCTGTTCTTCATCAAAGGGCTGTACTTACTCTGGTTTCTTTTCATAACGCACAAGTCTTTCGCCTTTTACTAAAGACTTCTGTGGAAAGGAACACCAATGAGTTGAAGCTATTTTTGGCAGGCTTTGCCGTTTGGCTGAGCCTTGTGCTTTTGTGAAGATCAGAAAAGCCATTTTAAGCCTGAGCTAGATTTAGGTGTTTGATGCCCAGTGAAAAGTATTGCACTGTGACAAGTGACACTTGTGCCTGAAGATTGCGTTGGGCAGCTAACGGTTGGGCCACATCACTTTTCGGCCTTTTGGCTGTAGTAAATGTTCTCATCAGTTTAATATCTGATATGTCCTCAATAAGACGACAGCATTAAACATATGTTTTTTGTGTCGGGGGCTGAAAAAGGGGCTTGCTCCGTTCACTCCACGCATCGACCCGGTATTGCAGCGCCGCTGGAAATGGCGCACCCTTCTCCTGCCTTGTGGACAACCAAATATCAACGCAAACGGAGCGGCCCATTGCTCAAATTGCCATTGGACTGAGAAACAAATGAGTCCCACTGGATGCTGTCTTCATGGCCTGGCGTTGTGGCAAAATAGGCTCTGTTGACTCCTCATCACCCATGTCCCTTGGCGAACCTCATTGGGCTCCCAGTCTCAAATGGCTGTAAAACATGACAACTGGAGTAAAAGCCAATCAACAGCAAAATGAAGTCTCAAAAAATACAGCGAGATTTGCACTTTTAATTGGCAGAAAAACACAGGACAGAGAGGAAATATTGCCACGGTGATATTGTGGGCAGGGGTAGGGGAATGGGTGTGGCCTGGGATTTGGATCGCGGGGCAAGTCAGGCGTACCATGAGTGTTTTGACTGGGACGACTAGGGTCTTTGGCTGTTCTTCATCAAAGGGCTGTACTTACTCTGGTTTCTTTTCAAAATCAAGTCTTTCGCCTTTTACTAAAGACTTCCGTGGAAAGGAACACCAATGAGTTGAAGCTATTTTTGGCAGGCATTGTCATTTGGCTTAGCCTTGTGCTTTTGTGAAGATCAGAAAAGCCATTTTAAGCCTGAGCTAGATTTAGGTGTTTGATGCCCAGTGAAAAGTATTGCACTGTGACAAGTGACACTTGTGCCTGAAGATTGCGTTGGGCAGCTAACGGTTGGGCCACATCACTTTTCGGCCTTTTGGCTGTAGTATCTGTTCTCATCAGTTTAATATCTGATATGTCCTCAATAAGACGACAGCATTAAACATATGTTTTTTGTGTCGGGGGCTGAAAAAGGGGCTTGCTCCGTTCACTCCACGCATCGACCCGGTATTGCAGCGCCGCTGGAAATGGCGCACCCTTCTCCTGCCTTGTGGACAACCAAATATCAACGCAAACGGAGCAGCCCATTGCTCAAATTGCCATTGGACTGAGAAACAAATGAGTCCCACTGGATGCTGTCTTCATGGCCTGGCGTTGTGGCAAAATAGGCTCTGTTGACTCCTCATCACCCATGTCCCTTGGCGAACCTCATTGGGCTCCCAGTCTCAAATGGCTGTAAAACATGACAACTGGAGTAAAAGCCAATCAACAGCAAAATGAAGTCTCAAAAAATACAGCGAGATTTGCACTTTTAATTGGCAGAAAAACACAGGACAGAGAGGAAATATTGCCACGGTGATATTGTGGGCAGGGGTAGGGGAATGGGTGTGGCCTGGGATTTGGATCGCGGGGCAAGTCAGGCGTACCATGAGTGTTTTGACTGGGACGACTAGGGTCTTTGGCTGTTCTTCATCAAAGGGCTGTACTTACTCTGGTTTCTTTTCATAACGCACAAGTCTTTCGCCTTTTACTGAAGACTTCCGTGGAAAGGAACACCAATGAGTTGAAGCTATTTTTGGCAGGCTTTGCCGTTTGGCTTAGCCTTGTGCTTTTGTGAAGATCAGAAAAGCCATTTTAAGCCTGAGCTAGATTTAGGTGTTTGATGCCCAGTGAAAAGTATTGCACTGTGACAAGTGACACTTGTGCCTGAAGATTGCGTTGGGCAGCTAACGGTTGGGCCACATCACTTTTCGGCCTTTTGGCTGTAGTATCTGTTCTCATCAGTTTAATATCTGATATGTCCTCAATAAGACGACAACATTAAACATATGTTTTTTGTGTCGGGGGCTGAAAAAGGGGCTTGCTCCGTTCACTCCACGCATCGACCCGGTATTGCAGCGCCGCTGGAAATGGCGCACCCTTCTCCTGCCTTGTGGACAACCAAATATCGACGCAAACGGAGCGGCCCATTGCTCAAATTGCCATTGGACTGAGAAACAAATGAGTCCCACTGGATGCTGTCTTCATGGCCTGGCGTTGTGGCAAAATAGGCTCTGTTGACTCCTCATCACCCATGTCCCTTGGCGAACCTCATTGGGCTCCCAGTCTCAAATGGCTGTAAAACATGACAACTGGAGTAAAAGCCAATCAACAGCAAAATGAAGTCTCAAAAAATACAGCGAGATTTGCACTTTTAATTGGCAGAAAAACACAGGACAGAGAGGAAATATTGCCACAGTGATATTGTGGGCAGGGGTAGGGGAATGGGTGTGGCCTGGGATTTGGATTGCGGGGCAAGTCAGGCGTACCGTGAGTGTTTTGACTGGGACGACTAGGGTCTTTGGCTGTTCTTCATCAAAGGGCTGTACTTACTCTGGTTTCTTTTCATAACGCACAAGTCTTTTGCCTTTTACTAAAGACTTCCGTGGAAAGGAACACCAATGCGTTGAAGCTATTTTTGGCAGGCTTTGCCGTTTGGCTGAGCCTTGTGCTTTTGTGAAGATCAGAAAAGCCATTTTAAGCCTGAGCTAGATTTAGGTGTTTGATGCCCAGTGAAAAGTATTGCACTGTGACAAGTGACACTTGTGCCTGAAGATTGCGTTGGGCAGCTAACGGTTGGGCCACATCACTTTTCGGCCTTTTGGCTGTAGTAAATGTTCTCATCAGTTTAATATCTGATATGTCCTCAATAAGACGACAGCATTAAACATATGTTTTTTGTGTCGGGGGCTGAAAAAGGGGCTTGCTCCGTTCACTCCACGCATCGACCCGGTATTGCAGCGCCGCTGGAAATGGCGCACCCTTCTCCTGCCTTGTGGACAACCAAATATCGACGCAAACGGAGCGGCCCATTGCTCAAATTGCCATTGGACTGAGAAACAAATGAGTCCCACTGGATGCTGTCTTCATGGCCTGGCGTTGTGGCAAAATAGGCTCTGTTGACTCCTCATCACCCATGTCCCTTGGCGAACCTCATTGGGCTCCCAGTCTCAAATGGCTGTAAAACATGACAACTGGAGTAAAAGCCAATCAACAGCAAAATGAAGTCTCAAAAAATACAGCGAGATTTGCACTTTTAATTGGCAGAAAAACACAGGACAGAGAGGAAATATTGCCACGGTGATATTGTGGGCAGGGGTAGGGGAATGGGTGTGGCCTGGGATTTGGATCGCGGGGCAAGTCAGGCGTACCGTCAGTGTTTTGACTGGGACGACTAGGGTCTTTGGCTGTTCTTCATCAAAGGGCTGTACTTACTCTGGTTTCTTTTCATAACGCACAAGTCTTTCGCCTTTTACTAAAGACTTCTGTGGAAAGGAACACCAATGAGTTGAAGCTATTTTTGGCAGGCTTTGCCGTTTGGCTGAGCCTTGTGCTTTTGTGAAGATCAGAAAAGCCATTTTAAGCCTGAGCTAGATTTAGGTGTTTGATGCCCAGTGAAAAGTATTGCACTGTGACAAGTGACACTTGTGCCTGAAGATTGCGTTGGGCAGCTAACGGTTGGGCCACATCACTTTTCAGCCTTTTGGCTGTAGTATCTGTTCTCATCAGTTTAATATCTGATATGTCCTCAATAAGACGACAACATTAAACATATGTTTTTTGTGTCGGGGGCTGAAAAAGGGGCTTGCTCCGTTCACTCCACGCATCGACCCGGTATTGCAGCGCCGCTGGAAATGGCGCACCCTTCTCCTGCCTTGTGGACAACCAAATATCAACGCAAACGGAGCGGCCCATTGCTCAAATTGCCATTGGACTGAGAAACAAATGAGTCCCACTGGATGCTGTCTTCATGGCCTGGCGTTGTGGCAAAATAGGCTCTGTTGACTCCTCATCACCCATGTCCCTTGGCGAACCTCATTGGGCTCCCAGTCTCAAATGGCTGTAAAACATGACAACTGGAGTAAAAGCCAATCAACAGCAAAATGAAGTCTCAAAAAATACAGCGAGATTTGCACTTTTAATTGGCAGAAAAACACAGGACAGAGAGGAAATATTGCCACGGTGATATTGTGGGCAGGGGTAGGGGAATGGGTGTGGCCTGGGATTTGGATCGCGGGGCAAGTCAGGCGTACCATGAGTGTTTTGACTGGGACGACTAGGGTCTTTGGCTGTTCTTCATCAAAGGGCTGTACTTACTCTGGTTTCTTTTCAAAATCAAGTCTTTCGCATTTACTAAAGACTTCCGTGGAAAGGAAAACTAATGACGTGAAACTATTTTGGGCAGGCATTGTCATTTGGCTTAGCCTTGTGCTTTTGTGAAGATCAGAAAAGCCATTTTAAGCCTGAGCTAGATTTAGGTGTTTGATGCCCAGTGAAAAGTATTGCACTGTGACAAGTGACACTTGTGCCTGAAGATTGCGTTGGGCAGCTAACGGTTGGGCCACATCACTTTTCGGCCTTTTGGCTGTAGTATCTGTTCTCATCAGTTTAATATCTGATATGTCCTCAATAAGACGACAGCATTAAACATATGTTTTTTGTGTCGGGGGCTGAAAAAGGGGCTTGCTCCGTTCACTCCACGCATCGACCCGGTATTGCAGCGCCGCTGGAAATGGCGCACCCTTCTCCTGCCTTGTGGACAACCAAATATCAACGCAAACGGAGCAGCCCATTGCTCAAATTGCCATTGGACTGAGAAACAAATGAGTCCCACTGGATGCTGTCTTCATGGCCTGGCGTTGTGGCAAAATAGGCTCTGTTGACTCCTCATCACCCATGTCCCTTGGCGAACCTCATTGGGCTCCCAGTCTCAAATGGCTGTAAAACATGACAACTGGAGTAAAAGCCAATCAACAGCAAAATGAAGTCTCAAAAAATACAGCGAGATTTGCACTTTTAATTGGCAGAAAAACACAGGACAGAGAGGAAATATTGCCACAGTGATATTGTGGGCAGGGGTAGGGGAATGGGTGTGGCCTGGGATTTGGATCGCGGGGCAAGTCAGGCGTACCGTGAGTGTTTTGACTGGGACGACTAGGGTCTTTGGCTGTTCTTCATCAAAGGGCTGTACTTACTCTGGTTTCTTTTCATAACGCACAAGTCTTTCACCTTTTACTAAAGACTTCTGTGGAAAGGAACACCAATGCGTTGAAGCTATTTTTGGCAGGCTTTGCCGTTTAGCTGAGCCTTGTGCTTTTGTGAAGATCAGAAAAGCCATTTTAAGCCTGAGCTAGATTTAGGTGTTTGATGCCCAGTGAAAAGTATTGCACTGTGACAAGTGACACTTGTGCCTGAAGATTGCGTTGGGCAGCTAACGGTTGGGCCACATCACTTTTCAGCCTTTTGGCTGTAGTATCTGTTCTCATCAGTTTAATATCTGATATGTCCTCAATAAGACGACAACATTAAACATATGTTTTTTGTGTCGGGGGCTGAAAAAGGGGCTTGCTCCGTTCACTCCACGCATCGACCCGGTATTGCAGCGCCGCTGGAAATGGCGCACCCTTCTCCTGCCTTGTGGACAACCAAATATCAACGCAAACGGAGCGGCCCATTGCTCAAATTGCCATTGGACTGAGAAACAAATGAGTCCCACTGGATGCTGTCTTCATGGCCTGGCGTTGTGGCAAAATAGGCTCTGTTGACTCCTCATCACCCATGTCCCTTGGCGAACCTCATTGGGCTCCCAGTCTCAAATGGCTGTAAAACATGACAACTGGAGTAAAAGCCAATCAACAGCAAAATGAAGTCTCAAAAAATACAGCGAGATTTGCACTTTTAATTGGCAGAAAAACACAGGACAGAGAGGAAATATTGCCACGGTGATATTGTGGGCAGGGGTAGGGGAATGGGTGTGGCCTGGGATTTGGATCGCGGGGCAAGTCAGGCGTACCATGAGTGTTTTGACTGGGACGACTAGGGTCTTTGGCTGTTCTTCATCAAAGGGCTGTACTTACTCTGGTTTCTTTTCATAACGCACAAGTCTTTTGCCTTTTACTAAAGACTTCCGTGGAAAGGAACACCAATGCGTTGAAGCTATTTTTGGCAGGCTTTGCCGTTTAGCTGAGCCTTGTGCTTTTGTGAAGATCAGAAAAGCCATTTTAAGCCTGAGCTAGATTTAGGTGTTTGATGCCCAGTGAAAAGTATTGCACTGTGACAAGTGACACTTGTGCCTGAAGATTGCGTTGGGCAGCTAACGGTTGGGCCACATCACTTTTCAGCCTTTTGGCTGTAGTATCTGTTCTCATCAGTTTAATATCTGATATGTCCTCAATAAGACGACAACATTAAACATATGTTTTTTGTGTCGGGGGCTGAAAAAGGGGCTTGCTCCGTTCACTCCACGCATCGACCCGGTATTGCAGCGCCGCTGGAAATGGCGCACCCTTCTCCTGCCTTGTGGACAACCAAATATCAACGCAAACGGAGCGGCCCATTGCTCAAATTGCCATTGGACTGAGAAACAAATGAGTCCCACTGGATGCTGTCTTCATGGCCTGGCGTTGTGGCAAAATAGGCTCTGTTGACTCCTCATCACCCATGTCCCTTGGCGAACCTCATTGGGCTCCCAGTCTCAAATGGCTGTAAAACATGACAACTGGAGTAAAAGCCAATCAACAGCAAAATGAAGTCTCAAAAAATACAGCGAGATTTGCACTTTTAATTGGCAGAAAAACACAGGACAGAGAGGAAATATTGCCACGGTGATATTGTGGGCAGGGGTAGGGGAATGGGTGTGGCCTGGGATTTGGATCGCGGGGCAAGTCAGGCGTACCATGAGTGTTTTGACTGGGACGACTAGGGTCTTTGGCTGTTCTTCATCAAAGGGCTGTACTTACTCTGGTTTCTTTTCATAACGCACAAGTCTTTTGCCTTTTACTAAAGACTTCCGTGGAAAGGAACACCAATGCGTTGAAGCTATTTTTGGCAGGCTTTGCCGTTTGGCTGAGCCTTGTGCTTTTGTGAAGATCAGAAAAGCCATTTTAAGCCTGAGCTAGATTTAGGTGTTTGATGCCCAGTGAAAAGTATTGCACTGTGACAAGTGACACTTGTGCCTGAAGATTGCGTTGGGCAGCTAACGGTTGGGCCACATCACTTTTCGGCCTTTTGGCTGTAGTAAATGTTCTCATCAGTTTAATATCTGATATGTCCTCAATAAGACGACAGCATTAAACATATGTTTTTTGTGTCGGGGGCTGAAAAAGGGGCTTGCTCCGTTCACTCCACGCATCGACCCGGTATTGCAGCGCCGCTGGAAATGGCGCACCCTTCTCCTGCTTTGTGGACAACCAAATATCGACACAAACGGAGCGGCCCATTGCTCAAATTGCCATTGGACTGAGAAACAAATGAGTCCCACTGGATGCTGTCTTCATGGCCTGGCGTTGTGGCAAAATAGGCTCTGTTGACTCCTCATCACCCATGTCCCTTGGCGAACCTCATTGGGCTCCCAGTCTCAAATGGCTGTAAAACATGACAACTGGAGTAAAAGCCAATCAACAGCAAAATGAAGTCTCAAAAAATACAGCGAGATTTGCACTTTTAATTGGCAGAAAAACACAGGACAGAGAGGAAATATTGCCACGGTGATATTGTGGGCAGGGGTAGGGGAATGGGTGTGGCCTGGGATTTGGATCGCGGGGCAAGTCAGGCGTACCATGAGTGTTTTGACTGGGACGACTAGGGTCTTTGGCTGTTCTTCATCAAAGGGCTGTACTTACTCTGGTTTCTTTTCAAAATCAAGTCTTTCGCCTTTTACTAAAGACTTCCGTGGAAAGGAACACCAATGAGTTGAAGCTATTTTTGGCAGGCATTGTCATTTGGCTTAGCCTTGTGCTTTTGTGAAGATCAGAAAAGCCATTTTAAGCCTGAGCTAGATTTAGGTGTTTGATGCCCAGTGAAAAGTATTGCACTGTGACAAGTGACACTTGTGCCTGAAGATTGCGTTGGGCAGCTAACGGTTGGGCCACATCACTTTTCGGCCTTTTGGCTGTAGTATCTGTTCTCATCAGTTTAATATCTGATATGTCCTCAATAAGACGACAGCATTAAACATATGTTTTTTGTGTCGGGGGCTGAAAAAGGGGCTTGCTCCGTTCACTCCACGCATCGACCCGGTATTGCAGCGCCGCTGGAAATGGCGCACCCTTCTCCTGCCTTGTGGACAACCAAATATCAACGCAAACGGAGCAGCCCATTGCTCAAATTGCCATTGGACTGAGAAACAAATGAGTCCCACTGGATGCTGTCTTCATGGCCTGGCGTTGTGGCAAAATAGGCTCTGTTGACTCCTCATCACCCATGTCCCTTGGCGAACCTCATTGGGCTCCCAGTCTCAAATGGCTGTAAAACATGACAACTGGAGTAAAAGCCAATCAACAGCAAAATGAAGTCTCAAAAAATACAGCGAGATTTGCACTTTTAATTGGCAGAAAAACACAGGACAGAGAGGAAATATTGCCACGGTGATATTGTGGGCAGGGGTAGGGGAATGGGTGTGGCCTGGGATTTGGATCGCGGGGCAAGTCAGGCGTACCATGAGTGTTTTGACTGGGACGACTAGGGTCTTTGGCTGTTCTTCATCAAAGGGCTGTACTTACTCTGGTTTCTTTTCATAACGCACAAGTCTTTCGCCTTTTACTGAAGACTTCCGTGGAAAGGAACACCAATGAGTTGAAGCTATTTTTGGCAGGCTTTGCCGTTTGGCTTAGCCTTGTGCTTTTGTGAAGATCAGAAAAGCCATTTTAAGCCTGAGCTAGATTTAGGTGTTTGATGCCCAGTGAAAAGTATTGCACTGTGACAAGTGACACTTGTGCCTGAAGATTGCGTTGGGCAGCTAACGGTTGGGCCACATCACTTTTCGGCCTTTTGGCTGTAGTATCTGTTCTCATCAGTTTAATATCTGATATGTCCTCAATAAGACGACAACATTAAACATATGTTTTTTGTGTCGGGGGCTGAAAAAGGGGCTTGCTCCGTTCACTCCACGCATCGACCCGGTATTGCAGCGCCGCTGGAAATGGCGCACCCTTCTCCTGCCTTGTGGACAACCAAATATCGACGCAAACGGAGCGGCCCATTGCTCAAATTGCCATTGGACTGAGAAACAAATGAGTCCCACTGGATGCTGTCTTCATGGCCTGGCGTTGTGGCAAAATAGGCTCTGTTGACTCCTCATCACCCATGTCCCTTGGCGAACCTCATTGGGCTCCCAGTCTCAAATGGCTGTAAAACATGACAACTGGAGTAAAAGCCAATCAACAGCAAAATGAAGTCTCAAAAAATACAGCGAGATTTGCACTTTTAATTGGCAGAAAAACACAGGACAGAGAGGAAATATTGCCACAGTGATATTGTGGGCAGGGGTAGGGGAATGGGTGTGGCCTGGGATTTGGATTGCGGGGCAAGTCAGGCGTACCGTGAGTGTTTTGACTGGGACGACTAGGGTCTTTGGCTGTTCTTCATCAAAGGGCTGTACTTACTCTGGTTTCTTTTCATAACGCACAAGTCTTTTGCCTTTTACTAAAGACTTCCGTGGAAAGGAACACCAATGCGTTGAAGCTATTTTTGGCAGGCTTTGCCGTTTGGCTGAGCCTTGTGCTTTTGTGAAGATCAGAAAAGCCATTTTAAGCCTGAGCTAGATTTAGGTGTTTGATGCCCAGTGAAAAGTATTGCACTGTGACAAGTGACACTTGTGCCTGAAGATTGCGTTGGGCAGCTAACGGTTGGGCCACATCACTTTTCGGCCTTTTGGCTGTAGTAAATGTTCTCATCAGTTTAATATCTGATATGTCCTCAATAAGACGACAGCATTAAACATATGTTTTTTGTGTCGGGGGCTGAAAAAGGGGCTTGCTCCGTTCACTCCACGCATCGACCCGGTATTGCAGCGCCGCTGGAAATGGCGCACCCTTCTCCTGCCTTGTGGACAACCAAATATCGACGCAAACGGAGCGGCCCATTGCTCAAATTGCCATTGGACTGAGAAACAAATGAGTCCCACTGGATGCTGTCTTCATGGCCTGGCGTTGTGGCAAAATAGGCTCTGTTGACTCCTCATCACCCATGTCCCTTGGCGAACCTCATTGGGCTCCCAGTCTCAAATGGCTGTAAAACATGACAACTGGAGTAAAAGCCAATCAACAGCAAAATGAAGTCTCAAAAAATACAGCGAGATTTGCACTTTTAATTGGCAGAAAAACACAGGACAGAGAGGAAATATTGCCACGGTGATATTGTGGGCAGGGGTAGGGGAATGGGTGTGGCCTGGGATTTGGATCGCGGGGCAAGTCAGGCGTACCGTCAGTGTTTTGACTGGGACGACTAGGGTCTTTGGCTGTTCTTCATCAAAGGGCTGTACTTACTCTGGTTTCTTTTCATAACGCACAAGTCTTTTGCCTTTTACTAAAGACTTCTGTGGAAAGGAACACCAATGAGTTAAAGCTATTTTTGGCAGGCTTTGCCGTTTGGCTGAGCCTTGTGCTTTTGTGAAGATCAGAAAAGCCATTTTAAGCCTGAGCTAGATTTAGGTGTTTGATGCCCAGTGAAAAGTATTGCACTGTGACAAGTGACACTTGTGCCTGAAGATTGCGTTGGGCAGCTAACGGTTGGGCCACATCACTTTTCGGCCTTTTGGCTGTAGTAAATGTTCTCATCAGTTTAATATCTGATATGTCCTCAATAAGACGACAGCATTAAACATATGTTTTTTGTGTCAGGGGCTGAAAAAGGGGCTTGCTCCGTTCACTCCACGCATCGACCCGGTATTGCAGCGCCGCTGGAAATGGCGCACCCTTCTCCTGCCTTGTGGACAACCAAATATCAACGCAAACGGAGCGGCCCATTGCTCAAATTGCCATTGGATTGAGAAACAAATGAGTCCCACTGGATGCTGTCTTCATGGCCTGGCGTTGTGGCAAAATAGGCTCTGTTGACTCCTCATCACCCATGTCCCTTGGCGAACCTCATTGGGCTCCCAGTCTCAAATGGCTGTAAAACATGACAACTGGAGTAAAAGCCAATCAACAGCAAAATGAAGTCTCAAAAAATACAGCGAGATTTGCACTTTTAATTGGCAGAAAAACACAGGACAGAGAGGAAATATTGCCACGGTGATATTGTGGGCAGGGGTAGGGGAATGGGTGTGGCCTGGGATTTGGATCGCGGGGCAAGTCAGGCGTACCATGAGTGTTTTGACTGGGACGACTAGGGTCTTTGGCTGTTCTTCATCAAAGGGCTGTACTTACTCTGGTTTCTTTTCAAAATCAAGTCTTTAGCCTTTTACTAAAGACTTCCGTGGAAAGGAACACCAATGAGTTGAAGCTATTTTTGGCAGGCATTGTCGTTTGGCTTAGCCTTGTGCTTTTGTGAAGATCAGAAGAGCCATTTTAAGCCTGAGCTAGATTTAGGTGTTTGATGCCCAGTGAAAAGTATTGCACTGTGACAAGTGACACTTGTGCCTGAAGATTGCGTTGGGCAGCTAACGGTTGGGCCACATCACTTTTCGGCCTTTTGGCTGTAGTATCTGTTCTCATCAGTTTAATATCTGATATGTCCTCAATAAGACGACAACATTAAACATATGTTTTTTGTGTCGGGGGCTGAAAAAGGGGCTTGCTCCGTTCACTCCACGCATCGACCCGGTATTGCAGCGCCGCTGGAAATGGCGCACCCTTCTCCTGCCTTGTGGACAACCAAATATCGACGCAAACGGAGCGGCCCATTGCTCAAATTGCCATTGGACTGAGAAACAAATGAGTCCCACTGGATGCTGTCTTCATGGCCTGGCGTTGTGGCAAAATAGGCTCTGTTGACTCCTCATCACCCATGTCCCTTGGCGAACCTCATTGGGCTCCCAGTCTCAAATGGCTGTAAAACATGACAACTGGAGTAAAAGCCAATCAACAGCAAAATGAAGTCTCAAAAAATACAGCGAGATTTGCACTTTTAATTGGCAGAAAAACACAGGACAGAGAGGAAATATTGCCACAGTGATATTGTGGGCAGGGGTAGGGGAATGGGTGTGGCCTGGGATTTGGATTGCGGGGCAAGTCAGGCGTACCGTGAGTGTTTTGACTGGGACGACTAGGGTCTTTGGCTGTTCTTCATCAAAGGGCTGTACTTACTCTGGTTTCTTTTCATAACGCACAAGTCTTTTGCCTTTTACTAAAGACTTCCGTGGAAAGGAACACCAATGTGTTGAAGCTATTTTTGGCAGGCTTTGCCGTTTGGCTGAGCCTTGTGCTTTTGTGAAGATCAGAAAAGCCATTTTAAGCCTGAGCTAGATTTAGGTGTTTGATGCCCAGTGAAAAGTATTGCACTGTGACAAGTGACACTTGTGCCTGAAGATTGCGTTGGGCAGCTAACGGTTGGGCCACATCACTTTTCGGCCTTTTGGCTGTAGTATCTGTTCTCATCAGTTTAATATCTGATATGTCCTCAATAAGACGACAGCATTAAACATATGTTTTTTGTGTCGGGGGCTGAAAAAGGGGCTTGCTCCGTTCACTCCACGCATCGACCCGGTATTGCAGCGCCGCTGGAAATGGCGCACCCTTCTCCTGCCTTGTGGACAACCAAATATCAACGCAAACGGAGCGGCCCATTGCTCAAATTGCCATTGGACTGAGAAACAAATGAGTCCCACTGGATGCTGTCTTCATGGCCTGGCGTTGTGGCAAAATAGGCTCTGTTGACTCCTCATCACCCATGTCCCTTGGCGAACCTCATTGGGCTCCCAGTCTCAAATGGCTGTAAAACATGACAACTGGAGTAAAAGCCAATCAACAGCAAAATGAAGTCTCAAAAAATACAGCAAGATTTGCACTTTTAATTGGCAGAAAAACACAGGACAGAGAGGAAATATTGCCACGGTGATATTGTGGGCAGGGGTAGGGGAATGGGTGTGGCCTGGGATTTGGATCGCGGGGCAAGTCAGGCGTACCGTGAGTGTTTTGACTGGGATGACTAGGGTCTTTGGCTGTTCTTCATCAAAGGGCTGTACTTACTCTGGTTTCTTTTCATAACGCACAAGTCTTTCGCCTTTTACTAAAGACTTCCGTGGAAAGGAACACCAATGCGTTGAAGCTGTTTTTGGCAGGCTTTGCCGTTTAGCTGAGCCTTGTGCTTTTGTGAAGATCAGAAAAGCCATTTTAAGCCTGAGCTAGATTTAGGTGTTTGATGCCCAGTGAAAAGTATTGCACTGTGACAAGTGACACTTGTGCCTGAAGATTGCGTTGGGCAGCTAACGGTTG